>NC_139679.1:87741611-88341611 GCF_964106915.1 Podarcis gaigeae
TCTGGGGAACATCAGGGTTATCCATACTGTGTAGGGATTGGGCTGGCTCTGGAAAACGTATGTTTAAGCAGAGAGCCCGCCCCCCCTTTCACCACAAAGGGGAGAGCACTGACAACCTAACGGTGTATGGCCAGTGACTCCCCTCAACACAACCCCTTTAAAGGGGAACCCTGGGATCGCCTCCGCAGGGGAGGGCGTGGATCACTGCTTCATGCCCCCCCCCCATTTAGGGAAGATAGACTAAAGGATTCCACCCAAGGCCTGAAACCACCAAAGTTGTGACGTTTTGCTACAGGGAAGGCAAAAGCTGCCAATGCAAGGAAATTCCTTCCCGGTCCTTCAACAGCAACCATCAATGACCACAGCAGTACCTGCATACCTGTAAATAAGAGGTTAACCTGCAAAAGGAAAGCATAAACTGAGGGAGGGCAGGCTGGGAGAAGCTCTGGAGCCAACTGAGGACTCCCAGGTAAGTTCCGCCCTCTATTGTGTGTGCAGGGCGGTCCTAACCCTACCTAGTCAACCCCAGGCAACAACTCCTCAACTGGGATTGGTTAACAGTCTAAGGTAAGCCAGGAATCTCCAGGTATCCAGCTTGGGGAGGCGAAGCCAGTCTGACTTCCCAGGGATTGTGTAGGGTCAGGGGGTTGCGTGCAACCACGCAAAAAGTGCCCCCCATTTGAGTGGTCATTTCCTAAGGACACTTAGTGGGTTTGCGTGGTTGAGGTAAAACTGAAAATGGGCTTTGTAGTTTGATTAGTATAGATGAGGTATATGACAGGGATGGGAAATTGTTTTCCGTCTGAAGGCTGCATTTCCTTCCGGAAAAAAATCTCAGGGGCCTCATGCCAGTGATGGGCGGGGCCAGACACAAAAGTGGTCAGAATAACAAATATAAATTTTACTTTTTACAGTAGACTAGTTTCTACACATACTCGCACACCCCTCTCTAGCCTCCATCCTTGAATTAGAATTCAAGTACACATTCCAGTCCAGCAAAAACACTTAAGGAAGGTATGAAACAAAGCCTATGAGGGGTGTGGCCTGGGAAGAGAGGGTGTGGCTTGGGAGGGGGTGTGGCCTAGAGAGAGTCACAAGGGCCAGGTAGAAAGGCATGGAAGGCCACATTTGGTCCTTGGCCTGAGGTTCTCCGGCCCCAACATATGACATCAGGGAAAACGATATTGGACTGGTTAAGGTGGTGCTCACAGGTTCAATCCATCCTTATTTCTGACGTTGCTATGCCAGCTTTTCAAAAGGAAAATCAGAAAATGAATGGATTCACCTTCAACCCTTTTATGTGCTTCATTTGAGATGCCACTGAGTGAAATCTAATGGGAAAATGTGGTGAAGTGCTATGGGGCATTGGAAGGGAATGCATGCACTGAATCTTTCCTGCATAATGGTTGTGATAGATATAGCCGATAAATTTTTAGGTCAGGAAAAATTATTATCATTAAATTATTATTATCACTAGATTCTTGTAACTGGTCCTAGAAATCAGTGCCCCTCCTCCAAAAAAAAAATAAATTATAAATCTAGTCAACCTCCAATTTAGCACAGGAAATCAAATGCTAGGGTATCCCTTCTGTCTGAAGCTGCCTCTTGAAGACTTCCAGCAAGGAAGAACCTTCCACCCAAGTAATTGGTTATACAGTCATTATTCTTACCCTCAATAACCTTCCCCTAATGATCAGCCAAAATCTGCCCTCCTTTAATTTGAGTCCATCTCACGAGGTCCTCCTGCCTGCTGAGGGAACAGAAAACAGGGCCATGTCCACACCATACATTCACAAGCACTGTTATACCACTTTAAACAGCCATGGCTTCCCCTAAAGAATTTGGGAGCTGCAATTTGCTAAGGGTGCTAAAGTTGTTAGGAAATCCCTAATCCCCTTACAGAGTTCCCTGTGATGAGGAATTGATTGTTAAACCACTCTGAGAATTGTAGCTCTCTGAGGGAAATAGGGGTCTCCTAACTACTCTCTTAAATGACACCTCCCATAATTCTTTGGGGGAAGCCATAACTGCTTAAAATAGTATCACAGTGCTTTAAATGTATGGTGTCAACGTGGCCCAAGCCTTTGCCCTCTTCTCTGTGCAGATAGGATTAACCGAAGTTGTAGTATATTCAAAAGTAACAGACACCATTCACGTGGCTTAAGTCTGCACTTGTTCGCTGTTGAATCTTCACACCTTTGCCTACAGATTCCTTTTCATTAGATTAATAATTTTAAATTAACATAAGCAGCAGGGCTGTCAGTCATCACAAAAGTCATGAGTTTGAATATCAAACCAGGGAGAGCTAGAGAGGAAGGAAATCATTAATTACTTTTCTGTAACTGACACATGCTTTTTTCTACTTGCTTTTTTTAAATGACATTTTCTCTGCCATTAGTTTACTGTGAGCATCTTCAGCGCTCCCCCTGCTCCCCCTTGCAGCCATCTCCCTCAAGAGCAAAATTAAATTTAAACTGCTAAAGTCAGACCTTTTCTGAAGTCAAGAGAATCTTTAGAATAGATTTTTTTAAAGGTCGTTTTGAACTTTGTCGGAGCATACAGGCATGGAACAGAGACCCAAACCATTCAGCTAAATAATGCCATCCAACTAGCTCTGTCACCATTACTAGGACAAATTCATCACTTACTTGAAATTGTCTTCTCCCCTCTTTTCCCTCTACATACCATTTTCTGAGAACCACTCAAACTAAACATCTCGCACAAAAGGCAGGATCTTTGCAGAGCACCTAGTTTTGGCTAGAAATAAAACCCAGAACTGAAAATTTAATTCAGGGGTCAGCAAGGTTTACCTCGCCTTGGCTGGTTCACTCCAGTGGAGATCCCTCTGTGGGCCAGATCACACGCGTGTGCACGTGCGATTTCCGGTGTCTGCGTCCGCGCAGACTTGATTTCCGGCGTCTGTGTCTGCACAGGTGTGATTTCTAGCACTGCGGAAGCGAGTCCCCATGCCACGCTGCACTGGTTTAGCACAATGTGTGGTGACTTGGCAGGTGGGCGGCTTGGTTCGGGGACAGCTCGTGGGCTGGTTAAACTTGTGGCCCATGGGCCTTAGGTTGCCGACCCATGATTTAATTCAACTTTTCAAGCAGCCTATTCAGTGTGTTATCTCCTCAACCTAGCACTGCCCAACAGACATGTAAGATGGCTCACCAAGGGTTGGCTAATCTTCATTACTATGCTTGTCCAAGTTTCCAAAACGACGGCTTTTCAAATGCTTACCAGGCCTCAATTCACAGCTGGTGGAGTGCACTGAACTTGTTGAAATGAGAACTGTGCTTTAACATGTCTTCCAGTTTCTTATAATTTTTATTCCCCATTGAAAGAGGCTTCCATTTCTCTCCCTCTTTCTCGGAGTACTTTAGAGTTTGGGTGGGTGTAGGGCTGGGCTTATCATATCATTGTGAAATGGCCTTTTCTGACCATTAACTATTTCTCCAGTGCTCTGTGGCCTTCCAAGGTTCCCTGCGCTTCTGGATCTAAGAAATATGACAACTTCCCCTGAGCTTTAGTTGAAGCTGGGGAGGTTGGCTACTGAGCAACTGACCTTGGATGGATAATTCAGTATGTAAGAAGGCATTGCTTTCCATTCTGACCCATGTTTGTCACATGCAGCGCCATTCCAGTTCTGCTGCAGTTCGACTTCTTACAACAACTATGCTATTTGTCTTGCTGTCTGCTGTGGTGAAATTTTACGTAAATTACATGATGATTGTGTTATTCCACACCGTTCATTTCAATGCAAAAGGAACAAAATGCAAATGTAGGGTGGGGGTGGGGGTGGGGGAGTCATCAATCACATATTGTTTGAGAACAACAACATTGAATACCAATCACTTTCACTGGATTGATTTCCATTCCAGACATGGGGCAAATAAGTAAACGTCTGGCAATTTCCACTTCTGCTTCTGGTGGAGTTCTTTGGCGTCCCTAGAGAGCACTGATATTGTTTTTAAGTGAAGTTCTTTATTTTATCTTTAAAACTGAATAAATAATCATGTTACACCAACTTCTTTGAAAGTCTTTTTAAAAGCACCATTCACTTTAACAAACAACAACAACAAACAGGTGCCAGATGCGCAATAAACAGCCTTCCTGCATTCACATGCCTACTGATTAACATCCTATGCCTTTTGGGATGTGTTTGTGGGAACAGATGTGGGGAATGGGATTATTGGTTTGTTTTGGTTTTCATTGTGTGTTTCGTGTTTTTATCTTGTATTTTTTATGCTGTGAACCACTCTGGGATCTATGGATGAAGGGCAGTATACAAATTTAATAAATAATATTAAAAGATAATGCTGGAAAGCCCAGGTGAGGGTTTTCAGGAAATGTGGGCTCCTAGGTAGGCTGCAGAATGCAGAGCACCAGAGAGATGATTTACAGAGTGAAATAAAGGATACTCTCAAAGTCCACTTGGCCATTAAGTGCAACAAAACCCCAGCACATGAGAATTTCTTACAAACTTTCTCTCTCTTTTGAAAATTTTTGAATGTACAGTAGTTTCTTTTCTCATAAATTTGTTGGAGAGTGGGGGTGGGGTGAAGAAGCAGGAAATTTTTTCAGCCCAGCACTAACTGAGACACAATATGAACAGAACTAGTTTAGAATCAGTATTTTGTAAATATAGTCAGTTCATCAAACCAAGTAACAGGGTTCCAGTTTGCCAGAACCAGAAGGAACAAAATGGTCATCTAGTCTCAATTATTTCCCCAATGGCAGAAGTATGTTCCACCCACTATAGCCTTGCACTATAGTCAGCTGCTAGATTTTATTTATTTATCATATTTATATACCACCGTTCATCAAAATCTACTTCAGGGCAAGTTACAATAATCTTTTTTTAAAGAGCAATACAATATAGTTGGAATTGTGTGATACAGTACAACGCTTTATGTTCTGCAGTCCCACCTCAGAGCCCTATAAAAAGGCAGCTCCTTACATAGCACTGTGTCATACACACTTAAAATCCCAAATCTCTATCTCTCAGTTGTTCCTTATCTGCCCAATGGGATTAAGAGTGGCCCACCTCACAAAGATTTTGTGAAAATAATGAACTGGAGGAATGTGAACACTGATGATAGCTCACCATGCTACGTGGCTGCTCTGTCTCATTTATTTCAGTGGGATCTATTTCCAAGGAAGCATGTTCAGAATTGGACACCAAGAACTAATTTCAGGACAGCCAAAAATCTAGGGCAAAGCAGCATTTGTGGGGAAAGCAGGTGATATTTTTTAAAGCATCAGAGTTCCCATAGTTGAGGAAAAGCTCTGGCGTGAAGCTGAGAACCAGAGAAAGGCAGAAACTTCCTGTTGGGTTGTCTCTCTCTTTTACAGGCTCCTTCTGCACAAAAACTTTACTCCTGTTTCAAACAATGTAATTAACCACTGGGATTGCCCCTGCCCCTGCAGCGCTCACACTTCCTCAGTAGCAATTATGCTCCAGTTGAAATGTAGCTAATGAAGGAACGCTGAGCACCAATTATACTCGCTCCTAAATGAAAACAACATACCTTGCAGTGTAGAAGGCAGCAGGATAACCATCTTCCTTCTCCCCACCTCCAGCCCTTTTCTGCCTAGAGAGAGTGCCCCCCCCCCCCCCCGCAATTGCTTCCTTACAAGGTATAAAGCAAGATGGGAACATTCCAAGCAAAGGATTATGAGGTGGTCTAAATTAACTCTCCAGTCAGATGAGAAGCGGGGAAACATCAGAGCAAAACCCAGGAGTAGCTATCTACATTAGTAAAATTATAAAGGAACGCTGAGGTGTGAATGGAACAGAAGCAGTCTCTTCACTGCTGGTATGAATCAACAAAATTGTTTCTGTTGTACTTGTTTTCCTGTTGCAAAAGGTATGCATGAGGAAGCCAGTCACAGCTGAATGTGTGCAGCTATAATCGCCTAAAATGGGAATATAAACACTTCAATGTGCCTAGGTTTGAAGCCTTAACTTGACAGCCCCGCTGAATTCAGTAGGACTTATTTCTGAGTAAATGTGCGTAGGGTTGGGTTGTATTTCTGCTTAAGTGCTTTTCTACGTTGGGGTCCAAAGAAACAACTAACCCATCTTTGCTATTATATTCCATAAAGTATACATCTTCTTCCTCCAAAGAATCCTGCTAACTGTAGTTTGAGGATGCTGGGAATTGTAGCTCTGTGACAGGTAAACTACACTTCTCAGGATTCTTTGGGGGAAGTCATGTGCTTTAAATGTACGGTGTGGATGTGACCATCAAGTTTGCCATGTGGTGAAAAAAAAAAATCTATGATAACCAGGCTTGAGTCTAGCTAGACTAGGGCTGTGTAGACACTATACCTCTAAAACATATTCTAAGTGCATTCTTTCCCTCAAAGAATTATGGGCACTGCAGTCTGTTAAGAATAGCCAGGAATTGCAATTCAGTGAGAAGAGTTTGGATTTGATATCCCACTTTATCACTACCCAAAGGAGTCTCAAAGCGGCTAACATTCTCCTTTCCCTTCCTTCCCCACAACAAACACTCTGTGAGATGAGTAGGGCTGAGAGGCTTCAGAGAAGTGTGACTAGCCCAAGGTCACCCAGCAGCCGCATGTGGAGGAGCGGGGAAGCGAACCTGGTTCACCAGATTACGAGTCTACCACTCTCAACACCACACTGGCTCTCAAGGGCTAAACTGCTGAAAGTAGGTCTATTTCTAGCGGGGGGGGGGGGGGTTGGAGAGGAAGGAAGGGAAGCCTATGAGCCTGGAAGCAGTAAGAGCTTCTTTTGACACCCCCCACTTTCTTCCATCTTCCTTAAACCTATGAATACAAGAATGTTTGTAGATTCTGCCTGTAGGGTGCACATTCATTTTCTACTTCTCCCTGAACAACCCAAGGATTAGCAAAGAACAAAGACATGCTGCACTGTAGGCTAATGATAATCGCAGGAGACATGTTTTTTCCAGGAACTCCCATAAAGGTTTGTCATCACTGCAATTAAGCTCAGTGATGAACCTGGGGGAAATGGAATCAATATGTACCTTCACCACTGTGCAGACTCTCCTCGTTCCAACTCAGTTATCTGTGTGCTGGAAGAAAATGGCATGGTTGCTGACAATAAGCTTCAGAAGGGTGGCAAAATCATTCATACCTTTGTCTTAAAACATAATGGTGGCCATGTTTACATCGTCAGCAACAGGGTCAGTTGCTCCAGTCTCCCTGTTGCTGATGATGTGAGGGGGGACGTAAGGGGGAAGCTGTCTACCTCAGGGAAGGGGAATCTTTTTCACCTCAATGGTAATTATTATTATTATTATTATTATTATTATTATTATTATTATTAATTATTATTATTATCCCCGCCCATCTGGCTGGGTATCCTCAGCCACTCTGGGCAGTTCCCAACAGAATATTAAAAACACGATAAAACATCGGTCATTAAAAACTTCCCTAAACAGGGCTGCCTTCAGATGTCTTCTAAAAGTCAGTTTATTTCCTTGACATCTGCTGGGAGGGTGTTCCACAGGGCGGGCACAACTACCGAGAAGGCCCTATGCCTGGTTCCCTGTAATCTCACTTCTCGCAGTGAGGGAACCACCAGAAGGCCCTCAGAGCAGGACCTCAGTGTCTGGGCAGAACGATGGGGGTGGAGACGCTCCTTTGGGTATACTGGACGGAGGTCGTTTAGGGCTTGAAAGGTCAGCACCAACCCTTTGAATTGTGCTCAGAAATGTACACCTTGCAGCCATCCTTCTGGGGATTTTGTGCCATGGTGGATGTGTCCAGACAAAAAAGTGGGTGCAACCACTTCTCTCTGTCTGTGTCCTATACACACGCATGCATTTATACAAACACATCTATGAATGCACACACCCTTTCTCACACATCCACCCTACCCAAAGACTTCCAGAATGCCACAATAAAGCCTGTGAGTCCTTAAGATGGCCCAAGACTCTTTGTTGCTTTGACTGCCTTTGACCGCCTTATACATCCTTAGATGTATAGACAGACACAAGAAATAAATACAGGATGCTGGCTTCTACTAGGTCAGAACACTGGCCCCTCTCATTGTCTGCACTGACTGGCAGCAGCTCTCCATGCATTCAGACCAAGGTCTCTCTCCGCCCTACCTGGAAATGCTAGGGATTGAACCAGAGACCTTCTACACACAGCAGGTGCTCAACGACTGAGCTATGGCCCTTCTCCAACAAGTTAGGGGCAGATATAATAATTCAAGGGAGAGTAAGGATTTGTCTCAGCACCCTTGCCCCACTTCCACCCTGCTCTTCTCTCCCATCTATTGGCTATCCATTTCTTCCCCAGCTGCCTCCTTCCTGTCTTGCCGCAGGCAGAGCGTTGCAAGGTGCTGAGGGCAGCTGCTTTATGAAGGGCTCCGGGATCCTTCCAGTTCCAAAACCCCACATTCAGTCAGTGATAAAATGTTACATTATGATGGGTAGCCAGCCTGCATTATTGCCATCTGTAGTTCATGATTCCCCCCTTAATGAGGCTGCTGTTGAGAACCATACATAATCGGAAAAGATACTGATGCTAGCAGTTTCTTATTACTATAAAAATTAAAGCAGTCAAATCATTACCGCATAAAAAAGATTGTCTTTTTTTTTTTTTAAGAAAACCTCAGAAACCTTCACATTTGTCGGAAGTACTTTTAATTTTCTGTTATTTAGTTCTTCAGGCACTAGAATGGCCCGGTTCCCATCCAGGCAACATAATTCTGTGGATTTTACACTGAAACCTGACAACACACTGCCCTCTACTGTATTTTTCCCCCAACTGGCATGTTAAAATATAAAACGAAGATTGCCTGTCTGCTTGACTGCACCCATCCTTTGGCATAAATGGATATCAGCAGATGGGTTGTTTGGATTTATCAAAGACTAAAACCCAAAACGTCTGTGCGAGAGTATCAGGATTACAGAATCCAAGACAGGAGAGGACGTCCATGCTGCTGGCAGCTCACAAGTTTTCTCTAAAACCCATTGTATCTGTTGAGAAACTGACAAGATATTAAAGGAGACGTTCTCTCATTTTTCCATTTCACACCCTATTCTCAAACTCCAGATTCCAGCATTTTCCTAGGAGACCAAAAGTGATAACTAAGAAGGATAAAACTGAGTAGATTTCAATAACCATGACTAATGTTTGGGAAATGTAAGAGCATATCTGGGCAATCAATAAAAAAATGTAGCAGCTGCAATTTAGCCATTTGGCTTTATAAAGAGACACATGAATCCCCCTCCAATTTTGTTTCATGTCCTGCTTGAATACAAAAAGATTCATGAAATGCCAGGGCATGCCTCCATACAAGAAGGGGGAGTAGTCTAGGTGAGTGTTCCTGGGCTCATTTGATATACTCAGGCAGTCAAGTCATGTACCCACAGCAGTGACCAGAGGAGAAATGAATGCTGGGAGAAGCACAGAGAGAAGAAATGCCATGGTCCATGCATCTGCAGCAGCACAACCAGATGACTTCACCTGCCCTAGCTGCAACAAAACATGTCTGTCCTCAGCTTGACCTCACCCCCAAAGATACACTCCTCCATTCTCTCCCAAGACAGACAAGAGCCAATTTTGCTTTGATTTAGAGCTGGATATTTGACCTTTTTGGTACAGAACGTACATTCCTTTCAACATTATATGGATGGATTGAATGCATAACATTTAACTAGAGACAATATTAACAGTCCCATACCAAGTTCTTTACTGCAGAAGTAGTTACCAGATGCAAAAGGCAAGGCAATGGCTGATATCGTAACTGGGAACAGGAAGGTATTATAATATTTCTAAACTTTTAGTTTAATTCAAGATGGGATTGGATGTTTAGGGTACCATCTTTCCTGCGTTTTGGAGAGTGCATTTCCCCAAGCCTTCTGGTCTGGGCAGAGGCAGCTCAAGACATTTTGGTGTCTGAGGCAAAAACGGGTGGCCAAGCACAGCGGGGTGGCAAACTCCACAACGGCATCTCCTCAAGAAGCCCTCGCCAAACGTCACCAGCCTGCTGGGTGGGTGGAGCTTCTGAAAAGGAGATTGGCAGCAAAGCTGGACAGCAGAACCACTCTGCTGCCACCAAAGCCTCCTTTACTTGGGTTACTTCTGTGGTGGCACTGGAGCAGGCAGGGCACTTGCGGGGGGCACCACCTCTTCCATTTCCACCGCCTGAGGCAGCTGTCTCAGCCCGCGTCATGGGTGGGCCAGCTCTGGGTCTGGGGGAATGTTGGGAGACACATTAAACAAAGATGAAACACTGTCTATGCTGGTGAATGCATGGTATTAACAGTATTTGAAACCAGTTTTGTCTTCATGTAAGCTCATGTAATGACACCTTGGGGGTAATTTCCCTTTTTACATTTCTGTAATGGTGAAATGATGGGACGCAGGTGGCGCTGTGGGTTAAAGCATCAGCGCCTAGGACTTGCCGATCGAAAGGTCGGCGGTTCGAATCCCTGCGGCGGGGTGCGCTCCCGCTGCTCGGTCCCAGCGCCTGCCAACCTAGCAGTTCGAAAGCACCTCCGGGTGCAAGTAGATAAATAGGGACCGCTTACCAGCGGGAAGGTAAACGGCGTTTCCGTGTGCGGCTCTGGCTCGCCAGAGCAGCGATGTCACGCTGGCCACGTGACCCGGAAGTGTCTCCGGACAGCGCTGGCCCCTGGCCTCTTGAGTGAGATGGGCGCACAACCCCAGAGTCTGTCAAGACTGGCCCATACGGGCAGGGGTACCTTTACCTTTACCTTAATGGTGAAATGACCGTTTGCATTTCATCCTTTCATTGACAAATTCACTAAATCTCTTTTCAGTCTAGTGAAACTTAAGCATTTTTAGGTCTCACTGTCTCTCCAGTTGGAAAGATTTACATCCCAAAACTGTTTGTGGTAACTCAGAGGAAGTTAAGTCCCACAGAGTTCTGTATGAATAGGATGATGTTCTTAAGTATGTGCTTAACTCTCCCATTGAAATCAATGAGATTTAACCATGCATAATTTTGGTTGTATTGCCCCACTGCAGTTTGCATTTGCACATTAGTCCTCCAGTCCTGGAATTTTATCTGCTTCGATTTTGCTTCACCAAAACTGCAAATGCTGATTAGGAAAACTGAGTGATTATGGTAGTTTCTGAGATCACTCGTCAAAGAACAAATGAAAAGACAAAATGTTTGCTGGGGCACTGCATACTATGGGAAGAGCACTCCGGTAGCAAAGAGAAAAACCATGTAAATAGAATTTAAGAGACCAACTGCTAATACATCTGTGACAAAAGACAATGTAAAAATCTGTGCTTTTGAATTATTATCTGACCTCCCTGCTGTGCATACTTGAGCTGCTGCAGGATAAAATAAATTGGCTGTGCGAATAGAACGGCAGGAAATGTTTGAATATTCCTTACCCAGAAATGTTAACCTTTTGTTGTAGCTGGCCTTCCTGTCAAGTCTAAGGGTATGCCTTTAGCAAGGAAAGAATCTGGAACTAAAACAAAAATGGAACTAAATCTGGTAGGGATGTGCCTTGGTTCTATGTGTACCCCAAAATAATGAGGCGAATCTGGGTGATCCAGGGTAGTAATTTATGTTACCAAGTTGAGTCATGCCATTGACAAGGCTTGTTGAGGAGGATCAGTAAGGTGCTTAGCTTTCTGATTAACCATGTTGCCTCAGTTTCCCCCTTTTTCGGGGGACTGTCCCCCAGAAACTAGAAGAGGAAAGTGGATTTCTATTTTGCCACACCAAAATGGTAAAGTCTGCATTTGCAAGAGAATCACTACACCTATCTTTCTGAAATTTAATAGGCTTCAACCTCTCAGAATGGAGGGCCAAGGCTGAAATTTGTATTCAATTATGGCAGAAAATAAAAAAGTTAGAGTTTGATTTTTAAAAATGAATAAATATTAAAGGTTCCCTGCACACACACACACACACACACACACACACACACAAACCCTTGATAGGTCTGTCTTATAGTTGGCAGGCTCAATCCACTCTAGAAGGGTTCTTCTGCCTGCAAATTCCTTCCACTTATGTGAAAAGGGAGGAAAAGTTACAGCCATTTTTACATTCTCCATTAAAGTCAATATGGGTAAAACAGAGCTCCTGACTATTGTGTTGTTTCTTACAATATATGTGTTCAGTAACTTGCCAAATATACATAAACCTTTAAAAACAGAATTGCTAATAAAACAGAAAGAAACTATATCATCAATCAACTCTAAGCAGAACAAAAACCAAAACAAAGAAAAGAAAAACTTAGAAGGCAAGATATTCACAAATCTCAGTACATTGGGAATCCAAGGCTTCTACTTGCTAATAAATAATAATTGTTACTGTAATCAATAGGTAGAATTCAATATCGTGCTCTTCCAAGCATTCTGTCTGTGCAGGCATTGCAGCTTGCGAGATGGAATCACCCTCCTCTCCTCTCCTCTCCTCTCCTCTCCTCTCCTCTCCTCTCCTCTCCTCACACATTGTTCTTGGGGTTCTCCTGCCCTGCAAGACAATTTCAGGGTGGCAGGGTGGAAGGAGAAGGGACAAAGGCCCATTGTGCAAGCAGAAGTCTGTGTACAGGGCTTCTGCCAGCTGTTAACTGTTTAGGTGAATCCTACCCAATGAATTTTTGCCGCTTTGGCTTCTTAGCAGATCAAATTCTGACTAGAATAAAGAACTGGATTGGAATGACACAATCTGAAACAGATCAGGTTGTTTCCACATGATACAGATACGTGGTGAATTGCTGCACATCCCTTCAATCTAGAACCAGAATCTCAGACCTGCTTAGCTGGAGCTAAGTTCCCAGTCTAGAGCTTCTTCCAGATGTTGGTGCAATGTGAACAATGGGTTAAATCACACACCACTTGGTCTCTTGTCTCGAGTTAGCATATCCTCCCACATCTGGATGCTCAGAGATAAGAGAGCAGATGCACTGGGTTACCATAGCAACACCAGCAAGGTTGAAGGTATGACTTGCTGAGTCATTCACCTGCCTGTTGGTTCATGAGTGGGTATAACAGTCTCTGGGGCATTGCTTTCATTTTGTCCTGTTGCATGTTTGTGTCCTGCCCTGTTTGCTGTCAGGGTCTGACTCTGAATCTCCAAGAATAGGGGGAAGAGGCTGTGGGTTTTACACAGCAGCATTAGCAGGTATGGTGATAGTGTTAGTAAATCTCGCTGTACATATGTACTGTATCTGTATTTCAAAGTCCAGAAGAACTGTATATATTAGATAGCAGTGTTTAGCTTTGTCTTATGTCTGGAGACAATAAACACTTTGTTACTTTGAACTGTGTGGGAGAGGAGCTTTTCTAAACCAGAGACTCTGGAAGAAGCTGTTCTGCTGGAATCGGGAAATCTCTGAAGACACGGCTTGGGCTCTGCATATTCTGTTGATACAACTCACTGTCTGAGGTGTGGTGAACTGCCAACTGACTTCCACAAGTCACCAACACCAAATAGGTGTTCCTGGTGGGATCGCTGTTCCTAATGCATGCAAGATTCTCTTAAGAGTCCACGTGATGTCCTCTACACCAAAATGCTGGGCTGAATTCCTTCTCATAACAGTGGTACCTCGGGTTAAGTACTTAATTCATTCTGGAGGTCCATTCTTAACCTGAAACTGTTCTTAACCTGAAGCACCACTTTAGCTAATGGGGCCTCCTGCTGCCACCGCGCCACCAGAGCACAATTTCTGTTCTCATCCTGAAGCAAAGTTCTTAACCCGAGGTACTATTTCTGGGTTAGCGGAGTCTGTAACCTGAAGCATATGTAACCTGAAGCGTATGTAACCCAAGGTACCACTGTAAGTGTGTGTGTGTGTGTTTCACATAATAAAAAACACTTCAGAATACTTTGCAAAGTAGTACTATTATCACCATTGGGGGGGGGGGCAAAGGAATTAACACTGAGAAATAGGCTCAGAATCAATTAACCTGATATGCTTGCAGAAGCCAGTACAAGAGCTCCTGCTAGCACCACAGGGCTTCCCCCCTTCCTCCCATGTGTCCCCCATGTCTCCCCAAATCCACTCTGGGGGGTCGGGAGATCCTACAGAACACTGGGGGAAGAGGGGGCTTGTTCCATCTGCTAAGCCATGGGTAGGCAACCTAAGGCCCGGGGGCCGGATCTGGCCCAATCGCCTTCTAAATCAGCCCCACGGATGGTCCGGGAATCAGTGTGTTTTTACATGAGTAGATTGTGTTCTTTTATTTAAAATGCATCTCTGGGTTATTTGTGGGGCATAGGAATTTGTTCATATTTCTCTCCAAAATATAGTCCAGCCCCCACAAGGTCTGAGGGACAGTGGACCGGCCCCCTGCTGAAAAAGTTTGCTGACACCTGTGCTAAGCAGAAACACTTGCGCTGACAGAACAATCATCTTAGTATACTGTCGAATTCTTCCCATACTGTTTACAATCCCCTCTAGCCATGTGTACATATACCTGTAACTCAGGATAGGACATCATGCATCTGATGAAGTGGGCTGTCATCCACAAAAGCTTCCACTATAATAAACTGGCTAGTTTTTCAGGTGCCACAAGACTCCTGGTTGTTTTTACTGTATTTTCCTGCTCTTCAGTGGAGAAGCTTATCTCTTTTCAATTTGTACAGCAAAGGGAGCTTCTAACCGTGCCCAAGCTGTTTGTGGGTACCCTGATCTCATACCCCTCCCAGTTTGGGTGGCAAATTTGCTGTGTGAATCACACACAGTTGCAAGTTATAATTTACTTAATGGTGCCAACATATGCGAAACTGCTTCAAATATCTTTTAGCATAATTTGCTACCGACGTTAGTCAGTAAATCTGAGATGACAGCTGTTTCCATGTCACCCAAATGACCGGATACCAATGAAGCTTGCGACAGTCTTCTCTGGAAAGACTGCCTCATTTCATCATTACGCCTGCAAAGTAGATCAAAAGTCCTAAGGATAAATATCTAGGGCTGTCTTCTAGCATATGATTGATTCATGTGGTTATCTACGTAAGGTCAACCCATTACCATCTATTTCAACAGAGGTACCGGTTCCTGGATTTCTCCAATGGATGCCTTCAGCACCTCAGATGCATTTTTGCATTTATTTCCAAAATACCTACACTGACTTTCCAATGCAATTTGCTCAGGGTATGTAAAAATGTACAAAGCTGCTTTATCCATTTTGGCACTGACTTTGTTTACACGGATTGGCGGCTCCAAGGTTTCAGGAATCTTTCCCATCCTTACAAGAAGAGGCCAGAGATTGGACCTGGAACCTTCTGCATGCAAAACTTGTGCTATATCACTGAGCTATGGAAGTAAGTAAAGGTAAAGGGATCCCTGACCATTAGGTCCAGTCGTGACCAACTCTAAGGTTGTGGCGCTCATCTCGTTTTATTGGCCAAGGGAGCCGGCGTACAGCTTCCGGGTCATGTGGCCAGCATGACTAAGCTGCTTCTGCCGAACCAGAGCTGCACACGGAAATGCCGTTTATCTTCCCACCGGAGCAGTACCTATTTATCTACTTGCACTGGCATGCTTTCGAACTGCTAGGTGGGCAGGAGCAGGGACCGAACAAAGGGAGCTCACCTCATTGCGGTGATTCGAACGTCGAACTTCTGATCGGCAAGCCCTAGGCTCTGTGGTTTAACCCACAGCGCCGCCCGCGTCCCTATGGAAGTACATAACAATAAAAAACACGAAACCACAAAGTATGTAAAAGCTCATAAAATAATTAGGAAAACATCACTTTAAAGAGCAACAGAAAAAACTTATTCCGGAGTGGTCTGCACCTGGCTTTCTTGCTTTTGTTTGTTTCAACATAGGAAATCTGTACTGTTTGAAGTGATCCTAACCGCTAACTTTCCCCTTTCCCCTTTTTTGCATTTTCTCTTATTTGATCAAAAGATTATGGCTACAACCAGACAGAAGTTTAGACATGCAATATGTCATCCATGCAATTTTTATGTGTGTATATAAACTCCCAAATACTTTCCCACAAGCATTCATCTGCATTCTACATTCTTTTTTTATATATTACCCAGAAGAGAAATTTAGCTTAAAAAAGAAAAGGCATTTCTCAACACAGTCCTCCAGGTGGCAGATTTTGTCAGGTTTTTGCAGTCCTGAGCTGCAAAAGCACAATATAAAAAGCACATGCATCTAAAGGTTTGCAGGCAGATGTTTTAAAGTATCGCATATACCTAGGAGATTTCAAACCATAGTCTTGTGGTATGTTAAAGGCTAATGCATGTACTGTAGCACAAGTTCCCATGGCTTAGATTCTGCTTCATCAAGTATCTGGGACAGCTTCATGTGAAGCTTTAAGATAAACAAAGTTACTATTTGCAATAGCACTACATGGTGGTAACATAAGCACACCAGTTTTGCTATGTTAATTAAGACCTGCAGCAGGACAGGAAACCATTATATGGGTTCAGTCCCAAAAGGATACAATCAAACTTCTTCGTAGGTTCAGCAATTTCATTTTTATTTTTTGCTTCGAGAATGGCAATTAGGGACTTAATCAGGGATACTCCTTCAGCTTTACAATTTGTGGGAATAAGAACAGCCTGCTGGATCAGTTCAGTTGCCCAACTAGTCCAGCATCGCTGTTCTCACAGTGGCCAACCAGATGTCTGTGGGAAACCTTTAAGCAGAATTCAAGCACAAGAACAAGCTTCCCTCCTGTGGTTTCCAGCAAATGGTATTCAGGAGTATTGCTGCCTCCAGCTGTGGAGGGAAAGCATAGCCATCATAGCGAATAGCCATTGAAAGCCAGTGTGGTGTAATGGTTAAGAGCGGTAGACTCATAATCTGGTGAACCGGGTTCGCGTCTCCGCTCCTCCACATGCAGCTGCTGGGTGACCTTGGGCTAGTCACACTTCTGTGAAGTCTCTCAGCCCCACTCACCTCACAGAGTGTTTGTTGTGGGGGAGGAAGGGAAAGGAGAATGTTAGCCGCTTTGAGACTCCTTAGGGTAGTGATAAAGCGGGATATGAAATCCAAACTCCTCTCCCCTTCTTCTTCTTCTTCTTCTCCTCCTCCTCCTCCTCCTCCTCCTTGAATTTGTCCAATCCTCCTTTGCAGCCATCTTGATGGGGGGCCATCACTCTTTTGGGAGCAAGTTCCATAGGTTATGTGTGAAAAGGTACTTTATCTGTCCTGAATTTTCCTACATTCAGCTTTCTTGGATGTCCAACAACAGTTCTAGTACTACAAGATGGTGAGAAAAATGTTCCCCTAGCCACTTTCTTCATGCCATGCATAATTTTATTAGCTTCTGTCATGTCACCTCTCACTCACCTTTTCTCTAAGCTTAAAAGTCCCAAACGCTTCAACCTTCCTTCTTAAGGGAGTTGCTCCACCCTCTTGATAACTTTGGTTGCCCATATTTGCTTCAAACATGCAAAACTTATTTTGAAATTGAAAATATTGTTGCGGAGGTTGCTCACCGCCCAAAATCTCTGCTGAGCAGCAGCAAGATTACAGGGGGTTCCAGGCGCTTGCCCAGGGTAGTGTTTCTGTTGGGAAAATTGAGGCACAGTGGAGGCTGGTGTCTTTAAGAAAGATGGTTTGTTTTACACATACAGTTGTACCTCGGGTTACATACCCTTCAGGTTAATACACTTCAGGATACAGACTCCACTAACCCAGAAATAGCACCTTGGGTTAAGAACTTTGCTTCAGGATGAGAACAGAAATCGTGCTCCGGCGGTGCGGCAGCAGCAGGAGGCCCCATTAGCTAAAGTGGTGCTTCAGGTTAAGAACAGTTTCAGGTTAAGAACGGACCTCCGGAACGGATTAAGTACTTAACCCGAGGTACCACTGTATTTACACCTAAAGTCTTCAATGGAGGGGGTGCAGAACATTATACCCCAAGAGCATCTCTCATTGTACCTTTCATGGCTTCAGCAAGCTTGGGTCCAGGACCCAAGTGCAACCTCTTCCAGCCAGCACTGCATGGAGTTCTGCCTACTTCCTCCTTCTTTTGCCCAGAACACCTTTAGATTTCAAAAAGGACACATTTTTCTGTAACATCATGCCCTCTGTCTCCTTGGCAACCTCCCAAATCTCCTGTCTCCATCCGTGCTTCGGAGCAGGTGAGGAAGGATAGCTTTTTGCATTGCCAATGGCCTCAATGACACAGTACCTGGCTTCCCGTTGTTTCTCAATAGCTCTGCACTTAGCTAACCCAGCTAGGATAGTTTGCATAAGCTAACCAAGGAATTTCTTGTCTGGCAGTTCTGCAGCTTGTATTTCCCCTTCATATCCCAAATATTATCTAAATAATACCTTCTATTAGTTTCTACCGTTCACTAACAGACTCAGGTACCCAAATCTACAATATGCAGTCATTATTTTGAAAATAGTTAATGGAAGCCCAGCCAAGCAGCCAATGTATTTTTCTCCATACAAAGCAACACTATATAGTGTAACACAAGGCAAGTGGGCATAGCAAAGGCATTTCAAGGCGAATAACACCGGCTGTATACAGATTATAGCATTGTGGTTGTTTATTCATCAGTTCTTCCAGTTGATTGATTTGTTTCCACAAAGTTCATGCAGAAGTTATGCAACATCCACTGTATGCTGAGCATTTATTGTGAGTTGCATCCAACTAAATGATTGTGTGTGTGTGTAACTTGTACAAGAGCAACCTAACTTCCCCTCCCTCTCTGCGCCCCTGAGATTCATAGAGTTCCAAGAGCAGATTTTGGGGGCAGGTGGGGAAGGAGAGGGAGAAGTTCCATTGTGTTCATAATGCATGCTCTGAGAGCAGGATGCTGGACTAGATGTGCCATTGTTCCTATGAAAGTACTTTGAATAAGCACAGCTCCTGCCTCCTTCCTCTGATCGCTAGATATGACACTATTTCCTTTCCAGGCTTTCACATAATCATCAATTCTACATGTGGTCCTATGAAAGGAACCCAGTGCAAGGTCACATGAAAAAATAGGAAGCAATATCCATTGGGCATTTGCACAGACCTTCTACAAGACAGATTTGCAGCTTTCTAATATGGTGAGTCTGTAGCTAGACACATTCACATAGGATGCCTCTTTGTGATGGACAGGAAAGATGCAGATCTTTTGCAGATCTTACTGCAAAAAAATTTGTGTGCTATATTACAAAAACTATTCATCTGAAGCCATGCTGTTGCAATGGCATCTCTGATATTGGTCAGACTGGCTGCACACTTGAACTTGAAGTTTAAAGTGAACTTCTGGACTTTCATTAGGTTGTTACTCACTGTACGTGAGCAGCACCTGTCCTGATTTCACTGCTATTAGCTATGTCCATGATTCATCTGACATATTTGAGTGTGTTTCTAAAGCAGTAACAAGTCAAATGATTGACAACCTGGTCCTGAGCTTACATCCTTGATAGTGATTGTTCATAAGTAAGATCCAATGGTGTCACTGAAACTTGTGTTTAGTAATACATGACATTGCATTATGTAGAACTTCCTCCTCCATAAATATTTCTGGGTTAGCGTGGCATGTACAGTAGCTTCCTGGGCAGATCCAGAGCAGGCTATAAATCTCAAGATGATGTAAGCTATCTTTGTGTCTTAAATCTACTTGCCCAAGAAATGTGTTATGCATGCTCCCAGGTTAATTAATCACCAATTACTCTTAATACAGAAATTATATCCAAAGTCTTCACTAAATCTGCTGTTTTCTAGCAAGATCAAGCAGGCTTTGCTAACTATATTCATGGAGCAGAAAAAGTAAGAATATTACTGAATATAATTACAGCAAATAAACAAAGAATGTTCATGCATTAGGAATCTTGTCGTCAGATGCTGAAAAATATTTTGTCTGTGTTAGTTTTTTGCTAACTCCCTATTTATTCACTATTGAAAAACAGCCACATCATCATTATTTTTCCCCATGCTAACTCCTTGATGATACCTGATGTGTTCTTATTTTTATATGTTTTGTTGCAAATATTGTGTGTGTGTGTTTTAAATTCTATATTCCCTCTCTGATTGTTTGCGGGGAGTTATTGGGTTGTTCCTGTTTTTACTTTATGTATTTTGTGTTTTCATATTGTGATTTTATCCTGTGAACCCCTCTGAGACCTGTGGGTATAGGTTGGTATATAAATTTAATCTAACAACTACTACAACAACAACAGTCCAGCATCTACTACAATAATCATCAATGGCTGCTGCTTAACATTATTTGCTTTGCGCAGAGATACGAAACAGCATTTGCCTTCATCTCTGTTTTAGTTAACCTTGCACTACAGTAACTTGTGCAGTTCGGTAGGATAAGAGCCTGCTGGATCTGGGCAATGGGACAATGGCCTTTCCAGTCCAACATACTCTTCTCACTGTGTCCAACCAGAAGCTCATGGGAAGCCTGCAAGCAGCACATGAGCACAACAACACTCTGCCCACTTGTGATTCCCAGCAACTGGTATTCAGAGAAATACTGCCTCTGGCAGTGTAACTAGAGATTAAGATACAATGGAGGCAGACTAAAATACTTTTATATGTAGATGGCAAGCCTTTCACACTTTCACATATTGAATGGTTTTGGAACTTACTAACAGCTTCAGTGAAATGTCAAGATGGCAAAATTAACCGGAGGAAAGTAGTACAGCAGGTCCCAATCTGCTGGCTAAGTAGCTATAGGATTTGGCAGAAGCACATGGAGACTGGCTTTGGATGCAGAAGGCCCCTGCTGCCTTTCCTGGTAGAGCTGGGAATGTCCCTCACCTAAAACCCTGGAGACCTGCCTCCTATTAAGTAGACAACACTGAACTAGATGGACTCGTGGTCTAACTCAATATGCGGCAGTTTCTTATGTTCCTAGAATACCAGACACATGGCCACCATGACAGATGTACCAGAAGAACAGCCTTGATACACCCATTGAACAACCCAGCAAAGGTGTGTCAGGGGACAGTTAACTGGGGGAGTCATTGCATGGACGCATAGCATGGACTCTGTATCCTACACTCCTTTAATGGGAGCATGGGCTTCTGCCAGCAGAGTAAGGCTTCTACAGATTCCTAAAGCTCTGCAGCTGGCAGACTGTGAATAAAGGATTGTGTACTTTGGGTCCTTAGGTTCAGTATGGCACAATCCAATTTGGAACATGGGAAGGAAAGTCTCTACTGGGGGGAGGGAAGAGACTTACAAACCTTTGAGGATGTTACCAGTAACAATGGTGCTCTGCCAAGTTTTGTAGTATGGCAAAGCAGGTGTTCTTTACCATCCCACATAGATGGCATTACTTCATTTGCAGCTTATGCATCTATTTGACAACAAAACCTAGTGTGAAATGCTTGTGCAATTTCAGAGACTCCATCAGCAATAGAACTATTACAAAATACACCAAAACCACCTCACCCAGTGGTGGCAGTTTATGATGCGTAATATTTCAGAAGCATGTGGAAGCTTCGAGTAAGGAGTTTCAAAAAGGCCATTCAGCCTACTCAATGGAAGGCAGTGTTGCAGCCCATTACGCAAACAAGACTGAGGATAAGATTATAATTAATAGAACTCCAAATTATTTGCAGTGTTTCCTGGATGCCTCAGTAACATGCAGAGTGTGATCAATTTGTGCATATGATATGATCACGTAAACTTGTTTTAACAGTTATGCAGTGAGGTGACTGGTGTTGTATGATTTTGAAGATAGTAGATTTTAAATATAACTATCATATGTACTTAGATAGTTAGTTTGTGTGGTCCCTATTCAAGCATTACTGTCGTAGAGTGGTAAAAAACAGAAGAATAATGGGGGAACTAGATGTGGAACCCGCAAGGGAAGAAGACTTAGAACCTGGGGATTTGTGGTGGGGCAACAATGGGTGGTCAGAGCGAGAAGACTGGGAGGAGGTGTCAGAAGCTGGAGAGATAACAGGGCTTGGTGAGCTAGGAGAGACTATGTCAGAGAGAAGTCCAGAATCAGAGTCAGAAGCTGAAGCAGGAGAATCGGATACAGGATAGCAGAAGGCAGAGATGATCCTCCTGTGATGAGCTCACCTCCCACCTTGTTTCCCAGAACCAGAAGAGGCATGAAAAGGGCAGAGAAGAGGTTGTCTGCACACAGGAGTAGTCTCCACTTCCTTGGAAAAAGCCCTGGAGAGGTGGGGGAAGGTGGGGGACTTTCAGTCTCGGCAACTAATCCATCAGGCATGACCTACCGGGGATGAGCTGCTGTGCTTATTAGGCCTGACACTCCACTAAATCTGTGCAGATTGTGTTCTTAATAAAGAGTTAACTCCAACTTGCATGGTGTGAGAGCCAGTGTGGTGTAGTGGTTAAGAGCGGTGGACTCGTAATCTGGTGAACCGGGTTCGCATCTCCCCTCCTCCACATGCAGCTGCTGGGTGACCTTGGGCTAGTCACACTTCTCTGAAGTCTCTCAGACCCACTCACCTCACAGAGTGTTTGTTGTGGGGGAGGAAGGGAAAGGAGATTGTTAGCCACTTTGAGACTCCTTAGGGTAGTGATAAAGCGGGATATCAAATCCAAACTCTTCTTCTTCTTCTTAACTCCTGACAATTACATGCCAACTTCTGGTTCAACTGGACTGACCTCTTCATGACCACAGCAGTTGTGGAAGACCAACTGTGGGAAAGCCTACAGAGGAAGGGGGAGAGAGAATATACCCATTACATGCCTGATTTCCTGGAACAGCAAAAATTTGACTCTTTTCCTGCACTCCTCCCACATGATCAGAGGAACTAAACATTTTCTATGTACGGGAGGCTTTTTTGTTTTCTCAGCTTTTCGTTCTGGAACTCACTGCTTGAAAATTCTGGCCTGTTTTTCCCTTATACACATTGCACTGCTCCTTACATACTGAAAAGGGACTGACATATCTGTCAATTTCTGTTTCTTTTCTTCTTCTTTTTTAGACTTAAGTTCAGTTCTCCATATTTCCATTGCATTTTTAAAAAAGTCTTCATGAGAATTCACCAGCATTTTAGTGTGTTTTTGCCTAGTATCCATTTTCCTATGCAATTTTCTGCAATATACACATTTTCACAAAGCAATCTTCCCTTATGCAATTTTGTATGTTATTTTCACTAATTTGTGCATTCTTATGCACACTTTACCCAAGTGTATTTTTTTTTCTTTTGGTAAACATTATTGGCTGGAGAGCTGCATTGCAAAATTTGGAGTAGTGCCAACTTCAAAAGCTATTTTTTGATTTGTGTATTGATTCAGAAACTGCAAATTTGGCAGGTAAACTTTTAAGCATGGGCTGAATCAAATTTATTCCCCATTCCTAAGTATTGTATTCTAGTGTGTGTGTATGTATTATATATATAAACATTTTTATGGTTTTAATTGAATGTTTTTGGGACTTGGGTGGCGCTGTGGGTTAAACCACAGAGCCTAGGACTTGCCAATCAGAAGGTCAGCGGTTTGAATCCCTGTGATGGGGTGAGCTCCTGTTGCTCAGTCCCTGCTCCTGCCAACCTAGCAGTTCGAAAGCACGTCAAAGTGCAAGTAGGCGGGAAGGTAAACGGCATTTCCGTGTGCAGCTCTGGTTTGCCAGAAGCGGCTTAGTCATGCTGGCCACATGACCCAGAAGCTGTACGCCGGCTCCCTTGGCCAATAAAGCGAGATGAGCGCCACAACCCCAGAGTCGGTCACGACTGGACCTAATGGTCAGGGGTCCCTTTACCCTTTACCTAATTGAATGTTTTAATGTTTTGAGAGCCACTTTGAGGGCTCATGTGGAAAAAAATGAAACTCTATTGAATAAATACAAATAAATGCTGTGGTTTGCAGCACCTGCTGATCCCCCCCCCCCCCAGGTTTTAGGCATGCCCAGTAATTAGCCAATTTTGTGGGAGGGGGGAGAATGTCTAAGTTAGCAAAATGAAATTACAGGTTATTAATTCTCAATGGAGTCTCATGTGGTCCTACTACATCATTTGAAGAATTTTGCACTTGAAAGAGATGAATAATGAGTTGATGGCTGCAAGATATGCCTTGCAAGTTACTGGAAGAGATATTGCTCCTATTTCAGACTGTTTTGGAAAACATGGCATATTTTAAGAAATATGAGGAAATGAAAGCAAATTCTGATTTTTTTCATAAGAAAGTGGTACAGTATTTATTTATTAAAGAGTTTTGGAACAATGAATGTCAGGGTGCTGTACACAACAGTATTCTTTATATTATGAATCATTGTGTTTGATTAGTGGATAGTGAAATTTGTATATGAATGTTGTCTTCATTGCAAATATACAATAAAGAAAAAATAAAAATGAACACAGAGCACAGGGATTCATCACTGTTGGCAGCAGCAGAACACCCAAGTACTGAGTTCATGAGAAAAGACAGATGTACCTGCAATTTGGAACAGGCAATGAGACATTTTGTAAAAAAAATACTCTGGATTTACTTTTTGGAGTCCATCAACAGCTATTGCATACGCGCCAACATTTCTCCACTGCAAACAGGGACGTCCTATTCCATAACAATAACAATAACAATAATAATAAATTTATTATTTATACTCTACCCATCTGACTGGGTTGCCCCAGCCACTCTGGGTGGCTTCCCAACATAATAAAACATTAAAAATTAAAAAACTTCAGGGCTGCCTTCAGATGTCTTCTGAAGGTTGTATGATTACTTATCTCTTTGGTTCAGGGGGGTCACATAACTCCATATCCTCCAACATTTCTCTGATGAAAATAGGAACGTCCTAAGGAAAAGTGGGACATTCTGGTATCAAATCAGAAACTGGGACGCCTCTTGTAAATCTGGGACTGTCCCTGGAAAACAGGGACACTTGGGGGGGGGGGTCTGCAATTGTTATTGACTGCTATATGCAACCTCCTGCATCAGAGGAGCCATGCTTCTCAATGTCAGTTGCTGGGATACAACAGCAAGACGATTGCTGGATCAGGCCAATGACCCATCTAGTCCAGCATCCTGTTCTCACCCAGCAGCCAACCAAAGCAGGAAGCACACAAACAGGACCTGAGCGCAACAGCACTCTGTCAGCTTGCGATTCCCAAAAACTGATATCCACAGGCGGAATGCCTCTGACAGTGGAGGCAGAGCACGGCCCTTGTGGCTAGCAGCTGCTGACATAGCCCTCCAAGTTGGTGGCTGTTGCCGCCTCTTGTGGGAGGGAGTTCCACAGCTCATGCATTGTGCGAAAAAGAGATTCAAAGAATCTTAAGAGTTAGAAGGGACCCATGGGTCTTCTAGACCAGGGACGTCCAACTCCCAATAGACTGCGATCTACTCACAGTATAAAAAAACTGGCAGTGATCTATCCATTGTAATAAAAAGATTGACAATGATCTATCCAAAGTTGTGGAGCTTTTTTTAGTAAGCCAAAGTTGTTGGGGTTTCTTGCTTTTTTGTAAGGAGATCGCTGAGGGGCCAGAGATCAACCAGGATCTCCCAGGAACACCCCATGATCTACCAGTAGATGTACCTGTTGGACATGCCTGTTCTAGACCAATGAAGGAATCTCAGCTAAAGCATCCATGACAGATGGCCATCCAACCTCTGCTTAGAAACCCACCACCTCCAGAGGGAGTCCCTTCCACTGCCGAGCAGCTGTCAGAAAGTTTTTCCTGATGTTGAGTCGGAATCTCCTTTCTTGTAACTTGAAGCCAGGGTGCTTTACACAACAGTATTATTTTTATATGCATCCTGAAACTTCCAGCATTCAGCTTCGTCGAGTCTGAAAGGCGCTATGACAAAGCAAATAAAACTTTTGTCTACTTTCCCCATGCCTTTTTTCTTGACACGAAAATGTCCTATATGATGCAACCTTTCATCACAGGGAAACTTGCCACATCCCCTTGGTTGCCCTTTTCTGAATCTTTATTATTGTCATTAAGAGAGAGAGAGAGAGATTCCACATTTGGGTTGACGGAGAGAAGAGAGTGCGAGCCGGGGAAGGTCCTTTGCGGTCTCCTCGAGAGTAACCTTCGTTTCACAACTGCGCAACACGGGGCAGGGAGAGGCAGGGAAACCTCTGCGCGGCGCCAGAATCCTGACCTCCCTTCCTCTCCCGTTTTGCTCAAGGGCCCATCCCTGGCGGGGGCTTATCCTGCTCGCCCGCCCCGAGGAAGGCCGAGGGGCTTAATCGTCCCTCTTCCGCCTCCTCTCCGGTCCCCTTCGCAGGCCCGCCCGTTCCCTTGAGGGCGAAAGAGGAGAGGGGCGGAGTCGAGAGCCGCCCCCACTGCCCATGCGCAAGCAGGGCGAGTGAGTTTACCGCCTCAGCAGCAGCTGCTGCTGCTGCATTTAGCCATAGCGGCTCCTCGCCGCAGACACCGCCGCCGCCGTCTCTTCTGCTCCTCCTCAGGCCAGAGAAGCCAGCCAGCCATGCCGCCTCCGGGTCAGGTCCGGATGCCGGACTGGGACGCCCTGAAGCTCCGCGTGCGGAGCCTGATCAGCTCCCACCGGGTCATGATCTTCAGCAAGAGCTACTGCCCCTTCTGCAGGAAGGTGAGGCGCGGAGGGAGGAAGCGGGCGTCGCCTTGGCAACGACCCCGGCAAGGGCAGCGGGGGCGTCGGAGGCCCGAGGAGGCCCTGCCGCCGGGAGAGGGGGGAACTAGGCCCCCCACCTCTCGAGGGAGCGCTTCTTCACAGCGCAGGCTCACGCCGCGCCGCGGTGGGAGTGAGGGGCAGGGGGCGCGCAGACAGGGCCCTGCTGCCTTCAGTATCCGCGGAGACGCCCGCGCATCCTCCTCACCGGAAAGCCGGCTCCCTTGAGGCTTGGCTACGGTTGCGGGGTGAGTGTCCCGGAGTGGCTCCACCGGGGTCGGCTCTGTGAGCGTCGAGTGACAAGAGCCTAGCAGGAATGGCGAGGGGCCTCGACCGCCCTCTGCCTAGGTGGATTTTATTGGTTTATCTAATGGCATTCCTATTGCATTCACCTTTTACTCGCCCTCCTCGTTGTTCTTGCAAGGCTACCCAGATGCTTGGAAAGGCTGGTGCGAATTGGTGCTGAACCTCCTGCTTGGCAGGGGGTTGGACTCGATGGCCCTTGTGGTCTATTCCAACTCTATGATTCTATGAATTCGAGTCCGATCCAGTGTTTTAACTTATTGTATGCGTTAATGAGACCTTGGTGTATAGGGCAGTACTGTAAGTGGTACCTCAGGTTACATAGACTTCAGGTTACATACGCCTCAGGTTACAGACTCCGCTAACCCAGAAATAGTACCTCGGCTTAAGAACTTTGCTTCAGGATGAGAACAGAAATCACGTGGCAGCGGCGTGGCGGCAGCAGGAGGCCCCGTTAGCCAAAGTGGTGCTTCAGGTTAAGAACAGTTTCAGGTTAAGAACAGACCTCCGGAACGAATTAAGTACGTAACCAGAGGTACCACTGTATATAAATTCTGTTAATAATAGTAATAATAATGTGTAGCAATTTCTGCCCCCCAGTTTTATGGTTTTAGCTTTTTGTAAACGTTCTGAGGTTTGCTTGCAAGCAGGCTGTGTATAGGTTTTATGAAATAAACAAATAGGTTCAATCCCCCTTGCCAACCCTGTGAGGTAAGTTAGGCTGAAAAGCGGTGTCTGGGCCAAAGGTCACTCAGTGAGCTGCATAGCTGAGTAGGGATTCATTCACGCTCTTGCCTCTGACACACTAACCACTACACCATACTGTCTCTCGATGTTGACCTGGTATTGCTTTATTGGGGGAAAGGACACAATTCAAGGTGGGCCTGAACTAGAAGTCTGAGTCTTCATAACCCACTGCCCTCCTGCTTCTGTTTAAAAAATCATCAACTTTAATGCCAGGGTTTTCTAATTAATTACCAAATGGACTAAAATTTTAAAGATGCTTGTTTGGAACGAAATCTCATTGAAATAACAGACAACTGTGTCCAGGATCAGACTTCAGATCTGTTTGTAGGTCATATGTCTTTGATCAATTTGTGGAATCCAGTTGTGATTCCTGACTTAACTTTAAGTGTTAGAGGTGTGGGGCATAAGACTGGAAATAGAAAAGGCAGTAAAAACAGTATCTGTTAAATAGGGATTAAATGTGGTGTTTTTTAAAGACATATTTGGGACCTTCAAAATAAGTTCACTTCAGCTGACTTGAAGATAGCTCAGCTGTGTTAGGCATTTAACTGGCTAAATCTGTCATTTGGGGAAATATGTTTTGATCATCAGAAGCCTGTTAAATCTTTTCAGTAGGAAAAGGGATGAAGAGCCTGAAGTAATCATAGAGTGGTAAATAAATAATAATAATAACAATAATAAGATTAATTAAGGTGTGTATTTTTCTCTCCCTGTGGTGTGTCACTCTCAGGCGCCCACATCAGAGCTTTTGAAATAAAGGCTTCCCTTATGGAATTAGGGATGGGCAACAAGTCGAACCGCAAGAGACAGTCTCTAACTTTATCTTATGTTTGTGGCTGCAGCTAATATGTATGCTTTAAGCAGATAAGCTGATGATTAAAACTTTTATAAAATTATCGTGAGGAACAACAGATCAGTTAGAGATGACATGCTCACCTCTGATTACTCGTGCACTTTCTGACATGTCACTGGAAATGGGAGTTTCGTATTAAGAGATTTGTATGATTTAATTGGTTTACTAGTCAAAATATTGCTTATGGACCACCATAATGTTTTTAAGTGTGGTTAGTTTTTGCATGTAACATTGACATGTAAAGGAAAGGCTGGGGAAAAGAGGAAACAGAATTCTGTGTTGAGCAAGTGCTTTTTCCTGGCCCTGTACAGCTTTTACCCTCTGTATGGAAAGTCATAACTGGTCCAAATCAGGAAGCAATCTAATACCAAAAATGAGTCATAGCAGAGCTAAAAAAATATATGGGTAAAAGATCATATGTTCTTCTTGAACTAGTTGTCAAGACTGAGTATAAGTATAGGCTACTGTGTGTTGAAATCCCCTTCCACTACCAGAAAACAATCAAATAACATAGTAGTATGCAATTAGGAAGTTGAAGTGAAATGTTGATAGTGAATTAACACAAGTAAAACCAGGTAATAGTTATCTAAATAATAGTAAAGGCGCAAACCAACAATAGAGTGAGAAGGTAAATGAAGATTTCC
Source organism: Podarcis gaigeae (assembly GCF_964106915.1). Classification (NCBI taxonomy): domain Eukaryota; kingdom Metazoa; phylum Chordata; class Lepidosauria; order Squamata; family Lacertidae; genus Podarcis; species Podarcis gaigeae. Next base: position 87,770,604 of record NC_139679.1, read on the forward strand.
GGGTCGAAAAGTGGACTTGTCGAGATTAGGAGACTATGTGGCTCTAGATACATAGTACCTTTTTAAAAAGCTGGTGGTTGTTTCTTCGTGTAGCATTATTTGGCTAACCATATAATAAAATCAAATACTGTATTCTGTTTTCCCCCACTGTCAGTTATTAGTTACAGTAAGCTGATTTTCAATGTATAAGGAAAAGGCACAAAAATATAAAGTATTGAACCCAACAGACAATTATTTGGTTGGTTAGTTCAAAGGAGAGAATTTCAATCGCTCCCTTGTTTGGGTTTAACAATGTAAAATGTGTCATTTATAATTAGCGTATAATACATTGTACTGCTTGGTATATTTATGAAAGGTTGTATTTAACATCACGAGAAGAAGGCATCATGAACAACAGTTCTTTCCCATCCCCTCCTATTCCTGAGCATTCATGAAAAGCTTCTCTGTGGGGTTTAGGAGAACCTACGCAACATTATGGGCTGTGTCTTATGATGCTGTAGTCACAGGCATGTCCAAAGTCCGTTTTGGGGGCCTAATCTGGCCCACAGGTCTGTTTAATCCTGCCCCTGTGGCAGTTTATTTCCCTGGGGTAAAATCCTAAAAAAATCTGAACAACTTCAATCCTAAAAAAGGTCAACAACTTTGGACTTTGGTCGGCCCCCACGGCCCTTCACTTCATCAAATCTGGCCCTCTTTGAAAAAAGTTTGGGCACCACCAGGGGGAAATAGTCTACTCCTGAGATCTTTGGGCGAGAGTTGCAGTATTCCTTTGCCTAATTTGGGGTGATTTCACCTCCCATTGTAACCTTGTTAAGACACAGCCCACAATGTTGGGCAATTTTTCTCCCCTGATCCTGTTGGGGATGGGGTATGGGCGGGGAGGGAAAGATTGGTTGCATAAGGTCCCTTCCACTCATGTAATGTTGGATGCAACTTGAAAGTCACAGAGCAATTATTTCAAATATTTCTCTGACGTATCTTTTTAGTGGAGCTTACACTCAGATGAGCGTGCATTAGATCACAGTCTCAGAAGTAGAAATGCCTTAGTTCTTTACATTTGTGAATACATGTACAGTCGTACCTTAGTTTTCAAACGCCTTGGGAGTCGAACGTTTTGGCATTCCGAGTAATCGAAAACTGGAAGTGATTGTTCCGGTTTTTGAACGTTCTTTGGAACCTGAATGTCTGATGCGGTTTCCAATTGCAAGAGCTTCCTTCAGCCAGTCGGAAACCGTGCCTTGGTTCCCAAATGTTTTAGAAGTCAAACGGACCTCCGGAACAGATTTCATTCGACTTCCAAGGTACTTCTGTAATACTAGAGATAACTGTAGATTGCTACATGTGGTATGCTTGGTTCAGGAGCCATTCAGAAGCCACCAAGACCCTGTTTTCCTGCTTGCATATAGACAGCAGCAGCAAGGTGCAGAAGTGCATCTTGGATTTGAATGTTGAATGTTGTATTCACAGGAATTATCATTCTCTAATAATATAGATTGCCATACACAAAAATCTTCACATGTAAAACATTTTGAGTAAAGCCTTGTCCTTAAACCATTTCACTCATCCCAAATGATATAAATATTCCACACTCTAACCAACTGAGCTATCCAGAGTTGTTGTTTTCAGTGTTCCTCAAAGCATTTTTCCATTTGGAAAAAAACTGAAGAGAAGTCTTCAGGGGACAGTTCCCAATATTTTTCCTAGGTTTTCCCCAGGCTTCTACAGCTCTGAGGTAAGCTTTTTCTTCAGCTCTTCCTATATCAGTGCAGTGATACAAGTTTTCTGGAAAACATTAAATTAGAAACTTTCCCCATTACCCTAAATTGATTGGTTTATGATAAGCAAAACAAAATGCCACTTAAACATGTTGTTTTTATATGCTGTTTAAAAACTCTCAGAATTTTTAGTGGTCAAAAGTATTGCCCTTACAGTACAATACTTTCATCTCTGCTCAAAAGTTACTGCCATCTAAAAGTGTATAGGATTGCGGGCTAATGTCATTTGGAGTTTATGCATTCATTTTAAAATATGTTTTGTTGAAATACATATGTTTTAAAACATAATTCAATAGCATGCACTTGTTACAACTTTAAGAAAAATGACACAATTTTAGCAGGAACAAAGAGCTCTAGAGACAGATATTTCCTAGGTATAGAGGCCACAGCTTTGCATACACAGGGTCGTCGGTTCAAATGTCAGCATCACCTGCTACTGCTATCCTTGGAGACATGCTGGCAGTTGGTGTAGACAATACTGAGCTAGATGGACCCAGTGGTCTGATTCATTATAAGGTGGTTTCCACTAGTGTGTGGTTGACTGCTTTGAATCCAGGGAGTTGGCCTTTCTATCCTTTTTGTACTTTATCTGTAGTAGTATAGCCCAGGCCTGCAGAGCTTCATGTTGTAACCATTTGGCATATTCACTGATAGGCCAGTCATCTTGGATGGTAAGTATTGGAGAATTGGATGTGGCTTAGAGGTCATTGCTGGCTGCTGGTTTTACTTCTGTTCTAGTTATGGATGTTTGTTAGTTTTAACATCTACTGTTGGTTATGGCTTCCGCCACTTTGTAAATTCTGTTACAGGTAAAGATATAAAATACCTTTGAATGTTGGGGGTGGGACATTCCCTCCGCCCCAAAACTGATGTCGTAGTGAGACAGGTAGAACATGGCTGGATTGGCTGCTTACATGGCATATTCCTGCAGAAAGCAGGTTTGAACTCCCATCAGCTGATGGGTGTGGAGTTCAAATCTGCTTAGTTTTGCTGTGCAGCAAGTTCCCCACAAGGAAGTCATTGGCACAGCTGATCTCTGCAGAAAATGATGAGCAGAGAGTTCAGTCCTGCTTTGTTTGGGTGCACAAGTGAACGTGTTCACTTGTGCAACCTATCCCTGAAGAAAGCAGGATTGAACTCCTTGCCCACCTTTCCCACCCACCCTGCAGAAAGCAGGATTGAACTCCATGCCCACCTGTCCCACCCACCTGTCAAAGTTGGGCCATGGGAGGTGGGGAGTTAAAGATCTAGCCTCCTGGGCCAGAAAGCTTCTCCACTCCTGGTGTAGACAATATTGACTTAATCAGTTAAGACAGCTTCCTCTGCTACACCTGTGAAGCCAAAAGGTCAGATAGAATTATTGTAATAAACGTATATGAATTATGACAGACTTTCTTTACAGAAAACATACACATATACTGGGTGAGGCCCAGTGTGGGTCATGCTTGAAGTAGACACATTGAAATCAGTGGACTAGTACTCAAATTTTATCTTTGGTAAGTCATAATGCACAAACCGCTTATTCTAATCACTGTAGCACATTCTTGTTTTCTGAGGTTGTGATAAACAGGCAAATACACAATCACAAACAGTCTGGAAACTTGAGATTTGTGAAAGGATTATCGCATATGCCCATCAAATTCAACAGCAGTTTTTTTAGCATGCCTGTAGGATGCCTGCCGGTCACCTTCGTTGCCTATCTTTAGGCGCCAGGCAAAAATGTATCTCCATAACCAGACCTTTGGCTGATTTAACATTCTGTGGCCTTTTAAATGTGTTTGTGAGAAGGGGGTTTTTGGTTTCTTGGTGTTATTTTGTGTTTTCATTTTGTATTTTTAAGTTGTAAACTGCCCTGTGATATTTGGATAAAGAGTTGTATAGGAATTTAATAAATAAAATAAAAATAATAGTGCATATATGAATATAAATATGTGTGCATGCATGCATATAATTAGTATCCAAGTCAGCATAATTTATGTTACAAAATCCTAATTGGCTCATAAAGTAGCAGTCATGGGAGCCAGCTAATTAGCTACACAGCAGTTTTTAATGTAGGTGAACTGGTTTAGAAAAACAAAAAGCAGATCAGATGCCAAGAATTGTTCTGGAAAGTAGAGTATCACACCAGACTCTCTTAATAGTACTGTTCATTTAAACTACCACAATAGCTGCTTCTGTTGAATATTATACTAGCAATATTTACAATAAATTATCATTTTATGAGATAGGAAATAATTCAAGGGTAAAATAAGCACTTGGCAAATGTTCCTATGTAGTTTTTCCTTAATATTGGGCCTGCAGCTTGTGGCCCAGAAATTATGGATTTGTTGAAGGGAGGACTTGTTCCCATCCGCTTGGTGCCTTATTGCACCCTTGTTAACATCCTTAAAATGGTTAAGAAGACATAAGAAGCAGGAATTGCTTATTACTAAGGCTAATCCTTGATAATATCTTTACCATCACTCCAGCATTTGCAATTGCCTCATAATGTAGCACTAGTCATTTGGGCGCACCTAACCAGTTCTATTTTACATTGCACAGTTTCATCAGCCTAGTGGGCTGATGAGAATAAAGCAGGGTGGGTTTTTTGTTTTTGAAAAAAAATATTTAAAACCATGATTAGACAGCTTGTAGAAGACCAAAAAAACTAATGAAAAGCCTGATAGGTCATCCAATACAAGCAATAAAAAAGGTAAAGGTACCCCTGCCCGTACGGGCCAGTCTTGACAGACTCTGGGGTTATGCGCCCATCTCACTTAAGAGGCCAGGGGCCAGCGCTGTCCGGAGACACTTCCGGGTCACGTGGCCAGCGTGACAAGCTGCATCTGGCGAGCCAGAGCTGCACACGGAAACGCCGTTTACCTTCCCGCTGGTAAGCGGTCTCTATTTATCTACTTGCACCCAGAGGTGCTTTCGAACTGCTAGGTTGGCAGGCGCTGGGACCGAGCAGCGGGAGCGCACCCCGCCGCAGGGATTCGAACCGCCGACCTTTCAATCGGCAAGTCCTAGGCGCTGAGGCTTTAACCCACAGCGCCACCTGCGTCCCTAATACAAGCAATGGAAATATGCAAATTCATAATTATATTTTAACATACAATGCTTCCTTCACAAAAAAGTTTTGTTCTGTTTTGTACCTAAGAAATGGGTGCAATTCTCCCAAGAGCTTTCTCTTTTTAGTCCATTTCACAATATTAATTTTTAGAATCATAGAATCATAGAGTTGGAATAGACCACAAGGGCCATCGAGTCCAACCCCCTGCCAAGCAGGAAACACCATCAGAGCACTCCTGACATATGTTTGTCAAGCCTCTGCTTAAAGACCTCCAAAGAAGGAGACTCCACCACACTCCTTGGCAGCAAATTCCACTGTCAAACAGCTCTTACTGTCGGGAAGTTCTTCCTAATGTTTAGGTGGAATCTTCTTTCTTGTAGTTTGGATCCATTGCTCTGTGTCCGCTTCTCTGGAGCAGCAGAAAACAACCTCCTCTATATGACATCCTTTTATATATTTGAACATGGCTATCATATCACCCCTTAACCTCCTCTTCTCCAGGCTAAACATGCCCAGCTCCCTTTTACATTAGTGTGCCTCCATTATTCTGTTGAGGAAAGAGCTTGTGACAAATACCTTTGCAGTAGGCTTCAATTATAACAAGAAGTTTCTTTCCATCATTGCATATTTGACTTTGCTAATCGATAGCAGCAAATGGCCATACATTACTGCATTCTGTTATCTTTTTAATAAATCATAACTAACCTCAAACACTTCAGCTGTTTGCATGACAGCTCATTCATATGTAGCAATATGCTTTGCTTCTCCCTGGTACAAGTGGGAATGAGAAGCCTAGAAACCATGACTTATTGCATTTGAACCTTGGATCATGTGTTTGCTCGAGAACAAACAAGAATCAGCAAGCTAAGATCAAGCCACAACTTCATGGTCGTGGTTGGTTTGGGAGAAACAAATCATGTTTGTGAGTTAATGACAAGTCCATATGGCTTGTTGCTTTCAGTTAAACCATGGCTTGTTATTAATCCACATAAACTGGGTCATTGTGAGCTATTTTTTATTATATCTCTATTAAGTTAACCAGAAAATTGCAGACATTATATTCATTTGTAAGGTAAAGGTAAAGGTACCCCTGCCCGTACGGGCCAGTCTTGACAGACTCTGGGGTTGTGCGCCCATCTCACTTAAGAGGCCAGGGGCCAGCGCTGTCCGGAGACACTTCCGGGTCACGTGGCCAGCGTGACATCGCTGCTCTGGCGAGCCAGAGCCGCACACGGAAACGCCGTTCACCTTCCCGCTGGTAAGCGGTCCCTATTTATCTACTTGCACCCGGAGGTGCTTTCGAACTGCTAGGTTGGCAGGCGCTGGGACCGAGCAGCGGGAGCGCACCCCGCCGCAGGGATTCGAACCGCCGACCTTTCAATCGGCAAGTCCTAGGCGCTGAGGCTTTAACCCACAGCGCCACCTGCGTCCCCCATATTCATTTGTACTGGTGTGTAATACCAATGAAACAACTAATTAGTAAATACAAAAACAAAAACAAAAAACTTGAAAAGCTACATCCAAAGAGTAATGGACCCCTTATACTAGGGCTGCAATACATCTGGATTTTCCCGGACATTAATGGGATTTCAGAGGCGGAATTAACACCCAGAGGGAATTTCCGAAAGGTGGCGCTTTGTCCTGGATCTTAGACAAGTCAGTCAAAAAATCATGTTTTTTGGTGTGTTTGTTAAAAAAAAAAAAAGTTCAATAACTTTGGGTTTTGCCTAAAAAAAGTTCAACAACTTACAGAGTGTCCTGGTTTTTACTTTTTGAAATATCGCAACCCTACCTTATACACACACAGTTCCTTTAGTTGTCAGAAATGCTAGGTAGAAAGGGTATTGCTATTTAACCCAGACAATATCATTAGCTGGTTTAAGAGAGTATTTTAGACATTAACTTACTTTTCACAAGTAAGGTACAAACAATCGAGGACCTGGATGCTGAGATGTCTTACATGAGCAGAAAGGCACTTGTACTTGCACAAAGCAGTCCTGCTGAACTCTGATTTCCTTGTTCTTCTGCAGCCTCTTTCTGCAGAGGATGAGGGTGGAATGCAAAGTGGGGGTGGGGGCGGAGAGCCACAAACTCTGTGTTGCATGAGTGGAGTTTTGTTCTGCTTTCTCTAGATCTAGCCCTAGAAGTTCAAATTTGATATGGTTGAATTTGAAGTGTTGCACAATTTTGAAGATGGTTTATTTGAAAATAATAAAAACAACAGTGGGTTAAAATCCACTATGATACATCATTTGATATAACACAGATGTACAGTGGTACTTCGGGTTACAAACACTTTGGGTTACAAACTCCACTAACCTGGAAGTAGTACCTTGGGTTGCGAACTTTGCCCCAGGATGAGAACAGAAATTGCACGGAGGTGGCAGCAGGAGGCCCCATTAGCGAAAGCGCGCCTCAGGTTAAGAACTGTTTTGGGTTAAGAACGGATCTCTGGAACAAATTAAGTTCATAACCCGAGGTACCACTGTATTCTTAATAAAATATCTTACAAAGAGATAACCAGTAGATTGAAATTATCTAGCTTTCTGCCTCCGTAAATTGCTTTCACTTGATAAGTGGCTTTAATGGAAAAAATAACTGCTACAAAATAGTATTTTTTTTTCTTGGAGAATATGTATATTTTTTTAATAGTAATATATTAAAAATATTCCCACAAAAAGTTTGTCTTACAGCCAGTTTTGTAAGCAGTTTGTGATGATAACTTCCCTGTCCTATAAAGGCCTACACATAAGGAAGTCCCATTCAGTTCAGTAGTGCTTTCTGTGAATCAGGTGGGTATGGGATTGCAATGCTATCCAGCCCCACAGAGGTGATGGGAAAGGGGTTAGGATAGCACATAGTGATCCCTCTGCTAGTGGAGAGGAGCCCTTCTGGTGGGGAGGCTATGCCCTGACCAAAGGAAAACTGCTCTTGGCGGTCCTTCCTTTGCCATTAGCCAGTAGAAATGCTGAAATGGGACATTTCAGGATAGCATGCCAATGGCTTTGTGTGCTTTTAAATTATATAAAAGAAAACTAGCAATCTTCCATATAATATGTCATAAACAGTTATAGCCAGCACTTGCTGGTTACTTACAGATGCACTGTATAATTTCATAAGAATTTTTTTTGCACTATTATTCAGTGAGAAATAAAGGTTCAATTTTTATGCCTTTCCCTGGTCTCACTTAAAAACAAAATATTTATTTTTGCAGGTGAAAGATCTCTTTCAATCTTTGGCAGTAGAATACAGTGTTCTGGAACTTGACAAGATTGGTAAGTAAAATTGACTTGCTATTTCATTGTTGATAACCATAGATACATTACACAAATGCACACCATTTTACTGAATGAAGGCATCCTTTCAAACTGCATCAAAGAAAACAACTCCCAAAATGTATTTTTTTAAAAAATATATTTTTATTAAGATTTTTAATCATAAATACATATATAATGATCAATGTAACATATATCATAACATAGTTTCTTAACTTCTTTGGACTCCCTCACGTCTCCCGCTCCCACTTGCATCATTGTCAATTCTTGCCCGCAATTTATCATCTTGTTTACATTATTGTGTCTCATTCATTTAGAATATAATCTAGTAATTCTCCCAAAGGTTTATGGTTTTTCCTCAATCACATTTAACGTCCTAATTGCATCTAATTTAGTGGTGGCCAATTATTTATGATCTAGCCTCCATCTTAACATTCAACCAAATTACAATGCTTTTTTAAATAAATCTTAAATTTCTTCCAATCTTCTTCAACCTTCTCTTCTCCCAGGTCTCGGATTCTGCCGGTCATCTTGGCTAGTTCCATATAGTCTATCAGTTGCATCTGCCACTCTTCCAGTGTGGGTAGATCTTGAGTTTTCCAGTGCTTAGCGATGAGTATCCTTGCTGCCGTTGTTGCATACATAAAAAATGTTCGGTCCTTTTTTAACACCTTCTGGCCGACAATACCCAAAAGGAAGGCCTCTGGTTTCTTAGTAAAGGTATACTTAAATACCTTTTTCAGCTCATTATATATCATTTCCCAGAAGGCCTTCACTCTAGGGCAGGTCCACCAGAGGTGAAAGAATGTTCCCTCATTTTCTTTACATTTCCAACATTTGTTATCAGACAAATGGTATATTTTGGCAAGTTTAACTGGGGTCATGTACCATCTATATATCATTATCATTACATTTTCCTTCAAAGCATTACATGCAGTGAAGTTCAGCCCGTTGGTCCACAACCTTTCCCAGTCCTCAAACATGATGTTATGCCCAATGTCCTGTGCCCACTTTATCATAGCCGATTTAACCATTTCATCTTGTGTATTCCATTTTAACAGCAAGTTATACATTCTTGAAAGTACCTTAGTCTTAGGTTCTAACAGTTCTGTTTCCAATTTCGATTTCTCCACCTGGAACCCTAACTTTTTGTCATTTTTTAAAACTTCTTTAATCTGAGCGTAATGTAACCAGTCTCACACTTTATCCTTCATTTTCTCCAAACTCTGCAATTTCCAATTGTCTCCATCTTTTTCTAATATTTCCCAATATTTTGGCCATTTGGCCTCCATATTGGGTCTTTTTCGGGCCTTAGCTTCCAGCGGTGAAAGCCACCTTGGAGTTTTATTTTCCAATAAGTCTTTATATTTTGTCCAGACATTAAACACTGCTTTTCTGACAATATGGTTCTTAAAGGCCTTATTGATCTTAACCTTGTCATACCATAAGTATGCATGCCAACCAAAAGCATTGTTAAAACCTTCCAGATCCAGAACGTCAGTGTCCTCAAGAAGTAGCCAGTCTTTTAGCCAGCAGAAAGCTGCGGCCTCATAGTACAGCTTTAGGTCTGGCAGGGCAAAGCCCCCTCTTTCTTTCGCATCAGTTAATATCTTAAACTTAATTCTGGGCTTTTTGCCCTGCCAGACAAACTTAGAGATGTCTCTCTGCCACTTCCGGAAGCACTCCATCTTATCCACAATCTGTAGTGTTTGAAACAAAATGTATTTTTTATCCAGTTACTTAGTTTTGGATTTTAAGTAAATGAGTTTTGTGTTGGGAAGTAAAATTTTGTCGTTTTTTGGAATTTTGAAGGACTGTGTCTGCTCTGTTCTTACGAAGCTGTTTCTGTTGCAAATGTAAATGTACACTCCTTTATTTCAAATATTATCTGTTGTATTGGTTGCCAACTTAGTAATGATTGACATATCTAAACTTCAGAAAGAAAGTTGCTGACTCATTGGCAAGAATTCTAGCACCAACTATAATCTGAGTTTATTGTTGAGCCCAGGCATTCTGAGATTGATAGTGCTGATTCTGATCCATCCTGGGGAAATGTTTCAGAAGTTCTTTCTCTTTCTTAATTCTTTCATCTATTTTGTACTGCATTGCCTTAGTTTGGAGTGAATGTTTTGGCTTTTTAAAGCATGGTTGTAGGCTTACTTATTCAGTAAAATCCACCATTCATTGGGGCTTTTACCTAGATAATGTTATCTTTATAAGATTGATTGCACAGAGCTCTCAGGCAGAATGAAAGGTAACCCACAGGTAAGATGAGAGCTTGCTTAATTCTTTTTACCAATATAAGATGACCAAATTAAATGTTTCCCCCTCACCTCTTTTGTGTGTTGCATGATCTGGACCAATACAGCAACCTGATGATAATATTGGATTCTTTTAGCTTTAATCAATGTGTCAGGTACCAAAACATTAAATGAATAGTTTGGTTTGATGCATGTTCTGCCACATTTTGCTTGTCAGCAAGTTAAAAGAAAGCTATAGTAATAGTAAAATACAAAACTTTTTTTAGATACAACCAATTAACAAAGTAACTGCTGTCTTCATAGGCTCTATTCTTTGTTCTTTGATTGAGGTTTGTTTTTGTTTTGAACAATCATTTGTTTTGTTGATATCCCATTTGTGAGCTTCCTTGGAGCCTCAATCTAGGTCAAAAGGCAGACTAGAACATTAAAAACAGGGGTACATTTGGAAGAAAGTGCTGGTGTTGTTTTGCATACGTATTGACTTTTAATATGCATCAAAGTTGAAAAGCCAGGCTGAGGAAACAAGTGAGTTCTTGTCTCTTATATGAAACCCTCATGCAATAATTGAACACGAGGTTTAGTAAAATCCTTTTGAACTGTATCACTATATCCTAAGGCTTACAATTCTACAGAGACATAATTTTTATGAGTTTATAATTGAGACTGATCTTGTGTTTGAATTATGACTTGAGGTACAAAAAGGATTCTACTGACTTAGGCTTAAACCCAGTTTGCTCTAAAATTGCATCATAGCTAAAAATAAGCCATGGTCTAACATGAATGAGCAACATGCTTGGAGCTCACTTATTAAATTGTACCCACCCTGTTTTAGAAAACATATTGGAGGCTGGCCTTATGCCCCTGCCACCAACCCAACTGAGCGCAGTTTTGCATGTATCATTAAGCCAGTCTGCAGTATATTTCTTCCTAGCTTTGGAAAGGGAGAAGCAAGGGGGTGTCATTTCAGCAGTGTGCATCAACACACTACTCCTTTGTGATAAATCCCAGTTTATATTATATGTGGTGTTACGTTACATGTGAACCAGGCCTTAATGATGCAACATTGAGGTTGTGAGGATCTAAAGGTGGTTTCACTACCCATCTAGCACACTGCTGGGCTTGGGCTGGCAGGTTGGAGGAGTGTTCTTGTGCGTCTCCATCTACTTTACGGGGATTAAAAAACAATTTTCCCCTCCATTGGAAACAGTGTGAGTGGAAGAACAGGAAGAGATTTAGACCAGCTTGTGAGCTAGTCTAAATCTCTCTGCATTTGGGGGACATACTGGGGAACTGGGATAGTCACTCTGTCTTTGGTTGAGCCACAGCCACGAAAAAGTTGCCGCAGGGAAGGGGGAAATTTGACATCAGAGCTCACAATCTGATGTCAGGGAGGGAGATCTGTTGACAGATCCCCTTCCCTATCACTGCAGCATCGTCCGTGGCCATGGTGCAGCCTATGTTGGGACTCTGGTTTGGCTAAAGCCAAAAGGTGGGCATCCTCCCAGGGGCCATAGATTGCTACCTCAGCTTAATAGGTCTTGCCCTCTGCACAGTGCTTTATAGATTGATCAGTTTATTTATTTGTCAGCAAGGTACTTTGCATTTCATACAGTACTGGAATGTTAGATTTTGGATTTAGAGAATTTTCAGGTTCTTGTTAGATTCATGATGTTAAGTCACTTCTTTCATGTAAACTGCCCAAAATGAATGAATGACTGAATGACTGAATGAATAATTGTATCTGCAATCTGCTGCATTGCTGGAGCTGAGGCACATGGATCAATCTTAAATATAGTTAGTAAAGACCAGTCAACTGCAAAGCATAATTTATGAAGCTGCCTTGCTTCAAATAATCATAGTTAAGATTAACTACGTTTTTGGACTATAAACTAAACAGCAGTTAATCTAAAACAGATGCAGAGAAATTTATAATCTGCTTGTGACCACGTAGCTGAAGAAGATGGAGCATTGCTGAAGCTCATTCTCCATAGTGCTAAACCATAATGAGTCTTTCATCCAGATATGGTCAGTCTGAATGAGATGTTTTGCCGATTCTTATCTGCCATACTTATGTAACGGCTTTATATAAATTATCTTCTGTTTTAAGCGCCACTTTTATTATAGCTGGTGGAATAGTGTCTTGCAATGCATATATCTTAGCAGAGTTGTAGGTTTTAATTCTACCCTCCCTCTTCTCTCTTAGATGAGGGGCCCAGCATTCAGGAGGTGTTGCTAGAATTGACAGGTCAGAGGACTGTTCCTAATGTATTTGTAAATGGAACTCATGTGGGTGGATGTGATCAAACTTTCCAGGTAATCTCGCTCTTCCTCCTCTTGGCATGAAAATGAATTGTTATGAGATAATGATTATGCTTTTGTAGCTAGCGTCTCCAAACAGTGTCACTTGTGCTATCTTGTTATTCAGTACATAAAGTTTGGAATTCATAAAGTTGCAACTATCCTTTGTATCAGGCTTGGGAAGTTTATGCACCAGTAAGAAGCAAACAACCACCCTGTTTTATATGGGTTCTTTTTATCAGGAGGACTTCAGGTTACATTATTGATATCTACATTTCCTAGTATTGCTCTTTCATTGCTGTTGTTGTTTTTAGATGTGCAGCCAGAAACGATATATGTTTACTTTTGCCTTCTATTTTCTTTCCCAATAAAGAGTGTATAGAATTGTGGTACTAGCTTTAAGTTTTCTTAAAGGTCAGGCAAGTGCAAGGGCTTCCTTATCAGGACAGCTGCATCTTAAATGAGTAAAACAGACCCTGATCTTAAAATATCTGTACTCAGTGAGTTTGTATCCAACAGTTCTACTACTCACAGAAGGCTCTTGAATTTAGTGGAGGGTTCAATAAATGGAATGGGGAGGGAGGTGTTTTTGGCAGAGTTCCCCTTACTTCTGAGACACCCTGTGTCGTCACAAAACTATGCTTTAGAGGGCAAGGTAACCCTCTGAAGCAGAATGGAAGGTGGTGCAGGGCACTACAGGAAAAGGTAGGATTTGTGGAAAGTTGCCTTCTCCTGCTGCTGCTAGATTAAAGAGCTGTCCATTTCTAGGAGGAGAGCATTGGATATAACCTAGCTTTGTAATACAGTGGTACCTCGCAAGACGAATGCCTCGTAAGACGAAAAACTCGCAAGATGAAAGAGTTTTTCGTTTTTTGAGTTGCTTCGCAAGACGAATTTCCCTATGGGCTTGCTTCGCAAGACGAAAACGTCTTGCAAGTTTGTTTCCTTTTTCTTAAAACTGTTAATACTATGGGAATCCGTGCTTCGCAAGACGAAAATACTCGCAGAACGAATTAATTTCGTCTTGCGAGGTACCACTGTACTAACAAACTATTCTGTATTCTGATTTCTGTGTCTTGTGTCCTTTTTACAGGCTTACCATAGTGGCTTATTGCAGAAGCTTTTAGGGGATGGGAAAGGCGAAGAGATGGAAGCCTACGATTATGACCTAATTGTTATTGGTGGTGGTTCCGGTGGGCTTTCATGTTCTAAGGTATGAACTCTACAAACAGCTTCCAAGCATATAGTGAATTGTATGTGGTTTCATATTTTCCAACCGACTCCTTACATTTTAAAAAAATCTCATTCACAACACCTCAGCAGCATTCCATATCTGAGTGGAACGGCAGTTCAGACCATTGCCTGAACAGGGTCTTTTGACCCTGCAGCAAAAGGGCTAAAGAAACCTGGCCTGGTGTGTGGGTGTGGGTGATGATGTTTCTTTGAGAGATTCAAGTTGCATTCTTCAAAACAAAACAAAACTGGGATTAAGTTTCATTGAATTAAGTGGACTTTACTTCCGAGCAAGCATGCATAGGATTCTGCTGTCAAGACTATTACATTATCTCTGAGCAGCCAAGAAAAAGGGAGTGTTTGTATATAACAGCAAAAGAAAACCTGTGACCTTCCAGATGTTCTTAGAATCCCAACTTTCATCAGCCGCCACCAGTGTAGTCAGTGGGTCAAGGATGATGGAAGTGGCAGGGCAACAGCATCTGGAGGGCCACAGGACCCACATCCCTGGAGTATGCCATCCAAGTTAGCTTTACATACGAAAGACCCTGCAGTCTAATTACTAGGAAATAGCTCTTGAGGATCTAGTCACCTGCTTATTAAGAGAGGAGCTAATGGATTGATAGGTTTTGTGTTGTGTTCGAGAACAGTTGTTCCCAAACATTTCTCCCTGTGAATGACTTGAAAATGGCTGGTGCTCTTGGCATACCACTTAATGATTTTCTGCCTTGGGGAGAGAGATTGCTATTGTGATAATTTAATAAATAAATAAATAAAGTAAAATAAATAATGCACTGCACAAGATACTGTGCAAGTTTTAATTGTGTTTTTATTGCTTTTATTTCTTACATTGTAATTTATTGTATTATAATTTGAATTCCATAGAATTTAAATTGTTAAACAATAAAATATAATCTAGGAAATAAAAGAAGTAATAAAAATACAATAAAGAATCAAAATACATATTTAGTGTGCCACAGAAGAAGCTTGTGGATCACTGATGGTTGTCCAGTATTCAACTTGTTTGAGAATTAAACCATTCATAACGCATGCCATAAATTTAAGTTTAACGCCCCTTCTTCTCTTGGAGAAGGAAAAGGATATTAATTGACAGAAGTCTCTTTCACCTGTATATCATGATACTACAACACACCTATTGTACATATTTAGCCAGTGGCAACTTCTTATTCACATTTTGTATTATCCTCAGGTTGGGCATGGGGGGAGTGAGTATTTGAATGTATGGGAAATCTTTGCATTCTAGAGAGTCCTGGGGGGCATAGGTGAGAGTCCTAGGAATGAAACTGCTTAGAAAATAACCCTAATGTGGTAGAACAAACCAAGATTTAAATCAACTGTGAGAGGTGAAAAAAGAAATGTTTCATGTAGGGTGTGTCTATGCGTGGGAGAAGTAAGGACATATAGCTAAGAATGCTAGTGTGAATTATGTGCTAAATTGCTGTGTTGAAGAAACATGAATAACTGCATTTCAGCCAGTGGCTGTTCTCTTCCTTGTCACAAATGGTAACTTCTGTTCCTTAGGGCATAACTGTTTTCACGAATGTGAACTGTTAAACTGCACCTAAAAAGCGACAGTCTTCTACATCTGCATAGGTCTGATGTTCACTTGTTTGTTATTTACAGGAAGCTGCTTCCTTAGGAAAGAAGGTCATGGTGCTAGACTACGTTGTGCCAACACCACTGGGTACAACATGGGGTAAGTAGTGATTTGAACAGATTTCAGTGTTGCTACTTAGTCAGCCAACTAGCATGCTGGGGGTTGTTCATTCATTAGTGTCTGTTTTGCTGTGTGCTCTTGAGCATAACAAATAGTCAATGTGATGGCTTTCTAACTTCGGCTTTCTTCAAAGCCTCAGCAAACCTCTCTTTAGATCTGTGTCCTACAAAAAGTATTATTTGGCTAATGTTTTTGTTCGTATGGAAGGACTTGAATATTTCTCATCAAAGGAACTCTTAAACCTATGCAGCACAAAATTGGAACCATGGCCATGATGTTCCCGTTACATAAGCACATACTGATCTTGTGACTGTGGCATTGGCTTCCTCGATTTAGGTTACGGCAGCAGAATAATGACTTTAACAGAGTCGTGTTCAGAGTGCAGCGTAGTATAGTGTAGTATAGAACAAAATGTCTATGAATCCATTTATCCAACTTTGATTCTCCTTCAGTGCATTCTAATGACATGATGTGTTTAAAAGACTGGATATGATGAACTCCATGAGTATATTGCCAGTCAGTCAGTTGGTTCCAGACATGCAAGCGGGAGGGCCTCTAATCCAGTGGAGGTTGCTGCTGGAGGGAAGCAACTTTTGCCAATCCCTCTTTCCTTACCTGCAGTCCACAGTCTTCCACACTGTTCCAAAGGATCCCCTGATCCTCAAGAGCAGCTGTAGGGGGGAGAAGGAATGGGGGGCTGATTTCTGCTCCAGTCGTGGTTGGTCTGATCCAGCCCAACAACTAGAAGCAGAGATGTTGAAGGTTTGTTCTCGAAATGTTGACTAGTTCTTATTCTGTAAGGTTATATGAAGCATGTGGTCTTTACTGTAAGCCCTGGAAGTTCACTACTGGCAGCTTTACAAATAGCTCAGAGGGCTTATGCAATCCCCTGGTGGCATGACAGGATTCCTTGCCAAAGTTGATTGTATCTGAGATATGCTTAATGCACACTCTTTGTTTCTGATATTATTGGGATAGAATTAAACCTTTCAACAGCCATTCAACCAGTGGATTTTATGGACCCCTAGTGATGAGTGTGCATGTAAGGTCTCAATTCACATTTAAATCTTCCTGATGTATAATCTGCATGGTTATGTGAGTTGCACCATCTAAGATCAATGGATATGTATTTCTTAGCTTCTTCCTTTCCCACAGGCGTGTGTTGCTCCCCACCATGTACACATACTGTACAGTGGTGCCCCGCAAGACGAATGCCTCGCTAAACGAAAAACCTGCAAGACGAAAGGGTTTTCCGATTTTTCAGCGGCTTCGCAAGACGAATTTCCCTATGGGCTTGCTTTGCAAGACGAAAGCCCATAGGGAAATCTCCGGGGACAGCGGGGAAGCACAGCGCGCCTTCTCCTCTGTTCCCGGACCTGTCCTAAGGCTTGCGGTGGGAGGTCCGGGAACAGAGGACAAGGCGCGGAGGGCTTCCCCTCTGTTCCCGGGGCTTGCGGTGGGAGAGGGTTTTTCCTCCCCACCGCCAACATTCAGAACAGCATTCTGAATGTTGGCGGTGGGGAGGAAAGCCCTCCTCCCACCGCAAGCCTTCAGGACAGGTCCGGGAACAGAGGGGAAGGTGCGCAGCCCTTCTCCTCTGTTCCCGGACCTGTCTTGAAGACCTGCGGTGGGAGGAAGGTTTTCCTCCCCACCGCCAACATTCAGAAGGCTGTTCTGAAGGCTGGCGGTGGGAAGAAAAGCCCTTCTCCCACCGCAAGCCAGCCTTCAGAAGAGTTCCCGCCTAGGCTGCGGATAGCAGCCTGCTGCCCCGCGCGAGGGGCGCTCTTAAGCAGAGCGCCCCTCGCGCGGGGCAGCAGGCTGCTATCCGCAGCTTGGAGAGCCCTCTGGACCTCTTCTGAAGGCGGGCGGGGGGCAAAAGTCTTTGCTCCCCCCCGCCTGCCTTCAAAAGCCGTCCGGGAGCATTTTAAAATCGCCCCGGGACAGTGGATGAATTCTCCGCTGTCCCGGGGCGATTTAAAAGTCCCCGGGAAGGCAGGCAGGGGGGACAAAGACTTTTGCCCCCCGCTGGCCTTCAGAAGAGGTCGGGGGACAGACTGTCCCCGGACCTGGTCTGAAGGCGGTTTCCATAGGAACGCATTGATTGATTTTCAATGCATTCCTATGGGAAACCGTGCTTCGCAAGACGAAAAACTCGCAAGACGAAAAGACTTGCGGAACGAATTAATTTCGTCTTGCGAGGCACCACTGTATATGGAATTGGAAAATTTAGTCATTCTTAGTTTGGTAAAGCCATTTCTGCCAGTGTGAGGCTTGTTAGTAAAAAACATTTCATTGTATTTCACTTTCAGTTTGTATACTGCCTTTCTATGTTACTATACACAAGGCAGTTTGCAGCAACAAAACATACAACAAAAACTCACATTTTATAGTAATCCGATCCAATACAGAAAGTCATAATAAAACATAACTTTAAAATGTAACTACTTATATCAAATAAATTAATATTCAATAATATCAAGTGCCTCCTGTTCCACTTCTGTCTGTAAAAGGATACATAGAACAGGGCAAAGGCAGGAAGCCTAAATATTTGAAGCTGTGTCAGTTGTCAAGTCTTAACCACCTTTAATACTGCAGCTGGAACTTTGGTGAGGCTGGGGAAGAGGGCTCATCAATATTGCCCTTTCATTGCTGCCAGCCTCCTATGCAGGAGATAAGAGGAAGCTGGCTGTGAATAATCAAGCCTGGTGAGAAGAGTCACTCCCTCTGAACTTAATTTAAGCCAGACTGCCGAGATTTGGAGTGCAGTCAAAGGCAGCAGCTACAGCTTTATTTATTGTGTGTTACCTTTCTTTTTTTCCTTTGTTCTTATGTATTTAAGCCTAGATTATTAGTTTTGCAGTAATGAATTGAATCAATGTTTGACGGGTTGTTGATTTTGTCCTATTTGATGTTTTGTAAACTGGAAGACATTTGTTGCAAGCAGCTTTGGGCATATGTAAAGTAGGCATATAAATAAATAAACTTGATCAATAATAAATGTTGCTCGGCACGCAGTAAGCGTTTGTGCTGTTGACCGTGTATGTAAGGTATCTAAGATACGCCAGCAGTTCTGTGCATCATAATAGTAGGTCTTACTTAATGCAGTACTGTTAATGAGAAGTTTCTTAATTAAATGTACACTTTGCATTTCAGGACTTGGCGGCACTTGTGTAAATGTTGGCTGCATTCCTAAGAAGCTGATGCATCAGGCAGCCCTGTTGGGTCAGGCACTGCGAGATTCAAGGAAGTATGGCTGGGAGTTTGATCAGCAAGGTTTGTAAGAAAGCAAATAATGTATTTATGGGAGGAAAGACCAATTGGTGCATTTTTATCTTTGGGACCAAAGCCCTGAAACTGGTGTAAAGTTAACTAGGCTACTAGCGTGTGCTAGTGAAGGAATGTAAGGGATTTGGGGTGCTGCTTTCTCCCCCCCCCCTTTCAGTAGGCTATTTAATGGCACCAAGTGATTGTTCTACATAAACTTGCACTTGTCTTCTTTATACATCAGTTTTTGGAATCTTAGAGAGTCACTTGTCACTATCTTTTCAAAAGTTGTTGGTGTAGGTTGCAAATTTTATTGCAACTACTGTCTGTGTATTTATCTGCAAATATTGAAACATGAGACCTATGAGATCATTCTGAGTACCTGCATTTGTTTCAGTGGGATAATGCAGCCCAATCCCGCTATCTGCTTGCTCGCTATATGAAAATTCACTTATCTGCATTTAAAGACTTCTGCCCAAGCCTCACTGTACACTCCACAGAGTCACATATATGAACATCCGGCTTCCTTATTTCCTTGGTTTTTTGTGATGTGCTGCTTGGTGGCAGCCATTTTCGGGCAGAAACCATGGGAAGGAGGAGCAAGATCAGACTAATCAGAGTAGGAAAAGTCAGACAAATTTGTTTGTTTGTTTACTTTGTCTGTCTCCTGTTGATTGGCTGCAGCGATTTCAGGAAGAAACCAGGGAGGAGAGTGAGCAAATCTCACATTGGAAGTGTTCTCATAGGAAATAATGGAAATTGTAGACTCATTATGCAAATGTGCGACTAATGATTTCATGGGAAGGCATTGTGTTCATTAAGCAGCACATGCATGTATTGGTTTCATTGGTGGGATCTGATAAATTAATTTTTGTATGAACATTTCTTTTAGTTAAACACAACTGGGAGACCATGGTAGAAGCAATTCAAAATTATATAGGATCGTTGAACTGGGGGTATCGGGTCGCCTTGCGTGATAAGTCTGTGACATACCTCAATGCCTATGGAGAATTTGTTGGACCACACAAGATTAAGGTACCTGCAGAACCTTGTCATTGTTGACATTTGATCTATTCAGACATATTTCTTCTATAATCATTACTGTGTATGAACAAGTTAAAGTGATAGATTAGGAAAAGCAATACTGTTTAACCTATTTTGTTTCAGTTGCAACTGTAAGGTCTTGTACAACATCAAACACCTGAAAAAGTATTACACAATCGACATAATGGATATATGATTAGCCACAAATGAAGTTGTTCGGCTGAATAAGTTTTTTTTCCTAAATACGGAATTAATTAAACTAGGGTAGATATTTTGCTGTGTGAAAAGAGGCAGTTGAGAAACAAGAACTTCAGTTTGTACTAAGTTGTGATTGCAAATTTAATTCAATACTGTAACTACATGAAGATTATTTTAATTTTTAGTGTTAACTATTCACAAGTAAAACAACATAAAAATCTGCATGATGTAATACAGTTGATAGATTATTCAGATCAGTGTGTCTTACTGCCTTGTAAGTAATTCTTGGTAAAGTAATTTGCTGGCAGTATCTTGGGGAAAATGCATTGCTGTGTTGAAGAATACCAGTTATAAAACTTTCTTTCCGTTGACTAGGCAACCAACAGAAAAGGACAAGAAACTTACTGTACAGCTCAGACATATGTTATAGCCACAGGAGAAAGACCTCGATATCTAGGTATCCCAGGAGACAGAGAGTACTGTATTACAAGGTGAGCTTGAATTAAATGACTGCTTTTTGGTAGATTAAAAGGGCTTCTTAGTATTTAAACATCAGTGATAATACTGTTTCATTTTCAGCGATGATCTCTTCTCTCTGCCCTACTGCCCTGGAAAGACTTTGGTTGTGGGAGCTTCTTACGTAGCCTTGGAATGTGCCGGATTTCTTGCTGGACTTGGTTTGGATGTCACAGTTATGGTACGCTCTATCCTTCTTCGTGGCTTTGATCAAGAAATGGCAGAGAGAGCAGGAGCCTATATGGAAACCCATGGTGTAAAATTCATCAAGAAGTTTGTTCCTGTTGAGGCAAGTATCTCCCCTGGTTACGTCAGATAGGAAAATGCTGATGTTTGAAATCTTTTTGTGCAACTTTGAGCAATATGGCATATGTGTAAACACAGTTGGGGGGCGGGTTTTGCCTGCAAAGGCTAATAAAGTGAACATTGTAATAAAACAGTATTATGTGGGTTGAGATAAAATTCCTAAGTTTATGGCTGTTCCATGCAGGTTGTAAAGTTGGAAGAAGGCATGCCTGGAAAACTGAAAGTGATTGCAAAATCCACTGAAGGAATACAAATGATTGAAGGGGAATACAACACTGTAAGTGCTCTGCACTTGTGATTTTTATTTTGTTTTGTTTAAATTTATTATTGCGGTGGGCAGGTTGGTAAGTTAGTTATTCTTAACTTGGCAGTGCTGACGCACTTAGGCCAGAATATAGCAGTAACTGCTGCTGCACAGCCTGGTGCAGCACTCTAACCCTAACACTTTTGCAACAAAGTTCATTACTGGATCGCTCCCTTTTGCTGTCTATCTAGGTTCAGTCATAGAGTTGGCCAGATGGTAGCTTGTCATGAGCATGTTGGAATCTATTTTTAGACGTTGAATAGTTTTTGAACTCCTTTTTAAACCACATATGGGGAACCTTGGGCCTAGGAGTCAAATGTGCCCCTCAAGGCCTTATCTGCATGGCTGTTGGGTACTATTTCCATGCCACACCCCTCACCACCCTTGTGTCACCCCCTCCTTGTGTGTGTTTATGCCTGGTTAGAATATGTCCTTGAACTCTGATAACGGCTCATTTGCCCCAGTGAAGGATGGAGAGGAGTGTCAGTTTGTAATTTAGCTCTGTCCAATTGCTCTGTCCACTTCTGTCTCTGGCCCCACCTTCCACTGGCATGTAGCCACCTGTAATTGCCTAGAAGGCAGTGCAACCCTTGAACTGGAAAAACAACAACCCTCCACCCCTGGTTTAAACCAAATAGCACTGCTTGGATTACATGATAGACTTTTCAATATAGGACCACCAAAACAAGATGATACATGATTCCTTTTTGTGCAGGTTTTGATAGCTGTTGGCCGTGATGCTTGTACTAGAAATATTGGCTTGGACAAAATTGGTGTGGCAGTTAATGCAAAGTAAGTATTCCAACTCTTTAATTAATCTTGGTACATACTGAAATTTGTTTAGAAATCAGCTTTGGTCTTTTAACAGACTTCCTAGAACATCTCCTTTCAGAAGTCTGTTCTAAATTATCACCTAGAACCCGTGAGCTCTTAAGGGTGAAACTGGGTATCTTAAGCAAAATTAGTTTAAAACTTTATGCCTATAAATTCCTGCATTTCACTATTACCAGTTGTTAAAGTTGCAAATCCATCTGTAGAGCATGAGAATCTTAATCTCAGGGTCGTGGGTTCAAGCCCCACATTGGGCAAAAAGATTCCTGCATTGCAGAGGATTGAACTATATGCTCCTCATGGTCCTGTCCAACTCTACAATTCTATGAAAACCTGCGTAATTTTTCAGTTTTGAAACTTAACTACAGCAGGCTTTATTTATTTTAAATTAGTATGAAGCCAAGCAAGAGAGGCCACTTCCCATTAAATTAGTTTAATTTGTTTTATAGCTTAACACTTAGAGAAGCATCTGATATTATTATATCAAGGATTAAACCTCATATAGACTAATGAGTGTGGCTGTTGGAATCTGCTCATTGTAGAAATTGATCTGACCTGACAAGTATGAAAAGTTGTGTGGTACTCATTAAACGTTAATTTTCTCCAATATAGTGCGACCAACTGGTATTCTGATGTCTGTCTTCACATATAGTAATGTCCAAGGCCACATGAGCAGATTTCCCTTTGCTCTCTTTCCCATGTCATCCTAAATCTGCTCCAGAGGGTCCCCAAGCACTCTGGAGCAGGGGGGGGATTGCTGCAGGAGAGAAGAAGTTGTTCCCTGAGTAGATTGACTTAATTGGATGTCTCTCATTATTAAGTGTAATCGTAGCACTATGTCGATGATAACGTTCCCCCCCTTCCATGTAACAAGGAATGGGAAAATACCTGCAAACGACGAAGAACAAACCAGTGTGCCTTACGTCTATGCTATTGGAGATGTTTTGGAAGGAAAGCCAGAACTTACACCAGTTGCCATACAGGCAGGCAAGCTGTTAGCCCGCAGACTTTTTGGAGGGAGTAATATAAAGGTAAATGTTCAATTTCTTACTGTTATTACTGGTTGCGTGCTCAAATAGGTTTTTTGAAATGGTCTTTTGATATGGTTAAGATGCCTGGAATTGGCTCATCCATGTTAGTGTCACCACTTTAAGTAACTTCTGGTCCAGCTTATGCACCATATCAGTTGCTAATAGCATTGGACTTATGAATCTCGGTGGAAGGCACTGATCCCTGTCCAACTCCTGGTATAGCCACAGCCATTTTTTGTATTTATTTATATGCCACTTAGTCTCTAAGTTGAGTTGTGATTGCATGGTGACTATCTTATGCTCCTAACAAAATTTGGAAGTAGTACACAGACTTTTACATGAATTGAACTTTGGAAGAGTTTCCAAGGAACTCTTCTCATTGTGAAACTTTTGTGGGTGAGCTGAGAGCTTGTTGGACCCTGTGGGAGAATCCGGAGACTGAGATGGAGGGTGTGTCAGAAGGAAAATGAATTGATACTGATTTTTATATATTGGTAACTTTGTATTACTGTAACATTTGTATATGTAACACTGTACTTTTCTAATATTTTGTTTGTCTGTTGGTGCTTCAGTTTTCTGTATACCGCTTAAAGATATTTTAAATATATTAAGTGGTATAGAAGTCAAATAATCAAAGCAAATAATCAAAAGGACAGGGCTAGTGTCTGCATCATATTGAAGCATCCTGAAGGTTGATGGGGTGGGGTGAGCTTGGAAACATATACAGTTGTACCTTGGTTTTTGAACAGAATGCATTCTGGAAGTCTGCTCGACTTCTGAAATGTTCAGAAACCAAGGCGTGGCTTCCGATTGGCTGTGTGGCTTCCGATTGGCTGTTTGTACCGTGGCCAGTGCAAGTTTTATAGGATGGTTGTTGCATTTTCATCCCAATTGCTTTTATGTGTGAGTCATAGTGTATGCTTTCAATTTTAGTGTGACTACATCAATGTACCTACTACTGTGTTTACACCTCTGGAATATGGCTGTTGTGGATTATCGGAAGAACGAGCCATTGAACAACTTGGACAAGACAATTTAGACGTGAGACTGAAATCTTAAAACTTTGCAATTAAATATGAGTTCTCTTCAGGTTATTAATATATGTGCAATCATATTGTGCCTCATAATCTAGTTTATTTTTGTAGGAACAGTAGCTGACCTGATATATTCTTCCCGAAGAAATCTCCACGGAATTTGAGGAACTGTGTCCTCACAGCCCTGTTTCCCTAGCCCAGTGTTTTTACTGGTGGAAGGGTAGTCCCTAGCCCTCTGTTGAAGTTCACTCATACACACAGGCATTTTCCTTGACAGCATAAATGTGGGGGTGGGGACATTCTCCCACATGCTTTTGTCCTTTTCCTTTTCGCAAGGATAGGGATAGCAGCTTCCCTTTGTTTTTCATCCCAAGGGTGTAGGTTCCTGAGACGCTTGCACACACCACTTTAGAGGTATTGTAAAAGTGCAAGGGATATTATTAAAAGTGCAATACAAAGTCATTAAAGAGAAAACAAACTTTAAAAGCCTAATTTTCTTTTCCAGGTGTATCACGCGCTGTTCTGGCCACTTGAATGGACAATACCCAATAGAGACAACAACACTTGCTATGGAAAAGTAATCTGCAATAAGCTTGACAATGTATGTATTCTGCTCTAAAAACATTTGTTTTCTTGCATATTCATATTATCCAAAATATAAAGAAAGCCAGGGGACATCCACTTCAAAGTTGTGTGGATTGTTCTGCCCAGAGTGCTAAAATGTGGGAACAGAGAGTTGCCCTATAGTGAGTCAGACCATAAATCCATCCAGTTCAGTATTATCTACAGTGACTGGTAGTGGCCGTCCAGATTTTCAAGCAAGAGACTGCCCTAGCCGTACCCGAAAATGCAAGAAATTGAATTTGGGACCTGCTGTAAGCAAATGCTTTACCACACTGACCTACAGCCCTCCTCCAAGTGTACTGTAGCTTAATTTATTTTAAAACTGTACTAAAAGCAACTTGAGGCTTCTAATTCCCTAGCTTTATTTAGCTGCTGCTTATTGAAGCCACAAAGCAGCTCAGCTTCTTGGAAATGCCCAGCTGAAAATACTCTAGTGGTGCACAAGTTGGGACTATAATGAAGTTGTCTCACCCTAACTGGCTTGTAACCACAACCCTGTTGTCTAGACTAGAGTAGCCAGTGTAGTGCTCTCCAGATGTTGTGGGCTACAACTCCACAACATTCCCTAAACATTCAATCCCTGAATGGATGGGGTTGATGGGACTTACAGGTAATCCAGAGTATATGGAGGGCAGCCCTCTGGCTGTCACTGGTGTAGTGACACACTTTCAATTAACATAAACTCATAGGGTATTTTAAAGGTAAGCTTACATAGTTCTATGTGTATTTAAGTTTGGGTCTGTAAAGCAAAACTGCATTCATGCATGAGGTCAAAAATCACTGTACCACACTGGAAGCAGGAATAAGGTCAAAGCTTTATGAAAGATGCTACTGCTCTTTTGAAATGGTTTTCGTAAAGTAGTGTGAGAAAATGTATTCTTGTCTTCTGTTTTTACCATGCGTAACCTTCATTAGTGGAGCTTAAGTCATCAAACTAATTCCAACCAGCTTGTTGGGGTTAGACCTGTTCCATATACCTTTCATGTGGTGAACAATAGAACTAACCCTTTTCATTGGTTTCTGCCCAACTTCTCATTAATGTAATGTATCATTGGTTACCTTTATTCTCATTTATTTGTACAGTGAGTGAATACATTTTTATATGAGCTTGTGGCTTAGAAATGAATAGATGCTAATAATTCAGTTTAAGTACTTTTAATAGCAGTTCTAAGCATCTCACTTTGTATTTTTTTCCTGTTCTCAATTGGTGTAACATACTAAGGTAGTGTCTGGTATGGTAAAACTGATTGCCATCTCTATTCATGTTGAAATATTGGAAACTAATTCAATATTCATATTGCAGGGTTCTTTTTTTTTGCAAATGATATACCAGAAGTAGGCACAACAACTAGCAAATAAGCAGCTGTCTACAATTTAAGGGAAAATATTAACTGGGACAACTTACCTCTCTCTTTTCCCTCCTCCCCCCTTTTAATTGAAGAACCGTGTGATAGGATTTCATGTTCTTGGGCCTAATGCAGGGGAAATTACACAAGGCTTCGGAGCAGCAATGAAATGTGGTCTCACAAAGGAATTACTTAATGATACGATTGGTATACATCCAACTTGTGCAGAGGTAAGAGTTTCAGTACCACTCTCATCTTATAACATACGTTTGTGGCGTTTTGAACTTATTTTCCGCTCTACAATAACTTATCTCTTAAGGATCTCCTATATTTAAACAAACAACCACTCCTTGTCCTGTTACATCTCTTTGTTGCAACACGTTTTCTTTTTTCTCCCCACTCCCTTGTGATTCTTCTCTAGAGACCTACTGTATTTACCTTTTTCTCTCTCTTAGGGGTCCTGAGATAAACACTGCCAAGGAGGCATGACCCTGAACATTACTCTTTAAAACAAGTCTTTGAAAGCTAGTTTATAAGTTTTTGTGCTTAAAGAATCACTCCTACCCTTTTTTTCTTACACATTGGGGGTTGACACTCACAATAAGAGAATTCTGTGTTGGGCTTTTAGTCCAATTACACAGTTGCAGCAGGAATGGTGTTGAATGGAATGTGGATTTCTGAATAGTATTTAAAAAAATAATTTGTGGATTTTTTCCCTCTCTTTCAGGTGTTTACTACAATGGATATTACAAAGGCTTCGGGGCAAGATATCACTCAGAGTGGCTGCTGAGGTTAAACCCTGCTGTTTTAAACTGTTTCCTGTTGGTCCCACTTACCTATGTTGAAGATTTTAGGAAGCATTCAGATATACACAGGTAAATGAATATCTGAATGCTGTATTTTGCTACCACAGACATTGATTTTCTAAAACTTCAATGGCAGGTGGTGGTGTCTGCAGGAAATGGCAAAACAGCAGGGGGTAAACTTAATCCTGACTTGCTTAGAGATTGCACTTTTGTGTATTTTTGAAGCTTTGGCTCTGAACCCCATCTGGAGGCGAGTCATGGCTGATGACTTCTATGCAAAGTTGGGAAAACCTATTTGTCCAGTCGGTAGAGATTCCTTCCAGAGGAACTTCTGAATCATCCAAGTGAAGTTTAATTCTATTAATTTCAGGGCTTTTGTACAAATGCAACAGGCACAGTGAATGTATAGTTAATAACATTGGCTAGCAACAGCTATTGACCTTGATGGGTTAGTAGTGCATTTTGTTAATTGTTAACCTGAATGGTGAGATATGTTTGCAATGTCTATAAATAGCCCCGTTTACACGGTCGTAAGTTGGAGAGCGAGTTTACAAAGTTAATGTGTTATGTCCCCATATGCATCATAGCTCACAGGACACATAATGGGATGACTTGATTATTTTATCAATAGGTACTTGGTCACCTGAGAAAGCAGTCATCCTAAGTCACAAAATAATCGCTTACAAATTTTTTTGGGGGGGGGGGGTCTCTAGTTTTTCCTTAATAACTTTACCCCTGATTTTAGCCCCGTAGTTAACTACTCAGAAAAAAATAATAATCCAAGTAGAGTCAAAATTGTTTCATGGTAATATTAATATGTTCCCTTTTTATGCAATAAGTGCATTGTTTCAGCCATAAAATGAAATACATTTGGTCTAGATTACTTGTATGCAGGCAATTAGCTTGAACTGTGTCAGCAATAAACACTGGTTTATTGTGCTTTATAAAAATTCCAGTACAGTGAAAACCTGAAGCCCCATTGGCATTCCCTACTTACTTTGAGGAATGTATGCTTGAGTTTAGTTTATTCTGTGATTAAAAAGTATCTTCTGAAATGCATTATTTCATTATCTGTTCATTATCATATGAACAGGTTTTTTTATCTATTTATGGTGTATCATGAATTTAAAGTTCAGTAAATGAGCAATGTAATGTGTTGTGCACTGTCTCATTCCTGAGGAAAAACTTACCTCTTTTCAAAGAGAAATATCTCTTACGACTCAACATTTGGAGACCCAGAAAAGCTTATGGGATGGGCATGTTACTTCCCTATGCCCCACCAATCATAAAAAAGCATGGTCCAACAGTATGAGCAGTCTAGCCTTAATGGCAATCATCGTCTTTTCTCTTACTGGGGTACTGGGATGGTGGGTGAGGAAAATGGCACAAAACCTAATGTTTTAAAAGGGTGCTTTAATAGTGGTGTTGGAAATATTTTAAATACATAAACTTGAAGCCCTCGGTTTTTCAAATGCACAGAAATTCTAAGTGTAAAATTTGCTGTTGCTGTCCCTCTTAACTTAAGGATGCCCCAGCTGTCTGCTAATGTAAGAGGAGGAGGAGATGCCTACTGAGTCAGTGAGCTACAACTGTTTTACCAAGATGTAAAGAAATATTTTAAAACAAGTCTTTTGCTCACAAAGGGAATATTAATAGCAACATCAGACATCAGAAGTTTTACATGCCTTACTGGAGGCAACTGCTAGATAGCAGATATGATTCAAAACAGATTAGCAGGAAGAAGACGATGTCATTACACTGAAAATATTAGCAGCATGTGAATAATTCCAAATTAAAATCAAAGTATCAATGCAATTTAAATTTCTGCCTTTCTCCCTGCTTATGCACCACCCTTTTACTTATCAGTGATTTTAAACCTTTTTTTTTTTTGTCATAAGCAGGGATAAACATGGGCAAACTTTTTCTTTAAGTTGACTGAATGCTAATACGCTCTTCTGATTCCATAACCTTCCATGTTATTCATTAGGCTAGTTCTCCTTGGGGCTTCTTCACAAGCGTATACGCACAAAGGAAAAGACTGCACACTAAGGCAAAGCAACTTTTGTAGTGTGGTACACATTTTATGCATACATGCGCATGCACACACACACAAATGTGCCCTGTGGGAAGGATTGCAACAGAGGGATGCAGGCCAAGACCCACTCTGAGCCTGTGCCAGCTGGACTGTCCCATGCTACAGAGTCTTTCTAGTACCAACTGCCCTGTGACCTTCTTGTATGTTCATATTTTGTGTGTGTTTATAAAATTGTAATGTTCATTTGTATGCCACCTTGGAAGGATTTGTATCCTGAAAAGTATAATATTACAAATTGTAAAAAATAAAGAAAATTGAAGGGTACAGTAGCCACATGACAGCAGTCACATATGAACTGGTAGGAAACCTGTCAGTCACTGCTTTCCAAACACAATACTCAGTTCATCAGTATAAACACTTGTGTAATATGTGACCTGACAGGTGAACATTGCATTGGGTGTGTGTTTCCTTCATATTCCTTGTACCAGTTCTTTGGTTGAGCAATGATCCTCTCTTCACACGCGGTAAAAAGAAGCACAATGACTACTTGGGGGCGGAGGGACAGAAGTCACAGCTACTTCAAAACACTAAAGAAGCCTTTATAGAGCCTGCCTCTTACTTTTATGTATTCTATAGTAATTCAGATCAATAACAAGAAGCAGAGTACAGGACCGTGTTGATAATTACATTTAGCTAGGTTTTTTCCAGTTTCCATCTCAGAGAACATCAGTAAAAGAAAGGCTGAGACCTTACATGATTTTGGTTTATGTTTTAGCCAAGTTTTGTTAGCTGAAAAGTGCTCTACATTTTCAGCTGTAGTTTAAATGCTGCAGGAAAAATGCTGATTTCCTGAAGGTGTGGAGCATTGCAGATCTTTGGCCAAGGCTCTTGTCTATTTTTATTGGACCAGCTCTGTCGACAGGTGTTGGGCAATTAGTTCTGTCTTGGAAAGTGTTGTGAAACTCCCAAGGATTTTGTTCCTGATAACACAGTTACGGGAAGGCATGATCAAATTTTAGATTAAATACATAAGCTCACACCAATAGTAGTTGTCAAAGTATTTCAAGCTTCTCGTAACATGTAATTTCAGGACAGCTCAGTTGGTAGATCATGAGACTTAATCTCAGGATGTGGGTTTGAACTCCATGTTAGGCAAAAGATTCCTGCATTGCAGGGGTGTTGGTCCCTTCCAACTTTATGATTTTATGCCAGCTAAATTTAGTGTATCAACTAATCATTGCACATGCAGAATAACTAAATCATTTCACTACCACAAAAGAACTTACCCTTCTACCCTATATTCCCCCCCCCCATCTGTTCTGGTGCCTCCCCCCCACTGAAGCAGAATTGGGGCAGTGTTAGGGTGGGGGAGAAAGGGAAAGTTCCATTGGATTCTTGGAAGTTCCCCTGCATGCACAATGATTTGGTTGCATAACCATAACTCTGCAAATGATGTTAGTCCCTTACCATAACAGGCCAAGTTTGGGTAAGCATATGATTCTATTGCCATGTTAACATAACATTGTAAATGAAGCTGTGTTGGCCCATGGGAAATTCTGAAGTCCGTATTAAGGCAACTGCTTTCTTCAGCCAACCAAAATGACAAAATAGTGCACACATCTTCTCGTCGCCTAAAACTCTTCATCGGACTATCGGGCACCCCCAAACTCAGCCCTCCAGCTGTTTGAGGACTACAATTTCCATCAGCCCTGACCACAGGTCCTGTTAGCTAGAGATGATGGGAGCTGTAGTCCCCAAACAGCTGGAGGGCCAAGTTTGGGGATGCCTGAACTAGATGGTAAGCTGAGCAATGTGGGCAAGAGAATGGTCCAGTGTAGAAAACCATGTCTGTGTTGGCTCAACTTCCAGAGGAATAGGTGAAGAGACCAACCTGATGCCCTCTAGATGTTTGGGATAACTCCCATCATCCCAGACCAGCACAGCTGACACACAGGGTTGATGGGAGTTGTAGTCCAAAACAAGGGTACCAGGTTGCCCTCTGGGAACATGAAGCATTAGCATTAGTGAAGTGGGAAGCACTGTATCAATAGCAGATCAGGGGTTGCACTAGATGACCTGCAGGGTCCCTTACAATTCTGCGGCCACTGTGAAAACAGGATGGCCCATTGGCCTGATCCAGCAGGCTAGTCTCATGTTCTGGTCAAGTCTCCCCGGCGATCAGGCTTTGCCCTGGAGAGGAGATGGATTTCCTTGCTGTGTTTCCTTCCTCGCCTCTGAACAGGCCAGGTTGCGCTACCCGCCTGCAGCAGGAGAAGCGCGCGCGCGCCTGAGGAGAGCCTCGGCCTCCAGTCAGCTTTCAGAGAGGCGAAGCCCCGCCGCGCCGCCCTTTCCAGCGGCTTCACCTCGGCCTTGGGTGGGAAGGGGTGAGCATAAGCATCCAGGCGCGGGCTGCCTTGGGCACCGTCTTAGGCCCTGGCTGCTTCTAGGCGGCGCGCAGCAAGAAAGCCGCCGGTGGGGGAAGTGGGCGCGCGCTCCTTGGCCGCCCACGCTCCTGGAAGGTTCGGGCGGGTTCCGGAGGTGGAGGGGGCGCGCGGGCGGTTGCCATTCCCTCCTTGCCGTCCCCAGGGCCGCGGTGTGAGAGGGCTTCCCTCGGGAAGGGCGGCGCCAGGCGGCGAGGGCTCGTCACACCGAAGTGGGAGCGGGAGAGGCAGCCTTTCGGCCCCCAGGAGGCAAGGCAAGGTCCCCCCGACCCACTCCCTCAGCATCTTCCGACTCTTCACTTCCACACAGCCCTCCCTTCTCATTTCGCAATTCCCCCCTCGAAGCAGGGCAGGATTAAGACCTTGAGAGAACCCAAATACTTGGAAGGTTTGGGTGTTCCCATATTATATATGCATTTAGTTCAAAATATAAAC
Source organism: Podarcis gaigeae (assembly GCF_964106915.1). NCBI lineage: Eukaryota > Metazoa > Chordata > Lepidosauria > Squamata > Lacertidae > Podarcis > Podarcis gaigeae. The sequence goes on from NC_139679.1 coordinate 87,802,451, forward strand.
AATAACCATAAAATGAAACGAAATGAGGTGAAACCTACAGTAAGATGGAAAATAATCCTTATTTTTGTGTACTTCCATTTTACTTGTATTTGGGGGGAGGAATCCTCCCCACTTTTCTAATTGCAAAGTCCTTGATAAGATCTTCAAAACTAATGTTACATTCCATTCTATACTTAATACAGATAAGGCATACAGCCTGGTAGGGGTGCCAACTTGAATAAAATAGGGGGTGCAAGTAAGCCCTTCCCTGCATAATCAACCACATAATGCAGTGCACATTATGTCATTTAAATGGCAATACCCATCAGCTTTGGTGGGACCCAGTGCCCTCAAATATTTTATGGGGGGGGGCTGAAGACCCCTCGGCCCCTAGGAATTGGCTCCTATGCAGCCTGCCTTCTTGTGTTGTTGTTCTGTTGAGATTTTTAATGTACTTCCACTGAGAAAATGAATGCTCAGCAATTTGTGACCATTAATGTCAAAAATCTAGCAATGGAAAATTGCTGTGGTGCCCCCTTTCCTTTGATGCCCTAAACACATGCTTATTTTGCTGAAGGTTAATCCTGCTCTGCCCTGGATTCCAGGATGGAGGAATGGTGAGCGAGGCACCTGGTGCCTGGCACTGCCCCTACCCACCTTCTGCCCCAAATTTACTAATAGTAGGTAGAAGTACAACTGCTGTACTGGGAACCGTGGCATCACCTAACATACCTTATTGTGCTGCCTTTGGTCCAGCAAGGGCCACTGGCTTCTTCTTGCTCTTTCTGTAGTGTCATCTGTGCACATGGTGCTTTGCAAAGGGTGTGTGTGAGAGGCTCTCTGTCCCACGGGGCTAAGAAGAAGGAAGGCAACAGCAGCAGAAGTAGAGAAATGGTGGAGGAAGCGGGGGGGGGGGGACCCAGGCAGGGTTAAATAGAGGATTATTTCCATTGCACATACTTTGTATTTGTTACAGTAAAGGTAGCATTGGCTATAAATATAAACACACACACACACTAGTCTAAAATGTAGCCAGGTTTGTTTATTTATTTCTCAGTTCAGATCAGAACTGGTTTGGGGAAGAACACATCAGAACACAGTATTTCCTAAGAAATGGCAGGATAGATATTACTGTGACTAATGTTGTGGGTACACCGCTTCCCAAACCAGTGGTGAGGACACCGTAGATGCAGAGTAAATGGGAGTGTGTACATGACCACTGTTTCTGGAAGAAGTTGCCTTTTGTTCATCTGAAGAGCTGTTCTGGATCTGACCAAAGGCTCTTCTAGTCCAGTATCTTGAGACCACAACAGAGCCAGCCAAGTGCTTCTAGGAATTCTTCAAGCAGGGAATGAAGGCATGCACCCTTCCCTCATCAATTGAGACCCAGCAATTGTTACTCAAGCAGTGCGCTGCCTTTGAACATGGAGTTTCCATTTAGCAATGATAACTAATAGCAGTTGGTACACCTATATTTTCAGGACCTGGCTACATAAAGCCTTTTAAATATAATCAGAGATCTAGTAGCCATCAACACATATTGTAGCAGCAAAGCCTATTAGTTAACTATGTATTGTGGGAAGACGGAGTACCTTTCTTTTTTGTCTTGAATGTACCTCCAGTCTGTGCTACCAAATGATCCATAGTTCTAGAATGAGGGGGGGGGGGCTTTCTTCTTCTCTACACAATTAATAACGTAGTACATTCCAGCTCTTCTCTATCTCCATCATTTGATGAAAAATGCAGATTCCGTGGTAACAAAAAGAAACTAGGCAGTTATTATATTAGGATAAATATGGGTTTTAGAAAGTCAGTACAAGCCAAACTGGGGGGTAAAGTGTCATTGGAGAATAAAGCCACATCTTCAGGTGCCATAAGTTCAGATCCTGCTGTTTGTTTGTTTTTTAATATTACTTATATTGACTACCTGCCTTCAAAAAAAGAGTTTATTTTCTTGTTATGTTTTATTGCTTTAATCCTTGTGTTCCACATGAACAGTCTTTACATTAACAATTACCATATTGGAAGGAGTGAGGGCTGGGTACTACTGCAAAAATAAAAGGGCAGGGCAGGGATACCAGTGGGGTGGGGGTGGGGGAAAGGCAGCTGATAGAAGACCATGGGTGAGTAAGGAACAGGAACAGGAGATCAGAAACAAAGGGAAGAGTAATGACCGCTCTCCACATTAAATGGGGGGGGGTGCCCTTTGCATGGTCGTGCGCAGCCCCTGGGACCCTATGCGGCACCATTAGCACAGACTTGGCTTCGCCTTCCCCAGGTGGGATTCCTGGAGGTCTCCGCCTACCTCAGCCAGTTGCCCAATCCTGCCTGGGGAGGCATTGCCAAGGTGATCAGGCCAGGTAGGGGGAGGGACCACCCTGCCCACACAATAGGGGGAGGATCTTACCTGGGAATCGTCAGTTGGCTCCAGAGCTTCTCCTGCCCTACCCAGCCTCAGGTAAGACTTCTTTTGCAGGTTAACCTTTTCTCCACAGGTATGTCAAGCTCACTGTTGAAGGGCCGGAAAGGAATTCTCCTGCATTGGCAGGTTTGCCTTTCCCGTAGCAAAATTCCACAACTTTGGCGGTATCAGGCCTTGGGTGGAATCCTTTAGTCTGTCTTCCCTAAATGGGGATGGGCGTGCAGCAGTGACCCACGCCCCCCTTCTCTTTGCAGCGGCGATACCAGGGCTCCCCGTTAAAGGGGTTGTTTTGAGGGGAAGCTTTGGCCATACGCCTAGAGGTTGTCATTGCTTTCCCCTGCGACGGCGGCATAATGGGGGCGGGCTCTCTCTGCTTGAACATATGTTCTCCACAGCCAGCCCATCCCCCCCCCTCTGGATAACCCTGATGTTCCCCAGATCTCCAGCGGGGGCCTGGGAGGGATAAACACCCAATGCCTGAGCCAAGGTCTACCCACATCTGAAACATAATAAAGTTGTGGCCAATTTTAATCCCATAGCACATTGTCTTGAGTCGTTATTCCACACAGGGGCTGCCTATGGTTTGGGGGACTCCGCCTGTCCACGCAATAGGTCCAGCTGGTGAGCCAAGCAGTGAGATAGCAAAACTTGGGATGGGGATGAAGAGGTCAATGTAAGTTATGAAATGTGACACAAAGCAAGCAGCAAGGGGAAGAAAGAAACAATTCAAAACTTTAAATTTCTAACAGTAAGGGCTGGAGCCGACTTCCTTGGAAGGTGGTGGACTCTCCTTCATTGGAGATATTTAAGCAGAGGTTGGATAGATGTCATGGATGCTTTAGCTGAGATTCCTGCATTGCAGGGGGTTGGACTAGATGACCCTCAGGGTTCCTTCCAACTTTCTATGATTCTATGAAAACCAGCACCTTGAACCAGACCCAGAATCAAGATGGCAACTATTAGGTAATATACTTTTAAAGTCGCATTCGTGTCATGTCCATCTGCAGCAAACTTGGAACTATTCCATTTTATCTTAACAACAGCCAGTGATAATTGCTAACAATTTATGACTTCCACCAGGAACCATTCTTATAAAATGTTGATTATCTATAGACTACAGTGCAACCTCCATAAACAAGGAGGTAAGTTGTGCATTCTTCAAAACCCTGCTTTTTTTTTTTAGTATTGAACTAGGTTCATGGAAAAACTTGATGCACACACAAAATCCAAGCTATTTTCACAAATGGGATTTTCCACTTCATTATGTTAATTCATGTTTTTGGTTTTTGAATTTCAGGTAAATGTTTTATTGGTTACTAGTATGGTGAATCTTCTGTACCAGCCAGAAATCAGCATAGGGTCTTATTTGTTCTGCACCTACTAGCCAATAGCCTTTGGTAATGGATATAGGCCAAGGGATTACCAGTGCTATAAAAAAGCAAAAACGAAGAGGTTCCAAGAAAAAAAGGTGAATATGGTACTATATTAAGATTCAACATATTAACTTTTAAATTATCCTTTTGGGTTTATCTGCATGTAACTCTGAAAACATTTTTTGAGTTATGCACCCTTGTATGCCTCATTGTCACATTTCTAAAAAGAAATAGGTTGAGTGCAAGTCTAACTTGATCATTTTCTAAGTCTTTAAGCCCTTTCTGCTATTTGTAGATTTGTGAAAGCTGACGGTGGGTATTCAGCAATAGGTTTCACTCTTCTCAGCATGTTATAAAAGGCACCCCTTTCTCACTATTTCATATGTCTATATATTGAGCCCTTAAATCCCATCATCCCTTGCCACTGGTCTTGCTAGTCAGGGATGATGGGAGTTGTAGTTCAAAAACAGCTGGAGGCACAAGGTTGGGAAACACTGAGCCTTAAACAATCACAAAAATCACAATAAATATACCCCCCCCCCACTCCAGAGCTGAAAGACCAATGCTGAAAGTATCACATAATGTCTAATGTAGGCTCCTGCAAACAAAAAATAGTTAAAATGTTAAGTCCTGGTAAAATCAGATTAAGGCTTTCTTTTTGAAAAACCTCTTAATTAGGAAAATGCATTTTTTCTAGGCACTTTAGAAGTTTGTTTTGTAGAAGTTGTGGACGGGGGCGGTACTTTCTGGCATGCTAGACTCACTGGGATTAGTGTGCCCTAATGCTTAAGGCAGGAATGTACTTTGCTTTCAGGAACTTTTAACTAGCCTGTATCCAGAAGAGACCTCAGTTACAGTTCCTGCCTTCTGCTCAAGGCAATAGCTTGGCAGTCTTTCCAGCATTCCTGCAGTCAGGCACGTGTTTCTTGTGTGTTTGGGATCCTGCAGACTGTTTGCTGTGTTTTGTTGGTGTGCCTGCTTGTCTTCTGTTTCAAGTTGTGCATTTTAGTTCCCCTCAGGAGGGAACATATTTGTTCTTGCGATTGTTAGAGCTGGCTACTGGAAGCCAAAGCTACGTTGCTGATTTTGCAGTTATATTATGGTTGATGTGTTAACCTTTAACTTCTATTTTCTGATTGCTAACTGCCAGCAAAGTAAACCCAGTATTCGTTTTGAGATTCCATCTGCCCCCCCCCCCCATTAGTTGTATATGTGTATATGTGTATACATATAAGATGTGTTGCATGCCACCTCAATCTCTGAGCAATGTGAGATTCCTGGAGTTCCAGGTGCTCATCTTGGTGAATGTTTCCTTTTAGAAATAGGGCACAGTGGAGACTTTGGTGTCTCTATGATATCTGGTTTATTTACACACATATACAACCTGAGCTTATGGTGGAGGGGTTCCCAGTGTCAACACCCAATAGGAACTTCTGTCTCCCATAGCCACAACCTTGGATTCAAACAAAAATCAAACATTGCTTTCTGACCCTCTGCTTGCTGCTTCCCACCTCCCCACCCAAACTCTGACCTAAAAAACCTCAGGCCTTTCTCCATTTAACCATCTATGGACCATTATTGTCCTCTATCCTCTTAATGGCCCACCCCCCAGGCAATAACCTCATGTGGAATCTAGCCTGGTTTATATTGCTAGGATAATATGGATTAGAAGTCTGACTCCCACAAACTCATAACAGATGCAAGATATAAGATGACCTAGTTTCTGAGGAACCATACTGTAGCCCATAACTCATAATAAAACATGACAATCGTGTTATTTGTGATTAGCTGCATTGCCCTTCAGCTGTGAAACCATTTTGAATTAAATGTATAGTTAAACTGGTACTATATTAATTTTATTTGGGATATTTTGCCCTGTGGTAGAATTGCTGCTATATCTTTCTGTTGGTCTTTACACTTCACTGTGAAAAAAGAAGTAATTATCCTACCAACTTTCCTAAATTTCATTTATATTTTAGTATGTCAGACTAAATACGTGATAGAGGGGGAAAATATTCCATGATCTAGCAAGGAGCAAAAGCTGTCAAAACCAGGCATTTGTATGGTTTGCCCTTCTAGATTAAGTGTGTGCAGTGCATACAAAATAATATACAGGGGAGAAATTCCTGCATTTATTACCCAAAACATTACTTCTTTTTCAGAACATTTTAATTTTAAAAAAATAATTTTAATTACCGTAAATTTTCAAATTTTACATCTCAAAATGAACATCTTGCATTACAGTCAACAACTTCCCCTCCCTCCCCTTCCAAGGTTCTTTTAATTTGCCCACCATTTCTGCATATTTTTGTATATTCATCTCATTCAGTTCTCCCATCTTACATCCCTTTTAAATATATTATACTGTTGAATTTACCTTAATACTGCCAGCGTTTTCAACTGGACACAATTATTTTCTACATACTCAGGAAAAAATTTCCATTCCTCTTTAAATACCTGTTCTTCTTGCTCTCATATTCTACTTGTTAGACCTACTAACTCTGCATATTCCATCATCTTAAGTTGCCAATCCTCTTTGATAGGGACCTCCCTCACCATCCATTTTTGGGCTAACAAGATCAAGCCACTGTTGTTACATACATAAATAAGTTTTTTTTGTGATAACAGGAATGCCTCTTGGGTTTTTTTTTGGGGGGGGGTTAAACATTTTTTCCATCTCATGATATATCATTTCCCAATATTCTTTAACTTTTTTCCATGCCCACCACATTTGAAAAAAAGTTCCTTCCATTTCGTTACATTTCCAACACAAATCCGATTTTGCTCTTAGCTAGTCTACTTGGGTTAGATACCATCTATTAATCATTTTCATGTAGTTTCTCTTTTTTTTCCAGAACATTTTTAGGCATGCTTTGCCCTATAAGCAATCATGGCTGAAAGCTATATTAAAATTTAGAGTCATGGGAAAACAAAAGTACACCCTCTTTCAATTCTGTGGTTTTACATATGAGGACATAATAAAAATCTTCTGTTCCTTAGTAAGTCTTAAAATTAGGTGAATGCAACCTCAGATGAGCAACAACACATGACATATTACACTGTGTCATGATTTATTTAACAGAAATAAAGCCAACGTGGAGATGCTGTTGTTTCATCATGTTAAATGTGGTTTCTCTTCCGTTTTCATAAACTGCATTGTAGTATATTTCTTACCTAATCCAAATTTCTATTTCATTATTGCGAAGATTAACTTTTGAAGATGAGGTGCCTAGAATTGAAGAGCATCTAAAACCAAAGGATATATCACCTCAAGTGTAAGTATATAAATACATACATACATACATACATACATACATACATACATAAATACATACATACATATATTGTCTCTGGAGATCTGTCTCAAATAGAATCTAAAATTTGTGGCATATGAGCACCTGTGTCACTTTAATGAGTCTTGTATACCAAATATGTTTTAATTCTGTTTTGCTAGCATTTTCGTGCTTGAAAACAACTTTTCCACTAAAAAAGGGGGGGTGCTTTGGTTATTTATTTGTTTGGGTTCACATACTATATAAAAACTTGCTTTATTTCATTTTTTGTTTTTGTTTTTCCACTTGAATTTTAGAACTTTGAGTGCAATGTGGCCAGTGGAGATAGGGTATGCTTCAGTTAGTACCATTTTCCCAGTGCCGTTTATGTACATCTCTAAAAAGTTAAATTATTCTTCCTGTTGCAGATTTATAGGAAAAGGCACTGCCTTTCTTTCTTTTGGCTTCAGATTAATTAAGAGCTACACACAGCAAGGTTTAGATATCATTGGAGGTAAGAAGATGTAAATTCTACCCAGTTAGAGATAAAGTACCTGTAGAAACATTAGGATCCACCTCCCCTTTCTTTTGTGTATCTCAGTATCCTTCCAGTCATATAAATCTAGAAATGTTGTTTGAAGTCATGGCCTAAAACCATCTTCTTCACAATTCCTTTTAGCAACCTATTCTAACAGGAGCAAACGACTGGTGTTGTTAGATGGGAAAGGATTTTTCAGTCTGGATTTGCTTCCTACTAATTGTTCTGGTAAGGTAAATCTATAGTCCACTTTCAATTTCATTTCACATTTGTGTGCGCTTTCAGAAGGAAGAATTAAACAAAGTACCAAATAGTGTGCCCACTAAGAGCTTTATACCAGCCTCTGCCACTTCACATTTGACCAGTGCCTCTAATGATCTGTCTTTTTGTTTTGTTTTAAACTATTTTTCTGATGTCATTCGGCAATATTCAACAAGTAATTGTGCAATGAGTCTCCTTTGTGTGTGTCGTACTGCAGGGGGTTGGGTTGAGAGAAACCCTACAACAGATTTAGGAGGGGTGGGGTGGGGTGGGGAAACCCCATTGTGGGATGAGAAATCCTTGAGTTGACAGAACGCCCGCCTTAGTACTACATTGAATTCCACATTTAGTGGTTTTGTTTTCAAGTGTATTTTCATTTTGTGTCAGTCCTTTTGATCAAGTAGCCCAGATTTCTCTCTTTTTTTAAAAAAGGAAGCAGAACATTAATTTCAGCATTAGAGTTATTTTTTTATCAAAGTAAGTGTTAGATGTTTTGTTTATTTTCTCTTCCCGTACAGTATAGTGTGTGCTTATACATGTCAGTAGTACTGCATGTGAGGGGTGTCTCTTTGCATTTCTTAGTGCAGAAAGTATTGATCTGATGTCTAGAGATCTTTCCTATTCTATTTACGGTAATTCAAGAGGGTTCTGGAAGCTTCTCTGTGTGAAAGAAGCAAGCAGAAGGTTCATGGTGTTTGGGTTATTTCTTCAGAGAAGCTGAGGACAGATGGTTTAATCTGGTTCTCTTATCTCTTCTGTCAAAGGTCATGCTGACTATATAAGGAAGGCCTGGGTTTTACTTTCTCTGTCTATCTTTTTGTTCTGGTGTGATATTCTGTTCTGTATATAGTGTTAAGGTTTAGTCTTGTTATAAGTTCTTGTTAGTTTAAGATTAATCTGCTGCAACTGACAGTGCCACTCCTGAATGTATTGGATTTGTGACCTTTATGCTCACTTGCCTTCAGTAACAATAAAGCTCTCCTGGATGAAGTAAAATTGCCTCTGGTCTATTTTTGGGAACCCTGCAACATCTTTTAAGTGTTTCCTCCACACGCACAGCCCTGGAACCACCCTCCTGACACCTACGCCACTGCTCCTTATCTTTACCAAGCTGGGGTGCTGCCAAGGAAGATCAGGGCTGCACAGCTGAACCATTGGGAACACTGGAGTGTACAGCCACATGCCTCTGACCTTACTCCAGCCTGGTCCAGGTAAGCAGCAGTGACCATGGTGCCAGGAATGTGGTTATCCGGCTCTTCCTCACCTCTCTCTCTCTCTGGTGGTTGTATTCTGTAACATGTCATTAACACAATAATAGCACATTAGTGGTGGATTTATACTGGACTGCACAGACATCATTCCATATTATTACTTGTTCTGCGATGTTTCCCTAATATCACATTACTTCTGTCTGGAAGGGCAGCACAACAAAAGTGGAGCTAAATAAATAAACAATTGGAACATTTTGCAGTATGAAAAGTTACAGGATTTCAGCCATGTGTATGTACATGCAGGTCCCACAATCTGTCCACTCACAATATGGAAATTCACCTATCCAAATGTAAAGAATTGTGCCCAAACCTCACTATACACTCTGCAGATTTAGCCCCCTTCCTTCCTTCCTTCCTTCCTTCCTTCCTTCCTTCCTTCCTTGTGGTTGCTAGGCAGTGGCAGCCAATTTTGGGAAGAAACCATGCAGGGAGGGAGCAAGATCAGATACAAGTATAGAATCATAGAATTGTAGGGTTCGAAGGGACCCTGAGGGTCATCTAGTCCAATGCCCTGCAATGCAGGAATCTAAGCTAAAGCAAGGGAAAGCAGGAGAGATCTGACAGATCAATTTTTCCTTTGTCTCTCTTTTGATGTTTGGCTGCAGCCAAACCAGGAACAAACCATAGGGAGAGATTGGGCAACTCCCAGTTTAGAAATGTTCCCATAGGAAACAATGGTAATTATGGGCTCATTATGCTAATGCTTGTCTAATGAACGATTTCCAGGGAACACATTGTGTTCAGTAAACTGGACTAGCATTTATCTTAATCTGTTCTGTTCTTTGAGGTCTCCTAGCTAAGGAGCAATTTATATTGATAAATCTACTCTATTCAGTGCCCAAAACCCTTTTCCATTTCTGTTCTGCTACATACAAAGCATGAAATTGTTCATAATCCTATACCAACTCAAATTAGTCATGTTAAATATTTTAAATATTTCTTCTATTGAATTGTAGAATATGAATTTTCTACTGGTTTTAATGACTATCTTCTGAGTGGTTCCATTGAAGATGGAGCCAATACGTAGTATAAAACAGTTGGATTAGCTGAGCTTGTATTCAACTACTTGCCATGGAGACATAGGAAGCCAGAAATTCTATGTAGATGATTGAATGGACTGGTGGAAGAAGACAGATCTCGCCACCTCTCCTCTGCAGATCTACTTGGTGGAAGGCTAGTTAGAAAAGCCTGCCTGCTAAGTGGTAACACCTTTGCTGGCTGCTGAGGAGAACACTTCCCTTTCTCTGTAGCCAGCATGAAAACACATGCTAGTACTGTAGTGCCTTTGCAGCTTGGTTTCCCTCACCCCCTCCCTATCTAGTAATGTTTGTGGATTGATTTACAAGGCTAGATTAGATTACCAAATTATTATTATTATTATTATTATTATTATTATTATTATTATTATTATTATTATTTTAAAAATATTGTTTGTGTTCAACTTTTCAGTTAGAAGAGAGTTGGAGTTTCCAAAGTCTCAGCTCAGCTCGGCAAGAATCATCACTTACTCTGAGAAGTATAATGTCTACTTTGTTTTGCAAAAAGATTTCTCAATTAAGGTAAAATTGTGTTTTATCATTCTTGATACAAGTGGGGTTTTTTTCTTATGAGAAGAGAAACAATTTGCAGATTCTGGCAACAAAGTAATAGGACATTTCCCTGTTAGGGAAGATTTGCGCAGCATGTGAGCATATGGAACTAGCTATATGTCACTTTCAGAGAAGTGTAACAGAGCCCAAGTATAACTGCCCCCACCACTTAATGGATCCAAATGGTTTCCAGAGAGTGGTAGGGGATGTTTTATCCCATGTTGATGGCCTTTCAGCTGATTCCCTGGTGGCCTGCTGGAATGTGGAGTTAACCAGGACTATTGACTGTTTGGCTCCGAAGCGCCCTCTCTGATTGCATGAAGTTTGGACAGCCCCGTGGTTTTCCATGGATCTAAGGGCAATGAAACTGATAACTCATTCTGAATCTGACCGGACACGGGGTAGAGCTCATTGTCGAGCCTACCAAGTGACAATAGCGACGGCGAAGAAGACCTTCTTCACCGCCTCTGTTGCATCTGCAGACAACAGCAGGAGACTCTTTCAGGTGGTTCGCAGTTTAGCAGAACCACCTGCTCCATCAGTACGGGCCACATGATCTCCTGCAATGATTTTGCAAAGTTTTTTGCAGATGAAGTCGCTCATTTGGGAAGAGGTAGACTCCACCATGGGAGCAGGGCCAGGGCAGGAGAGTGCTAGAGTCCTGTCTAGTCAAGTTGCGTGGGATCAATTCTAATCTGTTACCTCTGAGGATGTGGACAGGCTGCTTGGACGAGTGAAGCCAACCACCCATCTCCTTGATTGTTGCCCATCCTGGCTTATAAAAGCTAGCTGGGAAGGGCTGGGCAATGGGCTTCGTGGGGAGGTGAATGTTTATCTCTGTGAGGGAGCCTTCCCAGACCCACTGATATAGGTGGTTATCAAACTGCTTCTTAAAAAAACATCTTTAGAAGCGGCCAATATGGCCAACTATTAAAGGTAAAGGTACCCCTGCCCGTACGGGCCAGTCTTGACAGACTCTGGGGTTGTGCGCCCATCTCACTCAAGAGGCCAGGGGCCAGCGCTGTCCGGAGACACTTCCGGGTCACGTGGCCAGCGTGACATCGCTGCTCTGGCGAGCCAGAGCCGCACACGGAAACGCCGTTTACCTTCCCGCTGGTAAGCGGTCCCTATTTATCTACTTGCACCCGGGGGTGCTTTCGAACTGCTAGGTTGGCAGGCGCTGGGACCGAGCAGCGGGAGCGCACCCCGCCGCAGGGATTCGAACCGCCGACCTTTCGATCGGCAAGTCCTAGGCGCTGAGGCTTTAATCCACAGCGCCACCTGCGTCCCCTATGGCCAACTATTGCCCAGTCTCAAATCTTCCATTCTTGGGAAAGATGATTGAGCGAGTGGTTGCTGAACAACTCCAGGACTGGATCCCTTCCAGTCAGGATTCAGACCTCATCATGGGACTGAAACTGCCTTGGTCTCACTGGTTGATGATCTCCGGCGGGCTAGAGACAAAGGTGAGAGCTGTTTCCTAGTTCTGTTGGATCTCTCTGTGGCTTTTGACACCATCAACCATAACATCCTTCTGGACCATCTAGAGGGAGTGGGAGCGGCCGCCAAGACCATGTAACACCGGTCTTGAAAGACCTACATTGGCTCCCAGTACATTTCCGAGGACAATTCAAAGTGTTGGTGCTGACCTTTAAAGCCTTAAACAGCCTCGGTCCAGTATACCTGAAGGAGCGTCTCCACCCCCATCGTTCTACCTGGACACTGAGGTCTAGCGCAGAGGGCCCTCTGGTGGTTCCATCACTGCGAGAAGCCAAGTTACAGGGAACCAGGCAGAGGGCCTTCTCGGTGGTGGCACCCACCCTGTGGAACGCCCTCCCACCAGATGTCAAAGAGAACAACAACTACCAGATTTTAGAAGACATCTGAAGGCAGTCCTGTTTAGGGAAACTTTTAATGTTTGATGGATTACTGTATTTTCATAATTTGTTGGAAGCGGGCCAGAGTGGCTGGGGAAGCTCAGCCAGATGAGTGGGATATAAATAAATTATTGTTATTATTGTTGTTGTTGCTATTATTATTATTATTATTATTATTACTATTATTAAGTTCAAAGCAGCTTGGGGAGAAGGGAGTTCTGAGTGGAGAAACTGGGTGTGGAAAGGGTTCAGTGCTCCACTTCCATGTGTAACATCTCAGCTTTAAATTATTCACTTTCAAAGCCACATTTCACTTTTAAAAGCAGTGTTGAAGCACAGTTGCATGCCTTTGCGTGTGACATATGAAAACTGTTGTCTGCTTGAGCTGCCCCTATTTACCTGAAACTCCAGGTTTTTAGTAGCTGTACCTGGTAATCTACTGTCTCTGCTTGTGCATCCACCACCACCCTTTCCCCCACTTTGCCTGTTTGGGGAGATTTTGTGGGTGCCTTCTAAACATTTACAGAGCAATCCTAATTATAGGAAGCCAGTGTAATTTAGGCTAGCATAACTCACATAAACTATCCCATTCCAAACTCCATTCAGGAGCTTTTGGCAAGGGCTAATGCCAAGTGTAGGGGACCAAGCTTTGAGGTGTGGGCCCTGAGTCACATGACCAAGCTGAACAGGGTTTGGAATAGGTATAAGTCTCTCTTTGCCCCAGCCTGCTCCTGCTCCTCCTCTGGAATGTCCCTTTTAGTTCAGCAACGTCTGGCAGACCAAAGGTTTCCCACACCTGCCTTAGCACATTACTAGCAGGTAAGGCTTAGTCATACTGGCCACATGACCCAGAAGCTGTCTGCAGACAAATGGCAGCTCCCTCGGCTTATATAAATGAGCGCACAACCCCCAGAGTCATCCACAACTGGACCTAACGGTCAGGGGTACCTTTACCTTTTACCTTTAAGCTTTACTGAATCAGCGGGCACTACTCTTGAGTAAGCATGCTTAGGATTGCAGTGGCAGTTTTGCTCTGTAACGGAAAACACGGGCATCCCATTTGCTTTTTCATTCAGTTCAGAGACACTGTTGCAAAGGTAATGAATACAAGCATACAGCAGTCACAAAATAGCCTTTAAAGAGGATGCTTCTGTGAGGATAGGAACGAGACAGGTACACAAGAGGGTCCCTATTTCCACTTGCAAGATGCTAGAATCTTCAACACTGCTTATTACTTTGTAATCCAGATAGCATTTTTTGTCGACTCTCCCATATCTGAGCTCATCAATCTGGTTTGCTTGTCACAGCAAGCCAAACTATAGTGCAGGAGGATGTTCAAAATTCAGAGTTTGAAAATACTGTATTTTTCCGTGTATAAGACTAGGTTTTCCCCCCTAAAAAATAATGTCCAAAATTTGGGGGCATCTTCCCCCATTTTCTTAAATTGGAGTCCCCAAAAATACATGAAGATGTCTTATAGACGGAAAAATACAGTATATATGTATCAGGAGACATATTGTCTCAAAACTATGCAGAACGTTGCTTTCTTTTGGGTTGCAAGAAGAAACAGGTTAAAAGTATATACGTATTATAAACTGAGGGAAAGATTTAGGATTCTTGATAATGTTTGATATTTTGGAGTATATCTGGACAGATAGTCATAATTTTTTCATTGTACACTAGTATAGAAGAAAATTCTTTTATAGTAATAACCAGATGATACATGACAACAAAAAAGTTCCATAAAGCGTGAATCTAATACTGAAGGGGGTCCCTCCCCCATTTATGGTGAAAGCATGAGAACGCAAATAAATTTTGGATACAAATTAAGCAGGCCATGGAAATAATAATGCAGAAATAGTAATAATACTAAATTATAATGCAGTAATAGTAATAATATTAAATTATAATGCAATAATAATAATAATAATAATAATAATAATAATAATAATAATAATAATTTAGAACCCACTTTATTTTTACTGACAAGGAAAGAAAGTATGTACGTTAGATGTAATTTGAAGTCTTGTAAAATACAAGATCTTTGACATCAGTATTTGTTTTTTTAAGGTTTACAACAAGGATTATAATGAGACTTGTTCAGTAGAAAATCCAGGTTTTGGACGGTTAACCTTTCTATCATTCAACCCAGTGAGAGATGAACTCATCGGTGGAGGAATCATGGGAGTAAAGGTATTGCCATTGCCATTTTATTTATAAGCCACATTTCCCCACAAATAAATCTGTGCTCACAGTGAGTTCGCAGAAACAAATCAAAATGCAACAACAATACATAGTAAGCCTTATAATAAGAATGCAACATAGCACACACAAACGAATCGCCAGAAATTAACAGTTCATTTGACCTAAACATTTAAATTAACATACACATTACTAATAGATGAAGTCAAAATATATATTAAGCAACAGTTGGTCTTCTGGCAGCTGTTCCCTTCTGAAGGCTTTTAGGGCTGGATGGAGGGGCAAGACAAGTAGAGATAGCCATCCTCTGATGTCCAACACAGAGTCTTTCACCCCTCACAGTTATTCCTCTGGAAACAGCTCCCTTCTGAAGGGATGTAAAAACAATACAGAGGCCTGGGCAAGGCCTGGGCAAAGCGGGTAGTAAAATTCAAAAATGACCTGGGCAAAAGAGGAGAGAGAGGCTAGCCTACTCCCCGCATGGCACCTGTTATAGAAATGCCATTTTGTAGTAGGTGCCCATGGTGTTTTCCAAATTTGCCCACAGGCCCAATAAGTTTGGCAAACCCTGCTTTTTTGTTTGTTGGTTGGTTTATTATTTGAATAGTCAAGTTCATGATTCCATGGCAGCTTACAACACTGGATACTTTCAGGCATAAACAAAACAATCCTTGTAACATTTTAGACAGAAGGCATCTTGGAAGCTGGTTAATCGCACCAATTCCGTAAAGAGGTGTGCTGAAAGCATTGTTGCCAGTCAGTCTTCAGCAGAGTGGACATAGGTGCATGAACACTAGAATTATGTTTTCCTGCATTAAGTTTGAAGGCATGACACCAAATTAATGTAACTTGGAAGCTGCATGTTTAGGGGTGCTGATCAGGAAAATCAGGATATATGAGGCCTCTTATTTTTGAATCACTCACTGGAATCCAGATTTTATCAGTTATGTGTATATGCATTATTATTCCATGGACACTTCTATTATGTCACTTGGTGGATGGCAGATCATGCAAAAACTACTGAACTATTGAACAATTAATATTGATTTCTGATCCACATAAATATTTATTATTCTTTTTCTACTGAATTACTGAATTAGGTGTATTCAGTTGAAGAAGAAGAAAAATCTTTTAATGCTTGTTTGGTACAGAAACCTGTAAAACTATCATTGCAGCTCTCTGATGAATAGTTTGCCTGCTAATAAAAGATTTTTGAGAATAGTTTTTTGGGGGGTTTTCCCCATTAATTATATAATACATATTGCTATTTTAAAAGAACATGAGAATTTCTTCCGTCTGGTTCTAGCAGTGTCCTTTCTAATAAAAAATAAAATAGCACACTTTCTGAAATGTAAATCCCTTGCCAAAAAGATTTCAGCACAGCTCAATCATACGCATATTTACTTGGAGATAAATCTCGCAGCGCTCCAAGTAAGTGTCCATAGGACTGCTGTCTTAAACTTCTAAATTTCCAACTGTTGCTATTTAAGCTTTTTAAATACATTTATAATATTTTCTATTTTAGATTTGGAAGTTTAAAGAAAAGAGGATCTCAGAAGAATCTAACATCTATCCAATGTGCAATTATGGCCTCTTCCCCAGGTACATGAGTTTGTTTGAGTTTTGGAATGAGCATTTAGACTAAACAGTGCAGACCCAGATGCCTGTATCTGTGCACCTTATTTCTTTGATGCAACCCATCACAATTCATGTATGTGAGTTGGAATATACAAATATATGGAAGTATAACTATGAGAAAAGTATCACCCTTTCCATTTGTGATTCAAGCTTTCTGGTGCTCATGGAGCTGCAGCCAAAATATCACTCACACACAAGCAAAGAGGTGTCAGCAGACTCAGAGTAACCTGAGGTTTGCATATATGCAAATATTGTTTAGAATATACATGAGGAAGCAACACCCCTTTCCCAATAGCCTCATCATAACCATAATAATGTTGATGGCAACAGCTTAAGTGAGGAAATGGAACTAAGTGACTGAGGAGAGGAAGAGACACATAGATAATATATATATAATGAAATATCACACACAAACACATATATAATTATACACACACACACACACACACACACACACACACAAACTGGTACCTCGGGTTACAGACGCTTCAGGTTACATTCGCTTCAGGTTACAGACTCTGCTAACCCAGAAATAGTACCTCGGGTTAAGAACTTTGCTTCAGGATGAGAACAGAAATCGTGCTCTGATGGCGCGGCCGCAGCGGGAGGCCCCATTAGCTAAAGTGGTGTCTCAGGTTAAGAACAGTTTCCCGCCCCCCCCCAAAAGGTTTATTTTATTTTATTTCTATTTTAGCTCACAGCTTTGCAAATGGAATGAAAATGTTTACTTAGGCTGAAATCCTATACGCTTGCCAAGGATAAGCTCCATTGAGCAGATCTTTTGGCAGGCTTTGGGCAGAGATGTGGAGTGAAATGTTAGGTGATATTTTGCTGCCAGACTTTTATAGAATGACGAACAATTTAATGTTTTTTTATTGTTTTGTTGCAGATATTGTTTGTATTATATTTGATTTCAATTATAGAATATTGTTTTATATTTTTATTGATGTGAACCTTTCTGGGCCTATTGATAAATAAATAATATTATGCAATATAGATAGGTAGCCGTGTTGGTCTGCCATAGTCAAAACAAAAAAAATTCCTTCCAGTAGCACCTTAAAGACCAACTAAGTTAGTTCTTGGTATGAGCTTTCGTGTGCATGCACACTTCTTCAGATACCCCTGTGTATCTGAAGAAGTGTGCATGCACACGAAAGCTCATACCAAGAACTAACTTAGTTGGTCTTTAAGGTGCTACTGGAAGGAATTTTTTTTGTTTTGATTATGCAATATGTTTAGCAGTGTGTGGTTGCATCCATGTCTTGGGTCCAGAGTTTTCATGAGGAGATCCTGGTTCATGTGATGCTCCAGCTGGCTGGAGGAAGGGAGGAGGTGGTTTTTGCTGATTCCTTCTTCCCTCTGTAGCCCCTGGTGATGCTTGAAAAACTGTGCTGGAGGGTTGAGGAAGTGACCCTGGCTCCTGCAGCTAAAAAGGAGAATTTGTGTGAATTGCTTCTTTCCTTCCACCATTGGATCTCGGTTTCCTTTCCACAAACAGAAGCAGCCCTTCCATTTGTAGAAGCCACACATTGGATCTAGCCATATATTTCTTGCTCAGTAGTGACAGTTCATATAAAACATCTGGTTCTAGCAGATTTTCTCTTTTTATCAGATTCAAATAATTCCCACAGTATTTTCACATTGCTATGTTTTATTTATGTGTATATATATTTAATGCAGTAGAGAATATCCACACATGGGGAAAAGGTGGTGCACAAATATGGATTTTGATGTCCTTATGCAAAGATACTACTGCTTTTCTGAATGCCATTTCACCTGCTACAACATCAATGGGAAAATGCTATTAGAGATACCAAATGCACATACAACCGAAATTACCTCTTGTGTCTACTCATCTGACGTTAACATTTTGGTTACTTCCTGCAAAGGCAATGAAAGTAAGTTGTCCCAGAGAAGCTGCAAATATTCCAATGTTATCTTCATACTTATCTCCTTATTTTATGGCACATTTTATTGCTGTTAAGAAAAAAAATACAAGGGTTTAAATCTCCAGTTACTGTTAATTTAAATGTGAAATTTGTAGGAGTACTTATTTACAATATTTTTATCTTGCCTTTTATCATCACTGATTTCTGGAGGGGTACATGCAGTAAATTCATAAAATTAAACCTCAGCAGTGAAATACAATGCAGTACTTAAATGACAGCAACTAAAATACCATGGTTAAAAAATATTCTTTATAACAGCAGGGCAGACTTCATCCTTCCAGTCTGAAGCTATGAAACTTATAACCAGCAGAACCCTGGGCAAATCCATAAGTTTTCAGTTGGTACCAACCTTGGCAGATGGGCTGCCACCACAGAGCAGGCTGCTTACCACATCGCTGCATAATGAACTTTTTGTCAGACGAGACCCCAAAAGGGCCTCTGACAATCACAATGCCAGTTTTAAATAGTACAGGAGGTAGTTCTTCAACCAAATTAATACATTTCATGTATTATTTTATACATCATTTAAACCATCCACATCCTGCCTTTCCTTCAAAGTGCTCAGGATGGCTGCCAATAAATATAAAACCACAAGTTACCAATGAAAAGTTTGTAAGCAGCAGCAAGAAATAAGGAAGAGTTTAACGAAATACAAGCTTCCACACAAGAAAGCCAGAAACGTAATAGGGGCAGTGGATGATAGATCACAAGGTGCAATGTAGCCTGCACTATCTCCACATGGAAATACCAATGGTAGATCGTACAAAAATAACTAGATGCACTATTAGAAAGGTAAATAGGCCCTGAATTGGCTCTGATTCTATTGCTCATGGAGCCAGAAGACACTATGGCAGTCACGAAGAGATCAGTTATGGAAGTATAGATTCCCACCCCACCCCCCCAAAAAAAATTAAGACAAGAATTTTGGAATTCATGAGTCACGCTAACTGTTAACTCTTTAGAGGAATACTTAGTACCAAATCAGTAATGGATTTATAAACAGATTTGTCTGTTGGATTTTAGAACTATCTACTACTTATATGAGATATAGACCTCCTGCAGCATTCACTAATTGGGACTTCAGATTTGGAGATTGTTATCAGTAGAATTTAAAACTGGATGTTCGCAGATAGAATTATTTGGGGCTATGGCTTAGATCCAAGAAAGATATTGCAATGATAAAGCCAGGCTAGACGTCACTCTGGTGTCTTTCAGCTTTTGAATTTTATGACCTTACATTGTGTTTGTTAAAACTACGGGAGAGTAATTTGCAGATATAGAGTTGGATCCAAGTCTTTGTACAATGTACAGAAGGAGTTTCTACCAAATCTCTTTCTCTGCACTTCTCAAAACCCAAGCTACTTAAATCCCCAAATCCCACTCCTAACTCCTCACACTTTCAGCAAAACCATCCACAGCCTTCTAAAAAAGTAGTTTATGGAGCTGTCATAAAAACTAAGGATGCATGTCAGATCCCCTCTTTCCCCTTGTAATTCAAGCACTAAACATAGGATAGATCTTGACAGAACAGTGCAAAGCTGGAGACTGGAGTGTCCTCCTTAGCCAAGCAAATAGTGACATGATAGAGCGATCCAGGTGAGTTTCCTTGCACAAAAGTGGAAAGCATATCACACCCTCTCTAACATCCTAAAACTGCAACTAAAGAAGCCATCATAAAAGGAAGGGGTTGACATACCCAATTTCAAACACTGATTTCAATAACAAAACCTGTGGATCCAACTCTGTAATCATAACTGAATTGTTACAGCTTTACAAATTTCGTGTTTTCCTGTTATTCTTTTTACCCAGTAAAATCTTGGAGTGACCAAGGCTCCTTGCTGCACACATTTCAAGGTCATTCAAAAACTGTCACAAAGCTGCTGCTGCACCCAAACTCTTCCTCTTTATTTATCTCTGGATCTCTAGATGGATCAGTCAAACTCTGGTCATTTGATACAATGGACATTTTTTACAGGTAGTTTAAACAAGGTAGTACTCCCTAATTTATAAATATATGGGTTTATATCTGGAGGTGGAAGGGTACCTTTGCATCCAGTTCATACATTTTACACACCAGGAGGTTGGCTAGCATTTCATATAGCTTCTAAAATACTAATGTTGTAATCCTATGCACACTTACTTGGGAATAAGCTCCATTGAACTCACTGGAATTGATGTCTGAGTAAACATGTATAGGATTATGCTATGAATTTGTTTTAAAATTCTCCCCCCTGAATATATTGATTGTTAAAGATATTGCATCACTTACTTTGTACAATTCACTATAAATCGTTCAACAAATTATATACGGTAATTATAATGACTTTTAAATGGCTTTTGTAGGAGCTGGTGTTATATATTGCTTATAGTAGCATTTTCCTGTTATATTTGGATATGATACAAACAGTAATTACCTATTGTTACAAAGTTCCTTCTTTTTGCTGGCTGTTTGACAAATGTGCCAAACTGACTAATGATGTTGTCCTCATCGACTTAGCATCAGTATTTGCACATAATGTGGATGATGAGGACAATTTTAATGAATATGATGTGCTTCCAAGAGTGTCATGTCATGATTTTCAACCATGGACTGGCTGAGTGCAGAGAAGTGGTGGGAGGCACTAGCTGGGAAACCCCCAAGGGAAGAAGGCTCAGAGACAGGGGATTGGTGGTGGAAAGACAATGAGTGGTCAGAGGGAGCAGACAGGGAGGAAGAGATATTGGAAGCTAAAGAGGCAACAGGGTTTAGTGAGCAGGAAGAGGCTGTGCCAGAGAGCAGTCCAGAATTAGAGACAGAAGCAGAGGCAGAGTGGAGGCAGGCTGCTGAAGAAGCCAGAGAATCTCCCCCCCCCCTCCTGCTGCGACCAGCTTCCCTCCCCATGGTCCCCCAGAACATGCAGAGAAATGAAGAGGACGGGAGCAAAGAGAGACAAGACAACAGAGCTTTAGGCTATTGGGGAAGGATCCTGGGGAGGATCCTTAGAGAGCAGTGGGAAGGCGGGTACCTTCAGTCCTCAAAACTGCCTCACTGGAGCAAGACCTAGTGGGAAGAGTTGCTGTGGTCACTAGGCCTGCACTGTTTTGGTTTCTTTGAATGAAAAGTTAACTTCACTGACACCAGGTGTTTTATGACAGATCTAACTCCAGCTCCCAGTACTTTTCTTCAGCTCACATCTGGCCTATAATACCATTCTTTTATATCCAGCATATCACCATTCAAAGAAGGAATACGTTGGATTGGCACAGTGGATGATAATTTTCTGTACTGCTGTTCTCCCCGCAATCTTCATATATATGACCTGAATTCATTTACTACCTTTTGGACTCGTTTCAACAGTCCGATAACTAAACTCTACGTCTGTAGTGCACATGAGAAGTCCAGCAGGGTGGTTGCTATGGGTGCTGACAACAGGTATGTTGAAATGTTGGGATTTCTGTAAAACAGATTTCTTAAAAAGCAAATTCTTACTGTTTCCAGTGTGAACACATTGTGATCCTTCCAAAATAAATATATTACTATCTGGATGATATAACTCTGAAGCAAATGGTTCAGAGTCATTCCATACATATCTACTCAGAAGTAAGCCCCACTGAGTTCAGGAGGACTTATTTCCTGGTAAGTGTGTATTGGACTGTAGCCATAATATCCTTATGCTAGTATCTAAAACTGGAAGCAGTTTCCTAAATAAAGATGACTGCATATATGGGGCCCTTTTATGGCAATGTAAAAGAGTTCTTTTTAAAGTGTATACCAGTGTTTCCCAAACTTGGGTCTCTAGCTATTTTTGGGCTACAAGTCCCATCAGCCTTAGCTAGCAAGACCAGTGGTAGGGATGATAGGAATTATAGTCCCAAAACAGCTGAAGACCCAAGTTTGGGAAACACTGATGTATATAATAGTTGACCTATAGTTTTTTGTTTTTTAAAAAATTCTGTTTGCTCTTTGTTTTCTTTCCAAAGTTTAAGAATATTCTCACTTCAAGACGGGGAAACATTATGTACAGTTCTGCCACCTCCTTATCCTCCTCTGATCCAGCCAGTTCTAAGTTTTACCTACAACCGAGCCAGTGGAACTGTTTTCTTCCTCCTGACACCTTCAGAAATATGGGTCTACACAGTAAGGTAATCATGCTAACCATTTTGCTTGCCATTCCAGTTACTGCATCAATCCAACTATTACACAAGTGTGGTTCACATTTTGTTCAGCGGGTGAGGAAGCCCTGATGAATAGGAAGAGAAAATAACATCTTTTATCGCTTCTGCAGCAACTGCACCAGCTGCCTGTGATCATCTGCACCCAGTTCTAGGTGCTAGTGCTTACAGCCCATCGTAGCATCAAATCCATATATCTTACCTGGTCACCTCTTTCCACATTAACTCCTTTCTGATTAAGATACTATTACTAAGAGCTTCCATTAAGAACACAAGAACAGCCTGCTGGATCTGGTCAGTGTGGTCCATCCAGACCAGCATCCTGTTCTTACAGAGGTCAACCAGGTGCCTGTAGGAAACCAAGAAGCAGCACCTGATCACCAGAACACTCTCTCTTCTGGCAGTTTCTCGCTACTGGTATTCAGAAGCTAATAACTACTGATGGTCTTATCTTCCATGAATTTGTCTAATCCTCTTTTAAAGCCATCTAAGTTGGTGGCTGTCACTGCCTCCGGTTTGAGTGAGTTCCATAGTTTAACAGTGTGCTGTGTGAAGAAGTGCTTCCTTTAATCTGCCCTGAATTGCCCAGCATTCAGCTTCCTTGTATATTCATAAGAACATGGGAGAAAAACTGTTCTCTGTCTACTTTCTCAATGCCATGCATCATATTATAAGCTTTTATCCTATAGCCTTCACTCGCCTTTTTTCTAAATGAACAAGTCCCAATTGCTGCAATCTTACCTCATTGGGCAGTTGCTATATCCCCTTGATCATCTTGGTTGCCATTTTCTGAGCTTTTCCCAACCCTACAGCATCCTTTTTCAGGTGTGGCGACTAGAACTGTGCACAGTGTTTCAAATGCGGTCTCACCATAGATTTGTATGGCATTATGCTATTGTCCCTAAGGCTGTCAAATTATCTCCCTTGGAAGTCAAGACCTGTGAGGCAGGCTACAATCCTAATCCCTCACTGGCTGGCGTGGGGATTGATGGGGTAACACAGCCAGCACTGTATGCTCCTCAGCCCTACCAATTTGACTGGCCAGGGCAGAAAGGGGTGGGTAGGTAAGGAAAATGCCCCTTCACTGTCCTAACTTCTAGGCAGGCGTTATGGAGAGAATTAGATTGAGTCTAATTGCTGTCATGTGATAGCAGGACCCAGCAGAGCCTATAGCAGCCAAGTCCCCCTCCCCAAATGCTCCATTTCAAGACTTTTCATTGACAGAGATATCACCAGTGGTAGCTTCTGCTTTCCATTTGGGTGGCTGCATTGGTGTGTTCCTCGCTGGTGGGGGCTTCTCTTCTGATAGAGCCAGGCAGGACTGGACACCTCCTCCAGCATGGCAGATCTGGGGTGTAGATTGCTCTTCCTCTCAGTTTGCTAGCTGGAACTGTCTATCTGTCACTGGGTGAAAATTGGGGTCACGGGATAGGGGAAGCTTCCAAAGCTTCCACTTGCATGTTATTATTGAGGTACAGTAGCAGAGGGCAATTCAGTCAGCACCATACAACCATGTGGTTGCAGACAGGGTATCAGTGGCATAGCTTCAGTGCCACTTCTTACCTGTTACAAGATAGGACCAGCTTTCATCTTCCTCTTTGATTGACTCACATCTGTCATGGCTAGCTTTCCACAGAGAATCATTTCACTAGTCACTGCTCTTTATGAACTTTCAAAGCAGCTGTGAATCCCTTTTTCCACGTGGTTACTTATTTATTTATTTAGCATATTTGCGATGCACCCTTCACCCAATGGTCGCAGGGTGAGCTACGTATAGCAATAAAGCAGTAACTTAACAATATCATATGTACAATATTAACATGTACATAGAACATTCTTAACAGCCTAAAAAAACAGCTGCTCTGTTGTTCTGCTGGCTGCTGAATTATTTTAAATTTCTTGTTTGCTTTAAAAAGTATGCTAGTCTCATTTTATTGTGGTTTTATGTTGTGTTGTGGTACTTTTGCATAAACTGCTTTGAGCCAAGGAAATGCAATATTTAAATATTTTAAATAAACAAGTAGAGTAGGTTAAAGGACAGGCCATTTATAATTTGAGGCCAAGAATATGTGTATTGGGGTGTTCCTCGCTGGTGGGGGGCTTCTCTTCTGTACTTCAACTGCAGAAACAGAACCAACCTGGCAAAGCCTAATGCAAAAGGTGTAGGCTGAATTTACTGTTCCAGTTTACAAGGCCCCTCTAGCTTGAGCTTCTCAACCACACTCATCCAGCCATTGAAGTTGACTCTAGTTCCCTCTGTAAAACCTTTTGTTGTGCCCTTTCAGCTATTGCCAAAATGACATTGTCTCACACAATGTGCTCAGTGAATTGTAGCATTTTTGGCTTAAACATGAGCCCTGGTGATTGATAGTAATCATCCACCCTTAATTCCAAAGAATTAGTTTGGATTAACTCTCGAGAGAATTGTCCCCCTCTATTGGCTGATGTTAGCAAGTGACATTGGGGATTTTTGAAGCACCTGAAGATTTTACTGTTACTAGGTGCTGAAGGTTTTTAATAGAAGCCAAAAATAAATTTGCTGATGAGTAAGATAAACTTGCATTCTCACCGTAATATTGAAAACAGTTGATTGGTCAGTTGGTATGTGTTGCTGCAAGTTAAAAGGTATAGAAAAATGAAATTATATTTTTAATGTTGTTCATTCTAAGGCAAAGAGGCAGTGAAGTGAACATTACATAAAAATACTACATTACTTGTCCATATTGACCTATTTGAGGCACATTTTTAATGGTATTTGATTTGTAGACATCAAAGTCAGGACCTTTTTAAAGATGGTACACAATTTAAGGAATCTGTCCCCTGGGTGAAGTTTCCTCTGTCCCCATCTTAGTTACATGTCAATAGCTTTTAAATATTTGATTTGTACTGCTTTAACATATTGTTTTATGCTGGTTGCTGTGTAGGATGTGTGTGTATTCTTGGTTTCTATATTTTTACTTCTGGATATGAAAGCCACTCTGATTACTTGTTTAAACAATATAACAATAACCTGAAATTCATTAAATACATACCATGTTAACAAAAAAAAACAATACAACCCCCACCTGCTGCCCACAGGACACCATAAAGAAGTACCTGGTCCTTTTCCACCACTCCTCCTTCAGGGTCTTCTGTGCTGTTCTCCATGTGCCCCTGAAACTGCTCTTTTAAATAAAGGAAGTACAATGTACAAAATAATAAATATGCACCTGTTGTTTTAATGATAGAGGTGTGCATTTTTAAAACGTGGCAATCTGTATTATGGCTCTAAAATGGATTAGTAAGAATTGGAAATGAAACTTTGGAACAGTAGATCACACACACCACAACCACTGTAATGTATTTGTGGCAAGTGAACAGTAAACAAAACAATTTCCTTAATTATTATTGCATTTGAGTCTATGTTGTTTAATTGTTGCCAAATCCTTCCTTTGCCCTAAATTCCCAATGTCTCAGTATCATTGTGCCTCCATTATACTCCTCTGTCCTTATATCAGGGCAAAAAGGTCTTAGTTTCACATATTTGCTCATAGGACCTAAACTGGTTGTGACTGACCAGGAATGAGACCTTGGGGTCGTCGTAGATAGATCAAGAATGATGTCAACCCAGCAGCTGTTAAAAGGGCAAATTTCCATGCAAAGAAACCTTAGAAAAGGAATGAAAAATAAACCTGTGCCAGTATAACAACGTTGTTATACAAATCTACATCTTGGAATACTGTTACGGTTCTGGTCACATAACATTAAAAAGAGATTTTGTAGAGTTGAAAGAAGGTTCAGAAAAGGGCAACCAAAATGATCAAGGGAATGAAGCAACACCCCTGTGAGGAAAGCTTTGAGACGTTTCAGTTTATAGAAAAGACGAGTAAGAAGCAACATGTTGTTGTTTAGTCGTTTAGTCGTGTCCGACTCTTCGTGACCCCATGGACCAGAGCACGCCAGGCACCCCTGTCTTCCACTGCCTCCTGCAGCTTGGTCAGACTCATGTTTGTCGCTTCGAGAACACTGTCCAACCATCTCGTCCTCTGTCGTCCCCTTCTCCTTGTGCCCTCCATCTTTCCCAACATCAGGGTCTTTTCCAGGGAGTCTTCTCATGAGGTGGCCAAAGTATTGGAGCCTCAGCTTCACAATCTGTCCTTCCAGTGAGCACTCAGGGCTGATTTCCTGAAGAATGGATATGTCTGATCTTGCCCTCTCTCTTCTGTTGTTGTTGTTTAGTCGTGTCCGACTCTTCATGACCCCCTGGACCAGAGCACGCCAGGCACTCCTGTCTTCCACTGCCTCCTGCAGTTTGGTCAGACTCATGTTTTTGGCTTCGAGAACACTGTCCAACCATCTCATCCTCTGTCATCCCCTTCTCCTTGTGCCCTCAATCTTTCCCAACATCAGGATCTTTTCCAGGGAGTCTTCTCTTCTCTTCTCTTGAGGTGGCCAAAGCTTCAGGATCTGTCCTTCCAGTGAGCACTCAGGGCTGATTTTCTTAAGAATGGATAGGTTTGATCTTCTTGCAGTCCATGGGACTCTCAAGAGTCTCCTCCAGCACCATAATTCAAAAGCATCAATTCTTCGGCGATCAGCCTTCTTTATGGTCCAGCTCTGACTTCCATACATCACTACTGGGAAAACCATGGCTTTAACTATACGGACCTTTGTTGGCAAGGTGATGTCACTGCTTTTTAAGATGCTGTCTAGGTTTGTCATCGCCTTTCTCCCAAGGAGCAGGCGTCTTTTAATTTTGTGACTGCTGACACCATCTGCAGTGATCATGGAGCCCAAGGAATCTCTCACTGCCTCCATTTCTTCCCCTTCTATTTGCCAGGAGGTGATGGGCCCAGTGGCCATGATCTTCGTTTTTTTGATTTTGAGCTTCAAACCATATTTTGCGCTCTCCTCTTTCACCCTCATTAAGAGGTTCTTTAATTCCTCCTCACTTTCTGCCATCAAGGTTGTGTCATCTGCATATCTGAGGTAAGAGGCAACATGGTACCAGTCTATATAACATCATGCATGGAATGGAGAACACGGATAGAGAAAAGTTGTTCTCCTCGTGACACTAGAATTCACAGACATCCAATGAAGCTGAAGATTCAGGAACGCGACATAGTTAAATTATGGAAGTTGCTCACACAAAAGGCTACCAACTTCGATGACTTTAAAACATGATTAGACGCACTCATGGAGGACAGAGCTATCAGTGGCTTATGCTATGTTCTTCCTCCACGGTTTGAGGCATTATTCTTCTGAATACCGAATGCTGGAAACCATAGGTGAGGAGAGGTCCTGCCTGTGGGTTTCCCACAGGCACCTGGCTGGCCGCTGTGAGGAGAGGATGTCGGACTGGATGGCCCACTGGCCAGATATAGAGGGCTCTCCTTATGCTCTTAGGTGCTGCTGCTTGTCCTTGCACATGTTGCTCTTTAAAGTATTGCTGAGCAGATGCACACCTGTCATATTAGTTCAAATATGTTTAAAAATGCAGTGGAAATATATCTGGACTTTGCAGAATTTGGTAAATGTATGTTTTGCCATTGAATCTTCAGTGAAAGACAATGGTAGAACACTGAAGCTATTCAGGGAATCTCTGCTGTGGTCAAAATGGAGCTTATTATTGGAAAATGGTGGGTATCACCTCCTGCTCAGATTTTCCTGGCCAAAGGTGTGGGGACCGTTCCTGAAGTGGCTTATAGGAAAAGAATGGCTGAGCAATCCCCCAAATGGAACATGATGCGGGGAGAAAACCCCAGAATGATAAGAAAATTAAAGCCTGATATGTGATGAATGCATTTCCTCTGCAGTAGCCTGTCTGGTGTTCACTTTTGAAGCAGGGTTAGTTAGAATCTAATTATAGTGGTTTTCAATATTTTTATTACTGTTATTTTACATCCATGCCCCACTTTCCAGACTTTTGTGGCTTCAGTTTTTAAGAAGCTTTAGAATGTTCAAACTCACAGTTCTATTCATAGAATAGTTGCATTTCACATTCAGCAACGTTTGTTGTGGAAACCAGTGCACCACTGTGCACACTAATATTTTTTGTATATAGGCTGCCCCAAAATCTTTCCAAAAGGCAAAATATAGTAAGGCAGGGCAAGAGTTATTTAACAGAGATAAAATCATGATTGATCCTGGGACACTTAGAGCATATAAATATGTTCCCTAACCAGCCATAATGGGGTGTGTTCTATTCTATTCCGAGAATGATGAACCTGCCAGCTTACCCCCTTTGAGCAGAAGACAGAGAGGCTTGTCTTTTGCATTAATCACCCCTCTTCCTTGAAGCCTTGAAAAGCGATATCTCATTTTTGCCTTTGTTCTGGTCAGTTTCAGCTTCTCCGCAGCTTCATAAGTAAAGTTATCCATTAAAGTAAACTGGATAAAGCTATCAAGTACTGACCTGAACTTGCTAGGTTAGTGGTTTTGAAACATGGAAACTCATAAGGGATTCCTCAATGAACAGACTGATAACAGCAGGCAAACATGTACAAGCTTGCATGCTAGTATTCATGTTCTGTAATGAGCAGCTGGAGGAGAAAGTTGTTTGCCTTCTGTGAAACAGTTTAAATGGGTCACTGGAAATGCTCAATGGACCACGCACCTTAGAAGGTGATACCCAAACCCTCCACCAATGAGCAAGGATTCCTCATGTGACTCAATGTGGAAAGGGGTGGGTGAAGCCAGGAAGTTTTATAACACGTCTCCTTGGGAGTTGTGAACCTTTTGAGCTTGATTTAATTAAGAGAATTAATCTCGATTACATCAGAACTATCTAGCAGATGAAAAATCTTTCAAGCAGCTATCTAGCTGCTGAGGCTTGGCAGCGTGTGTTTTTAAAACATCATCCTTTCTACAAATCAGTCTCAGCAAGGGTGTATACATGAGAACATACAAACAGAAGAATAATGTTTTTCAGTGCTGCTTGGCAGGATGAAGGCCTGTGCATACTTTTTCCTTTCAGCGTATTTAGGAATAAGATCTGAATGAATGGACATACTAAAATAGCTACACTGGTTTCATTGTCTTGATTATGGTTGATCACATACGGTAATCGCAGAGGACCCACAGAATTTAGAGAGTATCTAAATTTTCATCTTCTGGATTTCCAGCATACCTGATTTCTTTCCTTTAAAAAATCAATTTTATTAAAGGTTTTCAACCTAATGTACCATAAAATTCAAACTAAACTAAAGAGAATAAAACAAGCCCAATATATCAAACAGAAAAAACTAAAGAAAAAGTAAAATATATTAATATATTAATAATATATTAATTATAATATTAATATAATAATAATACTCAAGTGATCCCCATAAAACACAAAATTATAAATATATGTAGCACTCAGTACACCTGATTGATGAATTGCTTCTCTTCTGCAACATTTTGTAAACTCCTGTGCAAATAATAACAATCAAGGACTCACAATAGTTTGGATGGGAAGGTGAATTTTGCCAATTCTGTCTTACCATGATGCCCCAGCACCACCATCCACTGACTCTGGTCCTGGGAGTTGGGGAACCCTCCAGAATATTGAGGGAGATGGTGATGGGTGCTACTGGGGAAAACAGGAGAAACCACCTTCTCATCTCCTCTGCCAGCAAGCTCCTTCTGCTGAATCAGAAGGACCTTTTCCATCCAAGGCACAAGTCAGCTCCATGGCAAAGAGTTCCTTTCACCAGCTGCATTCCTGGGCCAGGGATAGTAGTATTAATGGTGGTAGTAGTAGTATTTATTTATTTATTTATTTATTTATTTATTTATTTATTCAATCATTCATTCATTCATTCCCCGCCCATCTGGCTGGGTTTCCCCAGCCACTCTGGGCGGATCCCAACAGAATATTAAAAATATGATAAAACATCAAACATTAAAAACTTCCCTAAACAGGACTGCCTTCAGATGTCTTCTAAAAGTCAAATAGTTGTTTATTTCCTTGACATCTGGTGGGAGGGCATTCCACAGGGTGGGTGCCACTACTGAGAAGGCGCTCTGCCTGGTTCCCTGTAACCTCACTTATTGCAGTGAGGGAACCGCCAGAAGGCCCTCAGCACTGGACCTCAGTTTCTGGGCTGAACGATGGGGGTGGAGACGCTCCTTTGGGTATACTGAGCCAAGGCTGTTTAGGGCTTTAAAGGTCAGCACCAACACTTTGAATTGTGCTCGGAAATGTACTGAGAACCAATGTAGGTCTTTCAGGACCAGTGTTATATGGTCTTGGCAGCCACTCCCGGTTACCAGTCTAGCTGTCAGTCTAGCTTAGTCACAGTGGTCCATGCACTGGTAGCTTCACAGTTGGATCTCTGCAATGTGCTCTATATAGGTCTGCCTGTGGGCTTGGATTGTGAGTTGCAGCAGGTACAGAAAGCAAAAGTAAAGTTGGTGGCTACCCACAAACATAACACCAGTTCTGGAGGAATTGCACTGACTGTCAGTTAGCTACCAAGCTCAGTGTGGTGCATTGACATGTAAAGTCCTATACAGTATAGGACCTAGGTGTTTGCTCGACTGCCTACCCTTGTAAACATCAGTCCGGTATTTGAGATTGGATGGACATTAAAAACCCTTGTAGAAATAGTTTCCTGTACTCAGGCATTTGGTTAGTTGATTGGAGATGTTTTGTCACTCTCATGGTGATGTAAAGTAAGTTTGATTTATTGCTGTTGCAGCTTGATTTATTTATTTATTGTTGTTTTATTTCATTATGTTTTTATGTTGTGCCTTGCTGTGGGAATTTAATGAGCAGTGGGTTCTAAATTACCTAAACGCAGCACAGCTCTAAATTACCTAAACACAGCAAAGTGTTTAGGTACTTTGAATTTGGTTTTAAAAATACTGAAAAAAACACTCAGAAGATTTTTGTATAAAAGTAGATGATATGACTTCTGTATTATGAAAGTGAGTTAATACCATTTGTTTTAAATATAGCAAGAATGACAGACT
Source organism: Podarcis gaigeae (assembly GCF_964106915.1). Taxonomy (NCBI): domain Eukaryota; kingdom Metazoa; phylum Chordata; class Lepidosauria; order Squamata; family Lacertidae; genus Podarcis; species Podarcis gaigeae. The sequence continues at coordinate 87,833,911 of NC_139679.1, forward strand.
TATTATGTCCCAGTTTGTTCCTATTGTTTGGTAATGAATCCGTGTTTCATTTTACACATTCAGTGGGATAATGCGTAATTGCAAATTAACATGTGACAAACATAATGCTTGAACTCATGATGAGCCATTCTAATAGTCACATCCCTTAACGCCTTGAGAAAATGGGGTTATTGCTTAATTAAGTTACACCCATTGTTATTGATGCATTGAAGATTACTATCAAGGACTTTGTACGTACTAAGGAACAAATCTGCCGAAAGCATTAACACTGAATACAATTTTTTTTTAAGTGGGTAATTTGGCTCAAAGGGAGAGGCTGCATGGTGAAATTAAGCAGATGAAAATTTTATGAACTCAGAGTTGTATTTGATGTAGCGCTATGGCAAAGGTTCCATTGGTGCAAGGATTTTCCTTGCAAAACAGAACCTTCTCTCCCCTCCCTCCTTAAATCTGCTTTGGGGATCCCCAAACCCTCCTGAGCAGATCTGGGGATCATGTGGGCCGAGGAGAAGAGGATGTTCTCATTGCACTATCAAGAATCTTTGTGCTGCCTTCCACTAATGCAACAATCTCATTGAATTTGGTCCTCATTGCCTTAGGCTGTGTACAAAGCACTAAGCAAAATACTGAGCAGCTTGTAGTACAGAATACCAGACACGCCAAGTGTCCCTATTTTCCAGGGGCAATCCCGGATTTAAAGAAGTCATCCCAATTTCTTATTTGATCCCAGAATGGCCCACTTTTCCTTAGGATGTCCCTTTTTTCATGAGAGAAATGTTGGATGGTATGGAGTTATGCAACCCCTGAACCACTATAAAGCCTTTAGAAAACATTTGACAAGGCAGCACTGTATAGGGAAGTTTTTTTTTAAATGTTTTATGGTGTTTTTATGTATGTTGGAAGCAGCCTGGGACAGCCCAGTCAGATGGGTGGGTATAGATAGTAAAATTATTATGGTTTGTTGAGACAGAGGCACTCTTCCCTTTTGTAGCTAATGTTCAAATGTTTCTTCCTTAATAATTAGCAATGAGCTAAATCTAATGGCTCCTTGCTTATATAAACTACCATAAAAGTTGTCCAAACTGCCCTAAAAGTGAATTTTTAGCCTCTTATGCCACTGGGAATTTAATAATGAAATCCTGTTCTATTAACCCTATTGATTTTCAGTTACCTTATGTAACTGTGATTTGTGGTGTAATATGCAAAGATTTGAGAGGTTATATTCCTTTGAGGTTTGACTAACTAGATCCTAAACTGTTTCTAATCTAATATTGTAAATGTCTCTGTCATTTTTAATAGAGGATGTGCTGTTTATTCTGGGAGAGTGTGAAACCATTAAAAAAAAAATTACTTACTGAGCCAGCAATCCTAGGACGTGCCCATTTGAACAGCAATAAATAAATTTTGGTAGTTTCCAGTGGAAGTTGAGTGGAACTTTGGCTTGGCTTCCTTCTCAGAGGTTTGGCCAACCTCTTCTGAGATGCAGTGGTCATGTCCCTGTGAGTTTTCACCCTGTAGGTATGAAGGCAGCGTGGCAGTCTTGGTTTCCCCGCCTGCCCTCCAAAAAGGAAGAAAGTAAGCTTTCAGGCAATGAAGAGGTGGAGGAGGGGTCCAGCTCTTCCCACCTGTTCTCTGCAAGGGACCCCAAGTCATTGTTAAAGAAGGCCTTATCTTTGCAGATCACTTCTGTGGGGAGGGGATAGCATTCCCCAAATGCAAGTCCCTCATGATGAGGTTTCCTTTTCCAGAGAACTTCAACGTTAGTGAAGTTAGTGTGGGGCCCCCAAAGCTTCCCACTCCTTGCTCAGGTGCCTTTATCTTTATGATAAAACTGAGGAAGATTTCTTGAAGGTCAGAAAAACTCTTGCATGATCTCAGTTTAACATTACAGTAGTGATTTATGTAAGTTCAGAATGTTGTGGGAGGTTTTAACAGCTGAAATGTGCTTTGATTCTAGGACTAATCCGGCATGTAGAGCAGCAGTGTGGACTATAGGAGAGCTACAACAACACTTGTATAGGAAACATCCCTTTGCTTCGTAAGTTTCCTTAATCTGTTTGGTAGTCTTTCTAATTGTTGTTGAACTGCTTTTTCATCTGGCGTAGGCTTCAGTTCATTAAATATTTTTGTCTGTTCAAACCCTCTTTGGCTGCATTGGTAGAGTGTATTAATCCAGTTAATTTCTTCAGGAATAGTTTTGAAGTAATTTCATTCCACATGTCTAGAGCACCATATGTGATCCCTAGTCAACATGGAGCGATGAATGTGAACAGAATTATAAAAAGGGTTTACAGATAAGATGATGCTTATATTCAAGAGATTTTACATGCTGAATATTTCTTACATGACAACAGAATCCCCCTGTCCTGACAGCCTGGGGTGTCAGAATGAATTATTCACTACATTAGTGGGCATGGACTTCAAGCAGACCTATGACTGAGTCATAAACTCTGCCTATGGAAGAAATGACATTTTCATTTTGATGAAATTTCAGATGAGCAACAGGGGAAAAATTGTTTTGAACAAGTCACCATCTTAGATTGATGTGTTGATAAGGCTATAATGCATGGATCACACACACACCCAAAAGGAGAAAGAAAAAACATATAACAATATTATTATTGTTTTAACATGTTGATGTTTACTGTCCTGGGCTTCTTTGGGAGGAAGGGTGGTGTAAGGATATCAGGGGTTTACTCGAAAGCAATCAGGCAAATGCCTCCCTGGTCGGCTGTAAAGCCTCGCTATTGGTACCAAAAACCCTTCACCATGCAGAGCGCCACTATTCCGTGGCTCGTTCATTCACCGGCAGAATCTGTGAGTAGGCAGTCCTTAAACCTTCCCCAGCAGAGTAGTTTCTTGACGCCCAGTCTGCACCTCCCCTCTCGGCATGGAAGCCTACTGTGCAGGGAGGGCGTGGGTAAGGAGGACCTCTCTCCTCCCCGCTTTGCTCAGGCAAGGTGTCCCGGCACAACCTCACCTCCTCCAAGCCCTGAAGCTCCTCTCCACTGGAGGCGTGGATACTCTCCTCCGCTGAGGAGGTGCTGCTTCCCACAATCTTTGGGGGCTCTCTGTAATCCATCTGGCTTTTCCCCTCTCACCCCTGAGCCAATGGCAGTTCCCTGACAGGTGGGATGCAAATGTAATTAATTAATAAATATTTAAATTATTAAAAAGAAAAAAAAAAGAAAAGAAAAAAGAAAAAGGGTTCTTTCTGCAGATATAGTTTTTGTGACATTCCATTTACTGAACATGGGGCCCCAGCTTTTTGAGGCCCATGGGCACACATGGGATTTTTAAAAGGAGAAGGGGAGGGGGAGAGTTGGGCAATACCACAAAATTGTTGTTTTGGGAGGCTTTGCCAATAGCAAAGTGTTGGCAGTAACCCTGCTTGCTCACACTATGTGTTCTTCTTGGGTGCTGGATGGGATGCAGACAGGCTGGGAGGGAGGGAGGGAAAGAAAAAGAAAGAAAGAAAGAAAGAAAGAAAGAAAGAAAGAAAGAAAGAAAGAAAGAAAGAAAGAAATTACAAAGATACCCCCCCCCCCAAAAAAATAAGATGGAGAAGGGAGCCGCCCCTCTAAAAAAGACCCCAGAGAGGGAGGAAGCAAGCGTATTATCAGACATCCAGAGAGGAGGTGGCAGCAAACAAGCCAACAGACCTCTCAGAGATGAGGAGGAGGACCAACTTCCTCCAGCAGATTCCCAAAGTGGAACAAAAAACAAATACTGATACTATCCACCTGCCCCCTCCTGCAACTGGCAAAATGAGAGGCAGGAAGGAATACAGAGGCTTTCAGGGTGCTGAGGGGCAGGGGCTTCACAGGTAGCATTGTACCCCTGGGTGCTCTGCACCCACTGGTATTATGTTTGGTGAAGCAACTTTACTGGCCAAAATTCATGTAATACTGGTCTCTTGTGCCCATGTCACTCGTATTGCATCCAGTATGTGCTCCCACCTTTGAAGTTGCTTCAATATGTCTTCCTAGCTGTATTCAGAAGAATGAACATTTTCAACATACTCGAAAAAGAAATTTCAGGACTTCAGTGAAATGCGAATGCCTCTGCAGCTTGTCTTCACCATTGTGCTACTTGATAGATGAAGGAGTGGTGTTTGCAGATAACCAGGAATTTCTGGTTCTCGGCATGCAGGTAAAAAGCCAGATGATATATGCATAAAATTAATTTAATGAACTAGGTTTGTACTTGCTGGTAAAGGTTAGTATGTATACATTTGCATGCTTCACAGGGGTTGGAAAGGCAAATGCTGAATTGACAAATATTTACAAATTTGGTGCTTAAGGTATGTCCATAGGCTAAGTCAGCTTCTTATGAACTAGTGTTAAAGAAACTAGCACCCTCCAGAATATGTTAACCATTTTAATCTGCTTTATGCAGTGTTCTGCTATGGGGGATTTTCCATCTTCTTTCTTGAGGAACAGCCTGAGGACAGAGGTGTGCGTGGGCAGGGGAAATAGGGCAGGCTTTTAGAAATGCAAAGTGGTTACAAAGACACCCAGAAAAGCTTAGTAAGATAACATCCAAATGTAGTCATATGAAACTTAAAACTCTCAAATTAACAGATTATGCATTTGATACAAAGCACCCTTACATTATTGTTGGCCATTCATCCCACTCTTTTTCCTACTCTGGCAGGCAGTGTCTTTCCAGTGTCAGAGCCAGAGGTTTTTTCCTGATCAGACTCCAGAGGTTCTTTTCAGGATCCCTTACATTTTAGATGCTAGGGTCCGAGGTGTGTGTTCTGCTCCCTGAACTATACCTCATGTTACGTACACTTCATGTTACGTTCTTTCAGGTTATGTCCCGTGGTGAAACCCAGGAAAGGGTTACTTCCGGGTTTCACAACTTGCGCATGTACAGAAGCACAAAATGACATCACGTGCATGTGCAGAAGCGGCGAATCGCAACCCACGCATGTGCAGACGCGCTGTTGTGGGTTGCGCTCATTTCATATTGCGAACTGGCCTCCATTCCGGAGGCCCGTTTGCAACCAGAGGTACCACTGTATAGTTCCTCCCTTCATAACAGATTGGGAAAGATGTCTGCTTGAGACTTGGCTAACTGCTGCCAATTAGAATAAATAATACAGTGGTACCTTGGTTCCTGAATGGCTTGGCTCCTGAACAAATTGGCTTCCAAACACCGCAAACCCAGAAGTAAGTGTTCTAGTTTGCAAAAAAAAATTGGAAGCCGAACGTCCATTTTGGCTGTCAGCATTGTTTCTGGGGCCAATCAGCCAGTCAGAAGCCACGCCTTGGTTTGTAAACATTTTGGAAGTCGAACAGACTCTCAGATTAGATTGCATTTGGGAACCAATGTACCACTGTATTGGGTTAGCTGATCAATGGTTTGACACAATCATATAATCTTAGAGCTGGAAGGGACCCAAGGGTCATCTAGTCCAACCCCCTGTAATGCAGGAATCTCAGCAAAAGCATCCATGACAGATGGCCATCCAACTTCTGCTTGAAAACCTCCAAGGAAGTAGAGTTCATAACCTCCCGAGGGAGATTGTTGCACTGTTGGACAGCTCCTACTCTCAGAAAGTTTTTCCCACATGTTTAGTGGGAATCAGTGTACTGAAATAGCCCTTTCCAGTGTAAGGAGGTGGGCTAAGGTTTCAAAGTTAAGAAGACAAAACAAGGACACCGGGAAGCTGAACAAGGCCAGAATTTAATGTGATTGGCCCCTGTGAGGAACAGGATATTAGGCTACATAGTCCTTTGGTCTGATCCAGCAGGATAGGAAGAGAGATTAGGGGATTAGGGAACCTCAGCAGAAGTTTGCAGGGTCAAGAAGAGGAATGAGCATGAAGGATGAGCATGTACTGCATTCCCGTACATGACTTGTTGTGCTTTGAATGGGAAGTGGATGTAGTGGCAAGGGGGTGGGGGTGGGAGAGAACCAATCATGGTGAGGGGAAATGAAGATAGAAAAGCAGCCAATAAAGTTGTCTGGGCCCTGGACATTCACTAAGTTCAGCAGAGGAGCAGCAATTCCGGGAACAGGGTTCCAGGTTAGCTTTTAAGAAGTCTAGGATTTGAGTCCATCCTTCACTGCTGGTTCTGACACTAGGATATAGCTAAGTTAAGCTTTTCATTTAGTTACTCAGGTCTGTGTTTCTAATGGATGGCGATGAGATTGTATTCATTTTATTTATATATATTCATTAGGGTGTATTTCACAGCTTGTGGGTTGATCCTTTCAAGCCAAATAAGCATTAATAATGATATTTGTGGTTTTGATATTCTTTTATCAGCAATAATAATAATAATTTGTCAGGGTAAATTATGAAAACATTAAAAAAACCAACCACAACCACAGAAAACAGTCAAGAGATGTTGTGTAAAACCTAGGAAAAAACAGTCAGTTACAGTCAGATTTTGAAAAGTAAGATTACTTGTATGCTTCTGTTATACTCTCACATGAAAACCAGACTTCCACACAAAATGCATCTCTAGCTGTTTGGCTACATAACACATATGTTCAAGAACAATTTCACAGATTGCTGACCCTGAAATCTGAAACATAAATGCTACAGCAGTTTGCAACAAAGCATTAAAACACCTTGTATAACTTGTTTCATTATGGAGTGATTTAGCACCTGAAACTTTGTTAGTATGTAGATCTAATAGTTAAAATGAAACAGGTTGAGTACAGAAAGTACAGTAATTGCAATTATCTTACTGGCAACCTGTCACTGTACTCTAAAAATCTGCCTGATAGTTAAGAAATTTAGAAATTTGATAGTGGACAGATTATGGGGAAAAAACATCTTAGAGCATAATTCACACAGTGCCCTCCCCACCCCCTGCATGTGAAGCTGCACCTGGGGGAGGGGATCAGCATAGGTCTCAATGGGATTATTTTTCATCTTTCTTTTACTTTACAAGCTTAAGTGTAAATAGATTTCCATACCTCGGTCATCAATGAGAATAGGAGGCCAGTAATTCACCCATCCTCCTCCTTCCCATTGCACCACCCTGCAAAATATTCAAGTCTCATGGAAGCTGTCTAGTCTTTATTTATTAGAACAGAACAATAAGTAATATCCTGGGATCTCCATGTCTTTGACTTTATAGGTGCACTCTAATATTATGGCATTCTGGGGGAAAGCTGTGAGTGTTGGTAGGTGTGCGTGTTGATGGATAGTGTATGTATGTATGTCAGATTTTTCATCTCATTGAGCATAATGAGCTATCATTCAGCCTGGACACCGAGATCCAGCACCGAGAGTCTTCTGGTGGTTCCCTCACCGCAAGAAGTGAAGCTACAGGGAACCAGGCACAGGGCCTTCTCGGTACTGGTGCCCATCTTGTGTAAGACCTTCCCATAAGATGTCAAGGAGATGAGTAACTATATAACCTTTTGAAGCATAGCTGTCAACGTTTTCCTTTTTTAAGGGAAATTCCCTTATTCCAAATAGGATTCCTTGTAAGAAAAGGGAAAAGTTGATGGCTAGGTTTAGAAGACATCTGAAAGCAGCCCTGTATAGGAAAATGTTTTGTTACGTTTAATGTTTTGTTACTTTTTATATATGTTAGAAGCTGCCCAGAGTGATTAGGGCAACCCAGTCAGATAGGCTGAGTACAAATAATAAATTACTATTATTATTATTAAAGGATGGACGAATTCTATTTCTCCATACATCAGTACAGAATTTGGTTTATTATGAAATGACTGCTTATACAGATCCAGTAAGTACGTTTTTTCTAATCTTACTTTTCTCAACAATATGTAAAAATGGTTTTTTTAGTTTAAATATAACCTTTTTATATATATACTGCTTATTTTTGAGAACTGTCGGGATTGTGATAAGATCATCACGTTACATTAATTGGTCCAAAAAGGCTGCTACAAGAAGTGTCCTACATGTATTATCTTGAACTGCTAATTGTCCTCCGCATAGCATATATTTTAAAGGGTGAGGCACATCACGTGCACTTAATTACCATAATCTAGTTGTTCCGTGTTTGCACAAAATTTCCTCTAGGCAGGGCAAAGCTGGGAGTAGAAAGGCATGCCCCTTTCCACACAAATTACCCAACTAATTCCTTAGTTATGCAAAGACCAGCCACTGAGGCCCATCAGTGCTAGCCCTCTCAGCAAAAGGGAATTCTGGCAGGCTAAGCTTGTCCAACCAGTTTGAATCATTATAGAACCGCAGTCTTAGGAAGCAGGGTTCTTGAGAGATCATCTAGAACAACATATCTCATTAAAATGTTAAAGATTAATATGAAACATTATTGTGAAACCTAAACATACCAGCACCTTTCCAAAGAGTATATGAAAATGTGCTCTAAGTGGCCCGCTGATTTGGTTTTTTTTTTTAATTTTTAATTTTATCCATTCAGGAACTACCATTTTAAAATATAAACATCAATTGGTTTAGGTGGTCCATTTAAGGCACGATGTGGCCCATCAGCAGCTAATAATTATGTGCCAGAGCCCAAGATGCAAACTGATACACTTCAGAAGCTTACCTGGTCTGGAGCTCATGTCACAAGTGAACACAGCAAACGATACCATTGTTTTTACAAGGCTTGTGAGTAACGAGAACAATTGAGTGCTAGTGTGAGAATATGTCTGTGTGACACATTAATGGAAATGCTAGAGTTATTGTGCTGTGTCAAGCTGCAGTTGCTGCAAAAACACTGCTGCATGGTTGCTCTCTGGGGCAACCTATCAACAAATGTGAAACCTTTGTTGAATGGATTGCAATAGCTGCCAGTGTGCTACCAACCTAGATTCAATGTTTTACTACTAGTCTATATAGCCCCATACCTCTCCTCCTACAGCCTACCCCAGTCACTTAGGTCTGTGGTTGAAAATCTGTTGCTGATGTGCGCCCCACACAAGGTAAGAACTGTTGTAACTTGAGCACTTGCTTTACGCATTGTGGCATCAGTTGCCTGAAATCCTCTTCCCTTAGAAATGAAACAAGCCCCAACTTGGTTGCGTTTTTGACTTCTGTTGAAAAATTCTTTTCTCCCTTGCCTTCCCAAGGTAGCCTATTTTATCTCTCCGGTTTTTAATCCTTGTTGATTTTTATGTTTTAATACTGTTTTGTGACTTGTTTTGTTTTATTCTACTTCTGTTGTCTTGCTATATTCTATATTCTTACATCTTCTTATCAGGTGGAGTTGGTTTTTACTGGAGATAGTAGGCTGCTTTGTGCTAAGGCGAAACTAGGCCTTTTTCACCCGGCTCAAAGACCCATGCATATTTGTGAACAAGCACACACACACACACACACACACACACACACACACAGGCTGGGAGCCTCAATGATGTCCCTCTGGAGGCTTCACCCAGGGCAAAAAACATGGCTAGCCCCCCCCCCATGGCTATGGTTCTGCTTTCTAGAGCAAGTTCCTCAAAAAACAAAGTATAAAATTTTAACTAAACAAAAACAAATAAACCCTTTTCTTATGGTCATTGCAGAAGCTGTGTAAAAGGAAGAATTGGGTTGAAGGAAGATGAATGGCTTTATAAGACAGTCATGAAGGAATGTTCTCCATAAAGGGGTGGCAATCTGAAGGCCATTCTTTTCTTGACTATAAGTTACTAGACCTATAGACAGAGGGAACAGTGAGTTAATATATACCAAACTGAAATTATATACCTGTTTCAGAGCAATTCACTCTTCATTGGTCTGACATCTGGAAGTGTGGATGTTTTAAATATAAAAGAAGACAACAAAACAACTTTGTATGGAAAAGATGTGAAATATCATGGTGAGATCCTTTTGAAATAATTTAGTATGCATACAAATAGGAAGAGTGAAACCTTAGCCTTTTTATAGTAAAATTGTTAATGTCTTTTATGGAGATTTGAACACATTGATGCTGCAATCCCACACATATGTCTGAGAAGTGATGACAGGATTGCATAGTAAATCAGCATCAAAAATAAAAGTTAAAACATTGTTCCTGAGTTTTACTCAGAAAATTATGCTGGTATAAAGGGCATGACTTAGCCAAAGTAAGCACTTTTAAGTGAAGAAAGAGTTCAACACACATTTAAATCTTTCCCACTGAAGACAGTGGGATTACATAGAGGCTAGTTTGGGCAAAGTACGGTGGCTAAATGTTGGTGACATTATTTCAGGTCAGGCAGCCCCTGTCCTTGTTGAATATCCAACAGGCATTTTAACTGAATTCTAATCTTATCATTTTAACTGATCTTTTTGTCCTAAGTAACTTGTATACTGCTTAGAGCAGACATCCCCAACCTGCAGCCCTCCAGATGTTTTGGCCTACAACTCCCATGATCTCTAGCTAACAGGACCAGTGGTCAGGGATGATGGGAATTGTAGTCCAAAGCATCTGGAGGGCCAAAGGTTGGGGATGCCTGGCTTAGAGACTGTTGTATTTAAGCAGTATATAAATGGTCAAAATAAATAAATAATCAGACATTTCTCCCGCCACCCCAAAAAACCCCTCAAATAGTGCAGCCTGCTTCTACTTTCGCTTGAAATAAGTTCCTTTGATTTCCATGGGATTTACAAGCCTGTGTGCATAGGATTCCAAACTAATTCTTTTGGCAGATGGAGAAATCCTTAAATTAAACTGTTTTGGCCTCATAATATTTTGGTGGCCTGGTTTGTACACCCTGGTAAGCCATAGCCTGAAATAAGCTATGGCTTACAGAAAATAAGCAGCATGCTCAAACCATTCCCACCTTGCTCTTCCCATTGCTGCAACAAAACAAATCACAGTGTTGGCTTCATATTACATGTGAACCAGTGCCCATGGTTTGTTTCTCTCTAAGCAAACAATGAGCATCAAGCCAGGAACAACAAAGAAAACATAGTGGTATCAAAAGTCTCTGACAAATCCAAGAGAATAAACAGGGTCACACTCTTCTTGTGCCAGTTATCCACCAGTGTGAGCAACGGAATTTCAGTCTCGCATCCAAGCTGGAAATCAGATTGGAATAGTTGCAAATAATCACTTTCATCCAAGAAAATGTGGAGTTGGCCAACCATTACACATTCAAGGACCTTTTTGCCTGGAGAAAAAAAATGACACCACATGATAGTTATTTAGATCCAGTGGGACAAGCAATGGCTCCTTGATAAGGAGTTTCACAATTGCTCCCTTAAAAGGAGTCAGGGCATCATCTTTTCTCATGGCATTTTAAATCACAATGACCCAGATCCTTTGTCCTGGTCTGGTAGATCTAAGCAGTCGTGATGGACATGAATGCAGCAAATGTGGCGGCAATCCTCACTGCCCCAAGTATCTTGATTAAACATCTTGAAGTTGCCCAAACTGGACACAGTGGCTGAATATCTGCAGAAGGTGTGGGGAAGCTTCCTCTCTCAGGTCAAGTTTCCGAGAGCCAACATGACCACAGTGGGGCCAAGACACACATCATTCTCACACGGGCATCAAATTATCATGCAAACACCTGCTATTCTATCTGGTTTCTCTTGCTCACTCACTCACCCCATTTCACTTGCATTTCACCTCTGTGCGCTAAGAAAAGGCCTGCTGCACAACCATATCACTTCAGATCACACTAGGCATGGACACTGGGCAATGTGCTCCTCTCAGCAGATGGCTGAGTTTTAGCATCCTCCAGCCTGTCCTCTCACATGCAGCAGAAGGCATAGCGGGCCAGTGAAGCAGATGAGGGAACAGACAGTGGGCATGACATTTGGAAATAAACAAAGTGAAGCCTGAATATTTTAGTGATAAAGTTGTTGTTAGGTTACAGAAAGAAATGGAACCAGAATCCTCTAGCACAATATATTCTGCTCAGGTGTTGGTGTTGTGCTAACATAATTGAGTGGACATCATTCTGTGAGAACACTATAAGTAAAGGAATGTGTGTAGTTCTAATCCATTAAGTTATCTCAATAGATCTTTTCATGACATAATTGTTTCTTCAAAGGCACTGCGTCCTGTGAACAAGCCTGCAATCCTTACCTGAGAGTCAGCCACACTAAATACCTGAATAAACATGCATAAGATTGCATGGTCATCCTCATTCTATATTTGGATATGCATAATATCCAATGAGAATATTGATTATTTCAGAAAATTATTAATGCAGTTTCACATTCAGCTGTTGATACAGCCTTCTAGCTATGAATGGATGACTTGAGCAGCTATTTCATGACCAACAGTAGCACTGACTTTTCCCATGCCGAACCTTGTGTACAGAATTAGCTTGCCATTTAATTCCACCCACATATTTTAGTCCGTAGTAGAACTTTCAAGTTCTACTGAAGTTTTGTAATACATTTCAAAAATGATTCACACTTTCATTCTGTAGATGCTGACTTGCTAGTAACCTATTTTTGACTAGTTGTTACTAGTAATGGCTTCTCTCAATTTCACCTGTGGGGAGGGGTTTTTTTTTGCACTCTTTTATATTGTTAGAACTTATAAAAACAATGAAGAGTTTAGAAAGTTACAAAGAAGTAATATATCTTATCCATAAGCTTCTGGTTTTTTTGAGATGAATGAAGGTTGGAACATTCTGTATTTCGGTTTCAATGGCCTGGGGGTATCTGGTTAGAACACAATTCTTTTCCTTTGGCTAAACATGGGCCTATTTTTATAGTTTAGATAGGATCAAACCAATTGTGTGTTTTATATATATAAACAGGGGCAAGAGTCAAATAACTTGCTCACTTGATCAACTGATAAGTGCCCATTTAGGGCCATGATAGAGACAAACCTAACTCTGCCACAGTTGTGGAGAAAGTAAAAGTAGATTGGTAGAGTTCCAATTTTAAGAGTAAAAGAAGCACCCAATTAAGGAGTGCAGAATTCCCACCCATCCCGAGCAGCTTATCCTCCAGTGTTACTTTACCCACTGGACAGAGAAGTGGGGTAAGGGAAGACCAAAGGGGAGATGGGGGACCCAGGGCTGACACATCGTCATTATAACCTTTTCCTGACGGTGCCCACATTGTTTGGGAGAGGGTAAGGTGAATGAATAACCCCCCACCAAGGCTGCTCACAGAGCCCTGCAGACCTACCACCGTTCTGGCACATGATATTATCATTTCCTGACAAGGGTGCATTCAGAATCGGAAATCAGATCCTCAAATTCACAAATTACTGTATTTTTCGCTCTATAAGACGCACCAGACCATAAGACGCAACTAGTTTTTGGAGGAGGAAAACAAGAAAAAAAAAATCTGAATCCCAGAAGCCAGAACAGCAAGAGGGATCACTGTGTAGCGAAATCAGCGATCCCTCTTGCTGTTCTGGTTTCTGGGCCAGCTGCACAGCCTGCATTCGCTCCATAAGATGCACACACATTTCCCCTTACTTTTTAGGAGGGAAAAAGTGAGCCGTATAGGGCAAAAAATACGGTATATCAGAGTATTCCTTTTCTTTAAGGGAAGAATGAAGAAGAAGAAAAAGATGCTTTTTCGGACAAGTACCACAATGGCCCTGTACTGGCAGTGGATTCCTGCAAGAATTATTCTCTCTTTTTAAGTTGCGGGTAGGTGAATAGTTTAATGTTACCTTTTGTAACATAGGAAAAGGAAGACAGGATGGTACATGTGCTATAAAATCCATAAATCTATATTATGGCTTCATGCTCCAGACCAGCACCCAGCATAGTGGGGGAAATGTCAGCACCCACCACTGCTGACACTAGCATTATTTTAACCTTTTCATTTTAATACTGTAATTTTTTAAGAAAATTGAATCTCCACCCTAAGAAGAGAAGTACTAGGTAGGAGGGAGATGGCTTCAGGCAAAGCTGGCATGCTTTATCAGTATTTTTCAGTATTTTGTTGCTGCTGCAGTTTTTGTTGCTGCTTTCTTGTTGTTGTTTTTCAGGTGGGGTATCACTCTTGTTAAAGACCTTAGTATTTGGTGGGGGGGGGGGACTAAGTGGAAATAAGTATTATCCCCTGTTTCAAAAAGAGTACAAGTCTCCATTTTGCCCATTGTGAAATATGATAACTTGCAGACATCCAGTGAATTTTTATTTATTTATTAAGTGTGTACCTTGAGATAGAGAGATGCCTGTTTGCATGGAAGAAGGTTGCAGAGGGTGGGTAGGGGGAGTGATTTAGGGGAGCGACAAAATAATACAGCCCAGACACATTCCATTAAGCCCCACCCACTGGTGTGGGCAGTAGCTGCAGAATAGCAATACAGTCAATATCTATTTCGGTTTTAAACTGAGTGTGTAGAATCCAATCTCCCATGCAGAAAACCAAATCTGAACGACCTGCTTGTGCTTCTTGAAGCATCTCATACTAGAGGCATGGGGAATTAGATTTAGCTGGCAGGCCAGATCTTCATTTACCACTTTGTCAGGTGGTTGATAACGTTCACCAGTCAATCACCTGCTGCCATAACAAGAGCAGGTAATTTACTCACCCACCCACCCCCGCCCTGCCTCTGCAGAGAAAGATATTTGGATTCAAAGCACCTCCTTCAGCAATTCAAATTGCAACCTCTAAGAAATAGGAAAATGGAGCATTTTCTCTCTCCAGGGGGAACGGAATGGATTCAAAGCACTGGCGGAAGATCTTTGAATCTAAACCACTTCTACCTGACTCCTTGGCTATACTAGGGAGTTCCCAATACCAGTTAATTTTGGGGACTGTGTTTTGAAGCACTGGCAATCAGCTGATTGACACCTGTGGAGGGCTCTTTTCAAGCACCTAGCATTAGCTGATGTCTAGCTGATTGTAGGAGCTTCAAAGTGCCTCTTCAGCAACAAGCTAAGAGGGAGGGGTATTTGTTGTTGTTGTTGTTTAGTCGTTTAGTCGTGTCCGACTCTTCGTGACCCCATGGACCAGAGCACACCAGGCACCCCTGTCTTCCACTGCCTCCCGCATCTTGGTCAGACTCATGTTTGTCGCTTCGAGAACACTGTCCAACCATCTCGTCCTCTGTCGTCCCCTTCTCCTTGTGCCCTCCATTTTTCCCAACATCAGGGTCTTTTCCAGGGAGTCTTCTCTTCTCATGAGGTGGCCAAAGTATTGGAGCCTCAGCTTCACAATCTGTCCTTCCAGTGAGCACTCAGGGATAATTTCCTTAAGAATGGATGTGTTTGATCTTCTTGCAGTCCATGGGACTCTCAAGAGTCTCCTCCAGCACCATAATTCAAAAGCATCAATTCTTTGGCGATCAGCCTTCTTTATGGTCCAGCTCTCACTTCCATACATTACTACTGGGAAAACCATGGCTTTAACTATATGGACCTTTGTTGGCAAGGTGATATCTCCGCTTTTTAAAATGTTGTCTAGGTTTGCCATCACCTTTCTCCCAAGGAGCAGGCGTCTTTTAATTTCGTGACTGCTGTCACCATCTGCAGTGATCATGGAGCCGCAGAAAGTAAAATCTCTCACTGCCTCCAATTTTCCCCCTTCTATTTGCCAGGAGGTGATGGGCCCAGTGGCCATGATCTTCGTTTTTTTGATGTTGAGCTTCAGACCATATTTTGCGCTCTCCTCTTTCACCCTCATTAAAAGGTTCTTTAATTGCTCCTCACTTTCCACCATCAAGGTTGTGTCATCTGCATATCTGAGGTTGTTGATATTTCTTCCAGCGATCTTAATTCCAGCATGGGAGTCATCCAGCCCAGCCTTTCGCATGATGAATTCTGCATATAAGTTAAATAACCAGGGAGACAATATACAGCCTTGCCGTACTCCTTTCCCAATTTTGAACCAATCAGTTGTTCCATATCCAGTTCTAACTGTAGCTTCTTGTCCCACATAGAGATTTCTCAGGAGACAGATGAGGTGATCAGGCACTCCCATTTCTTTAAGAACTTGCCATAGTTTGCTGTGGTCGACACAGTCAAAGGCTTTTGCATAGTCAATGAAGCAGAAGTAGATGTCTTTCTGGAACTCTCTAGCTTTCTCCATAATCCAGCGCATGTTTGCAATTTGGTCTCTGGTTCCTCTGCCCCTTCTAAATCCAGCTTGCACTTCTGGGAGTTCTTGGTCCACATACTGCTTCTTTGGCACTGCCCTTCTTTGGGATTGGGATGTAGACTGATCTTCTCCAGTCCTCTGGCCACTGCTGAGTTTTCCAAATTTGCTGGCATATTGAGTGTAGCACCTTAACAGCATCATCGTTTAAAATTTTAAATAGCTCAGCTGGAATATCATCACTTCCACTGGCCTTGTTATTAGCAGTGCTTTCTAAGGCCCATTTGACTTCACTCTCCAGAATGTCTGGCTCAATGTCAGCGACCACACTATCTGGGGTGTACGAGACATCCATATCTTTCTGGTATAATTCCTCTGTGTATTCTTGCCACCTCTTCTTGATGTCTTCTGCTTCTGTTAGATCCTTTCCACTTTTGTCTTTTATTATGGTAATCTTTGTACGATATGTTCCTTTCATATCTCCAATTTTCTTGAACAGATCTCTGGTTTTTCCCATTCTATTGTTTTCCTCTATTTCTTTGCATTGCTCGTTGAAGAAGGCCTTCATGTCTCTCCTTGCTATTTTTTTGGAAATCTGCATTCAATTTCCTGTATCTTTCACTATCTCCCTCGCATTTTGCTTGCCTTCTCTCCCCCGCTATTTGTAAGGCCTCGTTAGACAGCCACTTTGCTTTCTTGCATTTCCTTTTCACTGGGATGGTTTTAGTTGCTGCCTCCTGTATAATGTTACGAGCCTCCATCCATAGTTCTTCAGGCACTCTGTCCACCAAATCTAAATCCTTAAACCTGTTCCTCACTTCCACTGTGTATTCATAAGGGATTTGACTTGGATTGTATCTTACCAGCCCAGTGGTTTTTCCTACTTTCTTCAGTTTAAGCTTGAATTTTGCTATAAGAAGCTGATGATCTGAGCCACAGTCAGCTCCAGGTCTTGTTTTTGCTGACTGTATAGAACTTCTCCATCTTTGGCTGCAGAGAATATAATCAATCTGATTTCGATGCTGCCCATCTGGTGATGTCCATGTGTAGAGTCGTCTCTTGTGTTGTTGGAAAAGAGTGTTTGTGATGACCAGCTTGTTCTCTTGGCAGAACTCTATTAGCCTTTGCCCTGCTTCATTTTGAACTCCAAGGCCAAGCTTACCAGTTGTTCCTTTTATCTCTTGACTCCCTACTTTAGCATTCCAATCCCCTATAATGGGAAGAACATCCTTCTTTGGTGTCATTTCTATAAGGTGTTGTAAGTCTTCATATAACTGGTCAATTTCAGCTTCTTCAACACCAGTGGTTGATGCATAAACTTGGATTACAGTGATGTTAAAAGGTCTGCCTTGGATTCGTATTGAGATCATTCTATCATTTTTGAGATTGCATCCCAGTACAGCTTTCACCACCCTTTTGTTGACTATGAAGGCCACGCCATTTCTTTTACGGGATTCTTGCCCACAGTAGTAGATATGATAGTCATCTGAACTGAATTCGCCCATTCCCATCCATTTTAGTTCATTGATGCCCAAGATGTCAATATTTATTCTTGCCATCTCATTTTTGACCACATCCAACTTACCCAGGTTCATGGTTCTTACATTCCAGGTTCCTATGCAGTATTTTTCTTTACAGCATTGGACTTTCCTTTCGCTTCCAGGCATATACGCAACTGAGCATCCTTTCGGCTTTGGCCCAGCCGCTTCATCAGCTCTGAATCTACTTGTACTTGTCCTCCGCTCTTCCTCAGTAGCATGTTGGACGCCTTCCTACCTGAGGGGCTCATCTTCCAGCGTCATAACTTTTATATGCCTGTTGCCTTTGTCCATGGAGTTTTCTTGGCAGGGATACTGGAGTGGCTTGCCGGTTCCTGCTCCAGGTGGATCACGTTTGGTCAAAACTCTCCACTATGACCTGTCCATCTTGGGTGGCCCTGCACGGCATAGCTCATAGCTTCTCTGAGTTATTCAAGCCCCTTCGCCACGGCAAGGCAGTGATCCATGAAGGGGGGGAAGGGTATTATATCTAATAGAGAGGATATGGTGCTAACAGGTAGAATTAGTTGGGGCGGGTGCTTTTAGCCCACTGAAATCAAAGAGTATATGAAAACATTTTTTAATAGGAATTTAAGCAGCAAATGAATAACGTAGGGAAGACAACAATTTCCCTTCAGCCTCCCATGTCCCTTCTAAATCTGTTCTCCAGAGTCTCTTACCCCCTCTGGAGAAGATTTAAGGAGACATGGGGGGCTGCAGGGTAGAGTGGGGATGACTTAAAATTACTTCCCTCCCCATTCTGCTCATGGAAGTCTTACCATCAGCTGAGCAACACTGTTGAATACAAGCTTGTGTGTCTTTTATAATTTTGTTTTATTTCTCAAGCGTAGGATTTCATTCATTTCATACAAACAATAAAAACACATGATTTTAGAAAAACCTTCATCCTGTAATCAGGAACCTGGTGTACTCAGTGCTAAACTGAAGTTCGCATGAAATGTATATGATTTAATTCCAGTTTGCTTTAGTACTGCGTGGGTCTTGAAAGTAAGCTTCTGCATAAGAGTGAGTTATATTCTGTCTTAAGACTATTTCCCATGATGTTCCCTTTATTTTCTAGTTCAGATTCCACGATAAAGCTATGGGATACACAGAAGAATCTGGTGGCAGATATCACTCTTGATAACACTTTAAGCACAGCCTGTTTCCTGAATAGTTCGGGTGATATTTTACTGGCTTTCAAAAATGATATTTACGTCTTGTCTCACAGTAAGACACTGGGCTTATTGAATGCAAATATTGATGCCTCTAGCATCTCAGCAACAGGTAACCTCTATAATTATATTAACAGAATTTCTTCATTTTTAAATAATATTACGTACTCAGGCAGTCTGATCCCATCCATTTTTACTCAGAAACAAGTCCTACTGTATTCACTGTGGCCTATTCCTGTGTAAGTGTGTATAGGATTGCAGCCTTTTCTGCTAGTTGGTGTATAGGATAATTTGGCATGATGCAATTAGCAAACTTACTGCTAACCAGCACTTAGTATTCATATGTACACCAACACTAACCAGTATTAACAGAAACCAAGGTTTCTGTCATAACCATGTTTTGAAATGGGGGTTTGAACTCTTGGTCTGTGTCAATCATGGTAAGTACAGATGTAACAGTAACCTAAGGCTGACATATGTCATGGAATTTCTGAAAGGCAGCACTTTGTCCTGAATTGTCTTGGGCAAGTTAATCGAGAAATCGTGTTTTGTAACGTGGGGGTTTGCTCAACAATTTTGGGCTTGAACCTATTGTTAAAGAGAAAAAGGATCCATTCTGGAAGAGGAAGTGTACTTGGCAAATTGGGAACCAGACTCAGGAAACCATGGTTTTCAGGGAAATTGTGTTATGCCTGCCCAGGCTCAAAGTGGTATCTTATTTGGCAGTGTTTTCAGTGTTTTCCTGTTCATTTGAGTGAAGAACAGAAAATTAGTTATTGATTACCAATATGCATGTAAAAAACAACTCACATTTCTTTTTATTGTTTTCAGGGATATAATGCTAAGTAGAAATTGTAAATAAAATAAGAGTGGTTTACCATTACGGTTTCATGTTACAATGTGAATGCTGCAATATAAATGCTGCTATCATGATCTCTTCTCCAGAATCCTATATTTTTGAAAGTCAACCTCCGGAAGAGCTAGAAAGAGGGAAAACTTACGTCTCGAAGCCAGTTGAGATGGCATCATATCTGGTATGTTGTAACTGACACAGCATTTTTAGCAACATGAAGAAACGGAGGTTGCCTAAATACTACACTCTTGGAGACATGATTCACTAACTGAATTGCATCTAAAATCAGGTGCAAAGTCTGCCACCCGCTGTTAGATGCAGTTCATTGCAATAACTGCAAAACTAATATCTGTTTTAAAACTTAGATTTGGAATCTGTCATTAACAAAATAATATTTTTTTCTGTATGTTATGTTGAAAACTAGATTGCCACAGTTTATTTAAGTAAATTCAACATTATGTAATGTTTCTAGATTTAATTTATAGTAGATTTTTTTAAGGAGCTGCTTTACTTCAGTTCAGATCTATTTCTGTATGGGATTGGATTTCACAAACTTACAAGAAATGCTTTTCATAGTATCACCCTCTTAAGTCTTTAAGGCTAAAATATGATACCCACATACTTGGTAGTAAACCTAGGAAGAACCTACACACATAAAAACCACTGTGAAAATGCTTTTTAAAAAATGTTTAGAAAAATACATTGAATTTTGCATAGCTCACTGTTTCCATCTAGTGTCACATTTGTATATTGCATTTTACAACACATTTAAAGCGTTTTATTTTCAGCTGTGTAGCTGAGTCCATAATTTAACTCAATGGGACCTACTTCTGAATGTATACCGTATTTTTCGTCCCATAGGACGCTCCGTCCCATAGGACGCACCTAGTTTTTTGGGGGGGAAATAAAGGAAAAATTGTTTTCCTTTATTTCCCCCCCAAAAGCAGGTCAGGGAAACCAAACCAGGTCGAGGAAGGGCGCTGCACCTCCCTGAGCTTGTGGGGCTGGCCGATGTCTGCCTCAGGCGGCAGGCTGCTATCCGCAGCATGGGGAGCCCTGCGGGGAACTCCTGCAGGGCTCCCCACCTGCGGATGTCTGCCCAGCGCGCGGGGCGCTCTGCTTCAGGGCGCACCACCCGCCGGGTGGCAGGCTGCTATCCGCAGCGTGGGGAGCCCTGCAGGGGTTCCCCGCAGGGCTCCCCACGCTGCAGATAGCAGCCTGCCGCCTGAGGCAGACATCGGCCAGTCGGTGCGCACCCACCCCTCTCGCTCTCCAAGCTTCAGCGAAAGCCTGCATTCGCCCCATAGGACGCACCCAGATTTCCCCTTCATTTTTGGAGGGGAAAAAGTGCGTCTTATGGGGTGAAAAATACGGTATATATAGGATTGAACTATGACTTGAACACACTGAACATCTGTAACACATATTCCTGTTCACTAATAGCAATATTATAAAAAATAGACTTTTATCATACCATGAATATCTTTACTATTTCTCTAGGTACCTTACAAGGGATATACCTTCACTGAAGACTTCACATCAGACTTGTTGGTTTTACCAAAGAAGAAAGGAAAGGTTGGGTTATAGTGTAATGAAGCATATTTTGCACAGTTATGACACAGATCCTTCAGTATCACAAAAAGACACCTATATCAAGTTTTAAGTTACCGGTATATCAACAGCTACTTAAATTTAATTGGCAAATAATGAATTAATCCATTAAAAGGCATATAATTAGGTGTAAACAGGTGAAGTAATTTTAGATGTTCAATTATAAACAATTTTATTTAAAAAAATAGTAAGCAGATTACATGCATTTGTACTTTTTTCTTCCCTATTAGCCCGTCTGGAGATTACCAGTGGCTCCCTCAGCAATCTACTGCTCTCCCTGTTCCTCAGATGTTTCTCTGAATATATTTGATTTCCTGCTCCAACCTGGAACTCCTGACTTAGAAGAACGTGATAAAGCTGAAAGTAATGGTTTAAATATAAATATAATCAAGGGGAGGTGTTCTTTTAATGATCTTTGGGTTTGCTCTCCCCTCCATCCTAGAAACCTATCCCAAAGCAGTGCAACAGTGTTTTTCCCTGGCATGGCAGAGCCTGTTCCTTATCAGCTTGCTTCAGCACACAACACTAGAAGTCCTTTGTGACTGAGAGAAGCTGGGAACTGGTTTCGCCCTTTTCTACCTTGCATCTTGATTGCTCCTGTCCATTCCGTGGCCCCATTTCCATTTTGCTTCCATTCCCCTTTTGTTCCCTCGGTTGCATCTGCAGTGCTTCTAACCATAGCTGAGTAACGGTGTGAGCTGATGAATTGATAGGCTGTCTGTTTTTTTAAAAAAGGTAAAGGACCCCTGACAGTTAAGTCCAGTCACAGACAACTCTGGGGTGGCGGTGCTCATCTTGCTTTACTGGCTGAGGGAGCCGGCGTTTGTCCACAGTTTTTCCGGGTCATGTGGCCAGCATGACTAAGCTACTTCTGGCGCAACAGAACACCAAAACCAGAGCAGCGCACGGAAACGCCGTTTACCTTCCCTCTGGAGCAGTACCTATTTATCTACTTTTTGGCATGCTTTTGAACTGCTAGGCTGGCAGGAGCTGGGACCGAGCAACGGGAGCTCACCCCATTGCTGGGATTCAAGCTGCCAACCTTCCAATCAGCAAGCCCTAGGCTCTGTGGTTTAGACCACAGCACCACCCTGTTAGGGCATGTTATTCTGTTCACAGTCAAAAGCACAGCTGAGCAAAACATGGGCTCTATCACACTGGTCTTCGACTGGTAGGTCAGGACCCAAAGTGGGTCACAGCTTGATTTGAGGTGGGTCATAGCAGGAGCACTGCTACCATGCAAATATGTGGTATAAGATTAAGAAATGGGTCCCCACATGCATGCTTGGATTTTAAAAGGGTCCTGGATCTGGAAAGGTTGAAAATACCTACTCTATCACATTTCTTTTGGTGCTGAACAGTGAAAAACTGCTATGCAATCTCTAGCAAATTACTCCTTTTAATAGCAAGGTGGGGGGCTCCCCTGTTGTTTGACTTGGAAGCAAAGCAGGGCCACCCACAAATTCAAAAGAGGCATCTGCAAGTTGGGGGCAACGCTGATGTTTTGCAGAAATAAATCTTTCAAAGTTAGATACCCAAAAGGAGGGAGCCCCTGTACAGCATGTCACGGTCTCATTATGCTTCATTGCAAGTCCACAGCAGGGCAGGCTACAACAAATAGCAAGTACCATTTTAAAACAGATAAAAATCACTACAGTTTTAAAATGCACAAGACCATTCCAAAATGGAACGGAGAAATAAAAATTCAGCAAGGGAGGTGAGTCACAGAAAACAAAATCCCTGAACTATCAAAGGTCAAGGTAAAGAGTTGTGACTTCAGCATGTAGTGAAAATTATATAATGAAGGTGGTTGATGCAATTCTGTGGGGAGGGAGTCCGCAGCTTAAGGGCTGCCACAAAGAAAGTCCACTCCTAGCTACAATTCCCCACATTTCTGAGGGAGGCAGAACTACTGAGCAAGACTTCAAAGCATATCGTAACTCTAGAGAAGGTTGGTAGGGATGGATATAGTTTTTCAGATATTTGGGGCCTAAGTCAAGCACAAAAGG
The DNA here is from genome assembly GCF_964106915.1 of Podarcis gaigeae. NCBI lineage: Eukaryota > Metazoa > Chordata > Lepidosauria > Squamata > Lacertidae > Podarcis > Podarcis gaigeae. The sequence continues at coordinate 87,856,986 of NC_139679.1, forward strand.
TAAAAGCACATCTCCACCAGACCAGCATACTTGGAGGTTACTCTCATTGTAATAAATTTTCAGTTAATTGCATTTAGGAACAGAGTGTCAATTCTATCACTCAATTCTATTTTCAGTGTTTTAATGACATAGATTTCCCCTTGTAAATGTGAGAGAAATGTTCTGGGCTGCACTTCATCTCCAAGAATGAGTATTGGCTAAGAAATGGGCTAGTAATTAAAAATAGGTCAAAGTGAGGAGTATGAAAGAAGGACCAAATGAATGTAAAACTGTTGGCTGAATATTTACTTTGCTTAAGGAGCGTGCTATCTCACTTTGGTCTAGTAAAGTCTATCTCCCTAGTCAAAAGTTTCATTGACTCTTTGTGTAAGATTACAAGGAGCAGAAGCAAAGGATCTGATTGAAGTTCTCACTGTTTTCTTTCCTCAGTGTCCGAAAGAATGGTTGTGACAGATGATAAGAAGTATGTGCCTGGGCCAAAATTTCCAGCACAAACTCATTTAGAAATACCTTTCTTTGGAGTTTCTCCATGTTCATCTGTAATCTGTGAAGAGCCCAAAACAGAAACACAACCTAAGGAGCAGGTTTGTATTACCTCCTTTGTGGCTAACTTAACTATACTGCTAGAGTAGCAGGCTTCATTCAGAGAGTAGAAAAACAGAAGCTATAGGTTTCTTTGTCTTAATATCCTGGGCATGCATCCCCTTTTAAAATTGGAGCCAAGTTTATTATATCATTGGCTTACTATACAATTTTGAACTGAAGCGTACAGCAATACTCCATATCTCATGTGATACATGACTCAGATAGACTAAGACCCCTTTAAGAGACACAGGGTCAAGGGACACCACAACCTCTCATCTGTGACTAAGAAAGCACTATTCCCCAGTACTCCTAGAGTTGCTAAAAGAGCAGATGTCTCTTCGAAACATCAGAAGACTGCTTTCATTATGGGCTGAGTTTACAGCCCGACTTCCTTGGCTCAAAGGACCTCAGTGGGAACTTCTGCCTGATATGACACCAGGGAAGATCAAGGGCAAGAAATTTCTGCCTTAATAATCCCGATTCTATATGTGCACCATGTAATTTATGATCCTGTGCTAGATTTTGAGTGTGGCTTTATTTTGTAAGCTGCTATGGCAACCTAGTTTGGGCTATAAAGCAGGATAGAAGAATTCCAAGTAAATAAATAAATAAATAAACAAACAAACACTTCAGAACATTTGCTCTACCACTTAATTTTAATAGCGGTGACCTCGTATGTATTGATTCCCTGAATTTGTAGACAGATGGCCAAAACAGAGATGTTACAACTACTTTATACCATATGTGGACAAGCTTTTCCCATCAAGGGCAAAAAGCCACAGGGAAAATTATTTATAAGGCCAGATAGCCAAGAACACTCTTGCAGAGCACACTATGCTCACAGGAGGGGCTTAAGGATTGCCTTCTTTGGCGCATGTCTATTAAATGGCAGCTTCCTATGACTTTGACTGCAAAGTGATCAACTTCACCAGGTCCCATAAGTCCAGATTCAGCAATTAGCTATTCTGCTTCACTTGTAAGCTAATATTATTGAGAGGAAAACATCTCCTTTTGCTCTCTCACCCTTTCCTTCTTAGCTGTCTGGACTTATAAAACATGGAACATTTCCACAATTTTCCATTTAGCAGGGGTCTACATTACAGTTATAGGATTTCCAAATTTTATGTTGCTAGACCTTTGGAGATCTCAGAAATTGTGTGTGTGTTTTAAGGGTGTTGGAACTGAATCTCCTCCTCCTCCTCCTCCTCCTCCTCCTCCTCCTCCTTCTTCTTCCTCCTCCTCCTCCTGAAAACTAATGCTACTTTATTGCTTGTTAAGGTTGCTTCAGCAGAGGGTGAGTTACCCATTGTGGAGCCAGTACAGGAGATTATAAGTAAAGAGCTGTATTTGATAAAAGAAGAAACAGTCCCAGAAGCTGCAAAAGATTCAGGAGCTGCAGAAGATTTAGGAGCTGCAGAAGATTCAGGAACTGCAGAAGCTCTAGAAGATTCAGGAACTGCAGAAGCTCTAGAAGATTCAGGAGCTGCAGAAGCTCTAGAAGATTCAGGAGCTGCAGAAGCTCTAGAAGATTCAGGAGCTGCAGAAGCTCTAGAAGATTCAGGAGCTGCAGAAGCTCCAGAAGATTCAGGAGCTCCAGAATCAAAGCAAGAAACTATCCAAAATTTGAAGGAAAAAAGGACCCTAGAGTGCTTAGATTCAATTCCACACATAGGTATTCCAAGATTATCTACTTCCACTATTTGCTTTCAACAGAGTTTCCCTTCCCTGTTCTTGACCACGCCCCCCCCTCCCAATGCCTCAGTGTCACAATTAGGCTTGAAAGATGCCTTGCCTTGGTTAGAAAAGGAGGCTTTGTTCAAACCTAGTTTCAACAGAGGGGCAATTTCAGGCCAGTTGCAGCTGGTGGGGGGGGGGGGAGATTAGCCTTATCTCTCCAGCAGAGATACACACTCCTGTACATTGAAATCCTCCCCTACCAGCCCCACTGCAATTGGACTTGAAAGAAGCCTTCTATTATAGCCATAGGGGGGAAATGCAAGCCTATTTACTGGCACAAGAGTTTAAGCACATCTTTTGTTTTAGTTTCATTCTTTTCTATGAGAAGAGGGCATTGGAGGGCATTCCTTCAACTGAGGATAATATGTCCCCTCTGATACATATACAGTGGCACCTCAGGTTACAGATGCTTCGGGTTACAGACGCTTCGGGTTACAAACTTCGCTAACCAGGAAGTAGTTGCTCCAGGTTAAGAACTTTGCCCCAGGTTAAGAACGGAAATTGCACGCCAGTGGTGCAGTGGCAGCAGGATGCCCATTAGCGAAAGCACGCCTTAGGTTAAGAACTGTTTCAGGTTAAGAACGGACCTCTGGAACAAATTAAGTTCTTAACCCAAGGTACCACTGTAGACAGCGTCCAGTTCTTCAGGTGCCTCTCCAGAGGTCGGGCTAGCCTTTTGTTCCAGATCAACCCTGCCTCGCACACAGAATGCTTGGTTCCTGCTGGAACTTTCAAGAGACTGACTGTTTTCCTTCTTCAGGCCTAAACTTTAAAAAAATCTTATAGCCTTGCAGCCTTATAGCCTTACAGCCTATTTTCCCCCACCCCCACCTCCCAGTGTGGTGTAGTGGTTAAGAGCGGTAGTCTCGTAAACCGGTTTCGCGTCTCCGCTCCTCCACATGCAGCTGCTGGGTGACCTTGGGTCAGTCACACTTCTCTGAAGTCTCTCAGCCCCACTCACCTCACAGAGTGTTTGTTGTGGGGGAGGAAGGGAAAGGAGAATGTTAGCTGCTTTAAGACTCCTGAAGGGGAGTGAAAGGCGGGATATCAAATCCAAACTACTCCTCCTCCTCCTCCTCCTCCTCTTCTTCTTCTTCTTCTTCTTCTTCTTCTTCTTCTTCTTCTTCCCCCCATTCTCAACCTATCTCCCAATGCATTGAGCACAGACTTGAAATAAGGGACCACAAACCAGCAAATGGGTTTAGGAACCTTCCCTCACTTCACCTGCATCAAGAAGAGCCCTTTACCAGGTAGCGCAATGGCACTGCATCCTCTTCCCCGGCACCAACAACTACCCCAGAAAGCACCCATGATAGACAGTTCTGGATCAATGGCACCATCTGCAGCTCACCCAGAAGCATCCCAACTCCCTCCCCTTCATATAGGGCAGGTAGAGGACAGTAGCATGACCAGCCTTTTGAAGAGGCCCAGCAGAAGTTGGAGCATTGCAAGTCCAGTGAACTGGAACAAGGCCAGGTGCCGGAGGAAGCCAGGGAATAAGTACTCAATTTAGCACAAGCCCAAGCTCACTTTGAACTTCTCTGATGAGAGACCTCCCAGAGTTCATACAATGAGCCAAAGACTTAGTGGCTCCATGAGCCCTTCCATCAGAGGCAGCCAGTTCCTTATGGATCTGCTCCATGCCTCATTCGCCCCCTTAGAAACACAAGAAGAAGAGAACAAAGCAAAAATTGCTGTATTGATAGACCAAGACATAAACGTGAGAAAATCCACAGTTCCCATCCAAGGATCTCAGACTGCCCTTTGTCCATGTGGCTTCCTTCCTCTGCCTCAGTGAGTGTGTGTCCTCCATGCAAAAAGACCAAACATCTCCAGGGAATCAAGGCAAGTAGAAGACAGTTCTCTAAACTTGTCATAGCATAAAATAGGGTCATATGTGGGAACATCCACATATGTTCCTCTGGCATCCTCTACCTTGACTTGGATGTGCAAAAAGGAGAAAGAAAGCATCTGAAGAATTGGACCCTGCCTATCTCTGCCAGGTGTTAATCCAAGGTTGAAGGAATGCTTCTCGTTTCAGAGCTCTGCTGTGAGGTGTAGAAACAGCAGTTCCACAAGAAAATGCCTTCTGTATTCAGAAGGGCACTTTTAGATCCAACCCTTTATTTTCATGTAACTGGTGTGAAGACTCATAAAACTGAGAGGCTTTTTCATCATTTTTTGTAGATTCTTTAATTTATGGAACAACCAAAGAAAGATATTTGGGCAGAGACAGACTATTCAAGCACGTAAAGGTATTAATCATCCTGTTTAATATTTTCTTTCATGTTAATGATGTTTAAATTCTATTGATTTAAACAGAAGCATTGATCATAACTAACTCCAGCTGAAAACAGTAAACATAAAGATACTTAATATTGGCCAAACTATATCACTAATTTACAGGGATGATTTTGGGTGTGTGCTTTCTAAAGGCTATCGTAGTAACTTACTACATTAATATCCCAGTACTGATGGGAAGTATAGGTTTCACACCAAATGTGGCATGAGTTCTTAGCTATCTTTCTCTGGAGATCAAAAGTATAAAACAAGAACAAGACAAACACCTAAAACAGGCATAGGCAAACTCAGCCCTCCAGTTGTTTTGGGACTACAACTCCCATTATCCCTGACCACTGGTCCTGTTAGCTAGGTAGGGATGATGGGAATTGTAGTCCTAAAACATCTGGAGGGCCGAGTTTGCCTATGCCTGACTTAAAACAAAAGCAGGCCTACAGCTCTCTGCTAGCTTCAGACTCTCCTTTCACATTCTCTCCTAGACAGAACAACCAGGAGGTGATTCTTAAAAGATACAGCAACACAAATTTATTGAGATTTTGGTACTTCACAGCAGAGGTTGATTGAAAATTACATTTGTCTTAGTTTTTCACTTGCCCACTTTACTGTAATCTCCAAAATGTTAAAAGTTTTCTTTCTTTCTTTCTCTGCTGTATCATTCTTAAGCTCGGTAACAAAACCACAGCATGGGGCAAAACTTAAATTAGAGCTTACTATGCACGGGACACGGGTGGCACTGTGGGTTAAACCACAGAGCCTAGGGCTTGCCGATCAGAAGGTCGGCAGTTCAAATCCCTGCAACAGGGTGAGCTCCTGTTGCTCGGTCCCTGCTCCTACCAACCTAGCAGTTCAAAAGCAAATCAAAGTGCAAGTAGATGAATAGGTACCACTCTGGTGGGAAGGTAAATGGTGTTTCCGTGTGCTGCTCTGGTTCACCAAAAGTGGCTTAGTCATGCTGGCCACATGACTCAGAAGCTGTACGCCTGCTCCCTAGGCCAATAAAGCGAGATGAGCGCCGCAACCCCAGAGCCATCTGCGACTGGACCTAATGGTCAGGGGTCCCTTTACCTTTACCTTTATGCAATGAAATGGTAGTTTCAGTGATATGGAAGGATGGGTCACTGTGCAATGCACAATGAGAGGAGAGATTTCCCCCTCCCCACTCACTTCATTGTGCACTGAACAGTGATCTAATGAACATTGTATCCACCACATGATTGTAACATGCAATCAGTATGATTTTGGTTTTTCATGTCCGTTCTTAGTTTGACACATGGAAGTTGCCTTTGGAGACAACTGAAGTTAAGGAAACAGTAAAGGTCTCTGAGGTATATTTTGAGCTATCCAGCTCAATCTTGGGTAGAGAGAGATGTGGCCCGATTGTTCAGGCATGCCAGTTGAACATTGCATCCACTTCCAGCATTAGCATCCCTTCTATGCCTGTATCAGATGACTTCTAAAGCATTGGTCTTGGCCCTAAAGTTGGCATTGGTGCAAGACTCATGAATGCTGCCATCTACAGTGGCACACTGTGGCCATAGCCGCATCTCTGTGGCAGGGCTGCGTTCCTGCCCTGAGGATACAAGGTGTGTCCCATCAATGTTTACCTCAAAGTGGGACTGTGCTGCTTTCTGCTGGTGGGGCTCATTTCCCAGGTGCTGGTTGTGCCTGTGATAGTGTTGCTGTTGCCATGGAAGAGCTTCATTAGATTGGGGTAAGGTGAGATGCTTAACAGAAAGAAGCAGCACACTACATTTGCAGTGTTTGAATATAAGGCAGTGGTGACCAGACTCGGCCCTCCAGCTTTTTGGGGACTACAGTTCCCATCATCCCTGACCACTGGTCCTGTCAGCTAGGGGTGATGGGAGTTGTAGTCCAAAAACAGCTGGAGGGCCAAGTTTGGCCACCCCTGATATATGGGGTTTCTAACTGGGACAACTAGTTATATCATGTTTCTTATAAGATTTGGTATTCAAATTATGTGAAGTTATGAAATATGCTGCGTAATTTTTCAAAATCTGTGTGCTTAGGAACCCAAGAAACTCATGCCCAAGAAGCTCCTGAAAATAGAAAGGTTGAGTCTCAAAATGATGCGGACACCCAAACATGCAAAAAATAGTTTGCTTGCAAAGGTACTTTTTGTTATTCTAACAAACGAAAAAGTTATCTGGATATTTATAATTTTAACTCAATTGCTGGTTGTTGGGCTGGAGGTGAAAGTTTGTTGTCATTTACATAGTAACTTTGCATGAGAGACACTTTTTCCCCCCTCCCAAAGAGAACACTTCTAATAATATGGCTTGGGTATACTAAGATACCTTTTACATATTAATTTTTTTCTTGGATAGTGGCAGCCGTTCTACCTGGCTGCAGCAGACACACAGGTGAGGCAGCGCATCCACTCCATTGAGTCGATTGGAATAAGCTGCTATTTGATCTTCCTCCTCTGGAGTTGTCTCCTTGGCAACTGTTCCAACTGGTCATTGCGCAAGGAGAAAGCTTTGGAACCCAAATTGGCTTCTTTTTATTTCTCTTTCCATACCTCCCCACTTTTTTTTCATCCTGTCTTTTAAATTGTACATTTGAACACAGGGCATTATAATTATTTTTTAAAAGAAATAATAAGGTCCATATTATTGGGGAATGAAGGAAGCTTCAGCAAAAATGAGAGCTAGCTAATTTTCTTCAAGAAACGAGTATGCCCCCAAATGCAGCACTTCTGCATCAGACAGCTTGCTGCTAGAACGTAGGGCATGGTTGGTTCAGCGCTGGGTGAAGTGAGGAAGGGAAAATGCAAGCCAAGAACTTAATTTCAGTGGTGTTGGTACTTCTCACTGTGCACCTGGGATAATTATGGGCATGCTTGTGAACTGCAAATGACCCTTCACATTGCATCCAAGCCTCTGGCCACAGGAGTAGCAACACCACTGCTTGACAAAGGTGGACTGTAAGTGACCATTCCCATCCTTTTGTTCAAACTACTGGAGTTACAAGTGCAGTAGAACCACAATTCTCTTTCTTAGCAAAGTGGATTTGCAAGTCCTGGTTATAATTTAATGTAGTTGGTGTCAAAATGAAAGCAAACCATGGATGGAAGGAAGGGAGGGAGGGAGGGGGAGGGGGGAGTGCCCAAGAATAAGCTTCTTCCAGCATCTCAACCATGGTGCACCCATGATTGTCTGTATGGCTTGTCCTGCAAAATGCTTGATGCAGAAAAATGACTTTCCTTCTCTTTTGCCCTTTAGAGTGCTATGAGATCTAGAGACCACACATACGCCTCATGTGCCCAATCAGCTATTTCTGTTGGTAAGATCATATGTAGGGAAGGCAGGAATAAAAATGAAGAAGTAATATTTCACAGTGAATTTGGGGAAGACATTGTTTTAAAAACATAAGTTGGAATTCACCATTATACTAATTTGATTGTTCTGTCAGCACAAGCATTTTTGCTTACCACCTCTTCTCCCTACCCTGTGTGCTTTTTCTGGGCATTGTCTCAACCCCCAGAGTGAACTTGGGGGAGATATGGGGCATGCAGAAGAAAGAGAGGAAGGGAAAGCCCCATTGCACTAACTGGAGTGCCCTCCTGGCTTCTGCTAGTACAAAGGGTTAGTTGAATCCATTCCAAAGTATCGCTTTTTGTTTTGTTTTGTTTTGTTTTGTTCCATGGTACTTTTAATCTTTAGAGATGAATGAAGACTGTATTTAATTGATATTTTATTTAATTATTTATTGAATTTATATACCGCCCTATACCCAGAGTTCTATTTCTGAACTTTTTAATGCCTTTTGTTTTGCAATTATCTGTTGAGTTTATGGGAATACTATATTATGTTGGGAATCTTGTATAAACTAGTTCTTTTCCTCTGCCTCATACATTTCCATTTCAGATTCAGTGGGTTGGATCCAGGCTAACTGAGCAGTCCTAACTTGGCAATAGTGGGGGAGATACCACCATCTTATTAAAATTACAATTGCCTTCCTTTCATTGGTTATTCTACCAGTTGCAACAATTGGTGATCGCTTGAGTTTCTAGGAAAAAGCCTTACGCTGTACACTTACCATAAATAACCAGAAGATGGAGTATAGGCTACACTGTTTGGGAAATGTGAAATTTGCAGATGCAGTTACTTGTTGAACACTGTAGAGCATTGGTTCCCAAACCATTTCCCCCATGGACTGCTTGAAAATTGCTGAGGGTCTCAGCAGATCACTTAATGACTTTTCTGACTTGTCACACCAACTGCAATGCATTGTGCTAGATGTTGTATGATTTTAAACTATAGTCTTATTGCTTCTTTCATTTCTTATATTGTATTTTATTGTATTGCAATTTGCATTTCGTAAAATTCAAACAGTAAAGCAATATAAGAAAGAAAAGAAGCAATAAAAATACAACTGAAAAACAATATGCCTGTTTAATGCAAGACATGCCATGGTCCACCTGGATGAAGCTCACAGACCATGGGTGGTCCAGGGACCACAGTTTGGTAACTCCTGCTGTAGAATGTCATGGTCATCCTCTTGCCAAAGCGAAGCATAGTGATATGCCTGGTGAATTGTAGCTAAAAGCCACACAAATATATACTCTCTGTTTTCTTTAATAGTAAGAACCATGACCCTAAATTTACTGAAGGCCAAGTTTAGCACTTAAATAGCTGTATGAATTCATGAGTAATTCTATTCATAAAACCTCAATACTATACTTAAATTCACAGTGGTATGTAATCTAATGTTTCAAAATGCTAAGAAGGAGATATATGAAGGATACTTAGTATTAAAAAATGGCAGGTAGCCATGTTGTTCCACTAAAAATAATAATCAAAAGTAACAGTAGAACCTCCAAGTACTATTAAATGTAAAGGGACTCCTGACCATTAGGTCCAGTCGTGGATGACTCTGGGGTTGCGGCGCTCATCTCACTTTACTGGCTTTACAGTTTCTGGGTCATGTGGCCAGCATGACTAAGCTTCTTCTGTGGCCAGCATGACCAGAGCAGCGCATGGAAACACCGTTTACCTTCCCACCGGAGCACTACCTATTTATCTACTTGCACTTCGTGCTTTTGAACTGCTAGGTTGGCAGGAGCTGGGACCGAGCAACGGGAGCTCACGTTGCAGGAATTCGAACTGCCAGCCTTCTGATTGGCAAGCCCTAGTCTCTGTGGTTTAACTCACAGTGCCACCCATGTCCCCCAACTACTATTAGAACCAACTAAAAAGTTAATGATGAGTTGAAGTGAGTGGGCTGCAGTTTCATCAACATCTTTCATCAGTCTGGATCAGGCATGGGCAAACTCGGCCTCCAAATGTTTTGGAACTACAACTCCCATCCTCCCTGACTACTGGTCCTGTTAGCTAGGGCTGATGGGAGTTGTAGTCCCAAAACATCTGGAGGGCCGAGTTTGCCTTTGCCTGGTCTGGATATTAAAGAAACAGTTGATGTGGGGTCAAATAAGACTCTCTTTATTTTATCTCTAAGCCATCTTGAGTCCCTGTCAAGAGAAAAGTTGGGGTATATAGATTGCTATACAGTATTTTTTGTAATATTTTTAAAAATGGAATGGAGGAGACATTCTGTTTTTCCAAACAGTGTGTGTGTGTGTGTGTGTGTGTGTGTGTGTGTGTGTGTGTGTACACACCATTATTGGTACCTAGTGGTGGCATAAAAGCCTATGTCAGCAGTTAATTTGGTTCTGTTCCAATTAGTGCTAAAGGCAGAACCGGATAACTGCTCACATTTATATTTTCAGAGAGAGCAGTTGCATGTGCTTGTAGCCATTGATGCAACCTGAACTGTTTTTGGGTTTGTTGCTCCTTGGCTCACAGAAGCATTTCCCCAGAACTATGTTTTCATCAATTTTTAGAAGCTTATAGTGATACATTGATCATGATAGTAAGAACGTGGAACTTCACGGGCGTGAATATCACCTCTGCTCTAATCAAGGCTGCTGGCAGTCATGCAGTGAAATCCTAAGAATGTCTAATCCGAAGTAAGATATATTGAGTTCAGTAGAACTAACTCCCAGATATGTGTGTATAGCAGATTTGGGTATTTGGGACTACAACCCCATCATCCATGACCATTAGCCATGCTTCCTGGGGCTGATGGGAGTTGGAATCCAAAATATCTGGAGGGCACCAAGTTAGGGAAGACAGCTAGTGTATAGGATTCCTGCCTTGAAATGGATTATGTGGAATTTCCAGCAGCACTTGCTACAGATTTACAAATCTCTGCCATGTATGACAACTTGGATGGGAGTTTTACTCTGGAGCAGGGTAAATTAAATTAAAGAGTATATTTATTCAATTTGTGCAGAGGGCCAATACCCCAAAAATACTCAGGGGTATATAATCATTTACATATGAATTAAATACAAAAGCAGGTAAGAAATGACTGTACTTAATCCCTTTTGTAGTTAGTGTTGTCTCTTGAATACTGGCCCTAAGACCTTGAAGTTTTAGCCATATAAAGGCTTTCTAATTAAGTAAGCAAATACCTATAAATATTTATTATTCATAGTTTCAGGCACAGCTTCTCTATATTAATCCAGTCAAAGGCAGCAGAAAGAATGAGAGAAAGAACAGGCAAGGGTAAAAATTTTCTCCTGGTTCCTCCAGGGAGAAGAACTGTGGCTCTTGACTAGGAATTCTTGGATCCACTGGACAATGCCTTTGTGTCATCATGTTTTAATTGGATTGGCTCCTCAATGAGTCTTTCTCCACCACCTCAGTGAGGGAATCAGAATGAGAAAAACAGAAAAAGTATAGACTCTAGCTTCCATGGTTATTAGTATCAGCAGGCTGGCCCAACATTCTTAAGCAGCCACTAAGCTGAAATCCAAAATATTAAAATGGTTAACTGCTTATCCTGGATGGAATAGCTCTGATACTTCCTTAAGCAGAAAAAAATGTCTCTTTTGAAAAGGGGCAGCAGGGAGGGCAGGAGTTTCTCTTTGGATCACTGTCCAATCAGCACCCATCAGGGCCAAGTTCAACACTGAAAGCCTGTCTATGATTTTACCAAAATCCCCACCATTGTATGGGTACTGACCGTTGTTTCTTTTGAAATTAGAATTCGCTCCATATGTTAAGAGTGGGTCCAAAATTCACCATCTTAGATTCCTTATAGGATTAAAAGTCTGGCCAGAAGAGTTTAATACTTCAAAGGCACAGGTGCACCATTAAACCGGGAGTGATTGTTTGGTGAGAACAGTTTGTTGACAAATGGCAAACACCTCCCCGTGCTCTCATTGAAGATAACAAGGATAACTTTAGCAAAAAGAAAAGATTAGTCATTGGCTTGAAATTCACATCCCATGCCCTCTAAGGTTAAAAACAATTAAAACTGTTTACATGGGATGGTTGCTTCCTCTGAAAGCAATCTTGGGGTCCAGGTTACAGGTGGCTGTTGGTCCAAATTTTGTCTCTATGGACTTTTCCATCACAGTACACTCCCCTCCACCCAGTGACACTGCTACTGCTATTGTGATGTAACGTAAAGCTCATTATAAAAAAATGGGTTTCCCTCCACCAGTTTGACAACATCATACTCAGGCAAAGCAAATGAAGGGCAAAAGAAACTAAGCTAAGGTTTTTAATTCCTATACTATTTTAAAAATTATAATTGCTATCTCAAACATTTTCTGAAGGTTGAAAATTTGTGTAGAATTCTGACAGGCTAATGTTTTCACAGTATCAAATATTCTGAAACTCTGTAATTGAAGGAAGCACCGCGGAGAATGTTTTCTTCTTTGTGCTTGATATGATATGAAAGTAGAATGGCTGTATAATATAATATAATATAATATAATATAATATAATATAATATAATATAATATAATATAATATAATATAATATAATATAATATAATATAATATAATATAATATAATATTTACAATACTATACAAGATGAACTATTGATCTCATCTGTTGAATAAAGGCAATGGCTTTAATCAAACTCATTAAATGTTTTTTCTTTCCGGAATGAGCTTATACATAGTGCTGTCAGCATGTGACTCATAGGTGAACCTCTTTTACCAGTTAAGGTTGCTTTCTCTCCTTTGCCAGTAGAGTGTCTTTTGAGTTAAATTCTGCTCAGCTGATCCTCTGGCTATTGGGGGGAAAGTTCCAATCCATTAGACTATTAATGCAACATAAAGTATTCATGAGTGCATTCGTAATGAGGTGAACTGAAGTGATTTGGGACAGACTCACATTTCCAAACCACATCATTAACAAGGCTTGGTTCACACACAATGCTAAGCCATGGTTGTTTAAAGTATGGTTTATATAGGAAAGTCTGAACCCAGCCTAGCAGACTTGTCCTTGTTTGTTTTCTGACCTTCAGCAGCAGTGAAAAGCCCTACTTTCATATGGAAAGAGGGTTTCATTTGTGTATAACAGACTGCAGAGCAGGATATTTAGGTAATATTAATTAATGGCTAAAGATGAACCACATATGCTTGATTTGGTTCCTGATTTTCTCTCTCTCTTTGTACCAGGACAAAAACAGTTCCCTGCCCTTGGGACTGAGGTATGGCATACTGTATTTGTATTCAGAATACTGGGATTGATTGTAGGTTTTAAAATTTATTACCAGGATGTTATGCTTTGAAAGATTGCTGTTATGCTTTGGAATTTTGAAAACTACTTGAAACAGCAAAACTGAAAAGGTCTCTCCTCCACTTATACCATACACTTGTTCTCGTTTTGGTAGTTTCGTTATTGGTAGTCTTGCCTCCTGTCAAGAACCAAATTGTCCTCACCCAGGCAAATATGTATACATTCTTTATACACAAAGCATCATACATCAGTTTAGTCAGAACCTCCCATCAACCCACCTGGCCCATAAGGGGATAGGTGGCAACTATCCAAGGCTTATAGCTAGCGCCCTTCTCTGAGCCAAGATCCCAGAGCCCACAGATAAGCATAACATCAAAGCCAGCCAATTACCATGTATCACAGCAAGTGCATACAGGGGAACTACCAATTAGTTTCAGGCTTATCCTGACTACCAAGATAGGGTTTGCAGAGCTTCTGGAACAGGCCCACCTTTGCTTCAACACATACTGCCAATGTTTGGATTCCACAAGCCTCTCAGTTGTGCATGGATGGTGCCATGTGGTTATGTAAAGATTCACAGAGCGTGTTTACTTTTAGTTATATTAGAAATAGTTGGGGATTTTTAGTGGTGGTGTGCATCTAAATGGGGCAGTGGGAGAATTTCCATAATCTTTCCTAAGGAGCGCACCAACTTAGCCTGGGTCTTGAAGGGCTTCAATAGAAGTAATGAACATCTACATTCTCTGCTTAAGTAAACAGCTGTTAGGATCGTTATTTTAAAATTTACAACCTCTTTTATCTCTTGTTTTTGTTTGTTTTAGGGTTTGGTACTTGCTGACAAAAGGTATTTGTGATGAAAGTATGATTAAAACATGTATTTTTTTCACATGTAAGGAACAAGATTTTGTTTCTCATTTCATTATTATTTGTATACTTCCTTTCTACATTGCTGTGCTCAAGGTGGTTTGCTCATGCCTTGTGGCAGGCAGTAACACTTTATTTCATCTGCTACAGCAATCAACCAGTAGTGTAGCTCACTAGCAACAGGTTACCCATCCTGTTTCTCCCTTTCCACTTGCCACCACCCACTGGCCATGTCCCCCCAAGGCAAGGGGTGAATAATTACAACTGCACTGTGATGGTCTTCTTGGGAGCAGCCGTCTCCCAAGAAATTCCAAGATTTCTCTTTGGCAACCTCTGCTAGTCTCCCCTCTAGGTCTTACTCTCTCTTTTTTAAAAAACTCCTTCCAGCTCTTTGAGGCATTTTAACCACTGGTTACATACCCCATGGTCCAAGTAACATTGGTGTGAGGACCACCACCCCTTGAGTGTGCCCGTAAACCAGGCACAGAGAAACAGAGAGTAGGCATGATCAGGATGAACATTATTAAACACTTAATCAGAATATTTATCCTATACTAAGCACACTATCACAGCGGAAATTACTCTCAGTGGTCTCCTCTAGTGCTGGTGGCTTCTGGAGTTGGTTGCAGGATGAGGGATCAAGACTGGAATGTAGAGACCATTTTTGTCGCCTTTTGTGCCCAGGTAGCTTTGAGTTACAGGTCACTAAGCCCAGCCCAGGATGGGCATGCACTAAGGAAAGAGAGCTTAAAGTTGAGAGATAAGGCTGTCAAGGCATTAACTACCGATGGAGCTCCCCATCTCCCTGTGAAACAACAAATCTTTCCTTGGGGGGTGGTTGATGGATAAACATGGACTGTCCACCACCAGGTAATGGACACTGAGACAGGTGAGCCAACACATATGTGGTTCTTATTTCTTTGGGTGATGTGTAGCCAGAGTAAAATATTTCTTTAGGATTTAAAATATTTATAAATGTTGGAGAGAAAAAATGTAATTAGAGCAGCTTATGCTATAGAGCATAATCTGAGCCAGATGTCAGAAATATTCCTCTCTTCTCATTATAACCAGATATACTGTATATATCATATATTATACATAGATAGATAGATAGATAGAGTGTTTTACAGAGAATTGTACATGCTGAAAAAGTATTGTAAAAACAATCAGAAGCCAGTGCTGCTGTTTAAATTTTGTTTGATGAATCAACAAGTGTTATGGAGGAAAGATGGATATATTTTTCATCATTTGCTTGAAGCTATTCTCTTCTTTTTTGATCCTTCAGTGAATTTCAAACTAGTTTGCTTGCACAATGAATGATAAGGGCCTGGGGGTTTGCATTTCTGCTACAAACATCCAGAGAATTCCTTTAATCATGCATGCAGTGGTGCTTTCTGTGGTCATTTCTCAGCTGCCGTAGCCGTTGCTTTCATCCTGTGAGCTTTTGAAACTGCTTCTAAAGTTCAGGGTAGGATGAGGATGTGAATAATGATTCTGTTTGAATCCCACCATTTACTATATAGAACCACATCCTCAGTTCTTGTGGTTCAGCTCAGGTGAACAGGGTGCTCCAAGACCCATCTGAATAGAGTTCAGTAAAGTAGAAAAATATATCACATAATGTATCCAAAATATAGAAGCTGTTTAAACTTTACTAAATATTCCAAGGTACAAAAAATAAATGTGACGGAGATGTTTTTTGTTTTTGTTTTTAATTTGAAGCCTGTCCAGTGACAAAGCTGTGGTTAAACGTTTATAGGGAAAAAATGGATTTGGGACTCTCAAGTGCAGGCATGCATGTGACAATATGTATCTTAGAACACAGGTTCAAAATGCAAAGTGTATTTCGCAGCTTCTCCTGATCTACATTTTCTAGATAAAATATTATAAAGAAAAGAAAGTCTTTGGGGTGTGTGGGGGTGGGATCAGAATCAATTTTTCCATGAGGGAGAGGGAGTAACACACACACACACACACACACACACACACAAACACACATTTGCAGAGTTAAAGCTATCATTCCTTTTTCGTCTACTTAAAAATTTATAATGGAGTGCTGTGAACTCTAATACACAGATTTCTAGAGGTCTACTGTATTTTTCGCCCTATAGGATGCACTCTTTCCCCTCCAAAAATGAAGGGGAAATGTGTGTGCGTCCTATGGGGCGAATGCAGGCTTCAGGAAGCTATCCACAAGCCTGCAGAGCCCGCCAGGAGTTCCTGCCGGGCGCCGCAGGCTTGTGGATAGCTGCCCTAAGCCCGGGGTGCGCAGCGGGCTACAGCGCTGCGCTCCCAGGGCTTCGGAAAGCAGCAAGCTCCGGGAGCGATGGCGAGGTTGAGCGCAACCTCACCATCACTTCCGGACCTGTTCTGGGGGCTGGGGTTGGGGGAAGCTTGGGCTTCCCCAGCCCCGCAAGCTCCGGGAGTGATGGCGAGGTTCAGTGCAACCTCGCCTTCACTCCTGGACCCCCAGCCCCAAGGCTAAAAATGAAGCCAAGACAGCAAGCAGGATCCATCCCGCTCGCTGTCATGGCTTCTTTGCTCTTTGGGGCTCGGGGGGGAAATAATTTTTCTTTTCTTTATTCGCCCCCCCCCCAAAAAATAATTGCACCCTATGGTCCAGTGCACCCTATAGGGCGAAAAATACGGTAATTCATTGCCAGCTGTGAATATCAGTATGATGTGGGAATTTATGCCTCTTCTATTTTTATTTTCCTATGCAACAGAGTGATCATTGCATGGGTACCAACTATTATTTATGACAGACATTTACAATCTTTGCTTTTACAATTTTTTAATTGAGATTCATAGATTCAGTTAGGATTTCATGCCTGTAAGTAGTAAACTGTGTGACTCAGAAAGAACTCATGAAGACTGACTATAAAGAATGAATTTAGCTTGTAGCTATGAAAAGCAAAATGACTTTGTGTATAGACACGTATCTATATTATAACACTTACCTTAGGTCACGGTTCAGGGCTTAAATAAAACAGATTGTATAATCTGCAAAAGTTTAAATGTTCCTCCCTTAAATGGAAAAACCTGCCATGGCTCTATGCCAAGGAGAATGGGCACTGGAATTTGTTGCTGCTTGGGTTATAGCCATGGCCACAGGGTGAAAAGGTAGAGCTGTCGAGACATTGCTGCCTCTGGGGTTTCTCCATATCTCTTCCCCAAATTTTCAGCTTCCTTATTTATTTATTTCATGAAATGTATACACCACTTGATTCTTAAAAAAGAAAGAAAATTAAAGCTGTTTACAACAAGATTTTTTTAAAAAAATCAAGAAAAAATTACAACCATAGTTTAAAACATACAAAGGCAAAATACTAAAACAGATTAAAATTACCTCAGCGTTCCATGCATCTGGGTAGGCTTGTCGAAACAAGAATGTTTTAGCAGACGCACAAAATTTTTGCAGTGAAGGTGCCTGCTGGATATCAATAGGCAGTAACTTCCAAGTGTAGGTACTGCCACACTTAACGTTCAAGTTCTTACCAATGTGATACAGGTATTATGTAGCACTGGTGAGTAGTGCAGATTCTGCCAATTGAAGTGGTCAAGTGGGCACCTGTGGGGTAAGGTGAGCTGGTCCCAAACCGGTCATTAGAGAAATCTCCAGCCATTTTATTTGTGAAAAGGAAGCTTTACAATCACTTCTTTAGCCAGTGTAACTGACAAGCACCAAGGCACTTGTTTTTAAATTTTGTAAAAATTTAATGTTTTATTATTACTTCTGAATACAATTACACAAATCCAAACCTACTCAGTGCTCTGCATTTTGGTTATTGATGTTCTGCATGGATCTTGTCCCCTGCTTTCTATCCTGTTTTTCAAGATTGCAATACTTATTTCAGGGGAAGTTTCGCAGTTAGCATCATGTTAGTGGTTATCACAGTAGGCTCAGTCATAGGTCCTTGCCACATCTGGTAGAGTCTCAGCAGAAATAGTCAAGCGGGGGTAACGACAGAACTTTCAAGTTCAGGTTAAACAGGTTAGGACCTTGGATAGCTCCCAGAGACTGGACCATGCTTGTCAACATAGAGCCAATTGTGAGGCAGACAATACCTCTTCTGCTATAGGCCCCACCTTCTAGAGCAGGCTTCCTCAACCTCGGCCCTCCAGATGTTTTGAGACTACACTTCCCATCATCCCTGACTACTGGTCCTCCTAGCTAGGGATTATGGGAGTTGTAGGCCAAAAACATATGGAGGGCCAAGGTTGAAGAAGCCTGCTCTAGAGGAAAATGCTGCCTGTACTCATTGTCTGATTTTGCATTCTTTGGCTTCTGCAAAGCTGAGAAGAGGGTGATGCGGCTCGGAGCTTTTCCTCAGAGCCTGAAGATGGTGGTTGCACAAATTTACAACCAAGAAAATGATGCTTTAGAAAATAAAAAGTTTAAAATAGGATCAAGAAGATGTGTAGTATACTTGGTATCGATGATGGCTATTGTCAGCATTTTCATTTCTCTCGCGTTGCTGGATGTGGTCTGAGGTCTTGAGATATACGCTGATGCAAGTTTTGGAAGTGATCCCAGAGATGGGGAAAGCACTTCAGGAGTCTGTTATATACATAACGACTGTATGTTTGATTGTGTACGGCTGTGTTAGGTAGTGCAGCAACGGTTACCATGAAAAGGGGGAGGATGTCAGCATTTTCATTCTCTCCCGTTGCTGGATGTGTGATTATTACATCACATGCCTGTGTTTACATTCCATGCTTGGAAAGTGTGAGAACGGAAGCCAGTCCTATCTCTTCCGTTGTATTGTACTTTTGTATTTTCTCTCTCTCTCTCTTGGAGAAGATGTGAGAGGACGCCATGGTTGCTTTGTCCTGTATATATGGCTTAATAAATATAACTTAGATGTCACACCTCATCGCCTCAGCTTCCAGTTTTTCTCTGCTGTATGAGTGTGCACATATTTTCAGATATGTGTCGCTGCTGTACACTGGGACGGAAGAGTTATGAACGTCCCGGGCTGCGCTCCACAAGGAAGACGCCTGGAGAGGTTTGTCTCAGTTCAGGGGCTGTGCAGTGCCCACCCCCGGAGCTTCCGACAGCTATAAGGGTTTAGGCAGTCTGTAAACTAGATCCAAGTTTTCCAAGGACCTTGAACCTGGCTTGGCTGTAAATGGGCAGCCAGCCAGTGCAGATGTGACACCATTGCTAAGACATGTTTCCAGCCCTGTCAGACCCCACTCTTTAGCAGCTGCATTCTGCACCGGTTGAATCTTCTGAACCAGGCCCAAGGGCAGCCCCACATAAAGCAAATTGCAGTAATCCAGCCTCAAAGGTTACAAACACAGAGACTACAATGGTAAGGCTACCTCTGTCCAGGCATGGCCATAGCTGGTGAACCAGATGGAACTAAGAAAAGATACTCCTACATTATTATATTCAATCAATTTTGCTTAATAAACAATTGTTTCATAAATCAATTTCCGCATGATATTAGTTAGTTTGTTCGTACATAAAGCATCAATGCATTAAAACGTGACTTAAATTTGATTTATAAATCTTTTTATTTCATAGGCCCCATCCAAGAAAGAAGACTGTCCCGCAGGAAAATGAAAGTTATGAGACCTCTTATGAAAGAGATATTATAAGGTACAGAGTTTTTAAAATTAATTTGTATTTAAATGTTAATAATCTGCCTGTCTGTCGCTAGGGATGCTCTGTGTGACTCATGCTAAACCATAAAATACTATGGGATGTATTCAGCTGGCTTTTACTCAGAGTAAATCAATTGAAATTAAAGGGTCTACTCTGAGGAAAAGTAAATTGAATACAACACAGTATTAATAAAATACTAATTAGGGACTAACCCTAAGCCTTCAAGGAGCTATTAGGTGCTGCCAACCTCCCTCTCTGACAGTAGAGTGAACACAAAAAAGGGGACATCCCAGAAATGTGTCAGGGGTGTCTTTGATCCAGTGGACTCAACATCCCTTCTTCCCAGTGGCCCTCATGAAAGGTCAAAACTCTGTGTAAGCCCTGGAGCTGGCTTAGTTATTAAACTTCCCATTGGTGCCAGTCAAAGTGAGGGAAATGGAGTAGCTTAGAAAGTTATGGTTCCTCTGTTGTGGAATCTCATATACCAACAGCACCTTAAGATCGCTCTGTTAAAACAACAACAAAATCAAATTCAATGGAAACTAATGCAGCAGCATATAAATACCCACAGCCAAATGCCTGATGAAATGGTTCAAAACTTTAATTACTTAGCACTGATTATATATAGCATAGCTCCTTAGGAAGGAAATCAAATGTTACCGTCTTAGTTTTGTTCACTGTGCTCTCCTTAATCGTTTCCATCAACACACCATCTGCCCAACAAAAGTAATTTCAGCCATCCAGGAACAGCTTGACGGGCATGCAGGGTTCTTGCTGCCTTGCAATCAGAAATCAAGGTAACAAGTCGAGCTGAGGGCGATGGATTTTGGCATGCCTCCAAGTCTCAGATTTTTATGTATGTTTTGCATCATTTGCATTCAATTTCCCCTTAGTCTTAGTGAGCCTTTTATGTGCATTTTACATATTTTATTTAGAATTCCCCTTAAGAATGCGGGAATTTAAATAAAATCCCCCCTGAGTGGAAATTGAAATATATATAAATGTACATAGAATATGTAGAATTCCCACTGAAAGTGACGGCACAACATCAAGACTTATGATTCCCAGAGGGACTTGAAGCATTGATTTCAGTATGTATGGCAGCAGAAGCTCAGTGCAATAGCGAACCGCTTTTAGGCATTTGAAATTACTTCTTTGACAAGCAGTCCTCAAATCACCTGGTATGGAAAACTGGAGAGAACTCCTGCCCTGATCTCACATTGGTCCAGGCAGATAAGATCATGTGTGTCCACTTGGGAGACACAACTCATTGGATTCCTCCCCCAGCCCTAATTCAAACAAAACTCACAGCAGCATATAACTTTGCACTTTCTTTAGGGTGGTGGCCTGGAGGAGGAAGCAAAATGAACGAATTCACCAAGCAGAGGAGCGGCGTCTGATGCAAGAACATGCGAGAAGGTCATGTTCCCGGAACCACTGTTTCACACCTAGCAACTCCCTGCAGTGTAAGGAGGTTAATTTCATTAATGCATTGTTATTAAATGTAGAACGTGGGGGGCAGGGGGTTGGCATTAGAAATGACCTGTGTCTAAGGCTTTGCTCAGTCGGTAGATCACGTGGCTCTTAATCTCAGGGTTTGGGGTTTGAGCCCCATGTTGGGCAAAAATGAGTCCTGCACTTCAGGGGGTTGGACTAGATGATCCTCGGGATCCTTTTCCAACGCCATGAATCTATTATTCACAGCATTGTAAGGGGTCCCATCCAACTTTACAATTCTATGGTTCTTCCGTCACGTGTCAGACTAAAGGAGAAACCATGACTAAATAGAACTGTTTTCTTAAATGTGCTCTTTACATTGGGCAGGCATTTGAAGCCACTGATTGAGGTCTTAACCATCTTTAACACTGAGATCCCCTGCAATTGCACAGTCATGTAGTGAGATCTGCAATTTACTATGTTTGAGATAGGATTTGGACCAGAGAAACTGAAGAGACAGAAAAGTTTAAGCATCCCTCTTTCCCTACGCTCCTTCACTTTGAGTTCTGTCTTTCCAAAGAGTCTTTTGTTTGGGGTTTTTTTTTTGGGGGGGGGGGTAAAACAACATTGGGGCTTGTTACACATATATTTGCATAGAATGTGGAATTAGCCTCTCATTGCTCTAAGGAATTTCAGCATGCATGCTAAAATTAGTTCCTCAGATTGGCTCTGAGGGAAAACTGTAGTTCTGCTTTAAGTCACCATTGGCTCAGCATACGTACACTATGACACACATTTTATTTCATGATCTCTCTGAACTTCCTTTAAAGCTCCAATAATGTGGGGTTTACAGTAGGCATCACTGTTGCCAGAGGCATACCCAGGGGTTGAATAGGTTGCCCCCCGCCAAGGGCGCAGGCCAGAGGAGGGGCACATAAATTGTGCTGCTGCTTGGCACCCCTTGGGCAGCAATGAGTTTTCCTGGGGCAGTGCAGGGCACCAAGCTATCACTACCTTTGTCTCCACAGCAATATATTTCTCCGCTGCCCCTGGTTTGCCCCCTCTTTCCTCCCAATAATCCATCAGTGCCACCTCTTA
This sequence comes from Podarcis gaigeae, assembly GCF_964106915.1. NCBI lineage: Eukaryota > Metazoa > Chordata > Lepidosauria > Squamata > Lacertidae > Podarcis > Podarcis gaigeae. The sequence goes on from NC_139679.1 coordinate 87,879,185, forward strand.
ACAGAATGTCTTTCCTTATGCTTAACACTTGTCCTTCCATAGCGACCCCCCCCCCACTCAGAAGAAGCACACTGCTTCCTGTAGAAATGCTAAATTTTAAAAGTCACTGAGCGTCTGGAACTAAGAATCACAGTAATGGTTTTCAAAGCAACCCATCAGAGCAGGCTTGTATGTGCGTGTGTGGTTCATTTTTGGTGCGATCTCGTTTGTTTCTTGACATGCATGTACAGTCATACCTCATGTTACATCCGTTCATGTTACGTTCTTTCAGGTTATGTCCCGTGGTGACCCAGAAGTACTGGAAAGGGTTACTTCCGGGTTTCGCTGCTCGCGCATGTGCAGACATGCAAAATGACCGCATGCACATGCGCAGAAGCAGCGAATCGCAACCCGCGCATGCGCAGACGCACCGCTGCAGGTTGTGCTGTTTTCATGTTGCAAACGGGCCTCGGTATGTACAACATACCACTGTATGTACATACCACTGTATGTAGAACAATCCCACATTCGTTTAAACAAAATGAAATGTTTCTGATCTTGTTGGACATTCCAAAAGAGTTTTCAAAAATCTGCTGAGAAGAGTCACTCAAAAGCTGCTTGTTGTTTATTTTGTCCATATTTCCAGTACAGAAGAGGATAAACTTACTTTTGAGGGCCATCCTACTAGTACCATGCATGTACTGTGGAACATGTGTAGCCCCTCACAAGAGTCAGCAGAACTCTCAGCCCCCACCCCTGGTGAAAGCCCCCATCACACCTCCCTGACCCTATGCTGCCATCTGCCTTGCACTGCAGTCAGGCCATTCCTCCCTCCCTACATGCCCATTCTCCTCCAGGACTCCTCATCCAGCTCTACTCCTGATTTTTCTTGGAATAGCCTGCATCCTGGGGACTCCTCCCTTGGACAGAAAGACCCAACCACAATGCTGAGGCACCCAGCAGCACCATGGGGAACTGGTGGGAGAATGGGAGCTCTGCTGGCACCATGTGGAGCAGCTTCACATCCGTCACATTTTTGCAACAACAAAGAAATTGAGCAGAGCTGCCCTATGAGTGGAGAACAAAGAAAAGGACAAGAAAAAGTTTATTTCTACCCTCTACTTCTCTTTGGTGCTTAAATCTAAACGACATAAAAAGCAAATCGCTTTTAGAAGTTATGATTCATTCATTGCCAGCATGTTTCCAGCTTTGGTTTACTTGATGATGGCTTCTGTTCTAAGTGACAAGGAAGGCTAAGCATGTGGTTTACATCTGAGGCATCCATTTGAGAGGGAACAAATCCCGCCATGTCCGAGAGCCTTCCTTCAATTCTATATAATTATGGCACCAGCAATTTTAAGTCAAGTGCACACCCTTTCCATGCCACCGCAGACAGATGACATCAACTGAACAGATCTGATAATTAAAACAAAAGCTTCCCTTTAGTATTTTTCTAGTTATACAATATTCTACCACAAAACAGATGTGCGAGCTGTTTTGCTGGTGAACTATAGCAGTTTTACTTGCATCCTTGCACATGTGAGCAGGCTCAGTAATGTGAACAAGGCATCAAAGGTTAGCTGAGTGAAAACTTGATGTATTTTAAACACAGATTGGTGTATTTTAAAATAGGCAAAGTGGTAGATAACTCACTTTTATTGCATGCCTTCAAAACATATCTCAAAATTCCAGAAGAATTCATAATTTTTATAAAAACACACATTTCATTCCCTTAGGCCATAATATTTATCACAGGTATCATTTTTTACTTGAAGACAAGCTCTTTTCTTTTTTTTTTGCTTGAGGACATATTCATTCTTATCCAGAATCTCATATTCTGCAACAACAAAGCCATTTTAAATGTATGCAGTAAGGATTTAACCATGCAAGCACTGCATGCATGTACACTGTTAACACACCAACGTGCTTGGCTACAGATTCATAGCATGCTAACATTTCACACTGGCAATAAGATCCGACTTAAATGAGATTCTAGGTACATGTAATGTTTCACAGGTAAGTTTTTCTTGTGTACCCATTATCCTTTTTAAATTAGGCCCAGAAACAAGGGAAATACCGTGTTGTATTCCATACAGTGTGCCCCATGACTGGCAGCTGCTTTTGTGAAAAAATACCAGTACAGCAATGCCTCACAAACAAAAAGGGCTTCAGTGTGAAAAGAAATGCAGATAATACATGAAAGGGTATGTTTATAAGGCTTGGTATCAGCAGTTTGGTATTTTTCTCCATGGGTATACACAAATGTACATAAAATAGCAGTCTTGAACTCAGTGAGTACAACCCAGAGAAAGTTTACTGAGCTTAGGTCCGATTGAAAATCACTGGAGCAAATTTAACAAATGATGTGGAGCATGTTCATCCTTTTAGAGTTTCTTCTCCTCGTCTTAATTACCTAGATCAAAATCTACAATCTCCTGAAAACTTCCCTGAAAATTTATTTGCCTGGATGAAGCCTTACAGACAACACCAGGGCCGTCCATACACAGTGATGGAAGAAACAACAATCAATCTCCCTAGAGAATTCCCTTACAGGTAGAGGAAACATTAAAACATCTCTGTGTTTTTTTTGTTAGCTTAATTCCTCATAAAATGTCTCACAAACATCTTGCAGTGTTTCATACAAATCAAAGTTCTATTGCCCTGAAGTTAAAGTGATTGAGCACTAGCTACTCTACTGAAATGTTAGTAAAGAGCATCAAATCTAGCAGAGCTAGACATCCCCCTTCAATTTGCTTTTTTTCCAGATTTATCTTCAGGGCTCTGTATTTAAGCTAGGTTTAAATAAACATATGGGGACAACAGGATGGCTATCTTGTCCAGGTCATCCATTTGCAGAGAGGATATTGTGCTGGTATCCTGGCACTGAGACCTAAGGGTGTATTAGACAAAAGATTAAATGCAGTTGGTGCACATTTCACTCTTAGCATGTGAAAAAGCTCAGAGGCTGATCCTGTTGATGTTTTCCTGGAGATATGTCCCATTGTCCATTGGGGCTTGTTCCCAGGTTAAGTAAGCATGGGATTGCAGTCCCAGATCAAAACACCTAGAGTTTTTCGTTAATTAACATTTATATTCACAAACTATGCTGCTGTGTCTTTTAAGAATTCTGGCTTGCATTATTTTAGAGATCAGTGTAACCTATTATATTCATAGGTTGGCCTGGGGAACTCCAACCACTCAAGATGTAGACATAAAATTGTATCGTCCCAAGGTGAAGTTCGATAAGGAACGCAAAATAAGCAGCCTGCATGTAGAGAAGAATTTGCAGCCAACTCAATCAATCCCAGCCAGAGGGTATGTTTGGAAGATAATATTTGTTCCTGTGCCAACTAGGTCCTGCCATACTGTTCACTCCTCAGTTCCTTGTGCCCTTCTTCTCAGTCTTACTGATGACAGTAGGCAGCATCACATCTTCATTTCATTTGATTTTCACCATGGTTTTTGTTTCTAATCAACAAAGGTTTGATTGCTTTTTAAGCAAAAAAGAAAAAATGGATTGTGTGATTATGGAAGCAGACTCACAATTCTGCTTCCTTTAGCGAAATGCTGTCACAGAAAATGCATTGGTTTATAGATGCTAGTTTACTAGAATTATATTACATACAGGGATTACACTATTTTTCATTGTCACTAAAATGTGCAGATCTGGAATCTGAACTGGACAGACAGGCAGAATTCACCAGAACATTTTATGGACACTTATTAAAAAAATCTAGTGACAGAGTTCTGAGAGATCTCTTGGACAAAATTAGTGCAAGGCCAGCATGTTCCAGTGATGTCACTAGGGCTGTGTACACATTGTACTTTTGAGGAGGCACATTCTTTAAAGAATTCTGATCACAGTAGCTTACCCCTTGCAGAGATACCAACAACCCATTAAAAAAACTATAATGCCTAGGATTCTTTGCAAGGAAAATTTGCTTCAAATGTGTTTTAAAGCTATACGGTACACTCAGCCTAGAGCATTCCGGAATCCAGATGGGAGTCTTTGTGAAGATGCCTAATTGCAGAGATAGTGCTGGTACAATAATAAGCCTATCTCTCCAGTAGAGTTATTTAAGGGAGACAGTGGGGATCTTATCCTCACATTTGTTATACATTCATGCACTTATACCGTATTTTTCCGTCAATAAGACACCCCCATGTATAAGATGCCCCCTGTTTTGGGGCACTCCGATTTAAGAAAACGGGGGGGGGGGGGAATACTATCCATGTATAAGATGAGCCCAGACTTTGAACATTATTTTAGAGTAAAAAAATCCATAGTCTTATACATGGAAAAGTACTGTATATACATATACATACAATACATAGTGTATATACTGTATATAAGGGTGGACCAAGTGGACTGCAATTGTACTTCAACACAGACCCCATGGGCCACACACTGCCTTCTCGTGGGGCGGGGGGGAGCAAGGCCCAAATTTGACACCTCCCAGCTATCCCCAAGCTCCCTTCTCAAAGCCGGCTAAGCAAGGCAATGGGCTATGGGAAGGAGGCACAAGGCTCTGGCGGGGTCCTAGAGCCCTCCCACCTCATTCCCAAAGCCCATTGCCTCACTTACCCAGCTTTGGGAAGGCAGTTTGAGGGCTGTGGGGTGAGGCATCAAATGTTGCCAAGGGCCGCCCAAAAAGGCCTCAAGGGCTGCGTGTTGGACTGCTCTGCTATATAATTTAAACATTGCTTCATAATTAACAGTTACAATCACCATCATCCCTGGTGCAAAAAGCCTCTGGAAACAGCTGATAATCCAGCATTCCACAGTAAATATTTAGGAGCCCTGAAAAACCACATTTCCCATAATTCCTGGTGCCTACGTTGCTGCCATGTCAATGTTCCTGATTCCAGGGAGCGAGAGGCCTTGCAAAGAGGCCTCTCTGTTACCATGGGCATCACAAGGTAAGGGATGGACGGAGGAAGCAGTTTCAGTTCTGGGATACATTGGCACCAGGCAAATGCATTACGAGCCAGACCTGAACTTTAGTGGAGTTTTGTCTCAGCTTGTAATGAGCTAGAAGTGTTGACTCTTCCATTCACCATCATGAGCCCCATAATTCTGCACTTACATGTCATCGCTATGGCTAACAACGGTTCTCAGCATTATGAGACACAGCCTTTGGATATAGTACAGTATGAAAACCATGTATTTTCCCCATCCCTGCTTTTGATTGCTAGTTGTTTTTAGTCCCATTGTCAGCATTCCTTAGTGTTAACTGTTTATCAATTGGTGATCTGTCTTCTTTCTTTCCTTCTCTCACTCCAGGAGATTCATCTTAGTGAATGACCCAGTTGGAGTACCTTCTACTCCTCCTTTGAGCCCACTGGAGAGCAGGTTACTCAGTGCTCGTTTCCCTAAACAGAAAGAAAAGATTCTGAATTCTCTCTTCACAAATGTGCAGGAACCATTCTAGGCTTTGCTTTTATTTTCAGCAGCTTTGTCTTAGTGAATGAGATGCCTTCATCATCTGCTCCTTCTGTGGGCCCATTGCACACAGCTTTCTTCATTCTTTTCTCCCAAACTTGTGGGCACAGTGCTGTCTCGTTTCATATTATTTGAACTGGTCTCCAATATTGGTTAGCCAAGTAATAACACCATATTCCAACCCTCAATTAATTTTGCAGTATGAGTTATTTTTATGATGGGCTGTTTGTTGCTCTTAATTGAGTCTTACTTGGATAGTTCATAAATTATTTTCCTCCGCACCAAGCACTATTTAGCAAATAAGTACTAATGGCCAAAGAGAAAACATATGAATTACTACTTATATGAATTACTAATGGAGTTAAACCCAGAGATCTGATTTGTGCAAATGTCCATAGCCTACGGTTGTGAGAAGTTTTGTTTTCCTGATAGAATTAAGTACTACGCTTTCGTTGATGTCAACTTCATTTGGGCTTTGGGTGAAACTTCCAATCCTTACAAACTACACACAATCTTGTTCTCTTTCTTCCACTCATCTTCATGCAAGAAATAGAATTAGCAAGGGGCAAATAGAATCCTTGCAAGGGGCATTACAGGAAGCACTGTAAGTCTCACCCAAAGCTCAAATGAGTTGTTGTTTTTAATTTGCAAGTAGACTTTGAGCAACTATTGGCATGTCTACGACTGTCACCGCCACATCTTTTTGGGCTGTCCATTTGGCAACCTGGTGATCCATTCAAGTGGATGCTGTTTCTCCTTCTTGAAGACAAATTGGTAACTACATGAAGGATCCTTGTTGCTCCTGATAAATTCTGATGTGTAACATCATTCAGCATTTATTCATCCATGTCGATACTAATGGAGATAGTTACCTTATGAAGATTCTTCTGACTCAAAAATAGTTTGGAACGTCAGCTGTCACACTACTCAAGTCTACCTAATTGGGTTTCCTTCCCTTTGGAATCCTGATTTTGAGGGAGTATTAAGGACCACTGGGCTCTGACTCTTAAGACACCTTAATATATGCTAATTGAAGTGGTACAAAGATGGTGTAGCTTGCAAGTTTCAGAAAGACTACAGAACTCATATAGTTAAACCAAAGATTAGCTATTGAAGCTACTATATCTAAAAACTGAGGCAGGAGTAAAAGTATAGGTAGCAGTAACAGGACTTAGAAACTAAGGTTTGTCTTAAGCAAGCGTCTTTGCTATTTCCACCAGAGAAAGTCAGTATAATTTTGCTAAATAAAAAAAATGAGATGCATGTTTAAAAAGCTTTGATCAGTATTTGTCTTTTCTGTGTGCAAGATCATGTTGTACGCTAAGCATTTGGCCAGTCTTTGAGCTCTCTTCCAGATACAGTTCAGTATGTCTGGTTGCTATATATCCTAGATACTTAAAACACACACACACACACACACACACACACACACACACACAGAGAGAGAGAGAGAGAGAGAGAGAGGCTTTACCCTAAAGCAGCATAAAGTGATAACTTCAGGCCACCATTTTTCTGCCCCTATGTATCCTCAATAAAATGAACTTTGTGTTGTTTTTATCTCTTACTTCAAGTGTGCACTGAAAAGCATTTTCCTTGGTTTCTCTTCAGCAACAAACACTCTTCTTATTTCTTCCTAAGCTGGAACATCTTCCAGAAGCCTGGAATCTCTAAGCAGGATTCAGCAGTATGTTTTCAATTATTCTGTGCATATATATATATAGTTTTAATATATTTTCCCCTCCTAACATTTAGTTTTTATGGGATCATCACTTACTCTAAAGGCCAACCTAGACATGGCTGAAAATGTATCATTGTACTTAACATGTGGCAACATAATATGCCCTCCCACTGCAAAAAGTAACCTCAAATGAGCACTTTTCATGAGGTCCATTGCAGTCCCTCCCTATCTGATGTGATCCCCTCCCATCTGCTGTTTGCATTTTTTGAAAGTGAATGTTAAGTGCAACATCCCAGCTGGCCTTAGGTTTAGGGGAGCTGCATATCTTAAATTTAAATAACTTTAAAAAATTGCTACCAATTTATATTTATTGTGAATTTCCCTATCCGCTTGAACGTAATAACTTGGTTAAGGGGCTAATTTTTCCCCAGCTGCTGAACCCTATTCTCCCTATACTATTGCCATTCTCCCTATGTGCTGAGAGCTCTCCATGATCTATGGGGCACATGAAGGAGGTGCTGGATTCAGGGCCGGATTTAGGTTTGATGAGGCCCTAAGCTACTGAAGGTAACAGGGCCCTTTATATGCCCTTTATTGATGTTTTTTGTGTTGAATATATGCTATATGGTATATGGTAATTTATGGACCTAATAGGTATCTAAAGCCATTTGCACATAACAAAATATGTATTTTATCAAAGTAATTGTTGAACTGAAATACAATTAAGAAGAAGTATATTAATAGTGAAATACTTTTAAACTTTTTGGCGGGGGCCCAAGAGAGTGGGGCCCTAAGCTATAGTTTGTTTAGCTTATACGTAAATCCAGCACTGGCTGAATTAGACCTAACTTTATATTCCCCTATTTTGCAGAGCTGCATTTTCTTCTCGGGTCATTTTTCAAAACCTTGCATCAGTTCTCAAAACAGCAGCACATTCAGACTTTAAATGCTGTGCTATTTCAAGCACAACTTGAGGCACAGAGGTTATAATTTGCTTTACACACACACACAACCCTCTACACTATCATGACACTGGTTGCATTTAGTTAAAGCTCTGAAGAAAGCACATATGCATTCCTTGTTTTTAAAAAAGCAGCTGGGCAGTGTCCAATATTGCTAGGGAAAACTTTGGCAGTGCTGAATCCGCCTGGACAGTATTGAATCCTCTTTTTTATTTCTCTCGAAATGGCAAGACCTTTGCACAGCCAAAATGTCTTCATAGGTGAAGGCAAGTGCAAAGCAACCTGGAGCAAGAGACTACGACAGCCACCCCCAGCCTGGTACCCTCTAGATGTTCCTGAACTACAACTCCCATCATTTCTGACCATTGGCTGTGCTGGCTTTGGCTGGTGGGAGTTGTAAGGCATTCCAGGCAGGGGCATATTTGCAGAAGAGATGCTAGAAGGAAGCAGAGTGGTTCCTCAAGTCAGTTCTGAGCCATTCCTTGCCTTAAAGCAGGGACGGGGAACCTGTGGCCTGCCAGCTGTTTGACTACAACTTCCACCATCCCTGACCGTTGGCCCAGCTGACTGGGGCTGATGGAAACTGGAGTCCAACAAGATCTGGAGGGCTGGAAGTTCCCCCTCCCCACATTAAAGGAAATGGGAAAACAAGATGCAGAGGGCAGGTTTACATCATGGAAAGCCTTGATTATTTGGGCCAGAAAGTTATGCAGATGGTGTTGGAAATGAGCAATAAAAAGCCTCGCCTCCCCCTTTAAATGTTCTTAAATGTCTACATGCTGGGCGCTTTCCCTGCGTGACTAAAGCAAGAGAATGATATACCACTCCCAAAGCATGGAATACCAGCAAGATTATTCTCTCCACTTACCTCCAGTTTTGGAAGCCCTCCTAGGGGTTCTTTTCTTCCATCTATAACCTATTTACTTTTTCTCTCCATCCTGCGAGTGTTCTTAGAAATATTGGCGAACATAATTTCCTTGCCTTCTCAGCAGGTCTCTCCCTCTCACTGCCGCCACACACATGCACTCGGTAGCAGCACTTGTGGTGGAGCTGAGCTCCCCCCTTAAAAACTGCCATCCTTTGCTGCATCCCTAGATGGGCCAGACTGCAACTTGGTCAGTTTCACTGGTGTAGCTGTGGGCCCTGGCCTTGCAGCAGCAGCTCCATCATCCCATCCAGGAAAACAGCAGTAAAGTTGGTAACGGGGAAGATGGCTCTGCCCCATGACACAGGCCTCTGCTGTGGACACTTCTGCTGCATCGCTGTCACATGCTACTGTCCAACAAAGCCTAAAGTACATTTGGCATGCTGGTCTTGTCAGTAAGTGCCGAAGTCATTGCTACAGATTTTTTCCCTTTGTTTGCATGCTTGGTCAGTAGTTTAGGAGACAGAAATAAAGAATAGGGCACTTGGAATTGCTATGTCTGCTCATATCACTAATTCTGTGTGCCCCAAGTTACGTTGACCTAGCCTTGAAACTGCTGGTAATCACAGAGGACTGGGATGTAGTAGTTATGAATAAGAAGACTACTCTTCTGTGGGTTAGTGTCACGTTTTGAGTCAAAACAGAAGTCATTTAAAACATTTTTAAAGAGCTACAGTTGGGCAGATTTCCCACAGAGGTTTATTTTTCTTCTTCTGTTAACAGTCTCCTAACCAAAACCTCTGGCTGGAGCCTAAAGGGGAGGGTTATTTGATCTAATACACTAACCTCCCAAAAATTATGCTACCTGTATCAAGTCTGGCAAAGCACCTGGATGGATGGGTGGGGATGAACTGGTCAGATATATTGAAAGAGAGTACCATTTCATTTTTCTGATATATACCGTATATATCACTCCTTTCATCAGTAAAGTTCTTTTATTTATGAGATTTCTCTCCTACCCTTCATCACAAAAGTTTGAAGAGCTAGTCACAACAATGTAACATGCAGCCTAACCATAACTTACAATTAAAGACATCACTGTACACCTATCAGCTATATACCCCCAATACATTCTAAAGGAAGGCCCATGTAAAGGAGTGTGAGTCTGACACACTCTGTCCCAAAAGCCAGCTGGGCCAAAGAGCTGCATATTGATATTTATGCTGCTCTTGGTCATAGCCAAGAACAGCACACAGATGCTGATCGGGTTGAAAGTTGGAGAAAAGGGATGCAGGAAGAGTCTGGAGTCTAAAGGGGAGGGACGAATTGGGAAATGTGCCTCTTCAAATGCATGTCTTCCAAATGGCTTCTAAGTAAAGTGTGTGTGAGGCTCCCTTCAGCAGATAAAGGTTCTAGCATGGGCACTCTCAGATCGACATTCTCAAAGCAGTATTAGAAACAGAGATATGAAAGCTAGGAGCTAAATGTCACCTTAAACTTAGGTTACTGGTGCAACAATGGAACGTCTAGGAGTGCTTTTTTAATAGCAAGAATACAAAGCTGAAAAAGAATGAACTGCAGCTAAAATATTATGTTCAGTTTTCACATGGTCCTTCTCCTGCCCACCCCCCTAATATCCTTAAGAGGGTCTCTTCTCCAGTCTTCAGAGAGTAGCTGGAAGTAAGGTAAAGCTAAAGAGACCCCTGACCGTTAGGTCCAGTCATGGCCAACTCAGGGGTTGTGGCGCTCATCTCGCTTTATTGGCCGAGGGAGCCGGCGTACAGCTTTCGGGTCATTTGGCCAGCATGACTAAGCCACTTTTGGCAAACCAGAGCAGAACACGGAAACGCCGTTTACCTTCCCGCCAGAGCAGTGCCTGTTTATCTACTTGTACTTTGATGTGCTTTCAAACTGCCAGGTGGGCACCCCATCGCGGGGATTCGAACCGCCGACCTCCTGATTGGCAAATCCTAGGCTCTGTGGTTTAACCCACAGCGCCACCTGCGTCCCTGTAGCTGGAAGTAGGGAGGCAGAAAAAGGTCCTCCTCTCCTTCCACTCTGCAGTTTTAATCTGAAATCTTAGGTGCTGTACTGCGCCTCGAGCTCAGAAACTGCTCACGCTAATGAAATTCCCTTTCACAAAATGCAGCTAAAACAATGGGAATTTCGAACACTGTCTCAAAAGACAGCACTGCTCTTGCCCCTTGTCCACTGGATTATGAGCAGATAGCTTCATTATAAACCAAACTTTTCCTATGTATTATAAACTAAACTATCTCATGTATATATTTTTTCCCTAAGAATGATGCACACTCACACACTGGGTCCTTTGAATTGTGATGGGGCCTGTCCCTTCTCTATTCAAAGAGCTGAGAAGACAGAAATTTGCATTGGAGGGAACATTTCTTCTGAGATGATTCCTATCTCTCACACAATATAAACACCAATGACCCCCCCCCCCCGGGCCCGGTTTCACTTGCTAAATCTAGAATCCAAGGACTGATTTTTACCTCCCATGGACTGCAACTTCCTGGTGGCAGGGCAGTATTGCAATTTGATTATTTGATCCCTCCAGAAATTTGCTGAGTACATATTGCCCCAAACTCAAACAGATGTGCAACTTCCAATACAAGTCACTGGTTTTCTTGTTCAAAGACAGCTTAAAGTTGGGGGGTTTCAGCAAAACTGGCAGTGTTTGAATTGGAAGAAAGTACATCTGTTTTAAAAGGTAAAGGTAAAGGTACCCCTGCCCGTACGGGCCAGTCTTGACAGACTCTGGGGTTGTGCGCCCATCTCACTTAAGAGGCCAGGGGCCAGCGCTGTCCGGAGACACTTCCGGGTCACGTGGCCAGCGTGACATCGCTGCTCTGGCGAGCCAGAGCCGCACACGGAAACGCCATTTACCTTCCCGCTGGTAAGCGGTCCCTATTTATCTACTTGCACCCGGAGGTGCTTTTGAACTGCTAGGTTGGCAGGCGCTGGGACCAAGCAGCGGGAGCGCACCTCGCCGCAGGGATTCGAACCGCCGACCTTTCGATTGGCAAGTCCTAGGCGCTGAGACTTTAACCCACAGCGCCACCTGCGTCCCATCTGTTTTACTCAGTTGCAAATCTGGGGAAAGCACAGCCAGCACTCATACCCTAACACTGTTTATTGGTATAATAAAAGACAGCTCGGTCTCAATTTCCGTTACTCTAAAAACATATTCTTGCTATTAAGTCAAGATACTAATAAGTTATAAGCACCATTGTAGAAATTTAAACATTTTGTCATGCTTTCATTTAATTTAGCTGAAGTTTGGGGGGATTTCCTACAAACTTTGAACTCTCTCAAGCTTCATAGAAATCATAGGCATTTTTATATTGCTGTGAGGTTTTCTTGGGGGGTTGGGCAGCCTGTATGCTGCTTGCCTGTGTTCCATGTAATTCCTGGCTCCAACAAGGATTCAATTGCTGGAATAGCCCGGCCATTTCCTGGTGAGGTAATGGCTGAAGTATGGGTCATTAAGGTAACAAAGGAAGTGGCTCTGTGCCAGAAGTAAAATGGATGGGGGTGGGGCTTCCCTCAACTGTCCGTTAATGAGAAAGACAAAGACCAGAGGTGTGTGAGCTAGCAGCTAGAAGCATGCTGGGCAGCTAAGAGACAGAGCCATTGCTAATTTCTGCTGGGATCCAAGGCTATGGGAGAAGCAAGCCCTTCTTGGGGTGTTAATGCTGTGAGCCCCTTTATTGCTGTGAGCACCACCTTCTCTGCTGACCCTAATTCTGATGAAGCCGAACCCTGAATAAGCGCCTGGAAGCCCGGTAATCTCACACCGCTCAGAGAATTGGGATGGCATGCAACAATATAATTGTCTGATGCTATCCAGAAACTAATAAAAAATTCTTGAGCAGGAGTGGCTTTTTAACATGGTTAAATTCTCCGTGATGTGGACATCTTGATTTTTAAAATCTGCAGTGTTACATTTTAAAATGTAAATGGCACTTGCCAGCAGCTCTATTAAGATGGTTTCTGTGCTATAAAATAGAATATGTTTCAAGCAGATGTGAGCACCTCATGCAGGGAGGAATTCAACAGCCTGTAATTTGGCTTCATCCCACCCTAGCCTTGCTTTGAAAAATAAAGCATCTGGTTTTTATTTTTAATTGCACTACCAAAAAAGCTAAAAGAGGTAGAAATGATTGATTTCCCAAAATCTATTTTGGAAATGACCAACCTGTCATTGAATAACCCTAAGCATCCAGCCTGTGTCAAACTCTTTCCAGGGATATTTTCCGAAGCATGATTCAGAAGGCTTTTTGCTAAACAGCGTGTAGCTTTAAATTTCTATTCCTAAACAGATGTGTCAGCAGTTCTACAATATCGCTGGCCTTGAATCAGCATGCTGAATCTAAACTTACTGTTCCTTCCCCCTTCAAAAAAAAAAAGTTTAAAGTTGGCAAGTTATTGGTTGCCAGTTTCGTCCTCCTCCTGGTCATTTACCAAAAGATATACAACCAAAACAACTTTATAGGTATACATTATTTCTGTTATACCCCTAGAATAAGGTATGTTTTGTCAAGGTAGTTTCCTGCCCATTCACAGGGCTTATCCACATTGGCCTTTTGCCCAGATCTTTCCAGGCAGAGGTCTGTGCTTTAACGCTCTGTGTCCAAGTGGTGGTTTGGGGGGGGGGGTTTGCCCTGAGATTTCCCCCACAAAACCTGCTCTTTACAGCTGAATCAGAGCAAACGTCAATTCAGGTTTTCTGCAGATTGCCATTTGCTTCGACTGAGCTTTAAAGAATGGGTTTTTGGAGGGAGGGGGGAAAACCACTCTTGGACATGGAGCTTTCAAGCTTCGATTGTGCCTGGAAAGTGCAGAGGAAAGCTATGTGTAGATAAGCCCTTAGTGGCAATCTTTGCTTACATTACAGATATCAAGTGCACCACACATGTACTCAGAAGCATTGTGACCTCAGACTCATTTCACACAGAACAGAACGTGCTTCCTCTTGCAAGTGAAAGGCATTCTGCAGATGTTCAAAGATTGCTTGCCTTTAGGTTTCTCCCCTGCCCACTTTAAAAAAATGTACAATCTCCATTATCCAAGCAGGAAAGGATACTTAAAAGGCACTAGCATTGTCTCAAAAAAACATTCAGCCAAGAGCAATGATTTCAGTAGGTCTCACTTGAACATGCTTAGGATATTTTTCTTAAAAAAGAAAATCCATAACAGCAAATAGAATTATTTCTCTGTGTGAAACAAATCATATGGTTCTGAAAAAATCTGAAACTGGCAGAACAAGACCAAAGTTGGCAACACTGAACATACTGCAGAAACCGATATTGCTTGCATTTATGGCAAATCCCACTGTATTCCTAAAGCTGCTGGGATTTATGCTCATGGCTACCTGGGATTGTTTGGATTCTGAATCTTTTTATGGTAGATACTGTTGTCTCCATCTCGTGACCCTTTATGGAGTCAATAATGCACATGTGGAGTCCTGTTTTATAGGTTTCTAAGCTTTGAACACCCAAGAGGATTGTAAGGTGATGCTCCTGTAAACACAAGACACATAGACTTGCTCTCCCCATTGAACTGGATGTGAAAGCACATGTATTTTCCACTTGAAAGTACTGCATAACAGACCCCTTCAAATGGGCAGGGGGGGGGAATTATGCCCAGGCCTATTGTGATAGGGCTCAATCAATCCAGTTCAAATTACTGATTGAAATGCCAAGCATTGCTTTGAAAGATTAGGTGTCATTCCTTCATTCCCATAAGCACTTACCGGGCATTGCACAGATAATAAAACTTTTAACTGTATCAATACGATTCTCCCAGGGGTAACCGCAGACAACATTCCTGTAAACTGCATTGTTGCTCGGATTTCAGCAGATGGCACTCTTATAAAAATGCAAATTTTTTGAAAGGCAATTTGTTTAGTCAGGCGAAAAGGTTTGACATCTAGGTGTGAAATCAAAATACTGTCAGAAAAAAAGTTCTTTCTGGCAGCACTAAAAAGGGGGGAAATAAATGCATGCAGCCTGCTCACCTCTGAAACAGCTCTGGTATTCTACTGCATTCAGACATCGCTAAGCCAGCCTCTGGGTTACTAAGACATGAATGTGTGGGCTCTAAGAGAGGAGCTTACTGCTCTCTCTCTCTCTCTCTCTCTCTCTCTCTCTCTCTCTCTCCCCACATGCTAAGCTAAGCTAGGGAGAAGCAAAGTAGCTTCAAGGTCCTCAGAGCGGTCCACACATTCATGTGGTCTGCATAAGCCATAGTTTGGCTGACTGTGATGTGTGAACCAGGCCACTGTGATCATGAGCAGGAAAAGCAAAATATTTTGTTAGAATGAGTACTAGAGGAAGTTAAAAGGGACGCGGATGGCGCTGTGGTCTAAACCACTGAGCCTCTTGGGCTTGCCGATCAGAAGGTCGGCGGTTCGAATCCTGTGACAGGGTGAGCTCCCGTTGCTTGGTCCCAGCTCCTGCCAACCTAGCAGTTCGAAAGTACGTCCAAAAGTGCAAGTAGATAAATAGGTACCGCTGTGGCGGGAAGGTAAACAGTGTTTCCATGCACTGCTCTGGTTTCGGTGCTCCGTTGCGCCAGAAGTGGCTTAGTCATGCTGTCCACATGACCCAGAAATACTGTCTGTGGACAAACGTCGGCTCCCTTGGCCTGTAAAGTGAGATGAGCGCTGCAACCCCAGAGTCGTCTCTGACTGGACTTAACTGTCAGCAGCCCTTTACCTTTACCTTTTTAGAGGAAGCTACTGATGGACCTTCTTAATTAGCAGCGTGCGAGATGTCATGTAAGAACATGTTGAATTTCAAGCAAGTGCTGTCGCTGCTGTTGGGGTGCAGCATAGCACAAAATGGCAGGGGGGGGGGGAGAGGGCCACAACATGGTCTGGGCATGCCCTCCCCCCTCCATGCAAATAAAGCACGTAAATCAGCCATGGCCACATCTGATCACAGATAGAAGCTCTTTCCAGCTCTCTCTTCACAGTGGATGGAATGATGGGATCCGTCCCCGGCATCTAATGAAGTGTAGTTATGTTTAAGAAGTGTGTGTTCAGTGTTGGAGAGGCTCAGCCACAGTAAACAGGATCTGAGCAGGGAGAGCAATCAGTCTCATATGCAATGTGGATTTTTAAGGAATGCTTACAGCACTTACACCTGCTCTTGATGGACTGAAAAGAGCTAGCTTCAGTTTCTAATACAGATATAAGGCTCATTTGAGTCTTCAGAAGTCATCATTTAGCCTACTTCACTGGATGGCAATGAGGATGAAAGGAAATTATATACTGGACAAATATATAACATTATGCTTTCTGTGACAGGAGTACTCCATGCTTTAAGATCTTCAGAAAAGCAGCTTTGGGGAGTGAGGCAGTAGTGCTACGCAGGGCCTTTTTAACAGTGGGCACAAAACTTTGGAACTTCCTCCTGAGGAAAATGCAATTCTACCCACTCTGCTCATTTTTTAATGCTACAGGAAGGAATGAGGTTCTTTGAATAAGAAGGTAGCATCTTCCCTGTCTGTTGTACTGGTTTCTTTCTTTCTGCTGTTTTGTTGTCATGGGCGTAGCCCCCCTTAATCAAGTAAATCAATAAAAATACTTAACTGAGGTTCTGCCTCCCCATGAAGCCTCCCCACCCCCCAACATAAATCCTGGCTACGCTCATGTTTGTTGATGGTTCTTTTTACTGCAAGTAAAAAAAGTTTTTATCATCTGCTTGTTTGTTTTGATAGGTTGCTTTTTAAAAATTTATCCATTTTTTTAAAAAAAAAGTGCATTCAATTTTAATGACATCAGGCCATGTGTACATCCTTTCGGCTGGGAAAGGTGGGGCATCAGGGTATGAATATTCAAATCCACAAGTGAACACAAGTGATTAAACAACTACTATACAATCTACTAAGGTCATTGAAAGAAAAGTGGGGTGTAAATGTAATATATACAATACCAATGAAGCCCTTGCACACAGACCCCACGAAAGCCACCTTTACCCAAAAATAGAGAGATCTGTGTTTGCAGCATTATGGAGAGGACATTTCATGGCTTTCATGTTCATTTCTTTGAGAACTGTTCGGGGGGGGGGGGGGGCTTTCCTGAGGCTACCAAGGTCATGGTACAAAGATTGAAGGCAAACAGTCTGGTTCTTCTGTCAGGTTTACATAACCTGCTTTGATTTTTCTCATCACAAACAGCCAGCTGAATCATTGTTTTTGCTCTTGCAGAATTCCTCTGTCCCCATACAATGCCACAGATGCTTTAGACCTGGACAAGGATATCAGAAAGGATATTGCTTCACCCACTCTCTTCCACAAGCGGTGGAAAAATTGGGGCAGACTTTATTTCAGAGGAGAAAACACACTGGAGGCTTATGGCTCTGTTGAAATCTCTTTTCTCACTGTTATAAAGATACTGTGGGTTGAACACAAAAGCGAGAGCACATAGGCAGGCAGTGCCGGATTCACAGTAATGAAGTCATATTCAAACAAGCACTTTGAAATCAGTGGGTTTAAGTTTGTCGTCATGATGAACAAGCCCATTCTTTCAGTGAGTCTGCTTGGGAGTATGACTTAGATAGAGCCACAAAGGAAGAGCAGCAACTCTAAGGCTTCAGTGCACACTTACATGTAAGAAAGTCCCATTAGACTCAGTGGGAGTTACATCTGGGTAAACAGCAAAGGATTGGAAAACGCAAAGCAAAACATTTTCCTCCAAAAAACTCTTAAGCTCTTCGTGCACCTAAGCAGCATGAATTTCCCCTTCTACCCTACAGGTGGAGGTAAGTTGGTTACCATGGTGATCTGCCTGCCAATAAATAGCATGGTGAAAAGTGGGATAGATGAATGATCAATGTGTAAACACCACACAAGCAAAACAGGATGAGACCAGGATGAATTTAATTGTCATATAACAAGCAAATCAGAGAAAATGCTCAGTAACAAGGTTATTCTTCTTATTTATTAAATTTCTATACTGCCCTTCATCTGAAGATCACAGGGCAGTTTACAATATAAAAACACAAAATTACACACCATACCCTCACAGTTTAAAATGCCATAGATCAGTGTTTCTCAAACTTAGATATCCAGCTGTTTGGGGCCTAACATCCCCATCATCCCTGACCACTGGGTCCTGCTAGCTAGGGATGGTGGGAGTTGTAGTCCAAAAAAGTTTGGGAAACCCTGCATAGATGGTTTAGTCAAAGGCCTGCCATATTGTCTGGAGGAGCTGCAATGCCAAGTCTGAAAATAGGTCTATAGAATGAAGCAGGAATCACCTCTCAGATGAAGCAACGGCAAAGGTTTAAGAGACTAAGGGACAAAAGGTTTGACCAAGTATTTGACTAAGGGACAAAGGGTTTAAGGGCAAAGGCTTTGAGACTAGTCGGATTCCACTTCCCAGCAAGTTGTTGCTCTGCAGACCATGTGTGGGGAACCTGTGGCCCTCCAAGGGCTCTTGAACTCCAACTCCCATCAGCCCCAGGCAACACAAACCAGAGTCATGGAGGGTGGGAGCTGTAGTCCAGCAATGTCTGGAGGGTCACAGGTTCCCCATCTCACTGAATAGCAGTACAGTGGAACCTCAGTTTTTTACTTCCAAGGTGTGTTTGAAAATGGAAGCATTCACTTCCGGGTTTTCGGCGTTCGGCTTCCAAAACATTTGGCAGCCAAGACGTTCGAAAACCAAGGTTTGATTGCACAATCAAAAGCCATAGATTTGGAGGTAGAATTGTAGAGTTGGAGGGGAGCCTGAGGTTCATCTAGTCCAGGGGTGTCCAAACATTTTTCAAAGAGGGCCAGATTTGATGAAGTGAAGGGCCATGAGGGATGACCAAAGGGCCGACCAAAGTTGTTAAAGTTGTTGAGCTTTTTTAGGGTTCAAGTTGTTGAGGGTTTTGTTTTTTAGGATTTTACCCCAGGAAATAAACTGCCACAGGGGCCGGATTAAACTGACCCGTGGGTCAGATTAGGCCCCCGAAACAGACTTTGGACATGCCTGATTTAGTCCAACTCCCTGCAATGCAAGAATCTCAGCTAAAGCATCCATGACAGGTGGCCATCCAAGCTCTGCTTAAAACCTCCAAGAAAATCCACCACCTCCTGAGGAACTGTTCTAGATCAATTCCCTGTGGGAAGTCCAAATAGAGCATCTTCACCAGACGTCCTCAAGCAGAATCTGAAGAGCCATCCACCAAGAAGCTACTTTATACCATGCTGGACCAAAGACCCATCTACCTCATCATTGCCTGTGGGTCTCCAGGGTTTCAGCCACGAATGCAGGTGCTGCTTAACTAAAAACTTCCATCCTCCACGGCCACGGTCTGCGCTGCCTGGGGCTGATGGGAGTCGTAGTTCAGCAACATCCGGAGGTCCGAAAGTTCCCCACCCCCTCCCCTAACCCACCCCCACGTCCTACTCTTCTTGCCCTTGCCCTGAAGGCTAAACCTCGACGCGTGGGGACGAACGGCTGTGCCTACTAAATCGCGCCAAGAAGAACTCTTCCCATGCTCAGAGGCGGCCCCGCCTTTCTTGACGAGTATAAAAGAACCGCCCCCAACTCAAGCGGGACCTGACACAGGTACGCGGCTTGGGAAAGGAAAGCCGCAGCTGGGCGCGCGCCTGGCGACTCCCCTTTCAGCCGGACGCATCCACGGGGCAGGAAGGGGGGAGGGCAGCCGCCTTCCGCACGTCCCGAACGAGCCGCGCAACGAGCTTCCGCTCGCTTTACTCCGCCTGATCCCCTCGGCGAGAAGCGTCAGTAGCCGGGCGGGGAGGGAAAGGAAAGGTGTGGGAGGGCGGCGCGCCTCCCTTCGACGCCCTCTCTCTCCCCCTCCCGCGCCACCGCGCCGCCTTAGTCCGGCCCTGCCCCGCGCCGAGGTTTCCCTTTGCCCTGAGGGACTGCGCTGTGCTGCTCTCGCTTCGCGCCGGAGAGGCAGAGCCGACGGCCGGAGGAGCTGGGCGTCGGGAAGCGCCCGCAGCGACGCCACCAGCGGCAGCGCGAAGCCCGGGCCATGAGGAGCCGCCGTGACTCTCTGGCGACTCCGCGCGACTCCCTCGCCGCCGCGGCCCCGGGGGATGCCCTCTAGGCGCGAGGATGAGGCAGAGCAGGGGGCAGCGGATGGTCCTGGCCACTTGCCTGGGCTCTCTGCTCCTCGTCGTCTTCTACTTCCAGAGCAGCTCCAACCCAGGTGAGTTAAACATTCACCCCGCAGGCAAAGGTCCTCGACCCGGCCCCGCTCGCTCGCCCGCCCTCCGCCGACGCGCCTCGTCGCTTCCCTTCTCAAGGCGTCTTTTCTTCTCCCCCCTCTCTCTATCAAGTTGGGGCTTTGCTGGGTGTTTGGTCTTCCCAGCAAACTTCGCTAGCTGCTCGTCTTTTAAGGTGACTTTCTAAAAGTCATCTTGGCAGCAGCAAACCCAAGAGTGCAAACCTGGCAGCGCCGCTGTAACGGGGTCTACTCGGAAGTAAATCTCAGTGAAGGCAATGGGGCTTACTCCCGAGCATATGTGGAAGTAGGATAGTAGCCGTGCTTATTTTGTTTAACTTTTGAGACCACTTTCTCGACCGCTTCTCCAAGCGGTTGGCAGAAGGAAACCCAACTCCGGAATGAAATCATTAACATTTAAAATCCATTTCCATCCAAGGTGCTCACACCAGCATGCCATGAAATAAAAGAAAAATAACCCAGCTAGCTTGAAAACAAGATCCAAGTTGTAATTTAATATTAATTAGCTTCCAAAGGCCACGATAAACAATTAACATTTTAAGGGCTTTATTTAGGTTAAATGTGTAGGGTTGTCTCCTAACACAGCTTCCTTTCTGGAAATTGTTGTCCAGTAGTTGTCTGAGAGAAGCAAGCTGCCCATTAAAAAGAGAGGAGATGACTGAATGTAATGTCAGGTGTTTTTTTTATTAATGAGTCTGCCAATCAGCTGCTAGTTTGTTTTTAAAATGATACTCTTATGGTGGGTTTAAAACAGCAGCAGGTCAATAAAAAATGGTGCAATTCAGACTTTATTCCTATGCATGCCTAGTTGGGTGTTAAGTCCCATTGAACTCAATGAGAAAACATAGGATTGGCTTTACACAGTAGCTTTGAAAAATAGAGTAGCTGAACAATGCCCCAAACATTTCCAGTAACTTTAGTACATTTAAGCCCATTGATTTTAGTGGAAAATACTTAAGTGTGGGATTCACTTTCATCCTGAGTCAATGGTCAACAGGAAGTCAATACCCGGAGAAGGCCTTTTTATGGTGTGAAGATAGAAAAGAAACTTCCTTACACTGAGTCAGCCAATTGGTCTATCTAGTTCAGTATTGTCTACACTGACTGGCAGCAGCTCTCAAGGGTTTCAGATAGGAATTTCTCTGAGCCCTACCTGGAGATGCTGAGGATTGAATCTGTGACCTTCTGCTTACAAGGTAAATGCTCTACCCCTGAGCCACAGCCTTTCCTCAAGTGGTTTCTAGGTAGGCCTTCCTGGGCAGTGAGTTTGAGAGAGTAGAGGTTGCTGTGGGGAAAGTCTTCATTCCAGGTCCTACTTACCGGTAACTTCCCTGGATAAACAGAGGGTCACAGAGGAATGCAAATGTGCTGACTCTTAACTTAAGTGGGCCTTCAACTTATTTCTTTAAGCAAGTCACAATGTTTTTTGCTGGAACATACTTCCAAGTAAATTTATGAGGATCACAGCCTTGGAGGATCGGAGTCCTAAATCCAGATTTCACTGAAAAAAGATGAATACGAAGCAACTCTAGATCTGTGAGATTAGCCGTGCCTTCTGTTTATGGAAACATTCAGTCAGCTTTATGTGCTGAATTTTCTGAACTGCAGCATGGGTGCATCTTAACGCCAGGTACGTAAAAAAAACTTTAGTAAGCAAATACCAACTTGCTGGAAAATCCTTCTTAAGTGGAATCAAAGAAACAGCCCAGGGCAACTCACTCTGAGATATTACATATTTTCTAGCTAAGATCATGTTCTTCATCAATGCATATTTTTGCAGTGGGTTGTGACACACAAACTATGCTTACTGCAAACAAAACTGCGTTTTGAAGCTGGTCTTGGCAAAGGTACCAGTGTGATGCAATGCATCTGTAGCAGAGATGGAACTGACTGTGTGTTTCCTCAGGTATCCCGCAGAATTCAGTGGTGCTTACTCACAGGTAGCAGGTAAAGGATATCAGAGTGGCTTTGTGCCTGCTGCTTTTGAGCTTCTATCCTAGCAGTATGTTACTCCTCATCACAAAGAGGAGTATGTACTGTATAGCTATTTTCACCAACTTGCTTCCCTTTATTACTGAACTACTTCTGGTGGTGGGGATCAGCACACAGTAACAAAATGGTGCAAGTGAGAAAGCACACATATGTATTCAAGTTGAATGGTTCTAAAATAGAGGTAGTTTCTGAACTCTGTGCATATATACATCAGTGGGCTAAAACATGTTTTTATAGAACGGTTACCAGACGTCCCCATTTCCCGGGGACAGTCCCTAGATTTACAAATCAGTCACCTGACAAAATCCATCCATTTAGTAGGGAGTTGAAAAGTGCCCCTGGATTCACTGGAAAAAAATCTGGTAACCTTATTTTATAGTGACCTGATAATGCTATATCTAGCAGATTATTAGCCATAGCACCAGCCACCTCTGGGCAGTGTGGATAGATTGAATCCTGAAGCTTCCAGCAGGGCTAAAGGGAGAGAAAATGCATGGGAAGTCCTTTCAATGTGGAGAGCAGTAGCCATTCCTTTCCCCACTGAGAATGAATCTTCTCCATCCCACAACAGCTCATTGGCCATTGACTGCAATCCATCCTATTGGATGAGGTTTTACCCCTTCAGGAACATGCACACAACACACTTCTGAAGCTGGGAGTCTGCACACAGAAATGTATTTCACACATGTTTGACCTTAGCTGCATCTGACTTCAGCAGAACATTTTGGAACCAGTGTAAATTCACACCCTGTATTTATGTTCTGAGGTCTGGGACAGAAGTCGTCCTTGAGATGGGTGCAGTCCAGGTAACTTTAAGCACACGTTCAGAAGCACTAACCTACTCTACTCTGGCTGTTACATTGCTTTCAATGAGGCTTAAGCACAGCGCATCTTCTGTGTGTGCACTCAAGGGGTAAGTCCCATTGAGTTCAATGGAGCTTGTACCCAGATAAGCGTGTATATGAATGCAGCCCTATTTTTTATTTTTTTAAGGAGGGCTAAAGGCTATATGACTAGAAGCAGGCGCTTCAGTGAATTAGGGTTTAACTTCTTTGACTCCTGCTATATTTAATGAGCTATTTCAAGATGTTCTCTGGCTGTTTTATGAAGGCAGCAATTTTTCTTGTGTAATGAAAGTATAGATCTTTTATTTTCTGGAAAGTCATGGCCCAAGAATTCAGATGATGGATGATGAGGCTGTCAGCAGCGAATAAACTCTCACAGAGGGCCCACTTGAATTAAAAACTGAGTCAAATTCTGTGGCCAGTGAATTGATAGATTAATCTCCAAATTAATGTTTTCAGTTGAACAGCCAAACAATGCAAAGCCAAGAAGAGTTATAACTTTCTTGCATGTTTCCTGCACCTTTACTAGAAAGTATGTTGCTTATTATTTTCAGAGAAACATGCGTGCATAATGCTTATGATTCAACAATATGCCAGGGTCCTGCATGGCACTCTCAGCTAACGTTAAGTTGACCTAAATGTTCACAGATTTGTTTTTTACCATGATGGATTGAAAGGTGCCATTTCCATTTTATTGTGTTAGTTGAAAGTATAGAAATTAGCTGGATGAGTATCCTAGAATTTGAATAGGTCACTCTGTGCTTTAAACTTACTATGAAAGCATCATATAAGGCCTACTGGATAAGGGCTACAGTTTTGAGAAAACTGTACTGGGATATCTGTTGAGATAGGACAGCTGCCCACTCTCTGTACTTTACAAAAACAAAAGCCATGTGTATTTCAACAAACTTCCTCAGCTGGCTGAATGCATATCAGCCAAGGGCGTAGCTACCTGGTATTGTTTTTTTAAATTTATTTGTTTGCATTTATCTTTAACAGTTACTTAAGAAGTTTTTGGAAGGTGATAAATAATGTTGTTGAAGGAAAGTGAGCTCCAATTCATGACATGACTTTGTTTTTTAATGAAAAGATAAAGAATTCTGCAAGCCACTTCCCAGTAGGTTTAAAAATAAACAGAAGTACCCATTTGAGGGAAGGGAAAGCTACTGCGATGAAATAAAATGGTGCAGTTGATGTGCAGAGTGTGTGGAGGAAGGTGAATGAATGGTAGAGGTGAGCGATATATCAATATATCATCCAAAACTGGTTTGAAGTCCATATTGTGATATCGGTTTTATAATTTTTGACTCAGCAATGTATCGTGAATCATTATGTGTGTGCGTGTATGCTATGCAGAAATCGCAATGTGGGGGAAAACTATGAAGCCAGCCAATGCTTCTCTTGATTGCTCTGCCAGCTCAGCTGTCCCCTGTCTCATGCAGAGGGCAGCGAATCGCAAGAGCAGGTGCCGGCAAAATTCACGATGCAGGAAAAACCGTGAAGCCTCTACATAGCTCCATCCTTATTTGAGACATCAAGATATATTGGTATATCACAATGTTGAAAACCAGATATCACCCAGCCGTAATGGATAGTGGTGAATGACTAAGTTGGTTCATGTTTGCTTCTGAGTCTTTTGGAGGACAGAAGACGTGTCCTGATCCCAGACACAGGTGTAGATCAGCTGTATTATATTAGTGCCATCAAGGCCCTTGCTTGCTCCAAAACCCAGGCTGCAGGGATGTGACAACACTGGGAGAACTACACTTTGGATCCTGACAGACTAGGTGTGGCAGCGTAGGCTAACTGATCTGGGAGAGGCATCTTGCCAGCTAGGCTAACCTTCACCTGTTGCTGATTTTCATGTTCATGTCTTGCAGAACTTTCGTGTGCATTTCTAACCTGAAACTGAGCCTTGCAGCATTTCTGGAGAGGCAGACTCTGGAGTCCCTCTAAGTTTTCCTCCTATGTATCTCTGACCTTGCTTTCTCTGATTCGTGCTGTCATTGTTGTACCTAACTAGTTATCTGAAATGTCCACACATTTTGAAAGTCGGTGGTTTGCCACTTGACACATTTTCAGTTAAAATATCAGGAAGTCTTCACCTGGGGAAAAAAAAGTTTGGTGCTTTTATTTCAGCTAGTTTTTAAAACGACACACTCTTTGTCATTTCAGATAGCAGAAGTGGCTTACTTTCGAGCTGAGGAAATTCTTGTCTGCTTTTGGTTTCTTTAATACCACAAATGGGGGTGGGAATTAAAGAACAAAGTGAACCTGTCACACATTTCCTGTCAAGATTCTTGCTTTCACTTCCTTTTAAAGTTGTCTCATTTGTTTTAAAAAATATTGTTAAGTTTATTTAGGTAAACCTGATTTGGATAGAAAGGCTAAATGTAGAATTTCCCATTAAGCATGAACATAATTCATGGGGCCTTGCTATGGGGGGGCGGGGTGGCAGGCCAGCAAGGTTTTAGTAGGCCAGTAACTATTATTTACATGCTTTAAAAAAACCTCACTCAGCCGTGTGCAGCAGAGAATTGTCCACTGAGTAAGACATGTGTGTGTGTTTGTGTGTTTGTGTGTGTGTGTGTGACATTTACTATATATTACTGTATATTAAGAACCTAAGAAGAGCTTGCTGGATCAGACCAGTAGCCCATTCAGGCCAGCATCCTGTTATTATAGTGGCACACCAGATGCACTCTCCCTTCCTGCTGTTTTTAGCAGCTGATATTCAAAAGCGCAGCTTGTGGCAGTGAAGGTAGAACATAGCCATCATGGCTAGCAGCCATTGGTAGCCTCAACCTTCACGGATTTGTTTAAGCCCCTTTTAAGGCCATGCATGTTGGTGGCTGCCATTATCTCCTATGGAAGCAAATTTCATAATTTAACAGTGTGAAGTACTTTATTTTGTCTGTCGGGAATCTACCAATGCTCAGCTTCATTAGATGTCCCCCACCAGTCCTAGTGTCATGAGAGAGCGAGAAAAACTATTCTGTATCCATTTTCCCAACGCCATGCATACACTTTTTGTGCTTCTGTCACGTCACATCTTACTCACCTCTCCTCTAAATTAAAATGCCCCAAATGCTGTGACTTTTCCTCATGGGGGAGTTGCCCCATTCCCTTGATCAGTTAATAAAAGGTAAAAAAAAGGTAAAGGACCCCTGACAGTTAAGTCCAGTCGGAGACAACTCTGGGATTGTGGCGCTCATCTCGCTTTACAGGCCGAGGGTATTTGTCCACAGACAGTTTTTCTGGGTTATGTGGCCAGCATGGCTAAGCCGCTTCTGGTGCAACAGAACACCGAAACCAGAGCAGTGCATGGAAACACCATTTACCTTCCCTCTGGAGCTGTACCTATTTATCTACTTGTACTTTTTTTGGCGTGCAGGGGCTGGGACCAAGCAGCGGGAGCGCACCCTGTCATGGGAATTTTAACTGCAGACCTTCTGATTGGCAAGACCAAGAGGCTCAGTGGTTTAGATCACAGTGTCACCCGCATCCCTTTGATCAGTTAATAAACAATACACCAATTCCAAGTTGTAGACAAACCATTAGCCACCAGCCATTCTGGGAACGTTGCAGGAAACTACTCCACCCACTGATCTGTTTAGGGCTCTGGCCTGCCTTGATGCAGATGGCTTTAAGCCCAGAATCTCCTGACTAGCAACCTGACTCTTTGATCTGAAGAGAGTGCAATCCTATGGAATGAGTCTGCTAATGAAATTCTGCAGTCCTGGCTTTTGTTATTTTGCAGTGGGGCAACAACTGAGGCATGTGAGGGTCACAACCAAGAGGTAGGGAAGCCATTCTGGTGTGAGATGCTCTGAGGGAACAGTGCACTTGAGTCTCCTCTCTCTCTGAGCTCAATCCCAGCTGTGCCTGTTTTAAAATGCAAAACATGAAAACTGAACCAAGAGGCAGGGCTCTCTCCCTCTCTTTATCAGTTAATTATGTCTACAGCAGTTTTTCCACACTGTTTACACAGAGTTTCACCCTTCTGATAATTTGTAGGAAGGATGTAGCTCTCTCCTGCGGTATCACTACAGAGGCTGACAGCATCAGTGAGGTGCCATTGAGTGATTGGGGGCAGTTTACACTGTTGCCTTTCAATTCTGATACAAAATGGATAAGATTAAAAAGTGGTTAAAATGTTTGCAAAGCTAGATAAATTCAATAGGCTGCAGAATGATATCCCACCAGCCCCAGAGGTTGGGCGCCATTTCTAAATGTGTTGTTTATGCATCTGTTTCATGGTGTGCATGGCTGATAATGCTAGCAGATGTTGAGAGTTCAGATTCCTGTCAGTTGCAGCAAGTGTGACCACAGTAGTCCAGCAACCTCCAGAGGTCAGCCCCTGAACTTCTTCAAAATCAGGATATTTGTATATAGGATTCTGTTGCACATGGACTACTTAGGTCATGAGTGCATGGATTTCAAGCTTGCAAGATCTACTTTGTTTTTGTTTGCTAGTTTTGTTAGAGAGGCATACCCGCTGGAGCAAGTTCACAGTGGGAGAATAGTAGTTTGGGAAAGAAACCAGATACAAAATGGTGGCTCATGGGGTGGAGCCAGTTACCTATAACAGCACATGAACCAGACATGGGGATAAACTAAATATAAAATTCTAATCACACAACTTGAGCCCTTTTTCTGTTGCTGTTCATAAACGATTGGACGTCAGCAGCACTTTCTGATCTACTGCAATTCATCCAGCATTCTGCCTGCAGGTGCCAACGTACCTTGTGCCCAAACCTGGCTTAAGGGTTTTGCCAGTCAAACCCATTCACCCTAGTCACTTGCTCTTCACCTAGAACAACTGTGTGGAGAAGGAGGGAGCAAGACCATGCCACATTGACTCTGGCCCTGATTCTGCAGGTGTTTCTGTACCTCTGGACATCTGTGTATCTGCTCAGCTGACCTCTGTTTTCCTCAAGAATATGATTGGAAGTACAGCCCCATGGTGAAAGAATGACCTCTGTCAAAATTCATTGTTGTTTGCACTCAGCTGTGCATTTTTATTATCGTGCCCATCTTTTAAATATGTAATTTCCTATTAAGATAAGGAGTAAGAGGCTAAACAAAGAGAGGTTATTGTGGGATAATTACTTATCCACCAGTAGCAACTAACCCTTTGTTACAGTGTGAGGTTTTTTTTATACACACACACATATTAAAGTTTTCATTGATCAAGGTCATTGCAAGAGTGTAGAAAATATTCTATGTAAATTAGCCATATTAGTTCTCTGCTTATGATATCCTCAACTTCTGATTGTTGAGAGTCAAATGAGCAGTCTAACTTCTTATGGCATGTACATGTGCAAAAACACACACACACACACACACACAGAGAGAGAGAGAGAGAGAGAGAGAGAGAGAGAGATGAGGGGGTGGGGAGCTTCCCAGGAAGCCATTGCACTGACTGTCGCATACCTGATTCTGCGATGCAATGGTGGGCAAAGGCTTAGTTAACCCTTCTCCAGCAGCTGCACACATTCCAATGTTTCTTGCTGGAAGGTAAGCCCACCACTAACCTTTCCTCCTGCAGATGTTCTATACAAATACTCAAACTAACAATATCTCCTTGCAGAAATGCCCCCCACATATTAATTTTGGTTATTATTCTGGTCTTAGTTTCCACACAGCAGGGAATTCTCAGTGGGTCGTTCCCCACAAGTTATAAAACTGCCTCCCATATGAGTTTTGGTTGTTCTCATTTAGGTACCAGGTGAAAAGTTTTTTCCTGTTTACTTAGGTCTTTGGAATGTAACCCACCTTTTTGCCAATGCTGCTGTTTTGTATACGGGCACTTCTGGACGACCTGTTTGTTGAGCATTTATCCTGACTTGTTTGCAGGGAGATTAGATGAAGTTGACTGTTTAAAAGGTAAAGGTACCCCTGCCCGTACGGGCCAGTCGTGTCCGACTCTAGGGTTGTGCGCTCATCTCACTCAAGAGGCCGGAAGCCGGTGCCGTCCAAGGACACTTCCGGGTCACGTGGCCAGCGTAACGAAGCTGCACTGGTGAGCCAGCACCCGTGCCGCACACGGAAACGGCATTTGACTGTTTAATGAGCATTAATTCCGATTTGCTTTGCATGGAGGTTAGATGATGGTGAGTCAAAGCAAGTGTCATCCCACATGCTCCCCTGTCTTTTCCTTTCACTTCCCCTATTGCAAGAAGTCTGATCCTTCGGGGAAGTGGGTTTCTTGGGCAAGACCTCCTAATCAACTAGAGTAGGGCAAGCCAAGTTTGCCACTAAGAGATTAAAGATTGTGATAGTCTTTAATGTTGTTGTCAATGTTTTGTTTAAATATTGCTGTGTTATACACAGTGGCAAAGCTGCATGCTTTGGCACCGGGGGCGGAGAGCAGGTGGGTGTGTGGCTGGCATGCACCCTGGGGGTGTGGCACGTCACCCACAGGGGCAGGGTGTGCATCCCGGGGGTGTGACATGCTGCCTACGGGGGTGTAGTGTTTGTCCTGGGGGCGTGGTGTGTGTCCTGGGGCGTGGCGCGTTGCCCACGGGGGGCATGGCGCCCAGTGTGGGGGTGCGCAATGCGTGTCTGGGGGGGCAGCCGCAGTGGTGCCCCCCCTCCCCGATGGTGCCGGGGGTGGTGTGCTTCCCCACCCTCCGTTCCTACACCAGTGGTTGTGTAGCTTGCTGCTCTGTGCTCTCATTGGGAAGAAGGATGGGGTAGAAGCACAAGGAGAGTGAGTGAGTGAATGAATGAATGAATGATTGCAGGCAGCTGGGAGGACATGGGTCTTTGGGCAACTGGTGGATATATAAGCATATCTGGTTCAACAACAGTGATGGAACAGATTTCACTTTGCCTGTGACAAGTAGGCAGAAGTGCAAAACTCTGAGAGGCCCTCTTTTTCTTTACTTCTTCTAACTCAATTGTTTCAGCTGCAGACCTTTTGTCAGCTTAGCTTCCCATATGCGTGTAATGTGAGAGGCTGTTGCTAGAGAGAGGGGGAAGAGAGAAGGGCTATGCTGAATGAAGGTCCTCGTGTCAGCAGAAACTGCAATGCTGGATAACACATGTTGGAATTTCATTTCTGCAGAGACCACAGCTTCCTTCAGCGTTGAACAATAGGGGTGCAGTAGAGGCTTAGCGATCGATCCCATTCCTGCCTGGACCATGACTACTTTGCATGTGGCATGAGGAAAGGGTCATAGCTTAGTGCATGGGTAGGCAAACTAAGGCCCGGGGGCCGGATCTGGCCCAATTGCCTTCTAAATCCGGCCCGCAGACAGTCAGGGAGTCAGCATGTTTTTACATGAGTAGAATGTGTCCTTTTATTTAAAATGCATTTCTGGGTTATTTGTGGAGCATAGAAATTTGTTTTTTTTTCTTCCAGAATATAGTCCAGCCCCCCCCCCCCCAAGGTCTGAGGGACAGTGGACTGAAAAAGTGCTGGAAAAGTTTGCTGACCCCTGGCTTAGTGGCAGAGCACATCCGTTGCATGTGCAAGATCCCAGATTCAGTCATTCACAAGGGCATTCTCCTGCCCACCCCCCAAATTACCTTCCATGTCTGTAGAAGGGGTTATGAATAAGAAATGCAGGTAGGGATCCAAAATCCCATGCGTATCTTTCTTTTTTTAATCATTAGGTTTTGCTTGATTCAGAGTTTTCAGCTCTGACAGATTAGAACAGCTTGATGCTGGTGCTTCCTGTCCAGTTTACAGCACCTCCCTTTCCCACCTCCAAGTTCCAAACGTGCCCATACATAGCCTGCAATCCACAGAACTTCTCTCTTCCATTTTTTGCTTCCAGTATTTTCTTAGGTACAACTTGAGCAACGGGTTTCTTTAGATGTCCTTCTCTCCCAGCAGTGACAGAACTTTTCTCCCTTTATTCATCTCAGCTGGCTGCTTCCCATTGGTTCTTGTCTTGGCTTCTGTAAGAGAGAGAGTAGCTGAGGGGAAAAGTTCTGCTAAAGCCTCTGCTCACGTTGGGGAGGAGAGGGTTACAGATTTCTTAGTGTCTTGGCTTAACTGGGGTGAAGCTGGTCAGTGGACAGAGCTAAAAGTGCTGGCCTTCCAACTTTTGCTCAGTCCCAAATACGGCCCCTT
Organism: Podarcis gaigeae; assembly: GCF_964106915.1. Taxonomy (NCBI): domain Eukaryota; kingdom Metazoa; phylum Chordata; class Lepidosauria; order Squamata; family Lacertidae; genus Podarcis; species Podarcis gaigeae. The sequence continues at coordinate 87,910,266 of NC_139679.1, forward strand.
GTATTTTATTACATTTTTTAAAAAAAATCGTTGCTGATCAGCAGCCTTTATTGGAAATGACTTTGTATTTGGAGCTGTTATAGCTGGAGGATTGTTTGGCATAGACGTCCTAGCTGTCTGTCGGCCTTTCTATTTTAGCATTGCAAATAATGAAGCAAGCAAGCAGGTTTGTTTTTCCGTGTGCATTTCTCTCTCCACATGTTCCGTTTGCAGTGGCAGCTAGAACTGTGCTGTCTTGTTGCAGTGTTTGGGGTGGGATTGAAGCTTCTCTAAACCTCACATCCTTCCCTCTTGCAAGACTTCTTTGCGCCTCGCAAAGCCAGCTCAGCCAGCCGCACTTCGGAAAACACTTGGAGAGGTCCATGAATTTGCTTTGCACATTCACTAGACCCTTGTTTTGACTCTCTGGCCCATGCTATTTGACTCTGAAAAAAGGAGCAGTTGTAAGGAATCTACATTTCACCGTGATTGCACTTATACTCAGGGACTCCCTGACAGGAGCCAGTTTTAGGCACCTGCTAAAAACTCTCTCTCTCTGTCTCTCTCTCTCTCTCTCTCTCTCTCTCTCTCTCTCTCTCTCTCTCTCTGTGTGTGTGTGTGTGTGTGTGTTTAGGCAAGCCCTCAAAGACATGTAAAGCTGTTATTTTCCCTTATTTAATTTTTAATTATTGGTATTATTCACAGAAACCTACAAAGAGCATAAAATTCCGTTCTAGAGACTAGCAAGCACAGCAAACAGCAATGCAGTTTGTTAGCAATCCCTCTCATACTCCTTCTCCAAACAATTCAAATTCCCGGGATTCCCTGTGCAGAAGAAGGAACCATGACACTACTTAGTCATTTTAACAAGCCGTCTCATCTCCGCTTCAAACGCAGCGAAGTCTTTGTGATTCACTCAACCCAAAGGGAATGAAGATACGCTGGGAAGATGTGGAAAAGATAGGCCTCTATCTTCATTCTCCCATAATCTGGTTGCTGTACCGTGGGCTGGAATTTATCAGTTCCAGATGTGGAACTGGCAGCCTCTCTAGAAACAAGCCAACCAGGCTTTCTCAGCCCTCTGAGGAACACCAGGCTGTGAGCAATACATCATCAGGGGAAATGTGTTTCTCCCACTTGTGCGTGTGACCTTGGGAGTTTCTTGAATTAATTTGGTGATGTATGAAAACAATAACATGAATGAATTGTGCAGTTGTTAGAGGAGAGACAGGTGGGTCACATTTTACTCTGGAGGAATCGAAGGATTGAATGCCTGAACACAACCTGCATTTGAGGCTGGGATAAGAAAGTGAACAAACATGGAACAGAATTTGAATTATTGTGGAAAGCTCTCAGATCCAAGATAGTCCAAGACTAGATCCTCTGGACAGAGGCCAGCTTTTTGTGCTGAGTCTGTGGAAAAACAGCTTGCTGCACAATTGCATGCGGGTCTCTGGCATTGCCTTTGTGGAAAACCTTCTGCTCTGTTGTATCCAGACCAAAGTTTGTTGCTTTCTCTCCATACCTCCACCTTCACTGGCAGCCTTGGTATTTTTGGCACCAACACATCCAAAAACCATGTCACAAAGGAAGCATACTTATTTAAGCATTTGTGGGTTGAACATGCTGTGCCGCTCTCTTCCATATGCTGCTGGTTCCATCCATGGCCAAGCAGCTATTCGGGGATATAATGCAGAAGGCCAGTTTTTGGAGATCACCCTGTAGCTTGGTAAGCAGGAGGGGCTCTTTCAATATCACAGATGTTGATACAAGCATTAAAAAAAAACCCTGAGATGCAAAATAGCTTCTTATTGTGGGCTGGTTCAATGCACCAAGTCTTCTGTCAAGTGCTGGATGAGGAAAGCAAAACATAAACAATAATGAAGTCCTTCTGCATCCACACCTGGTGATAGGGCACCTTGCTGCTCTGGGGACAAAGGTGGACTTTGTCTTGATTTGGTTGAGTGGATTCTAGGTTGTCTGCTCTTGCATCTTCTGTTCTGGAATTCTGGCAGGCTTTTGTGACAGGTCTCTGGATTTTTCAGTTCAAGATTTATAACAGGTTTAAAACTTCAACTCTGATATATCTCCCCTTACTTTCAGGCCATTTGGCTAGAACGATATGTTTGTATCCCATAATGAAGTGGTTTGCAGGCGCACTGGCAAAAGTGCTGACTTGGCTCTGTACACGTCTTTGGGACTTCCTTTTGGAGGCCAGGTGTGCAGGCATCCAGGTAACTAGTACTGATGGCTTGGAAACTGGAGTCTCCTTTAACCAACAGCAACACGTGCTTCATTCTCAGTGAGGTAGTAAACCTGTTTTCAGGTTTGCAGGTGGGGACTTGTATGCATTTGAGTGCTCTCCATAAAGTAATAATAATAATATCCTGCATGTGCTATTATTCAGTGATATATGATTAGACTTAAGGCTATCTCACATTGGTTCAAGCTCTATAGAGGCAGGAAATGGGAAGCTAAAACTGATGCCTCAACAGACATGATTAATGATGTTGTGCAGTGTCATAGGTTGTGCTTGCTTACAACTTGGCTCTCCATAAGCCAACACTTTCCCTTTGTCTTAGTCCAAATCCAGATGTGGAGGGAGAAAACAACTCGCAATGTCTTGTATTGCCTTATGAAATGTTTTGAGTGTTGCTTGAGGGATCCTCCCGCGAGTTTGACCCATGCTGCTTCGTTGCTTATGTTAGTAGCCACCAGAATGGGTTAAAGAGTAGGAGATGGAGGACTCCTTGAATGCAGCAGGAGCAAGACTCTGGCTCAAACAGAAGTTGAATCAGCTAGTTAGACAAAATGGATGGGAAAACACCATAATTTGAGGGGCAACCCTGCATATTCCCGATCTTGGCGCTTTTGCCATCACTACTTCTGACTGATCTCAATGCCCATGAAGTCTAGAACCTTTTCTTTTGAATGTGGGGATGCATTCTGTAGTTTACTATCTAACTCAGCCTTAGCTGCACTTAAGCTCATTAAGGAAGCCTGATTCTGTTGGGTCATCACCAGTATATATGTAGCCAGCCACAGCAAGCCTTTATTCAAAGCCGGCAGAATTGGTGAAAAGGCATTGCACAGCTGCAGTTCTCCTTCTTCGCCTCCCTTTCCCCCTCTATATTAAAATAGGGAAAGCTCCCCTACTGAGATGTCTACCTCCACTGAATTTCCAAGCCATTAGAAAATACATTCTGGCAGCTGGGTTTCCTCAGGTCACAGACACTTTTTGTAGTGAATAATACCAGCTGATTTTAATGTCATTGTTCCTTAACCCAATTGAATCGGATTAAGGTAAGGAAACTGTCTGGCTTAATTAGGATTTACCAGAGTTCAAGTTCAGAGCAAGTGATCAAAGCCCAACTAATCCTGATATATACACATTTTTTTCACTCTTCACAGTGACAATCATCACCAGTCATTTTATGCTTCCAACCCTTAATTCCATCTTTCAGGTATCCTTTTCCAGCAAAACCACACTAGAGGAGTGCAAATGGAAGCCAAGTTTTCCTTAGTACTGATAATAGGATGTTCCAGAATCCATATTTGGACAATGTCAGTATTAGGCCAACCAAGGGTCTTTGCTGACCTAGCATGTTGTTGGTGCCATTTAAGGGTCAAATCATAGAGCTAGATGGAAGGGGGTCTTGTAGACTATCTAGTCCAACACTCAACTTCAAACAGAATATCCCCAGAGCTGGAGCAGCCCCAGCAGGTGGCTGCCTAACCTCTACTGAACTACTACCCCAATCAGCACTGACCATTAGCCAAGACTGAGTGGGGCTGATGGGAATTGGAGTCCGATGGCATCTGGACGGCCACAGGTTCCCCAGCTGTGCTCTACTAGTAATTCTACTCTGGTAAGAATTAGCCCATCAACCACCAGCCAGCAACAGCTCAATTAAGCTTTAGGTTTTGCATTATGCCTAGAACTGCAAAATAAAATAGATCCAGTCCAGAGCAGGTCACAATATATGGCATATGTTGGCCAGCCATGGTTGGAACAGGATGCAAAACAGTGACAACAGTATTCAGCGGAAAAGCCAGGCGTCCCACCCCCAAACAAATTCTCTTAACTGAAAAGAGACTGTCTGATCTGAGGCATGCAAACCAATCACAGTGAACTCTTATTTTTGCTCTTTTCCTGTGTGCTTGTTTTGCTGAACCCTGAAATAGTTCGGAAATTAGATATTGCAAATGTTCAAAACTTCAAAGAATCTCTCGGGTGTGCTGTGATCAAGTTGGCGTATAAATGAATACAGTGGTGCCCCGCAAGACGAACGCCTCGCAAGATGAAAAACCCGCTAGACGAAAGGGTTTTCCGTTTTGGAGGCGCTTCGCAAGTAGCGCTAATCCGCTAAGCTGTCAATGGGCTTGCTTCGCAAGACGAAAAAACCGCTAGACGAAGAGAATCGCGGAACGAATTCTTTTCGTCTAGCGAGGCACCACTGTAGCTGTGAACACTGCATAATTTCTGACCAGAAAGCGCACCCATTTTGTGTGCTTGCACACCAAAACTTTTAAAATACAGAATGGGTTTATCATTTAATTATTGCAAAGCTTTTTGTGATATGGTTTACATTTTCAAGTCCGGACTCAAATTTTTTGTTTTCTATGGTTGCTCCAGCTTCTTTCTATAAAAGATAAGATGATGTGTTCTGTCAAAGCAGCCTTCCTGAGACTAGCGACGGCTCAGGGTCCCACTAAGTCTCGGAGGGGTCTTTTATTCTCCCAGCCAGCATTAAGCACCACATATTCATGATCAGTTTTGATACAGCTGGGAGAACATTTAAGTGACTCCCACTTAGGAGTCTGGCATGATTGTGTGGATCCAACGAACAGGACTCCTAAAAGGGGCAAGGAGGCGATTTCATGGGAAAGAGATGCACACATCAGGTTTTGCTCACCTAGCTGGGCATTGAACTCTTTTCTCAGTTGCACGGAAACCACTCATGGATAATCAGCTACCTGAAGTTGAGGGAATATCAGAAGATCATAGGAGAAGGGCTGGAGCAAATAGAAGTGACACCACCATCATCATCGTTGTCAGTAAATAAATACATGCTGTAACAAATCTAAATGCCATTAGTGAATGCAGATGTACAACAGGTTACTTTTATTAATTGGGTTTTCTAAGGTAAGGAGAAATCCAAATGATTTTTTTAAAAAAGTATGGGCTATTGGGTTGACAAGAACATTGTGGATGCTGCAAAAAAAGTGTGTGTGTAAGCAGCTCAAATTGCACAATAAATGTCTGTCTGTGAATACCCTGAATCTCTAACACAAATCCCCAAACAAATGCATTTATGATTCTCAAAATGTGGAGGATTTCCTTACTGGCATCTGGACACTGAAAAAGAAAAAGAAAAAGCTGGATGTTTTCTTGCTGTTTCAGCTGCAGTCAAGCTTAGGTGCAAAGTTGCTAATGGCCACAGGGTCACACACTCCCCCCCCCCAAAAAAAATTCAATTTGAACCTTTGCACAGGTGCAGATACCACAAAGAGCTAAAGGGGGCAGTGCTGAGTCTTTTGCCAGGCACAAGCTAAACTGGCACTCCAGGTACTTTGAATTTTCTTCTGCAAAATTTTCATTTACCTTTTGCTTAGCAGGAAATGGGCTCTCTATTTGAGGAAAAGGTGAAATGGCATATGCATTGATTACTATCAAAAGTATAAAAGAAAAGCACTAAATTCATTGCACATAATGGGAGTTTTATCTGATGACATGGGCTATAGCATCTTGCCCAAAGCAAACAAATTTGGAAATGGCAGACTTATTTTTTATTTCCTTCTAAATGTTACTTTTAACACATCTGGAACTGGTTTAATTGCTTTTCTTCAATCACAAATATTTGCATATAGCTGTATGTTATTTCAAAATAGAATAAAGTGTGAGTTTTAGAAAGTGGCCAAGACTGAAATTCAGAGGCAAGGAAATTAAAAGCTAAGGATAGTTATTTGATGCTCTAATGAGCTTCATCCAGTCTGTTTCCTGTCCCTGAGAGCAGTGGAAAAGAAGAGTTTTCAACTTAGCAGTCACATTTAAAAAAATAATTGGAACCCAGCTCTTTGAGATGACTTAGCTGTGGTTGCTGGCATTTATTTTTCTTCTGTCTCGATGCCTGTTAAATTTGTTAACAGTGAATGCGTCTCCTGGTAGGAGCACATCATATAGCTGACTACAGTCTCCAAAAATTATGCTGCCAGGAATAACTAACAGTACGTCAGAATTGGCCCTGGGACAGAAAACGTTTTTTGCTTTGTGAAAGGAGTTCTCTGGAGGGATCCATATGGGGGAAAAATGAATTAGGAGTGCAGAATTCATTTTCAGGAATCCAGTCTCCTGCTTCTGGATCTTTCATACAAAAACCATATGGATTTTGAATTCTGACAGTGTTCTCTACCCCCGCTTTAAATGGCTTTTTCTTAAGTACATATATTATTCTTTGGAGTAGGGAGGGTGCCTGTATTGACCATAGGCATTGCTCCACAGAGTAAAAGAAAAGAGAGAGATGTCTAATTGTTGTGCCCTACATCTCCATACGCGGGTAGCGCTGTGGGTTAAACCACAGAGCCTAGGACTTGCTATCAGAAGGTCAGCGGTTCGAATCCCCGTGACGGGGTGAGCTCCCGTTGCTTGGTCCCTGCTCCTGGCAACCTAGCAGTTCAAAAGCACATCAAAGTGCAAGTAGATAAATAGGTACCACTCTGGCGGGAAGGTAAACAGTGTTTCTGTGCGCTGCTCTGGTTTGCCAGAAGTGGCTTGGTCTTGCTGGCCACGTGACCCGGAAGCTGTACGCCGGCTCCCTCGGCCAGTAAAGCGAGATGAGCGCCGCAACCCCAGAGTCGGTCACGAAGAAGTTAGTTTCACAAAACTATGGAATTTACTCCTGCCAGAGGTAGTAGTGATGGCCACCAATTTGGGTGAATTTAGAAGGGGGGGAAAGGAAGATAAGGCTATTTATCAATGGCTACTAGCCACAATGGCTTTGTTCCACCTCCATCAGAGGCTGCACCACATTGGCACCCACTGTGGTTATAATAATTTCCTTTAGGTGTTACTTCCCCGCCCCTCTTTCTGCTCTCTTTCAACTGGACTTGCTGCTTTCTTTTTGCCCTCCCCCCCAAAAAGAAATAATTTTAAATGAATTGAGCGAAGAGAGTTCTATCTTTTTACTGCTGTCTGCTGGATGGCTGCATATGAACCAATGACTCATCAAACCTTTCCAAGTATGTGTGTGTGTTGGCCAGAAACTTGCTTTCCTTATCGGCAGGGGATGAGGTGGGTGAGCAAGCAGCTCTCGTTACTTTCTAGCAGTCCACATGCTCTCTCATGGAGGAGCCGCAGCCTGTTTTATTTTGGGGTTTGGGGTGAAGAGAGGGAAAGGAAGGACCCATGCAAACTCTGCCTTTAATGGAGTGTGTATGGGATTGTTCCCCTCTTGGAAATGTCTGTACAGGGAAAGGGGAATTTGCTATTCCATGCAAACTATATAGCCCATTGCCCCATGTGCCATGGTCACCTCCAGACTGTGCCACCATTTTCCAAGAGAGATTCAGTGGCGTACTGGCTGGCAGTTAAAGTGTGTTAAAGTGTTTTGTCAATACAAATCTGCTTTGAGAAAAACGAAAACTTCTGAACTTCTTTTGTGGTAAGGAAAGTGACGAGGGGATGTGCTAAAAAATGTGGGACGGCAATCAGTTGATGTGAAATCTTATAACCTCTGTGCATTCAAATTGGGACAAATGCTTGATAAAAGAGCAAGCACAGTATAGCCTCCATGCAAGCTTTGGGCTAGCAAATCAGGATTGAATGCTCAGTGGATGGGATGTCTGGAGGAACTCCCAGTTGCCCCCAAATGCAGTTTTGCTGTTTCTTCAGTTGAGGGAGTGCATGTGTGAAAGAGGGAGGAGGGAGAGAGAAAAAAACTGTTTACATGGATTTTGAGAAAGACCTTATATACACTAAATTTTATTGCAGTTCAAAATTCCATGTTGTTTGTTCAGAAGACTTCCACAGCCCCTTTATCAGTCTGTCTACACTTTCATTAGGGAATCCTGAATTGGAAGTGAATTTTGTATTTACACAACAGAGGGTTTATCACATGCCAACAAAAACAACGAAACAAAAAATCCTCTGTCTACAGGCACAAAGGAATATTTCAATATAATTTGTTATCTTTTGTCTTCATACAGTTCATTGTGTGTGTGTGTGTGTGTGTGTGTGTGTGTGTGTAGAGGGAGGGATTGTGCTCTGTTTTGTCTTCCAAAAAATAGGCAGTTCTGTCTTCCTGCTGTACAGTGGTACCTCGGTTTAAGTACTTAATTCGTTCCGGAGGTCCGTTCTTAACCAGAAACTGTTCTTAAACTGAAGCACCAGTTTAGCTAATGGGGCCTCCTGCCTCCGCACCGCCAGAGCACGATTTCTGTTCTCATCCTGAACTAAAGCTCTTAACCTGAGGTATTATTTCTGGGTTAACGGAGTCTGTAACCTGAAGCGTCTGTAACCCAAGGTGCCACTGTACTGAAGAGTTGGCACAAACCAATATGGACGGCTTGTGCCACGGACAGCCAAACTACAGAACTGTTTGGAACCTAGTATCCAGTGGGCTTGAGATTAATCTTTACAGTGGACAAAGGCATGATTGGGGGAGGCTGTTCGAATTAGGTGTAGGTGGCACTGCTTTGCAGTGGTCTGGTCTGACATGGATGGTTATTTACAGAGGGACCTCCTTCATGTGCCTCCTCTATGAGAAGTCTGGAGGGTGTCCTTTTCTGACATGGCTCCCTGTTTGTGGAATGCTCTCTCCAGGGAAGCTTGCCTGGTGCCTTCATTGCATATTTTTAGGCGCCAGGTGAATACATTCCTCTTTTCCTAGGCCTTTGGCTAATAAAACAATCAATGGTCTCTTAAACTGTAGGGGGTATTGTTTTTGTTTGTTGCTATAGCATGTGTTTTTATGTTGTAAATCACCCTGTGATCCTTTGATGAAGGGTGGTATAGGAATTAGATTTTTTTAAAAAATAATGGTAGATAGGACCATTGGTCTGTTTAGCTCAACACGGTCTCTACACAGACTGGCAGCAGTTCTGCAGAAACTCTTTCCTGGAACTCTATTACAAACCCTTTGCACCATTTCCCCCCTCATTTCACATCTGGCAGTGCCGTCGCTGAGAGCTGGAACCACCTAGAGTGTGCTAAAGCTGAAAAATGTAAATGCCAGGCTGAAAGGGAAGGGTGTGGAATGGCATTACCCATAAAGGGCATGATGCAGGATTCCATTCACCTACCTTTTTTATAGAGGGCTCAGCTGGAGCTGGGGAATTTTTGCCCCTCTTCAAGCTAGCACCACACATAACAGGATCCCCAGAGGTTTTTTGTGCAGCTGATGCAAGACAGGCATTAGTTACAGGTACCCCAAATAAGCAAGAGAAAGTGATGCCCCCAAACAGCAAACAATTTGCAGGGGGGGGGATTCATCACTATTCTGGGTTTTTTGTTTTACAAAAAGCTATTTGTCTCAAAAGCGGGAGAAGAGTGTTAGTGTGATTCCAAACCAGGCCTGGCAGGAGTCTTGTCTGAAGCTGTGCTGGAGCTCATCTTGTCGTTTTTGCATGAAAAGGCAGTTGTGCAAAGGTGGGAAGATCTTGGAAGATTTCAGGTCAAGAAGCTCTTCTGGTGGAAGAAGACTCGAGAACAGTTTGAATGCTGGGAGTTTGCTGGCACAGTCTAGTTTACAGTTGGCAGATGAAACCAGGATCTGATATAGTGGCATATTTCACTTCAGAAACCCTGGTTGGCATTTGAGTCTCTTCCCTCAGCTGCTTTGCACTTCTTAATATGGGGTAATATTCAACTAAGTTTTACACAGAGTAGACCTATTGAAGTTAAAAGCTAGGTTTTTCAATTTCAGTGAGTCTGTTCTGAGTAAAATTTAGCTGAATCCCCCCCCCCCCGTGATTTCTCATTGCTTGCACATTCAGGGTTATTGCTTGATTACTGAGGGCTGGATGACTGACAGCTGAATGTGTAAATGGGCGTTGTGGTGAATTAATTCTGCCAGTTTGTTTTATTATTAGTAATCTGCATCTTCAGGGGAGAAACACTCCCATTAAAGCCCACTCAGATAAATTAAAACAATAAAGGAATAAATTAATCGTATGACAACACTGGTAAAAAGAGCAGCGGAACGAGACACCACATCGTTACAATGTGCTAATCAAAGGAGACTTCCGGGTTGGCGCCATCGCCGAATGGCGGACTCCCTCCGAGCTCCGGAGGGAGCCTGCTTGGCAGGGGTTGGGTCCCCGCGCCAGCGACGCGGGGACCCTCAAAAACCATGGGCGCAGATGCCCATGGACTTGGTGACTCGGCGGGCAACGTTTGCGCCCCCCAACCCGCGAAAGAGCCTTTTTAACGGCTACGGAGCGGGGGATGGGGGTGGCGTGGTGCTATGAGTCCTCCGCTTCCCCTGCCGAGCGAAGCTGCATGCCATTCGACGGAGAGCGCTGACTTCTTCCATTGAAAATTTGGACTAAAAACAACAACCCGTGAGTAATTGGGAAATCGGATCTAAAAGGAACTAATTTTTTTAAAATTCGGAACGAGCGGGGGAGATGCAAAGAGGAAGTCCGTCTCCCCCCGTTGTAGAGGATTTAAAGCAAGGACCTGACAACTAAGATCGAGAGAAGGGTCTGTTTTTTATTGATAAAAGTTATTAATTTCACGATGGAAAATTACAAGATTGTGCTGGAGGAGAAAAGTGGATTGTTTGAGTTAAAGTGCAACCCCCCCCCCCCGGGAACCGGGAGAGATCCGTGAGAGAGCCTGGTGAGGAGATATAAAGATTTTGACAGCTGTCAAAGTAGCTGTCAAAGTTGGAGAATAAAAAGAGAACTTTGTTACTAGTACTTTGCTGGTTAGATTCGCTACAATGCGGATATAAATTGTTGAAAACAAGGGACAATAAGTTAGTTTGACTTTTGGGTGTGATCTGGAAGGAAACTAAGTTACCATAATCCCTCTAGAGGGGATTTTGGGACACTACAAGAATTGTTGCAAGTGGAAAAATACTCATGGATTTGAATAGGACTTTTTATCTCCTGGGAAAGCTGCAAAAATGAAACATTATTTTGTCTACAGAGGTCTCTACACTAAAGGAGACAATAGATATATTTATTGAAGAACGGAAGGGACTTGACGCAAGTTTCTGTTCCTGAACAAATAAAGCCTCTGTAGAGGAACTAGAAGATTTTGAAATTAGAATGTTTTTGCTGCGGAACAGGAAAAGAAACCTGAGGAAAGTGAGGAAAGAGAACAACAAGAAGTGGACAGAGCTGGAAGTGGGAGCATTTGGGACATTCAGATTTAAAAGGATTAAGAAACAAAATTTGAGTTTTACTCGTAAATATAGAGATCTGGATGAAAGAAAAAATGGACCTTCTTGAGATAGAGTTTTTCCAAAGACTGGGTGTTTGAAACTAAAGACTACCAAAAAGACAGCAAAGACTACCAAAAAGACGGCAAAGTGGAGCTGATCGAGATTTGGACATGGCTTGGGGTCTCCAGGCTGACAGCAGATAGATTGATGGACATTGGGGATCGAAACCGGGAAAGGGGGGAGGGAAATTCGGAATCCAAAGGGTGTAAAATTATATTCTGTTCTTTATTTTGTTATTTCATTCTGTCCTGTGTATTAAAGAGGGGAATTCGTGGAAGGGAACAGGGATCGATCTTAGAGGGAAAAAATATTTTTAAGTTGAAGGATGGTGGAATATAAGGGGAAAATGGTTATATAAGATGAATTAAACTGAACATTGGGTCAATGATAACAATGATAATAAGCTTAAAATTTAGGGTAAAAACTTGTGGAACTAATTTAATGGAAATGGAATACAAGAGGGGGTGGGGTGGAGAAGTCCTGGAAAGATGTCAATGAAAGTAAGGCCTAAATGCAAATGTCTTTTTCTCTCTCTTTTTTTCTTTTCTCTTTTTTTTCTTTTATATTTTGGATTTTTTGGGAAACTTCAATATTATTTTTTAAAAAAAAAAAAAAACAAAAACAATGTGCTAATTAAAACCGCTTAGCTGGGTTTAAAAATCTGCTGGAAAGATGAAAGGGTAGGTACCCTGTGGGGATCCGTTGGAAGAGCACTGCATTTATGGGCCATCCTCTCCACAGTTGCTACTCGCCTGCCACCAAAGCTCAAGACACTCAAGGAAAGGTCTCTTGTCTGGCGGAGGTTAACTATGGATAACTATGGATTTGAATGCTGGATAACTATGGCCAAGCTACACCGTTGGGCTGGCGCACCAACCTCAAATGGTGGAGGCTGCTCTGTAACCTGGAGGCCTGACGCCTCCTGTAACAACACTGGGTCCGTCAGCATCCTCACCAAACAAAATGTGATGCTGGTTCTTGAGGTGGACTGCAACCCCTTCTCCACTCTCACCAGCGGCACCTCCATCTTGTCAGGATACAGCCTCAGTTTATCAACCTTCCTCAAGTCCATCATGGATGCCAGACACTAACTCAACACTTTTCCTCCCATGAAGTACAGTGGTACCTCAGGTTAAGTACTTAATTCATTCCGAGGTCCGTTCTTAATCTGAAACTGTTCTTAACCTGAAGCATCACTTTAGCTAATGGGGCCTCCCGCTGCCGCCGCGCTGCCAGAGCACAATTTCTGTTCTCATCCTGAAGCAAAGTTCTTAACCCGAGGTACTATTTCTGGGTTAGCAGAGTCTGTAACCTGAAGCATATATAACCTGAATTGTATGTAACCCGAGGTACCACTGTATAACCAGAGGTTCTGAGGTGCCATTGGTGGCCATGTGTGAGAGAGGGCTTTCTCTGTGGTGGCGCCCTGTCCCTGGAACCCCCTACTCCAAGAGGTTAGGCTGCAAGGGTATCTTCCTCTTCAGTGGTTGAAGGCATTTCTTTTTTTAAAAGCTTTTGATTCTCTTGTTACTTAATTTGACTTCTTGGTCAATTGGTGTGTGTGTGTTTCTGTTTTGGGTTCTTGTTTTCTTGTTCTGTGTTGCTGCTTTTTAGTCTGGTGCTTGTTTGTTCTCTCCCTTCCCTTCCAAATGATGGATTCCTGGTGTTTTTATATTTTATTAGTTGCTTTGAGCAACCCCTTTTTGGAGGAGAAGACCTCGATATAAATGTTTAATATAAATAAGAAGAAGAAACATTGTTGATGGCAGACTAGCTCTCTAGGTACTTCATCCAGCAGTTTCCATGCAGATATGAAATAGAATGGGGACTAGATAGGATCCTGTGATGAGGGGCTAAACACCAGTTCCCCATAGCCATCTTCTGGAATTTGCCCTTAGAGCAGGAGCAGAGACATGGCAACTCAGTGTGCCATCAGTCCCAACTGCCTGTCCAGAAGGATTTCATGCTCAGTGATGGTGAATAGCATTGAGTGGTCCTTCACTTAGCTTTTGAGGCACTTGCAGTGTCCAAATCAGGCCTTAGCTCAGACTGAAATTAACCCAGGTATGAGATGATATGGTATAATATTGTGCTAGATCTCTGGTGGCCCATTCAGAAGACCATATTTTCACCTGACATTCTAGATAGTGGACAGCTTTATTTGTGAAATATTCACCCAGAACTTACTGAATTGTTTCTGAGACAGGAAAACCGGCTACATAATTTCATTCAATCTGTGCTGGGCTTATTTGTGAAGGACCTGTTTGAAACAGCCACTCTGAGATGAGGATTGGGCAGTATTGTGTGGGTGAGCCTGGGGAGACAGGAATGGAAGGGTGCTTATAATTGATATTACATCATGGAAGTATCTACCTTTTGTTTTTAAAAAAGTAATAAAAAATGGAAGTTTGCAGCTGTTGGGAGCCCTAACAATTGAGGGGTATTAGGGAAAGCATGCAGGGAGATGCAGAAAGAGAACCACAGTTGTTTCACTTCATTATTTCCTGGAGATATCTGGTTTCTCTGGTAAGTGAAACTTAACAGCAGCATACCCCCCTGCAACTTTTTTTTCTGAGTCAGAAGAGCAGTCCTTTAACATGCCTGTCCCTGTTCCGAATTGCAACACAGTCAGTCAGTGTTCTCCCCATTTTTACTCCTGAGCCAGTATGCAGACTGCTACAATCTCCATAGTTCACTCAGCTGAAACTTGGCTGCTCTGCCCATTTCAGGCTCTTATCTAGGGATGCTGGAGAGCTGTGAGAGGAGCATAAATTGCCGGTGTTCACTTACTCATTGTGTTTCCGTAACAGAAATCAACCCAGCAATAAAATTGGTGTTTGCTGCTACTGTTGTTTTCAGTCCACAAAACAACATGTACTGGATTACATTGTGTGCCCCCCCCCCCCCCGCAAATTTTTGCACGATGTTTCCCTTGCTTTCAAATGAACAGGGTGGAATAATGTAAGGACCACATAATGACATCGGTTACGAAATTTTGCCACATTGGACAGTGAGACACGTAATGTAGTTTGGGGTGGAAGATGAACAGCAGTGGAATGGAAACAGTGCTGCATGAGAAAAATACAATAAAATGCCCTTCTTTCACAATGAGGGATTTTGCTGGATCCCTGGCACTGAGAGAAACTGCCAGTGGGGAAATTTGGAGCCTGTGGCCCTTCATAGAATCATAGAATTGTAGAGTTGGAAGGGAGACCAAGGCCCAACTCTCTGTATTGAAGCAATTTCAGCTAAAGCATCCATGACAGATGGCTATCCAACTTCAGCTTAAAAACCTCCATGGAAGGAGAGTTCAGCAACTTCTGAGGGAGTCCATTCCACTGTCAAATGGCTCTTTCCATCAGAAAGTACTTTGTGAGATTTAGTTGGAATCTCCTTTTTTGTAACTTGAAACCATGGCTATCCTATCTCCTCTCAGTCTCCTCTTCTCCTGGCTAAACATACTTAACTCCCTCAACCATTCCTCATAAGGCTTGGTTTCCAGACCCTTGATCATCCACAGGTTCTCCCTCCTTGTCATAAGGCAAATAAGAAGAGCTCAGCTTTTCATATAGTTTATACATGTCCCCTTTTCAGTGCTAATATAATGGTTTCTCAACAATTTGAGCTAGGAATACTGGAAAATAGAGTCTTTGCCATCCCAGCTACTTTGAAGAACCAGCTGAAGGGCTTGCCACATTTCCAGCTAATCACATTTTCCACTTGCATTACTAAAATAAGAATGCCATTTGTGGCTTTTGAGCTTGTCCACGATAAGTCTCCGGTGCAATCTTCAGTTTTTCCCAGCTCCTGTTAAAAGTCTGTCCTCATTTCACTTTCCTGTACAGCTCTAAAGATCATATTCTGTTGCTTGATTGGGCTGCTTCCCATTTAAGATGGCACACTAGTTCGTTAAAATTAACATTACATTTACTCACTTAGAATCATTGGCTCATTCCTACCTTTATGAACATCCAATAGAACTCTGGTTGCGGCAGTCACTTCACAGGTGGAGGGAGGGAGGGTGGGGGGCAAATGGAGGGTGGGGAGGAACCTTCTAGAACTTCTGGTAAAAACCCTCCTTTGTAGTGGGTAGATAGATAAGGGTTTGAGGGAAGGTAAGGGGAATTGATTTGAAAGCGCTGAGTGCATGGAAAACATACTTAAGGAAACATATTTGAGGGGGAAGAAAGAATAGAGGAGTGGAAGAGAGAAGGGAGTGATTATTCCTAGGGTTTCTTTTTCTTCTGATGCTGAGGACAAACAGTGGAATGACTAATGGAGCTGCTCTACTTTGAATGCCAAGCTCAGCTTCACAAACGTTGGCATTCCTCAAGGCCAAACATTAAATCTTGACAGAATGGCGAGACAGCCTCAGGTTGACGTGGAGGGGCAGCCGTTTAGACATTTTTATTTTATATTTATGCACGTATTTATTTGAGAATTTATTTCTCGCCCCTCAGTGTAAATTCATGTTTTGGGGCAGCTCACAGCATATAAACTTTCAATTTCGTAACAATGGGATACTGTGTGTGATACATATATATATATAGAGAGAGAGAGAGATACAGTGGTGCCTCGCAAGACGAAATTAATTCGTTCCGCAAGTTTTTTCGTCTTGCGAGTTTTTCGTCTTGCGAAGCACGGTTTCCCATAGGAATGCATTAAAAATCAATTAATGCGTTCCTATGGAAACCGCCTTCAGACCAGGTCCGGGACAGTCTGTCCCCCGACCTCTTCTGAAGGCTGAGGGGGGGACACAAGGGCTTTTCTTCCCACCCCCAGCATTTTAAAAAACCCCGGGACAGCATTTTAAAATGCTGGCAGGCGGCAGCGAAGGCTTCGCTGCCGCCCGCCAGCATTTAAAAATCGCCCCGGGACAGCGGAGGACTTCTCCGCTGTCCCGGGGCGATTTAAAAGCCCCCGGGAAGGCAGGCAGGGGGGACAAAGACTTTTGCCCCCCCGCCCGCCTTCAGAAGAGGTCCAGGACCTCCCGTGCCTGCCTTCCCGGGAGAGCGGACGGCTTTTGAAGGCAGGCGGAGGGGAGCAAAGAATTTCACCCCCCGCCCACCTTCAGAAGAGGTCAGCTCTCCCAGAAAGGCAGGCAGGGGGGGAGCAAAGACTTTTGCCCCCGTGCCGGCCTTCAGAAGAGGTCCTGGACCTCTTCTGAAGGCCGGCGGGGGGGGGCAAAAGTCTTTGCTCCCCCCGCCTGCCTTCAAAAGCCGTCCGGGATAGCGGGAAGCGCTTCCCTGCTATCCCGGACTGCTTTTAAAATGCTGGCGGTGGGGAGCAAAGCCTTCCAGCCTCCGCCGGCCTTCCTGGACCTCTTCTGAAGGCCGGAGGGGGGGGAAAGGCTTTGCTCCCCACCGCCAGCATTTAAAAGAGGTCCCTGGAGATTTCCCTATGGGCTTTCTTCTTGCGAAGCAAGCCCATAGGGAAATTCGTCTTGCGAAGTGCCTCAGAAAACGGAAAACCCTTTCGTCTTGCGGGTTTTTCGTCTTGCGTGGCATTCGTCTTGCGGGGCACCACTGTACGCAGTACTGGATTTAGGGCAATGTGGACAATTCCCCTGCACAGGATACTGAGCCGAGGGGGCACGATGAAGAAGCAGCAGCAGCAGCAGCTGTACCAAAAGGAATTATTGTGAAAAGAAGAAATGTTTAGGAGCGGGTGCCAAATTTAGTCATCGCTCAGGGCCCCATATTAGCAAAGTCTGACCCTGATATATATATATATATGCAAATTTAGAAATGATTTCTGTAAGTCAAGTAGAAATACAACACATCTCATTATGGTGGGGCAGTCACCAGGGAACCTGTGTGCTTGCTTAGTCTGCTGACCAGGTGCTGCTAACAGTTGACAGGCAGCTTTGGAGCTCCTGCTCTCGCTTTTTATGGTTCTTTAGCTTTAACCAGACTTGGACTGGACAGCCAATCAAACATAGGACTGTCACATGTAGTGTAGGTCACATGACTGCCCTGATCACAAACATGTCACGCCCTAGAGATTTCCCTGCCACAGTTCCTCATCCAGCTAGGGGACATTACTAGATCTTGGGTCTTTCCTTTCTTCTACCCCCTCATCGCCACTCCTACTTGCCCACTTTCATTTCTTCCCAAACTTCCCTGGCAGCAAGAAGGCCTGATTAGGCCCTATAACGCTTCAGGAGCAGTATCCCAGGTTCCTGGTTCCGTGGGAAATGGTTTCCTGGGGGCTTGAGCCACACAGTGCTGCTTCCAGGCCCAGTGAACATCAGCTTGGGGTGTGTGTGTGAGCTGGCTCCATGTCCATTCAGCCAGAAATTTGGAATCCCCAAATCTCTTGGGGATGTTTCAGGTGGTTTGTTTTCTTTACCCTAGTTTTAAGACTCTGCTTTCCCCCTCAGTGACACTAGAAAATGTCATTCTGGCCTATTACTCCTCTGCCACCCTTTGCCAGCTCCCCTCAAGAAACCTCCTGAGGCAGTTGCGCCAGACACAGGACTTTGCCAGTCAACAGCCTCCTGTTACATTGCACAGGCAATGTGTTATGTCTGTAGGTGTGCTTGGTAGGTTGTCCAAGCTGCTCAGAACAGACTCCTGCCTGTTGTGTGCTGCTTTGTCAGACCACAAGCATGCAGGTCTCACTTGGCAAAAGAAACCACCTTAGTCAGTAGACGGAGATGCATCTAGAGGAAGGGAACCCTAGTCTTAGGAATAAAGGTGCTATTCAAGGGCAATGTAGGTCAGGGCCTGGCTGGCGCAGGAGTGGCTGGATTTCCTCCATTCAGAAAAAAGATTGCTTGGAACAGCTTGGTTTGGGGAAGGGGGTCGAAGGGTGGAGAACAGAACTGATCCAGTCATCAGTTTTACAGGGGTGCATCAATTGTAGATTTGAGAGTAAAAAGCTTGTCACATTGCATTCCACATCTGGGCAGTGTAGCACACAACCAGAGGCATGAAGAGTGTGTTGGCCAAAGTTGGTGGACAGACTTCGCCTGTACGGACCCAGTTGATCTTTTTGATCATTGGAGGAGGCCCTCCATGGCTAGTGGATTGCCACGTAGGGACAACACTGAAGTGGGCCTTTTTTGCATATATGTGACATCAGGCAGGGGGGCCATGGCTTGTGTAAAAATAGACTTGTGGGCTAAATTATAACCCTTGCTAGGTCTATTTAGGCCCTTGGTTGAAGTTCCCCACTACTGCTTTTAGGAAAGGGATAGGAAACTTGAGTGTGACAGTTTTACAGAATTGTTTCGTGAATTTCGCATGCACCCACCTTCATTTTCTGTTTAACAGCACAATCTAACCATGTCTACTCAGAAGTAAGTCCTGTCAAATTCAGTAGTAAACAAAATTAGGATTGTAGCCTAAATTGCTTCCCTGCCACCAAACAATATTTATTTTTGGAGAAGTTTATCTTTAGATGAGAAAACCATGAAGTCAGTTTATAGCATAATATCTGGACTAAGGAATGGTTACAGTGAGAAAGTGTCATGAAGGCTGGCTTGTCCTTCCTTGCATCTCCTGAGAGAGCCTTTGAGACAAAGAGAGATGTTCAAGCTAATACTCTCTCTCTTTTTTAAGCTTTGTCTTTCTACTTCATTTCCCATACTCTCTGTGGCGTGCATCACATAAGGCATGTTGGTCTAGTATAGCTCCTACAGAGGCAACAGTTGGGTGAGGTGGGGGCAAAGAGATGGGTCTCTTGACCAAAATATTGGTTTTCTGAGCTTCCTTACTTTTATTGTGGTAAAAAAGACGATGTTTGGGAGCACCATAGTTTGGGGAAGCAACTCTTCAACCAATGTGACAAGAAAATGCCCCATGTGGAAAAGAGGTCTAGACTTTAGGTCCTTCTCTGCTCTTTGTTAACGGTATTACATATGGCCCTATTACTGAAAGCGGAATAAAAGTTGTATGCATGTTAGCATTACAGATGAAAATACTCTTAATTTTGGACTGCCCTGGAGAGCAGTGGGCAATATATGATTATTATGGCCTGGAAAAAGGACAACAACAACCAGTTTCAGTTTTGACAGATGCCTCTTAGATCTGCAGGAATCTAGCAGAGAAAGGCATGCTTCTCTTGTGCGTTTCCCATTTTTCCCATTTGTGGTCATTGCCGAACATTTAAAATGTTAGCTTTAAACAAGGAGGAAAGGTAAACAGGATCTAAATGCAGTTACCCCCTTCAAATCATTACTCTTCCAAAAAGCAACAAAGACTGACTTTTTTTAAAAAAAGAAGATCTTCTGGATCACTTTTTAGAATTTCTACTTCCAGGAAGGCCAGTGGCTGTAATTGTTGTCCAAAGCTATAATTTCTGGCTTTAAGACAGCTCTTTCATTTCCCCCTCTTTTTATATCTTGGGCAGATGCAACAGGAAGTGAAGGGGGTGGCTGAATTTAGTAACTGATGGGGCAGTAGCATACTCTACAGACTACAGATGCAAGTACACTCCCCTTCTGTGTCTTTTCCAAGGACATGATCTAGTCATGGCTAAGGACCTTTAAATCTCACAATTTATTTCAATGGGAGAGCAAAAGTTCCTGCCGTCTTGCGTTGTGCCCTGGATTCCCAGTTTGTCATACAACCCAGCCAGTGGTTTGCGTCCAAAGTTGTGAGCTTTGCATTTTGGGATCTGTTCTTAATCATTGCTGTACAGGGAAACCCTGTTGGCTGCAGCCTGCATGATGTCACCGTCGGCTGCCTTGAAATCTGGAGCGCTGTCCCGTCGGTTCCCAGCCAGTTGGATTCGTCATTTGGTGCGTGTCTGATCAGTACACAGATGCAACGCTAAGAGGGAACTACAGCAAACACATAACGTGTTTCTGAATCCTCTTCCAGAGGATATAATTCTAAAAGTCTCCCAGTCAATTAATGGTACCCTTCAGGAGCGCAGCCTCATTCTGATTAATAGTAAGGTAGTGAATATTTCTCTCATTACAGAGACTTGTGTTCAAATAGGTCCACAACAATGGGCAGTTCTTGGGATTACTCAGCACTCATGATTAGATGCTTAAATGAGCATTTCCCTCTTTGAGTGTTTGTGGCTGCGTTCCAGACAGTAGTTCTTTATGGCATGTTCACGTCCTTTTGCCAAACCACAGGTTCAGGCATGTTAGAGCCACATTGTTCAGTGCCCTTGGCCCTTTTCCCTTTGTCTCCTCCTACATGCCTACTTTAGAAGGAAGATGAACGGCAGCAGTTTCCACCTCACAAATTGGGGGTTAGTGGGCAGAAATGGGAGTCCAGCCAATGCCCTACTCTGAAGCTGTGAGGAAACCTGACACATTTTGGCATCAGGTTCCAGATGTGCAAGGCTGTGTGTGTGCTTTTCCAGTTCTTGACATGCTAAATTGGTTTTGGGGCAAAATGCAGCGTTCTGGTCAATGTGGTGTTTGTTGTTGTTGTTGTTGTTGTTGTTTTAAGTAAATTAGGTTTTTGCTCTTGAGGAAGTGAATACAGATTTGGGTGATGCCTGGCAAAATCTTGGGAGTGTAGGAAGAGGTCAGGGGTTTGAATAGGAAATCCAGATGTTGGGAGCCTCAGTGCTGTACATAACTTGTCATCCTTTCTGACCACAAGTAGGAAAAGGTTAAGTAAAGCAATTTGCAATTAAATCAATGAATAGAGGCCTTGGTATACAGTTTCTCCCCCCCCCCCCCGCCCCTTGAATCTTGAGTTGCCTTAGTAAAATTTTTTGAATTGCTTGTTTTATCAAAGATCACAAGTAGCCCAATGGACAGGGGTACTTTTTCGTATAAAGAGCTGAGGCTCATCCAGCTGATAGCTTCTATCTGTTAGGTGCTTGTGTAGTAAACTGGAAGTAGGACAAAATGGAAGCCTTTGAATGGAAAAAGTACTTTACACACAACAGGTTAAAAATACAGCTCATGTCTCATACTGTTCCTATAATTGCTTCTCTTTTCTCTGTGAAGACACTGTTAGAAACTGACTCTTGCCTTTATGCAGTGGAAACTTGGTATGTTCCAGACAGACAGACACTCATCTACCTTCAATTCAGTTTAAAATCCAGTAAATGTTAAGTAGACTAGAGGCCCCTTTGTGGGACTCTCTCACACACACGTGGCCTGCCCAGCTCAGTCAGTTCATAGCTTCCAGAGAGGAACAGGAACATTTTGATTCCTAGAAGGTTGTGAACCAGGGTTTTGTGTAATTTCCATGTGCTAATTTTGTTGATGTCTTAGGGATTGTTAATGGTTTTTATTATGAATGTATTGGGGGGGTGTACACACGTGCGTGTCATATATATATATGTATATGCATTGCCTTACAGTGGTACCGCGGGTTACATACACTTCAGGTTACAGACTCTGCTAACCCAGAAATAGTACCTCGGGTTAAGAACTTTGCTTCAGGATGAGAATAGAAATCACACGGCCGCGCGGCAGCAGCAGCATTAGCTAAAGTGGTGCTTCTGGTTAAGAACAGTTTCAGGTTAAGAACGGACCTCCGGAACGAATTAAGTACGTAACCAGAGGTACCACTGTACTGTGGGTTGTGCATAAAACACACACACACACACACACACACACACACACACACAGTACAGTCAATTCGTGGTGAAGTAATATATTTATTAGGACCAACTAAAATGTCACAAAATGGGGGGTAGTCTTTTCAGTTCTCCATAGCTTGTAGGGTGTGGGGTAGAAAACAACTGGCTGGCACTGAAGCTATGGTGCTGCATATAGTCACAGTTTTATGATGGAATATGGGAGGGAGCAGTAAGCTTGCATAGATTGGGCTGTACTAGATTCTAGGAAGGTTTCAAGTTGCATCTAGGGCTGCCTCAAGGGTTGCTGGCTCCAAGCAGCTTACAATGGTTCACACAGACCCCAATTTTTGAAATTAAAAAAACACCATCTGTCTCCATCCATGGGTGAAACACACAGGTTCTTTGGTAAGTAGCATCCAAAATCAAGCTGGAACTGGGAAGTTTTAACAAAGTTGGAGACTAATTTTAAGAGATATACATGGAGGGAAAGTCAATACAAAATAAATTGGGTACTAAATACTAAAATACTAAATAGTGTGGTCCTCAAAAAAGGTCCATTATTTGATTTGTAGACACTTTTCTTCTTCATGGGGCTATTAGATTTAGAAAAAGACAAGGTAAACAATGAACAAATACATGAGTGTCAAAATCTTGCCCTTTTGGCACCAAATTTCACAAATGATTTTAGGTTCTAGGGGGTACAGATTGATCCAGGAAAAGCAAAGAGTTTGACAGCCAACTTTTGAAACTGCAGGGATGCACTTGCCATAATTTCCAATGGAAATGCCAAAGGGCACCATTGGAATTGTTTCCAGGTCAGCATTGGGTAAATATCTGATCGTCAAAAGCAGCAGGGCTGTTCTGTAAGCTGTATGTTCTCAAAAGGTTCCGAGGAACATTCTCTCTTTATCCTCTGCCCACTCAATTAGTATAATAAACCAAACAGGCTTAGCTTCAGATTGATTTCCTTTCTGTTTCTGAAAAAGAGTGATGGGAACCAGCTGGCAAGTCATTACAGGGCCCTGGCTTTAAAGCTATTATTGCCATCAAACTGCTGGAGAATAATAGCATCACTGTTTAGTAGAATATTACTTCCAATTTGGAGTGGTATTTTCCTTTTCCTCAGCCCTACAGGCAAGATTGATGGCAGTGGTGGTGAACTCCACGAAGTCATTCTTCATACATGGAAAGGCCTTAATGCAGTTGGATCAATCAGCGTTATTAAGTATCAGTTAATTATGTTGCTGCACTTCCTAATGCATGTTGCGTATTGGGAACAGAGGAGATTCTGTCCACGGCCACTTTGCAGATTGCAGAGATGATGGCGGGGGCATTTCACACATTAGATTCATTTTGTAATGCTCATGTTAGCACACTCCTAGAAATTTAAAGAATTAATCAGGGATGTTCTAGAGGTGGATTTCCTGCTCTGACAGAACTATAGATGACCTTTGTGGTTCCTTATAACCTGGGAACTAGGACCAGAACAACACCTGGAGGTCCACCTCTGCCCTAAGAGCTTGAATTGAACTGGTTTGGAGACACATCAGTATATTCTGTTACATAGAGCTCTTTATTAGATCAGAGTTTGACATCTGGAAGAAGATGACTTAAACAGAACAGGATTGAGGGGCTTTCAGGGGCTGGCTATGTTTGGCTGTATCACACTCACTCCTGGAGCTACTCAGCTATGTCTCTGCTGAACCTTTCAAGGGCCTTTGCATACGAAGGATGTCACATACAGCACCTGATGCATCGTAAAGTCAGGTGGTTTCGTTCCAAGACATTGCAATATCGGGAAGGCTTTTGTGATGGGGAATCCTGCTGTGCTGATGGCTGTAATCCCGACTTCTAGTGGTGACTAAGAATCAGATCTTGCCCTTCAGGAGCAACTATAGGTCAGTGGTAGACCACATGCTCTGCATGCAGAAGTTCCCACTTCAACCTTCTCACTTTAAGAGTGAAATGAAATTGTGCTGAATTTCCCAGCCTTGAAACTTTGTGCCATTTCTCCTATTTGTGTGTGTGTGGTGGTGTGCATCAGAATCAGCCACCGTTCGGAGGTGGTGGCTTCTCTTTAGAAGCAGGGCTGTAGCGGATCTTCTCTTCCCCGCCTCCTTTTGCTGCTACTTGCAATGGCATTGGCAAAGGGAGAATTCTTCCTTCACAGTTGGACTGCTGCCCTGATGTAGCTGAGCCATTTGTGGCTCCCTTGGGGCCATTTTTATAAGTGCTGCTTAAATCATGTTTTTAGGTTTTTCCACATTCTGCAAATTGAAAAGGCTACACTGAGCGGAGTAGACATTCAATTTTTGCAACAGCTGCCTCCTGTTTTCTCTACCGCACTAACATTCAGAAAATAATATTTCTGACTGTAAGGTGTTCTCCAGTTCCAGCTAAAATTGTTCCCTGTTATGAATAGAAAATATGATTCAGTTCAGATTTAAAGGTGAACCTACCTATTTGGCAGTTTCTGAAACAATGCATGAACTGAAGCAGCCATTCTTCAAATTTCCTTGAATTTTGCATTGCAGTTCTCCAGCCAAGTCACATGCACCAGAATGCAGGCTCTGGGATAAAGTGTGCATAAGATGCATATATTAGTGAAAATGCATTTTACTAGGGAAAAAACACTTTGCAGAAAGGTGTCTATTAAGAGAAATTAGCACTCAAATTCTGATGAATTTTCACGAGGGCTTTTTAAAATAATACTAATCGCAAGCTGATGTGGAAATGTGGGAAACTGAGCTTAAGCTTGGAAAACTTGAGAAATCAAAATTAACAGGTCCCCTCCATCCCTAGTTCTAACTGAGATGGGCTGCAGTAGTTTAATATTGGGAATAGCTGAGTATAAAGCAAACAGGAGTATTATGGATTAAGGCACTTACTGATGTACAAGTGTTTGTGAAATATGCCGTCACTTCTGACCCAAGCCATGAAATTTGAAAAGCATACAGACAAAAGAGATGGCGTAATCTTTTATTTTAACACCACAACCGCCAGGTCCTGTGGAATGAAGAAGCTTGGCTGCTGCCCATTTCCAGGCGAGAGCTTCAACGTTCTTTCACCAATAAGTTAGCAGCTACTTCTTTTCTAAAAGAATAAAGATTACATAGCCTTCTCTTCCCCTTTTGCCAAGCAGACCAAATGTTCTGCTGAGTATTGCAGACATACATGAATGGTTCCTGCATATATATGGTTGCTATCTCCTGAAAGGCAATGTTTCGGTCCTTGGTTGAAGCCCAGCCTAGTGGTGCCAAGAGGGGACTGGAACATCATGCAATCCTTTTTATTCTCCACCCACACAAGCAAAAGCCATGATCAGAGTTCAGGGGCATATTACAGCCAGCCAAAAGCACTCTAGGTGGGTGCAAAGCAGGGGTGGTAAGGAGCATGGTTGGGTTATGTGGCCTGGGTAGGGTCCCAAGAGCCAGACAGAGAGGCTTGGAGAGCTGCATTTGACCTCAGACCTGAGGTGCTCTACCCCCGGAGCACAGCTATTCCATTACTCAGCAAATCCCCTCCCTTTTTTGACTTTCCAGGTAAACTGACCTGATCCACACCTCCTGGACTGATGTGAAGATTAGGACGCAGTTATTCATTAGATTTCACACTTCTCAGAATTCTGCAGTAGAGCTCTTGGCATTAAAACCCACACCAAACAGCCTTTAAAATACATCTAGAGAAGCTTACATTGAGACAGAATAAGCATCTCAGTATAAACAAAATAAAAAAAAATCCTTCCAGTAGCACCTTAGAGACCAACTAGGTTTGTTATTGGTATGAGCTTTCGTGTGCATGCACACTTCTTCAGATACACCTGAAGTGCATGCACACAAAAGCTCATACCAATAACCAACTTAGTTGGTCTCTAAGGTGCTACTGGAAGGATTTTTTTTTATTTTTTTTTGACTACAGCAGACCAACACAGCTACCTACCTGTAACTACATCTCAGTTTTTGTGATAAGATAAGGTCAGGATTCACCTAGTGAGCATGTCAGCCAAAGCTGTCCACAAGGACTTCTGCTTGTGTGAGGGAGCTCTCCACTCTCTCTCTCCCCCCTGTGTCCCTCCTTGAAATTAGCTTGGGAATCTGAGAAGCCCCAGAACAGTGTGCAGAGGGAGGAGAGCGGCATCATAGCTATTGGCTATTCCACTGGAGGTGGTGGTGAGGAACAGCAAATGAGCCTGTACTGCCCACCGTGCTGCTTCCATTTCTCTTATCTGCCATATACTGTATTTTTTTCTCTATAAGACTCACTTTTTCCCTCCTAAAAAGTAAGGGGAAATGTGTGTGTGTGTTATGGAGTGAATGCAGGCTGGGCAGCTATCCCAGAAGCCAGAACAGTGAGAGGGATTGCTGCTTTCACTGCGCGGTGATCCCTCTTGCTGTTCTGGCTTCTGGGATTCAGAATATTTTTTTCTTGTTTTCCTCCTCCAAAAATTAGGTGCGTCTTATGGCCTGGTGCGTCTTATAGAGCGAAAAATACGACATATGGGTGCATTCTGCACTTACGTGAAGATAGATAGGTAGATAGATAGATAGATAGATAGATAGATAGATAGATGATAGATGATAGAGTGGCTTGATAACTGGGTCACAGAGCCAAGCAATTTCCTATTCAGGTCACTGTATTGTCAATAACTTCAGTGCTTGAGGGGGGCCTGCCACGGCTACTAGCACAATCAGTAAATATCCTGCTCTGATGGTTCCCTTGACAGCTCATACACACACTCTCCGAAACAAGATATCTCGAATCCCAACTTTTCCTGTACTTGGCGGGCTACGAACATTTATCCCATTCCCACTCTTCATGTTAGTTTCCCCAAAACTGGTTGTTGAGATTCTCTTTATAGTGGAAGCCCCGCGCCACATACCACCCTGCTGCACTCTGCATGAAGAATTATGTAACTGGCCTCAGGCTACTTTCCCCTTTCTTTAAGTGTGCTTGTGCTCTTTAAGTGTGTTTTCATAAGGCAAGCTTTCATCTCTGCTTTATGATCAGTGCAGAGGAGGCAGAGCTAACTTGTGGCCCTATGGATGCTGCTGAGTGACAGTTTCCATGCCCTTAGCATTGCCTATGCTGGTTTTGGCTGATGGGAGCTGATCTCCCAACAACCTCTGCAGGGCCAAAGGTTAGCCACCTGGCGGAGAGATTTAGAGACTTCTGACAACTCGATAAATAACTGTGCCAAAGGGTCATTTATACATCCATGTGCAATGTGTATCTGACAACCGAGGATCGCACTCCTTGCATCTGACAAAATGACCCCAAGTCCACAAAAGCTTATGCCGTAATGAAAAACTGTTAGTGTTTAAGGCATCACAATACTCTCTGTTGTTTTAGGAAGGAAAAAAGTCTTAACTGCGCCTAGTTGCCTTTTAGTTTTCAGGTGTTGCAAAGATGCCAAAATGAGGTTCCAAAAACCATATTGGAACCATGTCTTCAATTAGGCCAGCCGAAATAGTGTGCAAACTCTTGAGTTCTCAAGAACTCTTCATCAAGCCACGTGGGGAACAAATTAAGCAGTAAGCCTCCTAGGCTGATTTTATAATACAGTTCCATGGATCTGTTATGTATGCTCCAGTGCTCCCCGCCTCTCTTCCCAACACAAATGCTCTTGTACACATTGTAAATATCATCTTGGCTAGAGGAGATCAGCACTGCTAGCCTCCTGTTGCCTTCTATTGAGAAATCCCTTGATCAAGCCCACACAGCAGAAAGGGGGCATATTCCCTTGACCGCACAGAGCAGATTGCTACCAGTACTTAGTGAAGGAAAGCCTAAAACACATAGTTGTCTTAACACCACGAGAGGTGTATAGGCAGTTTGAAAACTAGTTTTTGAGTTACACATATCTACAGTTCTCATTTGCCATGAGGTATCTGTAAGAAAGCTGGTTAGTTAGCAAGTTTCTAACATGTTAGGTGTTGTCAAGCCAGGGCTAAGTCCAATTCAATGCCAGTTCTTCCTCCCCCCCCCCTTTTTTTGTATGTGGTTTGGTGCACATTTTGTCGTGCATTGACTTGGAGCAAAGGCTGCACTTGCTGAGACCAACATTCCCTTTGTGCTTTGAGTTCTGTCTCTTCCCAAGCAAGAGAACTTGGTCTAACGGTACCAAAATCCAGTCAGTTTGGATTAGGTTTGAACATTTACAATCTAGGACAGGGCAGAGAGAAGACTGAAATGCAGATTAACACTTGGTTCCCCATATCTAGCAAAGCTCTCGTGACAAGCTCTTCCTATCACCCCCGTAACGGTACCTTTGTGGGCATGGGTTGTGGTTACTTGCAACATCGCACTTCTTCAGTAACCTGCCGCTTTCTCCCAACTTTTTGCATCAGCTCACAGATCACTTGCCCTTTAGCAACTGCCAACCTTGCATATCGGCACTGCATTTGCCCAACCTGAGTAACTTCCCCTTCTGTCACGTGACAAGCATGTGGTAGGGCTGGTGATATTTCTCTGGATGATTAAATTCTCCCCCTCCCCTGCTGATTTCCACAACCACTGCAAGCTATCAGGTTATTCACCATGTAAGAATGTGACCAGCCTTACTTTCTTTCCCCTCCCCCTACTTCCCTTAGTATGCTGAGCTGATTTCCCAAGTACTGTACAAAGCAGTATAAGAACATGCATTTACTTGTTTTCTCAAGCCAGGGACAATGGCATTTAGATTAGTGGTCTGTTACTTATGACTTACAGCCTGGAGTTCAAAAGCTTGCTCCCCTTCCCCTAGCATGCTCATCCTGATTCTTCATATTCATGCTTCTACCACAAAAGATCTAGATTTGCTATTTTGAACATGGCGCCTTGAAACCCACCTACTGTGGCGCCTACAGCAGGAGCAGCAGCGCTACAAAGAGATGTTTGGGCCAGTCAGTTCTGTTCTGTGCTGATTTGTTGTTATCCCAGCAGTAATGGGAATACAGAGCATAGGCCTAGGGTTGGGCATCGTCCTATAAGCCGTGGATGGCTTTGGGGCAAATTCATGAAGGATAAGGCTATCATTGGCAGCTACCAATAATGAAGGGCATGCTTTGATTCCACAAACAGAGGCAGTAATGCTTCTGAGTAGCAGCTGCTGAAAATCACAAGTGGGGAGTCTGCTATTGCACTCAGGTGCTGCTTGCAAACTTCCGGCAGGTTGACCACTGTGAGAACAAGACGCTGGATTAGATGGGCCACTGGGCTGATCTGGCAAGTTCTTCCTGTGTTCTTACATTGAGCCTACTACAATAGCAAATATTTTCAAGTTCTTATTATGGGGAGCAAAACTAATGAGCATGCCCTTCTTACTTTTTTCCAGAATCCTGGCCCCCTGCCTCAATAGGGTTCTTAGTCATTGCCATGAATGAATGTTTAAAATCCGCCTTGACAGGTTTCTCCTTTTTAATTGGTAAGCCACTGGCAGTGGTGCAGGCTCAGAACCTCACACATGAGCAGCTCAGCAGAGTGTGGCAGCTTGGCATGCGTTTGATCAGGCCTCATCCTAGCGCCACAATGACTTCCCCTTGCTGCAGGCCGAGGGTTCACTGGGTTGAGCAAGCCAGTGACTGTTACTGACAGCCACCGCTTCTTGGGTAATTGCCTGGAGAGTCTAGCCCAGTGGGAAGTGGTCTATCCTTGTGCCCACAGGGGTCTAATTATTTTGCAAGTGACGAGTGAAGGGTTTAGGTACTGTAAATGGGAAGTACTAAATAAGGCAAGCCACAGAATTTTGGTTTCCCTGTCTTATGCCCTGTCTGGACAATGAAAAGCAAAAAGCAAAAAGAAATGCAGTAGAATTAAACAGCAAACCAGGATAAAAAGTGCAGCACAGAAAGATAGGGTCGTATGTGGTATGTGGTGTGCTCTGGTCATAGCTGTCAACTTACAGATTTGAAAATAAGGGACCAGCAGCCTTGAAAATAAGGGACTCACAGCCAAAATAAGGGACCTGCAGCCTCACCTGTTCCAGGCACTCCAGTCTTCCTGTCCTCCTGCAGTCTGGTCAAACTCATGCTGGTAGCTTCGAGAACACTGTCCAACCAACTTTGTAACCAGAGGTTCAACTGAATAGAATCTGAATCACATGCACCACAAGGCCTATGCAGCCTCAACTTAAGATGGCTCCCCGGCCTGGCTTTGCACAGCAAAGTTTGCAGCAGCACGTGCAACAAAATGGCGTCCAGCATTCAAAAAACCCCTCAGCTTGCATTAACTAGCCACACACAAGGCATGCAAGCTCCACCCCCCAGTCATTCTTAGACTTCTTATTGGGTGAGCAACACAACCAAGCAACACAGTTGGAGCCTCCCTCCTCCCTGGCCGGCAGGGAGGGAGGGAGAAGAGCTGCTTCCTTTGAAATTTAAGGGACATCATTTAAGGGACATTTAAGGGACATCCATCAATAAGGGACAGCAGCAGGACATGGCACTGGAATAAGGGACTGTCCCTTCAAATAAGAGACACTTGACAGCTATGGCTCTAGTCCATGGGGTCACGAAGAGTCGGATATGACTAAACAACAACAACAAATGTGGAATAGCGCTGTGTGAACATTCAGTCATCAGTGCAAGGATTTCTGCTTGTAAAATGGAACATTCTCTTTCCCCCTCCCCTGGACTGTTCTAGGGGTTCTCCCAACCCTCTGGAGCAGGTTTTTGGAGGGGGCAAGGAAGGTGGGGAGGGGACAGAGGGGGCAAAGTCCTGTTGCACAAGTGGATATCTTTGTGCTGATGGGATATCACCCAGAACGTAAAATGCGAATCATAAAAGTGGAATTAAGACATAAAAGCCAACAAGAATTAAAAACAGCAAAGATAAAAATAGGCTAATTTGGGAAGGACTGGAAGAAAAGAAAAGTTTGTAATAAAGGCTGAGAACATCACAATGTTTGGGCTTCCTTCGCTTCTAAAGGAAGAAAATTTCAGAGAACTGGTGCCACAGCACAAACAGCATGTGCCCATTTGTCATGTTTTATTTTGCTTTCTACTGCTAGTATTTTTGCTACTACTGCTTTCTTGTTTTATTTACCATTTAATGTTTCATTGTGTTGATAGCTTCAATCCTTGTTAACAACAACAACAACAATTTTATTGTTTATATCCTGCCCATCTGACTGGGTTTCCCCAGCCACTCTGGGCGGCTCCCAGCAAAATATAAAAAATAATAAAATGTCGGACATTAAAAACTTCCCTGAACAGGGCTGCCTTCAGATGTTTTCTAAAAGTTGTGTAATTCTTTATCTCCCTGACATCTGATGGGAGGGCGTTCCACAGGGATACTTTGAAGGTGCTCTAACAGAAGAGTGGGATTAAACTAGTAAGTGAGAGCCTAATCTTATTTTCTCTAATAATTTTTAGTGGGAGGAAAAAGTGAGAAGTGGAGCAAGCGAGACAACCTGTTTATCAGACCTGTTGTGCTTTCCAACTCCATTGGGGAGGTCTTTTTTGTCAGGCTTAGGTGTTCATCTTGATCCAGGCATAACAGAGCACATGTGAAAACCATTTCCCAGGCAGAATCTTCTCTTAGATGCCTACCACCCAAGCATCTCAGTCATATACTACAACCAATTGGGTGCCTTCCAGCTGTTTGGTCTACAGCCCCTGCCAGCACATGCTGGAGGTCACCAGGTTGGCAAAGGCTGACACTGTGTATGTGTGTGTGTTTATATTCATTCATTCATGAAACAGAGCTGCTAGTGGCACTTTTTAAAACTTCCCCCTTTCCTTTCCAGCTGCAGAGGACAGGATTCTGAAGTCCAGTTGGCATGGAAAGTCCGGTCGAAGTCCACTTCAGGCTCTTTACCACGGTGATCAGGTGAGTGAACGCGAAAAGGGAAGGTGGAAGGGCGTGGAGGGAACCAGCAAGAGTTGGGGAGTGCTCATTGTGTGTCAAAGTCCAGGCAACACACAACGCCTGCTATGATGCAACTTCGGTGTTACTATCTGCAGAGGAAGATGTGCATTTCTTCTTCTTTTTTTGTTAGGACAACTTTACACCCAGGCCACATTTTTTTTGACCCATTATATTCTGCCTCGATAATTACAGAAAGGTGGGGGGCAGAGGAGGTAAATTGCCAGTTTGGTGGTTTTGTGTATCTGGAAAGGGGATTGAGTTGCTCTCATGCCCTGGCCACCCTGCTTTCAAAGCATCCAGCAAGCGAATCAGGAGCAAGTCCTCCCAAAGGCCAGCTCCACTGTGAGCATGTTGGCTTTTCCCCCTCTCCAAATAGTTTGCAGAAGTTAGAATCAGTGGCATCAGATGCTTCTGCTGCATAGCTCAGGCTCTTGGGCTGCAAGTATTCTGGGAGGCTTCTGGCAAATATATCTAGATCTAGAAAATTGGGTGGAGTTATTTCTCTCTTAGAGGTTAGACTCAATTGTCACTCCTGGGGAATCTAACCTGCCATCTTTTGCATGTTAAAAGCATGTGCTCTACTGCTGCACAATGACTTTCCCCAAAGGTCCGCAGCTATCTCTGCTGTTGCTCAGAGATTTGGTCTAGCAAGAGATTTATCCCCATAGGTTTATACCCTACAAACAGTGGATGACTTAAGCAATCCTATGTCTGGATTGTACCACTTTAGGTTGCAGGGGGAGGCATGCAGCAGTTTGACATGGTGCAGTCCAGGTAAAGGTTTTGCCACCTTATCCGATGGCCCTGACTGCTTGGCTACAGACTCCATTTAGCAGTGTGATTTATGCTAGGGGACTGATGCCTGGCAAGGGCAACCTAGGAATAAGGAAGGTAGGAAACTCTCCACAGTTCAGATACCACAGGATACTCCCTGTGTGTGGCTGTTGGAGCTTGCCAGAATACATTTTATTTTCTCCTCGTAACCACCTACTCTTGCCTTCCTTTTGACAATTAATTTAATGGAAACAGGAGAAAATGAAAGCCAGATAACTGCTCCCACGGCAGCGACGATGACTCCCCAGTGAACCCATATAGGAAACGGAACGGCTGCTTTTCAGTGTTATAACGTTTCTGCCTTAATGTCTCAACTGTGTTTTTAAAGAGGAGCCATTGCAAGCGCACAACATTCTATAACTTTTAACCCTTGTGTTACACAAAAGCCTCCTGGCCCTTGTGAAACGGGGTGAGTAAATGGCCCCTGGCGTAGTCAATAGCCATAGCTTCCTATCCAAGATGTTCCCCAGCTCTGGGAGATGTGAGTTCAAATCCTGGGTCAGCTTATGAACATAAGAGCCCTGCTGAACCAGGCCAAAGGCCTCTCTCTAGTTCAGCATCCTGATTCCTGCAGAGGCTGGCCAGCGAGGTCTCTTGGGAAGCCCTCTAGCAGGACCAGGAGCAGCACTAGAAATAGTCCTCTCCCAGAAACTGGTATTGGGAATAATGCTGCCTCTGTTCCTAGAGTAGCCACTGGTAGCCTTATTCCCTGTGAGTCTGCTGTCTTTCTTTTCAAGTCACTGTGTCTGAGCATTGGTCTTACTCCCCACCTTGGAAGTGACCACAATCAGATCCAATTTTGCTAGATGGCCAAAACAATAAGGTGTGATGTGCCTGCTCCACCCATCTCTCGGTCTGGCATTAAGAGAGTGGGTTGGGTTGTTTTTTTAAAATGTTATCCCCCTCTTCCTTTTGAAGAGCGTGAACAAGTCTTATTTGGCCTGGCAGATGCCAACGGGTGAGTGAGAAATTGAGGCAGGCATGGTAGGTTGAGTAAGCAGGCTCCTGGGCTGTGATCTAACAGTGCCTGACAGCTGTCAGGAACCCTCAGAAGACAAATGTGAAGGAAGCAAAAGGTCTACCTACGCATTGCACAGCCCCTCCTAGGAAGAAAATGCTGTTGCTACGTAGTGGGAGCCTTACTTGAAAAGGTTTTGTGTTGTGTAGGCCAGATTGTGGTTTCAGAGCCATATGCTTTTTAGTAGAAGCTCCTTGCTTAAAGCTAGGAATGCTTTTCTGGGCGCAAGACAAAGAATCTGCTTAATTGTGTAACAAAATGCAGAATGCGCCCTGCGCAAATGTCCAAGATTTATCTCATGAACAGAGCTTTAAGCCCTCTGTGGGATGGCGTAGCTGATTCCCCCCCCCCTCCCCCAGAGAATATTTTGTGTACGGGGATCTTCAAAAGCAGGCCTTTGGCACGACATCAGAACTTGTGTGACGGTGGAAGGAGCAACCGCAGGAATAAATGCAACTGAACCCACAGCTGCAGTTCACGTGCTGAAACGAGAGCTTTCTGTCTTTAATGAAATAGGAGGGAGAGAATCAGGGCAGACTCCTTCAATAAATTGATGTTGCCTTGTGTTTCTTTAAAAAAAAAGAGGGGGGGAGACAACGGTGGGCATAAGTGTAGAAGAAAGCAAGAGGAACACACATGCATACCTTCCAAGTCATGAATCCAGTTCTTGAACTTGTTCAGAGTAGCAAGCCCTGGGGCATCACCATGACCTTGGAGTGGCCTGACCTGACCCCTTCCTAACAGATGGCTTGCACAGGAAAGAACCGCAATAAGGAGCAGGGAGGCTGGGATGTTTGAATAGCCCAAGGCAGTCTCTGTTCACGTCATCCTGTCCCAGAGTTAACTTTGCCCTGCCAAGAGCACTTGGCCAGGCCTTTCATGAAGGAAGCTTTGATGCTCCCTTTTCCTTTGCCTTCAGACAGTGATGACTTGACACACTTTAACAGCACCTTCCTCCTCCTTCTGCAACTCTCTTGTACACACAGCCAGGTTAGATCCCCCCTTTCCAAACGCGCCAGCTAGCATTTTAAATCTTGTGGCATTTAGTTATCACCCAAACAAATCAGCAGATGTACAGGGAGAGAATACAAACAAATGACCCCCCTCCTCCTCGTGATTCAGGTTGCTAAAAGCTCTGAAGGGGCCGTAAGGAGCCTCGTATCATGTGGGCACATCTACATTACAAAGCTATATCAGGGTTGTTGTTTTTTTAAAAAATGGATGTATCCCCCACCTGTTAAAAAGCATGTGTGTGTCTTTCTATAAACGTAATTAGACACACACAGTAAAAATATCTACAAAAATAAAAACATTACAGTGCATATAGATAAAACAGTACAACTGTGAGGATTTATAAAAATGAGTTAGAATATGCAGACTTTTAAAAATATAGGCTATACCCGTTGACCTCCCAAATAATTCTGGGAATTGCAGTTAGGTGAGGGTGCTGCACATTCTTAGTGGCTACAGACTTCTCTAGGGTATAAATATTCTTTATGTGAATGCCTTTTTTCATTGCATCAACATAGTTGAGGTAAAGGTAAAGGACCCCCGGACGGTTAAGTCCAGTCAAAGGTGACTATGGGGTTGCGGTGCTCATCTCGCTTTCAGGCCGAAGGAGCTGGCATTTGTCCACAGACAGCTTTCCAGGTCATGTGGCCAGCATGACTAAACTGCTTCTGGTGCAGCGGAACACTGTGACAGAAGCCAGAGCACACGGAAATGCCGTTTACCTTCCCACCGCAGCTTCACCTATTTATCTACTTGCACTGGTGTGCTTTCAAACTGCTAGGTGGGTAGAAGCTGGGACAGAGCAACGGGAGCTCACCCTGTCACAAGGATTTGAACCACTGACCTTCCAATCAGCAAGCCCAAGAGGCTCAGTGGTTTAGACCACAGCGCCACCATAGTTGAACCCCACCCCTAGAATTGTAGAGTTGTCAGAAACCCTGAGGATCATCTAGTTCAATGCCCTGCAGTGCAGGAATAAACTGTCCCTCCTCCCTCCTCTTTTTGTTTTGCCAACTCTGTTGCCAGCCAGTGAAGAGGTAGGTGCAGGGGTTTTTTGAAGGGAAGTTGTCCCAGTAGCAGGTGATCTCCTGACAACTGCCTTAGAAAGGCCTCCAAATTCTTTATCTTCTTGACACGCAGTTGTTTGTGGCCCTGAGCAGAGAAAAGGTTAGGATCTGACCAAATGCACTTTACCAGCCAAGTGTACAGTGACTCTTTCCGCCTCCCCCCTTCTGTCTCCTCAGTTTGAGCAGTCCTCCCTGCAGGCGACGCACCAGCGCAGGCGGGACCTGCTGAACAAGGTGTGCAACCGTTACACGCGCAAGCGGCGCCTCCTCACTCCTGACGACTTGCGCCACCTGGTGGTTGATGATGTTCACGGGCTGCTGTACTGCTACGTCCCCAAGGTGGCTTGCACTAACTGGAAACGGGTCATGATGGTCTTGACCGGGCAGGGCAAGTACCAGGACCCGTTGGAAATCCCAGCCAACGAGGCGCACGTGGCTTCCAACCTGCACACTCTCTCCGAGTACAGCATCCCCGAAATCAACTACCGCCTGCGCAACTACCTCAAGTTCATCTTTGTGCGGGAGCCTCTGGAGCGGCTGGTCTCTGCCTACCGCAACAAGTTCACCCGCAGCTACAACACAGCTTTCCACAAGCGCTACGGGACCAAGATAATCCGGCGGCATCGCCAGGACCCCAGCAACGAGGCCCTGGAGCACGGCCATGACGTGCGCTTCGAGGAGTTTGTGTACTACTTGCTGGATCCGCAGACTCAGCGCGAAGAGCCTTTCAATGAGCACTGGGAGCGAGTGCACTCCCTTTGCCACCCCTGTATCATCCACTACGACGTGGTAGGCAAGTACGAGACATTGGCCAAGGACTCCAATTACATCCTGCAACTGGTTGGGGCTGACGCAGGCGTCAAGTTCCCCTCCTCCTCCAAGACCACCAGGACCAACGACGACATGACGGCTAAGTTCTTCCAGAACATCAGCCCCTTTTACCAAAGGAGGTTATTTAATTTATACAAAATGGATTACTTGCTCTTCAACTACTCCATCCCGACTTACTTGCGCACCCGATGAGGTGGTGACCAAGCAGCCGGGGCTCCCTTTGCCTTTCCTGGTTTCTGCTGTCAGCCAGTCAACATAAGATAGGAGATAACCTTTCCCCTCTTGTTGTGATGGTCAATCCATTGGGATTCCAGTTTGTCAAAACTGCAGCCAGTGTTCCTGTCTCTTCCTTTCCCTTATTTCAGTTAAAGAAATCTACTGTTGTTTGATTATCCTTCCTCAGCCAAAGAGAATTTTTCCAGGAGAACACAGGAATTGTGGCCTTTTTTTTTTTGGTAAGGAGATTGGAGAATCAACCTGGAGCAATCAGAGAAGCAATAAAACATGATATGCATTTTATGTGTTGTTTAATATTCCCCCAAAGCCTCTCTCTCTCTCCTCATAGATTGAAGAAGCAGGGGGTGTGAGCCAAAAGTGTCTTATTGTGAACAATGTCTTAGTGTGAACTAGAATTTTTCTGTGAGACAAAGCCTTATTTCATGTCCCCTCCTCGCTCTTTCTCTCTCAACCAGTGTTGGATATGACTGAGCACTTACTGCACACAAAGCCCACCAAGTTATACTCCCAAGCAAATTCCATTTATATGAATAGACATTGCACTGGGGCAGTGCTGCTTAATAGATTGTCCATTGGAGTAGGGCGGGGTGTGCACACATATTTACATATATGAATGGCCTGAACCAAAGCAGAAATGAATGCCTTTCTTCAATCCTAAAAAACACACACAAAAAAAACAATGTCAACATGCAGTCATTGCATGAAGGAATTGCTGTGGCTTTCTCTCTTTATGTGCATAACTCAGGAGTAGCCAACGTGATACCTTCTATATATTGTGGACGACAACTCCCATCAGCCCCAACCAGCATGGCCAACAGCCAAGGATGATGGGAGTTGCAGTCCAAAACATCTGACAGGCACCAGATAGGCTACCCTTGGTCTAGCTCACCATGGGCCTAACCAATTTAAGCTCCAGAAACAGGTTCTTTAATCTGTGAAAAATGGGTGGAGATGGAGACAGAGTTGGGAACACCCTTGGGATTAGAAGGCTAGCAATGTTTCGTTTTACCAGTCTGAGGGAAAATGTACCTTGAATTAGAATTGAGCTTTTTGATCTGATTCACACAACCCAGTAAGCCAAACTATGGCTTATGGGGGACCACATGGGGATCTGGGTTCCCAGAGAGGAGCTTGCCACTCCTTTGTTCTCCCACCCTCGGTCATTTTTGCTCCTGCATTGTGCTAAGCCAAGGTGCCGTCTGGACCAGAGCTTGCACCTAAGTGATGTCTCACTCACTATGAGTTGTAACCGACAGCGAGCCTTTGCTTTCTCATGTTGTGTGAACCAGGCCTTTGTGCCCCACACCATTTACTGTCCCACCAGGTCTGGCTCCATAAAAGGGATCCTGCCCACCCCACGGACCTCTCTTGGCAAGTGGAGCATGTAGAACATGCCTTGTAGGACTAGTCACGTTTCCTGCCCTTGCAGGTATCCATCTTTCTCTCATGCGATTTCCAGAGGAGGGAGATAATGTCCCTGGGAAGATGGTTGCCATCTTCTCTCTAGGAAAGCCTGCATCCTCTTTACCAACCATTATTCTTAGGAGGGAAAGAAGTGTATATTTTTAGCAGTGTCCTTCACCTCAGAGCTAGCCACTCTCTAAGCCTGAAACAAAAGAGAGGATGTAGGGCTGTAACTCTGAGGTGGGGCGGGCAGCATTCTGTATTTAGCTGCTGAGCTGTGGGCTGCTAATTGCAGCTCCAGAATAAATACAATCCCTGTGCCCTGTAAATTAGAGGTGTCTGGAATGTTCAGAGCAAAAGCTGGACTGGAAGTGGGAAATAAAAATCCCCCTTCCGTTCCAAACCCCCAACCATGCATTTAAAAATGTTGCTTATAGTTCTTCACAACCCTTTTGTTCCACCCTCTCTTGCGCCTTCAGTGCCATTCTTTTCCTGCTTTCCCAGCCCCAATATGGGGATCACATATTGACCCCTATGAGGTCACAATGCCATATAGCCAAGTGACATCATGACACATATTTGGAGTGGGAGCTGTGCTTCTTTTGCTGACCCTGAGAGAGGGCAACTGCTTTCTCCTTTGTTTCCAGTCCTCCCGGGAAATTCAAACAGAAGAGGAGTACTTTCCCTAAGGGAAACACTTTTACAAAAGGCA
The DNA here is from genome assembly GCF_964106915.1 of Podarcis gaigeae. Taxonomy (NCBI): domain Eukaryota; kingdom Metazoa; phylum Chordata; class Lepidosauria; order Squamata; family Lacertidae; genus Podarcis; species Podarcis gaigeae. The sequence continues at coordinate 87,949,158 of NC_139679.1, forward strand.
CTTACCCTTCATGCCAACCTCACTACATATATTTATTTATTGCCTTATTAGGGTAATGTCTCGACTGTTTTTCCCCATAGAATAGACATGGGAAACCTGTGTCCCTCCAGATGATGTTGGGACTCCCATCAGCCCAAACCAGCATAGTCAATTGTCAGGAATAATGGGAGCTATAGTCCAATGGTATCTAGAGGATCACAGGTTTTCATGGATGGCCTAGGACAAGAGTGTAACAAAGTGTGTGTGTGTGTGTGTCCCCCATGTTTGTGTCCTTTAATTGGAAGAGGGGATTTCTCCTCCCAAGTGGTCCATCTCTGCTTGGCACTTCCCTCAGCTGCTTTCTTTATTCTCGAACCTCTGATTCATACTCCACACATTCAAAAGCATTTTTAAACCTCCCAACTCTTGTACAGAGAAAATGAAAGGGCTGAATGCTGAAACTTGGAGCCTCCCCTGCCTTGGGGGATATGAGGTTCCCTCATTTGTGTTTTTGCAAGTTGTGCCTCAGCTGGGCGAAGGTGCCATTCTGAGTGAAGGGATGGTGGATTTGGAAAGAGTTGGCGCCCTTAAAATTCTCCTTATCAGCTGGATTTGGTTCAGGAAGAGTTTGGACAGAGAGCAGTGTTCATTGATTAGGGGTGCCCTGCTCTGTACAAATCCTATACCCTGAAAGACTTGCCTTACATTAAGATTGGATTATATTAAGACTGAATGCACCGTTTGCCATAGACTGGTTTTCATATTGATCATTGCTCCCCCCCCCCCAAAAAAAAAGCTGCCTTCGTTTCATGGGCCAAGTCAATCCTCCAGCATATCCATTTTTATTTTGCTGCAAAGCACTTTGAAATCCCAAAGAACTTGAATGCACTCTAGAAGTAGGAAGGTAGGTAACCTTATTCAGTGATGACATGGGTTTTGGAGGGGAAGAACATGTTTGAAGTGGTAGAGATATTGCCTAGATATGGACATGAGAGAGAGAGAGAGAGAGAGAGAGAGAGAGAGAAATTTCACTTGTAAGCCATGGTCAGTCTGCCTAGCTTTGGAGCATTTGTACTTGAAGAGACAATCAGTTCAGTCCAAATGGACAGTTTTGCTTCAATTAAAGCAGCATTTTTGTCTCTACCATGTTACCCTTGTCTTTGTCTTTGTACATAATGCATCATCTCTGTTAACTAACTGTGCTGATAAAGAGGATGCCTGTGCTGCAGGCCTGGATCTGGTGACTTGGGCAAAGAGGTGGTCCATCTGGGCCTCTCGAGATGATGTGGACAGCTTCAGCCTGCCACAGCCAGCATGGCCAAATGGTCAGGAGAGCTGGGAGCTGCCATTTGCCAACATCTGGGCTATCCTTACTGTTCTGAGTGGGCTTGGGGTAAAGAGACTTGTGTAGCCATTTGGAATTGCTCCCCACAAACTGAATCGGGTTATGCAATAGCCTAAAAGTGTGCTTCATATTATTAAAACCTGGTCATATATGCCCCTGTGACTTCTCTGTTTGTATGCAAACTTTCCATACAAGAGTGCAAGCCTCTTGAGACTGGTTGCACCTAGAATCAACATAGAGCTGTGGGGACACCTCAAGGCCGATTGGGTGAACTACAACCATTTAAACTGAATGTGATACTCTTCTTGCACCTTGACATGCATGCCGTTGTTTCTGTGGAGCAATTGCAGGTCTCTGGGAGTGAAAGGCGGGATATCAAATCCAAACTCTTCTTCTTCTTCTTATCTTCTGCATTCTCCTACTTTTTTAAATGGGTAATTCTGATGCCATTCCAAGTTAAGAAGTCCCAAAACAGCAGGAGGGGAGAGTGCTGTTGTGCTCACGTCCTTCTTCCATGATTCTGTAGGAGCTTGGTTGGCCACTGTGAGAATAGGATGCTAGACTAGATGGACCTCTGACCTCATCCAGCAGCCCCTTCTTGTGTTCTTTCTGCTTAGGAAATTGACTCAGAGTAACCAGCTTCGGGAAGGGAACTTTATAAGGTGCTTGCTATATTTTCTTTAAAAAAAGAAGAATTTAGAAAGATACTGTCTCAGCACCATTGGGCCTTATGGCATAGACAATGGATAGGGAATCTGTTATTGGACTTCCAACTCTCACAAGCTCCTAGCAGGCTGGCTGATGGCCAGGCGATGGGATAGTTGTACAGTGGTACCTTGGGTTACATACGCTTCAGGTTACAGACTCCGCTAACCCAGAAATAGTGCTTCAGGTTAAGAACTTTGCTTCAGGATGAGAACAGAAATTGTGCTCCGGTGGCGTGGCAGCAGCAGGAGGCCCCACTAGCTAAAGTGGTGCTTCAGGTTAAGAACAGACCTCCGGAACGAATTAAGTACTTAACCTGAGGTATCACTGTACTCCAAACAACATCTTGGGGAAGAAGGTACTGGTTTCCCCTCCATGACATAGTTTTACTTTCAAAACAGCAGGTCTAGGCACTATTATATAACAGGGCAAGCCAATTAGGGTTCACGCCCTAACACCTTCATTGTTCTGCTACCCCCTGAATTCTGGAATAGCAGGCAGAAATTGCATTTCCTTTTAGGAGCTTTTGTGTTCACAGAGCAAAACAAATTTTCAATCGAAGCAATTTACTGTAGGATGTCCCTTCCCACTTAAATATTCCACAGTATGTTTTTTGGTAACAGAATGGGCAGGAGAGAACTGGCTAGCAAATATTTCAGTATGAACTTTGGACCAATGTTTCAGTATGAACAATGAGTTGACTCTGCCTGTCACTGGCTCTTCCTACCATTGATCTCCCATCCCATCCCTGATCCAATGGGCGCTAGCCACCACTGCTGGAAGGATCCGTGTGCCTTTAAGAGGCGAGCGGCAGGCAGCAATCCAACAGATGCAGCTTTCCTTCCCAGCATGAAGATGTGACAGGAGCTGATGGATGAGCCTTGCAGCTGTGGTTCTAAAGAGAAGCATGTGTGGATCTGTGGGATGAAAAAATAAATGATTTGTTTCAGGTGGGGGGCGGGGGAGTCAGCTGGCTGTCCTACGAAAGCCTGCAGTCTACCAAGAAGAAAAACTTGGTTTTGCCAGAGGTTCCACAGCTGCTGTGACCTGAAGCCTCATGTGGGTCTTTGAAGTTAATTAAGGGATCTGCTTCTACATGTTGGCTCTTCCTGGGTATGGCTGCCCTCCTGGTGCATTAGAGCAGATTGCAGAATTCATCCCCCACCCTCTCCGCCCACCCGCCTAGCTGTGCGTCATGGGCTGAATGATGGCACTTGTCCTCTTTGTCTCTCGCATTTGGTGCAGAACCAGCAAGGCCATTTATCACCCCTCTTCTGCTGAAAAGTCTGAATAATCTTATGTGGATTCAATCTTTGTCAATTAGATTAGAGAACATCGCATAAAATGGATTTAAATCTGCTCTCTTCCCTGGCTGCATTAATCAATAAGCTGCCACCAAACGGCCACACTTTTCTCTCGCTTGCTCTGTGGCAGGATGTGTGCCTGCCCTCCAAAGAGCTCTTGGAAAGGGGCCTTAATCATTTCTTTGCAACATAACGCCAAAGGTTTTGACTTGGTAATAAATCTTCGTTATCCCCCACAAAGATTTTTGTTTAAAAAACAACAACAACCCAACCCTGACCCAATTGCTGCAAGATGGAGAAAAGTCTGCAGGTCCAAGCTAACCCCCTTTTCGGAATAGTCTATGTAGAAAGAAAAAGTCTGGCTGTCATTTCCAAGGAGAGCAGGCCGGCTCCGGTTAGCACTACTTCCCACGCAAACCACAACTCTTCCCTGCAAAGGCCCATAGCTCAGTGTTAGAGCATCTGCTTCAAGTGCAGAAGGTCCCAGGTTCAATCCCCAGGTGGGGCTAGGAGAGTTCCTTGCCTCAGCCCCTAGAAAACCGCTGGCAGTCAGTGTAGACAGTACTGAGGTAGATGGACCAATGATCTGACTCAGTCTGAGGCAGCTCCCTATGTTCACACTTTGGCGAGAATCGCAGAAGGCACCATTGGCCAGTGTCTGCACAGCAGCCCTTAAAGACATGGGCCCAACCAACACCCCCTGCCCAGCCAACTGATCAATGCTTGTGTGGGGAGGAATCTCCAATCAAAAAGAGCAAAGTGTGAGCCAACTGATGGTCAACTTAGTGGAACGATTACTAGGAGGAAGCTTTAACCCTACTTAAACATGTCTGCTACAGTGCTTGTGCCATTGTGGAATTGCTGCTTCCTCATCAGAGTCCACACTGCAATGAATAATAATAATAATAAATAATAATAATAATAAATAATAATAATAATAATAATAATAATAATAATAATAATAATAATAATTTACAGTGGTACCTCAGTTTACAAACACCTCGGGTTACAGACACTTTGGGTTACAAACTCCGCTAACCCAGAAGTAGTACCTCAGGTTAAGAAATCGCATGCTGAAGGTGTGGCGGCAGCAGGAGGTCCCATTAGCTAAAGTGGTACCTCAGGTTAAGAACAGTTTCAGGTTAAGAACGAACCTCTGGAATGAATTAAATTCATAACCTGAGGTACCACTGTATTACTTATACCCCGCCCATCTGGCAAGACCTCCCCAGCCACTCTGGGCGGCTCCCAACAGAATATTAAAAACACGATAAAACATCAAACTTTAAAAACTTTCCTAAACAGGGCTGCCTTCAGATGTTTTCTAAAAGTCTGATAGTTCTTTATTTCCTTGACATCTGATGGGACGGTGTTCCACAGGGTGGGCGCCACCACTGAGAAGGCTCTCTGCCTGGTTCCCTGTAACTTGGCTTCTCGTATTTTGGGAACCGCCAGAAGGCCCTCAGGGCTGGACCTCAGTGTCCGGAGGCTGAACGATGCAAGGCCACATTCCTTGGGTCACCTCCAAGGCTGTCGCCTATGATGGCAGTCACTGGATGTTGCCCTTTAAATCTTAAATCCTCCCCATTCCCTCCCTGGTTCTGTTGTCTTCTTCCTTCTCTCACCTGCTGTGGGATGCAGCTGGAGTTCCACTTGCTGCCGCCACAGGTGAGTGTGGGCTGGGTGATAGGAATGCAGCAGGAACAGATTAAAGGAGCCTCTGCTGCCCTTTCTCTGCCTGCATTTGGAAAGGAAAGGCTGATGTTCAGGATACAAGATGGCAGCCCTAGTGGCAAAAGGTAGTGCAATTATTTCCCATCCTAGCAGCAGAGACCCTGACTGAGTCAAGGTACCACACGGCTGGGGTTTCCCATCACACTTTCGAGTGGTAGAAGCCACTTGGGAATTTGTGGGTAGGCATAAACTGTTGACAGAACCGTTAACTGGATTTAGCTTGGTGCTTCTGAGCTGTGTGGAAAGAAGACCTATAGCAGTGTATCCAGTGAATAGTCACTGCTGTGAGTTTGTTGGGAATAATTTGCTAAAAAGGTGCATCTACTGTACGAGTGTGTGTGTGTGTGTGTGTGTGTGTGTGTGTGTGTTGACCCAGGACAGGTTTCAATGTGCCACTGTGATCCATGGGCTGAAATAGGTTACCTAATGCTAGATTCGTGTGTATGAGGTAAATTTTTTTAAAAAAATGCACCCTCACCAACAAGAATGCAACTCTGTTGACTCTATCTAATTGGCTCCTAGTGTTACATAGGGAGGAAATGGAGCTTCCTTCCATGCAAAATAAGCAACAGCTGAATTCTTTCTCTTGACTGTTGAATGCATTTCTTAAATCACTTAGAATTTTCATAAACAGCACCCCTGCCTGCTTGCTTAAAAAACATTGTGTTTTGTGCCAGACCAGGAGTATGTTTGTGTGTGTGTGTGTGTGTGTGTGTGTGTGTGTGTGAAATGCCCAAATACCGAAGTCTCCTTTCAGAGTTTGGTGTTAAATAACACAGCTTTGACTGTTTACCAGGTAGAGGGATGAGGCAAATACTGTGCTGGGGCACCCGGGGGATTTTTAAAGGAGGTTATTCAAATCTGACAGTGTTGACCTGTTGGCATTTTGCTTGCTCCGTGTTAGAGAACGTTTGCATCTCTGTCAAATTGTTGCTGCTGGAAAACTACTGGCTGAGGCCTGCAGGGTGGCTCTGTGTGGCGGGGAATAAGAAGTTCATCTTTTGTCATTTGGGTAGCCCAGATTTTTTCAGTTAGGGGTGGGCACCGTTCCAAGCTTTATCAGGAGAAACATTTCTGGCTACTTCCAGTTGTGGCTCCTATTAATGGTTCCATCCAGTGCTTTTTTCTGGGGGGACGCAGGGGTACAAATACCCCTGAACATTTTGTGAATCTAACAGGAGAAGAAACTATTTAAAAATAAAATAAAATAAAAAATAGTTTCTTCTCTAGCACGGTGAATCGTCAGTTCTGCTGATACCCCTGATGGCAGCCTCATTTCCTATCATGGTGTTTCCTGAGTTTCAGACAGAAGCGAGCGTTTAATGTGTGAAGTAGGAGTTGAAATCTAGCACAGTGAATGGTCAGTTTTGTTGTTACCACCTCCGATGGCAGCTTCATTTCCCGGTGTAATGCATGTTCTTTGTACTTTTGTCCATTTACTGTATTTATTTTTCCTAATTTGAACTATAAAATGGTGATTTTCTTGAGTCAAAATGAAAGTGCTCCTAAACATTTTATATATATATAGAAAAAAAGCACTGGTTCCATCAGGCATATTGGTGAGAATCCAGGGAGAGGGAGAAAGAGTTCCCTAGCTGAACTATGCGCTGGTACCTTCTTTTGTCCGCCCTGACTCCTCCAACATTCAGCTTCATTAGAGCTCCACAAGTTCTAGCATTAATGTGAGAGGAAACAGTCTAACCACCTGTGACCCCTGTGCCATGAATAATAAGAAGACTTTGGTAAACTTCTATCAAGTCAACTTCACTTGCTTTTTCTCTAGAAACTAATAAGCCTCAAATGCTGCAACTGTTCCTCACAGGGCAGCTGCTCCATCCAGGAAACTAAGTGGCTACTTAGGGCAGTAAAAAAAATCAGGGGTGGCAAAATTAGAAGAGCAGGAAAATTGGAAAGCAGACAGGCGGTGATGATGGAAGAGCCAGTAGCCACCAGTCCCAGTGATTTTGGTGTACAGAAAGGCTGCCGCCATTTCATCTTGAAGATAAAAACCTCCTGAGTGGGGAGTGGCCAAAGGCACCAGTGGATGCTTCAGAGCTCCCTCAGAGCTGTGGTCATAATGAGGAGGATGTGGCTGGCCCAGCAGAGTTTGGAGTAGAGGCTGTATCCCTCATGCTGGCTCTCTGTCTCCCTTGTGCTGGGGTGGGAGCAGATTCAGCCCCCCTGTCTCTGTGCCCAATATGGACTCGGTACAAAATACAGTGTCGCCACCTACCTACCACCTTGTACTGACTCCACTCCAAATTCCAGGAAACGAGGCAGAACAGAGTCTGAGTTAGCAGCTTGAGGGGGGGCGACTTTCAATTCTACCCCCCACTTTTAAAAAGTGATAGTCTTTACTCACTTCACTTCTTTTCCATGTTTGAAGGATAGTTAATGGGAGGCGGAGCCTACTTGTTCTGGGATTGTTCATGGGTGATATAAGGCAGAGTTAACACATTTTTAAAGTGCTGCATTTATGCTGTATGATTTTGGTGTTCCAGCTATTGATTTCCTTGTTATTTTTCTTTACATCCTGCTGTCATTGTGGAAAGAATTGCTTTCTTAAACTGGGTGTTTGATACTTACAGGCAAAGAGCCTGTTGTGTTGCTTGGTTGAGAGGGAAATCGTTCCTTTCTTGCCAGAGGTAGTGAGAGGTTTTGTGCTTTTCTTTGTATAGAAGACATTGCAAATGAAGAATAATGGGACTCCTGCCGTCCTTTGTTTCTCAAGATGGATGTGAGACAACAGTGATAATATCATGGACTGAAGACAGATAGTGATTTTTAAGAAAGAATGCCCCTCTGTGCCCTATCATGCTTTGATCACAGTCCTGCTAGCCGTATGCTGCTGTGCAGGTTATCAGTGAAGCATGAACATGTGAGATCATCTGAGATCCGCAGGAACATGAAAGCTAGTAAAATCCTGGAAATAGGTTACAAGTGGGCCAGGTGGATTTTATCTGCAGAAACCTGTCGTGTACAGAAAAGGCACTGAGATTTGGCCCTGAAATTCTCTGTGGGACTTTTGTGTATCTGCCTCATGATGAGATGGTTCCCATCTCTCTACTAGAGAATGCAAAGATTGGGATTTGTGGGCCTCCTGGCAATATTTTTTTTAAAAAAGGTTTACTAGACAAACAACCTTAAATATGTGCCTTTGAAATCCCCTTTTATTGAAACTTATTTCCTCCTGTTGCATCATATCTCTTGAGGATGGGATGAGGGGGTGGGCATTAGTGTATGCCCTAGATGTTTGTCCTTGTTGCACAGAAGTGAAGATGGTGTACAGCTTAGCACTATAGCAGGTGTTTCAGACTTGTGTTTCCCAGAGAATGGCAGCTAAGGCTAGCACCATTTCTTTCCTTTCAGAAATGGGTATTCAGAGGCATATTTTGGTGTGGCTCCCTCTCTGCAAAACATCCACATAATTCAAAAGGAAAAACATTAGCTGAAACAGATGGGTCTTGTTTACTTTTCACAAATAGGTGCACAGCAGGTATAGATGAGGCCTTGCCCACAGCTAATTGTTGTTGTTTAGTCATTTAGTCGAGTCTGACTCTTCGTGACCCCATGGACCAGAGCACGCCAGGCACCCTAATACCATCCACCCAAGTGAGTTGGGTAACACCATTAACCTTTGCAAACTGAGGGCTTGTCCACCCATGCCTAGAAAGTATAGGTCTGAGAGGTTTTCTGCTTGCCCCATGCTTTCTAGCCATGGGTCTGAGAGGTTTTGCATTTGCCCTGCAGCTTTCCCTGAGAAAACACACTCTTTGCTGCTGAATTGGACCAAACAGCAATCCACGGAAAACAATCATTTGGTCCGATTCAGTGGTGAACAGCGTTTCCCCCAGGGAAAATAGCTGGGCAAATAGAGGTGTAGGCAAGCCCTAAATAATTAGAGCAGCATGTCTTTGTTTGTTTGTTTGTCTGTCTGTCAGTGAGTGATTTTGTATCATTTTACAAAATTTTGTGCCATGCTTGGCTTACCAGCATGAGGCACTATTTTTTTAATTTTTAAAATCTGCCTACTTTTCAGAAGAAATTCAAGGCAGCTAATGCTACAGTGTTGGGGGAGACACTGATCTGCATTTCTCCTGAGTTGCAGCCTAGGTGGCTAGTTATCATGTGCTCTGCAGTGTTTCTGTTCCTCTAGGATGACATAAAGTACTCAAGAAAAGGAAGGAAAAAATAGTTACTATGACAGAGTATAGTGAGTGCTTCAAAATATTAAAGGGTAGATATTTTTTTCAGATTTCTTTCTTTCATATTGTAGCAATAAGCACCCAATCATGCACTATTCATCATCAGAACTACATAAACAAACTCTTACTTCTTGCAGCAGGCAGAGAAACGGGCTTCTTTATGGCTAGTTAGGTAGAAAACACAACTGAAACTGAAAAGCAGGGCGAAGGAAAGTCCGAGGGGTGAAGTTTAACTCCAGCCCATAATACAAAGTTCTAATATTGAACTCTTCAAGGATCGTGCTACTATACAGCCTGGTTCCCCTCTCCCCGCCCAGATCATTTAAGTAATTATAGGGTGACGCTGATAATGAAAAATCCACCCACAGCCAGGGAAAGTCCTGGATAAGCAGTCCGAGGATGTGGAGCAGGGACAGATGAGGCTCTTGTTGTGCATTCGCCCTGCTTTATTCATTGAATTTTTCAGAGGCCCCTATTCTTTAAAAAGCTGTCATTATTTTAATGGAGACTGTTATCCAATAATGGAGACTGTTATCCAATAGGAGTTGGTGGGACACAGCATCAGGTGCAATGCCAACCAGGACTGGAGAAAAGGGGTTTAAGGTCCTTTTTCTTAGTGGGAAATAGGATCCACCACTTAAAAGCCTATGCTCTAGATCAGGCATAGGCAAACTCGGCCCTCCAGATGTTTTGAGACTACAACTCCCATCATCCCTACCTAACAGGTCAGGGACGATGGGAATTGTAGTCCCAAAACATCTGCAGGGCAAAGTTTGCCTATGCCTGCTCTAGATGGGCCTACATTAGGGATGGAAAACCTGTGACCCTCCAGTTGTGCAACCACAACTCACACCATTCCTTACCACTGACTGGGCTGATGGGATTTGGAGTCTAACAGCATCTTGAGGGCCACAGATTCCCCATCCTTGGCCTAGATCATCCACTGGGTTGTTCTCTATGTCACATGAGTTGCGTCTTTTTATTTGTTATTCACCTCTCCTGTCCAAGAGCCCCATTCAAGCGAATATGGATTGTACAAGAGCCCAGCTGAGCTGAGACTTGGATGGATATTCTCCCTGAGCCGGGTCCAAGGCGGAAACAAGCCCTGCAGTAGGCCTGGATGAGAAAACTCTCTTTTTTCCCCTCCACTAAAAAGGAGACAATTTCTTGTTATGACTCCAGGGGAATGAACAGTTCAAGCCCTAGTTTGAGTGACAAAGTGGGGTCGGTGAAATTAAAAGCAGATCCTGTAGTAGGAGCAGCAGCAGCAGCAGCAGCAGCGATACACAGCACTGTCAAAAACACAGATGTCCTAAAGTAGAAAAACTGTTGGGTCACACTGGCTAACCAAGCAGGCGGAGGGTTTGAACTGCCACCACACCCCCTACGGGGGGGGGGGGGTCTTTTCTCTCCAGGCCTGCTTTAGGAATGCCTTTTTTTCTTCGCACCATGCCTCAATTCTTTCCAAAAGGAATAAGCCAGTTTTAAGATTATATAAAGCATTGTGCAACTTATTATGCCTTCTCACCACCTTCTTTCAATTACTGGGAGCTTTAGAGCAAGGAACCATTCTTCCTCGGCGGACCACAAGAGTTGCGGCACATCTGGGTTTATGGCTGAATACAGCTGGAACCAAGTAACTCTGCCTTCGTGCACAAAGGGATGCAGATGTTTTGCTCACATGCTGTGAAAGAACTCATTCATTATATTTTGTTATGAAGATGACTTGCAGGAGGGGAGATCCAAGTAGTTCGGTGTCAGGATACCTGAAGGATATCCCATATATACTTTCCCAGTCCTGCCAAGTCCGGTGAGGCATGTGAATATTACGGAAAGGGCCTTTTTGCTGGTGGCACCACCTGTTGTGGAATGCTTTCCCACAGACTCTTGTCATAAAGATATTTTTGGTGCCAGGATATATATTTTTTAACCTCTTCCAGGCTAATAATTGAAATTTACTGTTTCCTTTGAACATTTTGGTCCACACCCCACCCCCTCCACTGAGTTTTAGCTTTTCATTATTGTTTTCATTGATTTTATGTTTTGTGCTGCCATTATTGTTGAGATATTAGCGTTTTCTGTTTATTGCTTTTGCTTGCTTGTTTTATTTTCATTTTTAATTTGTGAACTGACCAGAAGTCACAATGGATTTGACGTCTTGGTCTTCAAACATATACTGTGAGGTTTTACTTGTGTAATTTTCCATGGCTAAAATGTGGAAACCAAACTTATATCCTTGATGTGGAAGGGAAGAAGACTTCCTCATCTATACCTGAAGCAGGTATATCCCATATATACTGTCCAGTCCTGGACCAGGACCCACAAGGAAACTCTCAAAACATGAACCATTTTTACACTTTTATTTTACATGTGGGGAGGGGGTGTTTCTACAAACCATAAAAACTCATGAGATTTGAAACTGCAAAACAAAAAACGAGGGAGAGAGAAGGACAATTCTATCACGCTTGGCACTTGATGCTGATGACATGGTGAAAATCCACCCTTGGGTCTTCCCGACAGGCGTGGGTAACCTGTGGTCCTCCAGATGCTTCTGGGCTACAAAGACAATCATCCCTGACATGCTGGCTGGGGCTGATGGGAGTTGGGAGCCCAACAACACCTGGAAGGCCAAACATGCTCCGCCTCTGCTGCAAGCCTTAAGCAATCATTCACTGGGTTTTTAAGAGCACTATGCCAGGGATAAACACGGCTGATTTTCCTGCCTTGGGAAGGACAAGTGATTTGATGAAATCCATGGGCACAGAACTCTTAAAAGGTGCTGAGTACTATCAGCACATTGCTTCCCAGGACAGTGACTTCCATGCAGAATACATAAAGCTCACCCCTACCCCCAGATGAGCCTTCAGAACACACTGTAGGGAACTATCTCAGTTACTGAAGAAGTATTTACGAAATCCATCAGCAGAGCTGGCCATTTAATCTATGAGTATTCTTGCACAAACCCTGAAAGCAGTTTTGGACGGGACAACTGGCGTGGAGAGTGGGATGAGAAGCTGCTCAGCCTCTCAAGATTTTATGGGTGGGTACAGTTGTTTGAAACCATTCAAACAGCCCATACGAAGCTTTATTATTCAGTTTTGGCTATTTTATGCCTTCAAGCTACATTTTCCCCATCCTCGGCCACCTTCTCCCACTTCTTAACTTATACTCCACTCCTGCTACCGCAGTGTCAACACTCTGAAACTTCTGCAGAACACTCAAATTACGCATCAGAATGCAAACTGAGAAACGTAAAGTACCTAAATTGCTATATACAATGCTGCAATGAGGTATTGTGAGGCAGAATCTGAGTTATCGCGGTGCAAAGTTTTTTTGGTTTCCTTTGTGTAGGATAGACAGTATTTTTTTTTAATTTTTGGTGCAGAGTGTGACTAGCCCTGGACATAATTCTCTCTCCCCCACCCCGCTCTGTGTGGGAACATATAGAAGAAATACAGACAGGAAAATGCCATCTTTGATTGCCAGCTGATGCCTAGCAAAGACAGTGAAACATCCTCATCTAGGACATAATCTAAACCCCACTGAGATCAGTGGATAGCCTCCCATTAGCGTCAATGGGCTTTTCGGACTCGGCCATTTCAATAACACTTCTTAACCAAGAGGAAGGTAGACAGGAGCAGCGTTTCACAACCCATTCATTACTGACACTTCGGAAGCTGTGTCCACGTTGATGCCGTTTCATTGGTAGGTATCTTTCAAACTTCACACCTACGTGGTATTGAGATGGAAGGGGAGGGATATCCAAGCCATTCCCATTTAAGGAGCTGGACATCCTCTTCTTCATACCCTGTTTGGACCGTGTCAAGAGCACCATAGCGATATTTATTTATTTTTTACTTGTTGAAACAGTAGGCAGGTCAGTGCTGCAGCAGAAGTCCTCTTTAGTGCTTTGGTATGGGCTTCAACCCATTGCAGATCCAAACCAAGTGAAAGCAAAGGGCCAGGAAGCCAGTGCCCAGGACGTCTCCCAGAGCGGTAAGGTAGGGGATGGAATAGTTGTCAGGATCCATGCCCTTTCTCCAGAACAGCCTCACGAGAATATCAGCCAGGTACAGCAGGATTGCCACCTGTAAGCAGAGGGGGTAGGAAACCACATGGCCATCAGCATGCAGATCAGCCACAGTTCCATTTTGCTGGGAACGGCTTCTGTTACTCAGGCACCGGACTTGGCAACAACAGTGGGGCACAGAGGAACTTCGATTCCATGGACCATGGGAGCCCAGAGGGCAGGAATATTTAGGGCTGGGTCAAATTCTCCCCTCCACCAAGTTTTGCCACCACATTCACATGTTCTAAAGCGGAAGGGTGAGGTCACAAAAGGGGGGGGGGAGTAGTGAATGAAAGTGGGCCAAAGGAAGTGTGCTCTGTCCACCCCTCTCCCTCTGCAAGCAGACTAGCAGGTAGACAGAGGGCAGGAAGCAGTGTTGCCTTCACCCAGTCTGGTTTCAGGATAAACATGAAGTCATGGCATCCTGCCATGCCCTTCCAACCTGCTACTGGTTTGTTGGTGGAGTGGGTGGGTGGAGGGAGGTATGACAGCTGCAACAGGGAAGACACAGGAGCTGCAATGATGTCCCACTCACAAGGGATGGCATTTCTGTGTGGCACGCAGAGCAGGCCACATGGGGTTGTCTGAAGAGCAGTCCCAGTATACATGTGTGTAGAACAGGTATCTACAACTTCTACAGACCCAAGACCCACTTTTAGCTCACGCATGCCTTGGGGGACCCATTTCTCAAACTTTTCCCATGGGGGCAGTGCTTCTGTTGTGACCCACTTTGAATCAGGCCGCGACCCACCAGCTGAAGAACAGTGGCACAGGTGGTCCTGCACAACCAAGACACCGGTGCAACTGGGTGTCCCACTCACACACAACTCCTACACACAAGGAGGCGCTCACAGAGCGATTTCTCTGTAGATGATTGTGGGCAATATGCGGCAGGAAACTGTTGCCGGGTTGCAGATGGGGCTAAAATCACAGCACTGCTCTTCAGTCAGCGCATAAATGCTCTAAATGCAAGTACCTCCAGATGAAGCCCATGGCAGCCCCTGGGTATGAAACCAGCACCTTCCTAAAGCTAACTAGGCAGCTGTCAGTCTGAGCAGTGTCTGGACAGGTGATCAGGTGTGAAACAAATCTATGCCACCTTGATCAGTTCCAGGATGGAAGAAAGGCAGGGCATAAATGCCCAAACTCCCCTTCAAGCTATTATAGAGATTTTGACTCAACAATTCAAATATCATGGGAAAAGGAAGGTGCATGACTGATCATTTTTCTTAGTGACATGGGGAAGGTGTGAAAAGAGGGTAATGTGTTCTAGCTGGAAATGGGGGGATTTAATCTGCCACCCTGCAGCATTTTACACTGATATCTCAATCAGTTTCCCCTAGAAATCTCTACTAAAAAGATACTGCGGCTTCCAAGTGGGTGCTGTAAATTTAGAAATCTAAAAGGGACTGGGATGAGGATGGTGGCCTGCGGTTTGTAGAAATCAGGGTCTGTCCCTTGTGCATTCATATAGCTACAGTGGCTAATTGACTCTGGAACACACGGCAGAACCCAAACTTATACTAAAAACAGAAGAAGTCAAGTTTCTGGTTACCTGTAGAACAGCAGCCATCAGGTAGAAGGAGACAAAAGTGAAGGTGGGAGCCGTATGGCCTGCCTGCAAGAAATGAATGGTGTAGATGAACAGCAGGTGCCCTGGGATCACTAGCAGGATCAAGACACGAGCAGACTTTGAATTTATTCCTGCAGAGGAGAAAAGGCAAATGACATCATAACTCTGGTTATACTGAACAAATATGAAATGGTCCGCTAGTAAGGAGCTGGTCCCAAATGGGAGATCCCCTATATATGCGGTTTGCCATTGGTGTCCATGTTTTAGCTGTGTGGGGCTGCATGTGTCTCTCTTATGTTACTAAAGGATGAGCACTTTCAGTGTTTTTACTCTTCTGGTGTGTGCTTGATATTGTATGCTGCTTTTGAAAAACAACAACCCTGAACATTGCTCTGGGACTTCTTTTATAGTAAGCAACAAATAAATACAACTAATATTATTATTAACAACAATAATTTGGACTAGCGTAGAGTTCTCCCTGCGGGTTTAGATGCGAGAGTAGCTAGGCACCAGTACCTAGAAAGCAGATTACCTGAGCTGAAGAAGGTGGTACATGGATTTGGCCAGTGCTGCCTCATCTTGTGTGGCAGGACTCCAGGCATACTCCAGAAGTGCAGAAATGTGGAGATGCGGCTGGCCTGGATAGCTACCAGATTGCCACCAACACCTGAAAAGCAAAAAAAAAAAGGCAGAACACACCCTTTAAGCCTCAATAGCTGGGAGACACTGGGAGGATGGCGATCAGTCAATACCCACTCATGCACTCCCACAGGTCTGAAAGCTAAGCAGACGTCTGTCCTATAAGTTACCGCCTTACTGCCACTGGCTTACATTGCCTTCTCTATCTCAGTATCCTTTAGAGCATTGCTCACAAGTGGATGGTGAGGCAGGAAATGCTGCTGTCACCTGATCAGCAGGAAAGCATTAGAATACCGACAGAACAACAACCGGATCGGTGCTATGGATACTTCGTACAACAAGAATTGCTTCTGTTGCTACTGGCGTGGCCCCAGAATTCTACCACCTACCCAGCAGCTGCACAAGCACACCTGTACAGATCACAATGCCCTGCGTGAGCTTTAAGCATGGCTAGCAATGCCAACGCTCAGCTGCTAGAGGTGGGGAAGTGAGAGAGGAGCCGGGGTGGGAAAATCATAGTTCCCAAGATCTTCTATCTCTGTCAGTTGGCATTTCTTAGTACAGAAAGTATTGATCTGGTGTAGCGATCTTTCCTATTCTACTTAATTCAAGAAGGTTCTGGAAGCTTCTCTGTGTGAAAGAAGCAAGCAGAAGGTTGCTGGTGTTTGGGTTATTCCTTCTGAGAAGCTGAGTACAGCTGGTTTAAACTGGTTCTGTTATCTCTTTCTGTCAAGGTCATGCTGACTATAATAGTGAGGCCAGAAGGAGCCAAAGTCTCACTCTCTCTTTTTCTTTCTGGTGTGGTGTACAGTATATAGTGTTAAGGTTATAGTCTTACTATAAGTTTGTAAGTTTAAGTTAAGTCTGCTGCAACCGGATTTCTTATGGACAGTGCCAATCCTGAATGTATTGGATATGTGACCATTACGCTCATTTGCCTTCAGTAGCAGTAAAGCTCTGCTGGATGAAATACAATTGCCTCTGGTCTATTTTTTGGAAATCCTGTCACATGTTTAAGTTTTTACTCTGCTAATTATGCATTGGAATCTACTCTGGATCGATACTGAGGAGACTTCCAATGACAATCTCTACTGTGGTTTTACACAGAGAAATGGAAAGAAGCTACAGGGGCTGCAGCAACTGCTCTTACTGCATTGAGGCCTCGGAAGGCACTGCAAATCTTTCAGGGGACAGAGGCCTCCTCAAATTTCTAACTACTAGAAAATGAATTGCAAAACTGCTGCATGAACTGCAACAGGGCTTCTCCTTTTGTTTCTCTTGCTCCGGATACATAACCAAATACTTCCAGTTCTGAGAGAGAAAGATTTCCCTCCTTCCTTATCACATACTGGATATGTGTGAGTCAAGATAGCCAACACAGGTGCTCTGTAATACAACTTGTTTGACTCTTGTGCATAGACAGGTTCTTTTATAACAAACAGCTACAGGTGCTGCAGTGCCTAGCTGTGAAACCACCTGCAGTATATCTGCAACTGTGGTAATTACGGTACCAGCAATTTCTATTCTGAAGAAAGGAACCATGGAATGAGAGGACAAATTAAAAGTTCAGCACCATCAGTCTAATTAGTCTCCTCTGGATATGGGCCGCCTTGCATTCTGACAGGCTCTCGGCATGCAAGCTTATTTATTACTTGCAACAAAATTTCTATCCTGCAACCTCCTGCAACACCTGGAAGAGGTGTTCAAAGCAGAAAAGAAAAACAGAGCGAAAAACGTACTGCAATCAATTAAAATGCGATAGGACGGTAAACAACGCAGAGTGTTTGAACAGCATAACAAAGCTAAAACTGAGAGAGGCTGAGTTAAAAACAGCCTCTAGGGGAAAAGACAGTGAAGCTGGAAGCCTTCAATTGTAGTTGGACTAAGACTTCCCCCAGGCCCATTGCCAGGGACTCGAGTCGTAGCTCAACAACATCTTGAGGGACACAGATTCCTGCCCTAGGGTCTGACTCCATTTCCTTCTCTACTGTGCCATCTCTCGGGGCAAACTGTATAATACTACTAATTTCTGGCTGTCACTCAGGTAGAATCTACACACATGTGAAAAACCGTTCTAAAAATTCTTTTTTTAAAAAGCCTTTATAAAAATAAATTGAATTTTCCATAAGGCTCACCATCGCCATTTAGTGTCACATTGTATATTGCACTTAAAACACACTTACAGTGTTTTATTTGCAGCCGTATAGCTGAGTCCATAAGAAAGGATCCATAAAGTAATTGAAAGGAGAAAACCCTGAGTAAACGTCTCCCTTTGGGGGGGCTATTTTAAAGCAACATTATTTCTTCAACCACCTCAGATTATATGAAGCAATTGTCCTATAAACCTTTGGCAATAATGAGTCTCAAGGATGTATCTGGCACAGCAATTGCAGCGCTGGAAATCCAACAGCTGCTTTCAATCCCCTTTCTCAGAAACAAACAGAACCAGAAGACTCTTAAGTCTAAAAGCAAAGCATGGCAGAGCATTGTCACAATGTTCTTCTGGAGGCATTGGACTCAGCCGAGAGTGAATCAGGTCAATGTAAGGCCTGGTAAAATTGCAAGACAAATGTTAACTTTCTGAAGTGGAAGGAGAAGTTACCTTTCATGATCAGCAGATAGAGGTTAGTTCTGTGGAAACCTGACAATGTCTTATATGTCACTCCTTGTAATGCTCCCTGATGCTGCCCGTTTTGGCGCATTGATAGAGACAACAGTTCTTGGTAAAATCCTGTTCACATGAATGCTGTTCCTGAGTTCAGAGTGGAGCAATCCTCTACTTCATTCTTGTGTTTTATTTCTTTAAAACGTTTTTATATTTGCCTTATTTATATCCATATATTTAAAGAAAGCTCAAAACCACATTTGTTCCAAACCAATTTCCATATCTCATGATGCAGTGCACAGTTAGTGCTAGGCGGAAAGGGAAATTCCAGGACTATTCAATTCATTTCAATGGGTCTACCCTGAGTATGACTGACATTGGATCTCACCCTAGAAATCCAATACTCCAATAGTTTTGCCTATTTCCAGGGCCAGCACAAAAGTGTTAAGTACTATACACAGCTTTTGAAGCATTTAATCTTCTACTGGAAATTTAACATTTTAAGTTCACAGGAAGATGCTTTACTGAGTCAGACCAATGGATTGTTTATCTCAGTGTTGTCTTCACTAAATGGCATTGTCATGGGTGTCTCTTCCAGCCCTATCTGGAAATACCAGAGCCTGAATCAGGACCTTTTGCACAGCCAATACTTGTGCTCCACAACTGACCTTAAGTCTCTGGTCTATCCAACCCAGACTTAGAGCTAATAAATTAAATGCTGCAGGCAGACAATGCCTTTCTACGGCAAGCAGAATTTGTCTCACTTACGGATCTGAAAACAGGGATTTTCTAAGTCCTACAACGATGAGGCTAAAAACAGGGACATATATTTGACTTGCAGCCTGACATGCTTAAAAAGAAAAAGAAAAAAAGAACCAACCTACCATTGATCACAGGAGTGAAAATAGCTATGCCTTCAAAGTTTGGATTGGTTATGGTTTTGTCCAAGATAAGTCCCCCGATGCTGTTTTTTAAAAAATGAGAGAACATGAGTATATCCTTCATCTGTTAGTATCCCACTACTCAGTGACTGTATAAATAATCAGTATCTTCTTTGATTACATTTGCTTCTAATCCTGATCTTTTTCAGCAATATTCTGTGGAAATCCTTACTTTTGCTGTTGCCATTCAGGCAGACAGCTTTACTAAGATAACAAAGATTTCACCCCAGTTCCCAGACTAGGAATACTTGAAGGAAAATAGTACGTCTCTGAAATCCCACAACAGGAAAGATTTTGGGATGAAGGGAGGTATACAAATTTTAGTAACAACAACAACAACAACAACAATAATTTAACATTCTATGCCATTAGGAGGACAAAGGGAAGGTAAGGAGCCATTAGGAACGCGAAATTAGAGGAGGCTCTGTGCCAGATGGCAAATAGGAGTGACCTTTCACTCTACCAAGGGTTAGTTTTCGGAAACAAAGCAGAGTTTTAAGAAGATTTTGAAGAAGAGTTGGCTATGACAAGACCTAAGAAAAAAGGTTGCAGTCTGTTAAAGTCAGCAAGCTGGAAAGAGGGTCAGAGCATGATGGTTGATTTCTGCATTTTAATCGAAAGCTGCCGCTATGGGAGAAGCATGACCCTCGGGGGGGGGGGGGTCAGTGTTGTGAACCTCTCCCTTGCATGCTCAGGTTTCATCTATGTGTAAATAAACCATATATCATAAAGACACCACGGTCTCCACTGTGCCTCATTTCTTAAAGGAAATACGGACCTCGGGTCAGCGCCTGGAACCCCTGAAGTCTTGCACTGCTTGGATATTGGAGTGACACGTAACAATATGCATCTCAAGTCAGGGTGAAGATGTACATCTTCAGCACTGGCAGGGAGCTGTATAGTGAAGGTGCCAGACGCACATCTGTGTGAAGGGAATTCCACAACTAAGGGACTGCCCTCTCTTGGACCACCCCCCCAAGGGCAGAGGAACTACCAAGAGGGCACCCTGCCAAGGTCAATACTCAAAGTATGTTCTTCCTGTGCATCATCTGATACTGGGTCCTGCCTTTTTTTAAAAAAAACATGGCTGCATTTCCACATGCCCAGACCTTCCAATATAATCATAAATATGCGTGTGTGTCCAGCCTGTGTCTTATTAGATAGCAGTTGTTTGGTCAATGAATTCTAAAATAAGTACAGATATGCTGTTTACAGTTCAAATCAGCTCAATATGCAGTTATCCAAGCTGACTCCTTTTAAGAAGTGGGTAACAATGGAAATAGAGTTATATTGCAAAAGCGACATGGCTGGAAGCCTGCACACTGCAACATTTTGTTGCAGGCCTCATTTGTCTTTTTTAACACATACACATAAGCAGTTTTGGGGCTGGTTCATGCTTATACCAAGAGTCCATCAGCATCTTGTGGTTACTGAGCATTGTCCTCATTGCACACTGTTGGGACCCCCACTTGCCCTGTGGAATACCCTCCCACCAGGTGTCAAAGAGAAGAACAACTACCAGACTTTTAGAAGACATCTGAAGGCAGCCCTGTTTAGGGAAGCCTTTAATGTTTAACAGACCACTGTATTTTAATATTTTGTTGGAAGCTGCCCAGAGTGGCTGGGGAAACCCAGCCAGATGGGCGGGGTATAAATAATAATAATAATAATAATAATAATAATAATAGTTTTCTCCCTTATTGGACTTCTGTAAACAATGGACATTCCCCCAGCTTGCCGACACGTCCTGTGCACGTATGGCACTGTTTGCGCTACCTAAGGCGCCACACTCCAAGAACATGTTAGCTACAAACCAAATACACAGGAAGAAATTATCCCTGGAAGCGTCGTATTTACACAGTTAGCACCAGGGACAAGACCTCTTAAATTCCAGTCCATCTCTAGCCCACGATGCTTACCTGCTGATGGCCATGGCAACAATGACTGGCTGCCACCCAGTCTTGAGGACTTCAGCAACGGGAGGACTCTGCCTGGCAATAGCGATCCAAAGAGGAATCATAACAATGAAGACGGCACAGATCAGGGGCGACAGGTATCTCACCTCTGTCAAAGAAAAGGAAAGGTTTATTATTATTTTATTTTTATTTATTAAATTTTTATATTGCCCTATAGGCATAGATCTCAGGGTGGTTCACAACATAAAATCGCAATCTAAGAAACAAACAAAAAATACATAATAAAACAATGACGTTGACAACTCAATCATCCCCCTTTCCACAACACATCTTAAAAGGTATATGTGTGAATCTCCAAATCTGAAAGGATACAACTTTGTGGGGAAGACCACTCCGCTTTCTCAAGCGTAAGAACAGATGCAGTGATGAGTGTCCAAGCTTGTTTGCTCTAGGATTTTTATGCAGCAACCCTCCCTCACTGCCTGCTTCCATCGCCATCTATAAGCAGCCAGCAGAATTAGCTGACGTGGGGGGGGGGGGATGCATTGGTTGCCACAATAGAAAACATAAAGCTAAACTAGTAAGCATGCTCTAGCAGGCAGGGAAGCAGGGTGTAAAGTCTCAAAACCAATGGACCAAGTTACACTCATTTTTAAATGTAATTGATTTATATGGTTGGAATTCAATGTCAGGGCCATCTTTAGTAGATGCAGCGCCAGGGTGCAAATATCCTCCTAGCGCCCCCTAATTACCACGGATAGTTGGGAGGGGGAAGCTGTGCACTCCCAGCCATGGGGGGGGGGCGCAACTCTCCCCCATGCCGCTGTGGGAAAGCAATCCCCGCAGAGGCTTGGGAGGGAAGCTGCATGCCGGCCAGCCATATTGTTGATGGGGCGCAGCTGGCAGGCGTGCAGGGAAAGGGGAGGCCGCTGGCAAAGCCACGTAGAACCCCCACTCACTGGGCGCCCCCGAGAGGCCAGTGTCCTGGCGCAACAAACCACTAAGCCCTATGGGAAAGACAGCTCTGTTCAATGTAGATCGTTCAAAATGTTGCAGGGTACATGCAGAGAAGGGGGCCTGCTTGTGAAACTGGGCTTTTCTCCCCTCTTTTCCTTGTGCACCCCCTAAATCTGTTCTGGGGCTCCCTCCAACCCTCTGGAATAGACTTAGGGAGCATGCGAGGAGGAAGGTGCACGTTTTGTTGCATGAGCAGACCTTCTTTGTAATTAATCTATTATCTCAACTTTCCATCCAAAAGGATGTGCCAAGTTGGTTTTACATCAATATAAAACCAAAGCATATATAGACGCCTAAATGAAGTAACACAATTACAGGACCAGCAGCAACAAAGCAACAGAGCTGGATAAGGATATAAGAAGCCACCATTCTTCTCTTCCTAGTGCCCAGGTTCACATGGGAGAAGGTGATCCTTAGGATCCGATGCTTTAAGTGGAATTTAATTAAGCATGACTAACTTCAGGGTCAGTGTGTTTTTCATGTAAGCATCACTACAGAGTATAAAAACTGGATTTGCTACTAATCTTCAGACAGAAGCCCCTTCATGACATTGGCAAGATGGAGTTGGCGGAAGCAGAATTACCCAAAGGTAGAAAATTAAGAAACCCTAACTGACTGCTCTTGTGGGGTAATAGAACAAGCTCATTAACACATCTCCAAGAAGTGATTTTGTCATACTGCAGGACTTGGCATTTAAAAGAAGCTTATTAATCCGTACAGAGGAAACAGGATACCTCCTAAAAGAAGCCAAGGAGCTTTCATAAAAGGAAAAAGCACACAGCTGTTGTTGGGTTTTTTAAAGGCTTTTAAGCAAGGTGCAGGAGAACAGTAAACTAAGCAACAAGTGAAGAAAGATAAAGGTAAAAGAAAAGGTAAAGGTAAAAATAAATGAAGAACACTATGTGTGTTAACAGTAAATGGGCTGACCAGAATGGAACTAGAGCCCCTTTTCCATTGCATAACAGTCACTGCTCACTAAGCAACACTGTTAAAAAAAATAAAACAGACCCCGGAGCGTTTAACTGAACCAATGAAAAAACCTGAGCATTTCTGAGTTCAGTCAAGGGAAGGACGCAGCTCAGACTTAATGAAGGGAGAAGACCTGACAACCAAGCATTTCTGACACTATAAGGACAGTTCGACACAAGTCAACTTTTGTTACCAAATTTTGATCAGCTGCGATTTGAGAAAAAGAGCTCCGGAATAGGAATTTCAGTTCAAGTGCTGAATGAAGTAATGAAAACTGGCTTCTACCCTTTTGACAATTACTGAGACCTCGCAAGAGATTTAGACACGGCTTCAAAGAGTTAGACCATGTGTAAAAAGTTCCAGACCTGGCCTGAAGAACTCTAGAATTTATAGTGGACACAGACCTAATACCATATGCTGCTATTGTTCATGTTGTTTCAAAAGGAGCAGCTGTCTTGGTCTGTTGATTCGTAGAATTGTAGCATTGGAAAGGGACCACGAGGCTCATCGTGAGCAAAGGCAACAAAAAAACACATGGAACCTTGAAGTCTAACAAATGTACGGCACAGAGCTGCTGAATTATTTTGATGGTTATCCTCTTTATATGGGTTTTTCCTTTTACCTAAAATACTGATTGTGGTATAATCCAGTTGTGTATTTGTAGCTGTGAGGTGACTTTGTGCCAGGCAGGCTGGATCTAGCTTTTATATACTTCTCTACGAAGCACCCAGGACTGTTTGTGAGGCGACCAGACTTTCTTGTCAAAAAAAGGGGATAATGGACTAGAATGCCAGCTACTCGGAACTAGAGCAGTTACTGCCCTTTTTATCCCTACCCACCCCTGTCCCTTTAGCTCAGGGGTCAGCAAACTCTTTCAGCAGGGGGCCGGTCCACTGCCCCTCAGACCTTGTGGGGGCCAGACTATATTGGGGGGGGGATGAATGAATTCCTATGCCCCACAAATAACATAGATATGCATTTTAAATAAAAGGCCACATTCTACTCTTGTAAAAACACACTGATTCCCGAACCTTCCGCAGGCCAGATTTAGGAGGAGAATGGGCCAGATCCGGCCCCCGGGACTTAGTTTGCCTACCCATGCTTTAGCTTATATCAGCTCCTATTGTTTTATTTCTGTCTGTCTTCTGAATACGTCAACCTTGGGGTGACCTTTAGAAGTGCAGGAAAGAGGGAGAGAGAATGCTGCTGCTCTGACAAAACATGAATGACTCAGAAGCAGAAGGAAGGAAGCTTCAGAAACACCTTCAAGCAATGGGGATTGTGCCAGGCCTTTTGATATGCTAACGATCGTTCTTAGAGGGCTCTCTCCATCTGCTCTTCATAACTGGTGCAAAGCTGGGCCAGTCGCAACACATTTTGCAGGTAATGGAGCAATTGAAGCATTCTGGAAATGTGCTTTATATTTTTTCTCCCTCTCTCAAAACAAGATTCTGTTAAAGCCTGAGGCTACAAGTATGAAGTTATCAAAGCCTTTAATCACAAAAGTTGTCTTAAATCACAAAGGATGTCACCCAAAAAGGGAACACACCTTTCTCTGGGGGGTGGAGCATGGGATTTTCAAAGCCCTTAGCATCACCCCAGGTGATATAGGGCAGGAAGCACGTGCAGCAGCAGCAGCAACAACAACAAAGGGTTGGGAACTTCTCTGATTGATTTTATAACTGGAGGTAGGGAGTGTCTGATCCTAAGCATCTCTGCTTTCAGAGACAATCATATAGCTATCAAGCGGGAGTCCTTTAGCAGGGAATGGGGTCCAACTGGGATTACGGATGCTAATTTTTACATTATAGGACTGCTACAGAAAAGCTAGCTCTGCCAATATTCCTTCATCTGCACAATTATCAGAAACACAAGAAGCCCCGTAGCCCTTTGCATTTGTTCTCTCTTACAATGTAGGCGCTCAGGAGTTTCACAACAGCCCTTTGAGGTAAGCAAAGTCAAGAGCAGCGACTGGCCCAGTGCTACACAGCAGCCAGTGATGGGTGAATCTGCCCACTTTGGTTTCTCGGTTTCTCATTTTCCAATTCTAAATTCAGGTCTCCACATTCCCACATCAGTTCCTGCCCCACGGTGTTGATTTCTCTTAATATGCACATTTTGTATGCAATTTTGCCAAACTATTTTTTGCAAAGCATAGTCCCTCTAGTGTATATGCTTTTTAATGCAAACTTTACCTCAGTATATGCATTTTTGTACACCTTACTTGGCTGAAGAACTGTACTGCAAATTTCGAAGGATGGTTGCATTTTGAATTGAATTGAATCCATCCCCAATCCCTACCAGTGGGCTTCCTGACTATGTTTCCATGGTCCCAATCTAATGCACTATTATGCTACATTGGTTCTCTGTTTTTCCTGAAGGGGAGGAGGGCTGAAATGGTAAGAAATTATTAGGCCACCTTTCCCTGCTGGTGTGTAGCATATTTGCTGTCATGTAAAATGACATAAAAGGGATGCGGGTGGCACTGTGGGTTAAAACACAGAGCCTAGGACTTGCCGATCAGAAGGTTGGCGGTTCGAATCCCCACGACGGGGTGAGTTCCCGTTGCTCAGTCCCTGCTCCTGCCAACCTAGCAGTTCGAAAGCACGTCAAAGTGCAAGTAGATAAATAGGTACCGCTCTTGCGGGAAGGTAAACAGTGTTTCCATGCGCTGCTCTGGTTCACCAGAAGCGGCTTAGTCATGCTGGCTACATCACCCGGAAGCTGTACACCGGCTCCCTCGGCTAATAAAGCGAGATGAGTGCCGCAACCCCAGAATCGGTCACGACTGGACCTAATGGTCAGGGGTCCCTTTACCTTTACTAAAATGACATAAAGGAAACCACTAAGTAACCCACATTATCTGCTCTCAATTTCCAGTTAGTTTGGACTGCTGTTGCTACAAACTTCCAAGAAAAAAAAAATCTTTAATCAAGTGAAAATAAAACATAAGCCAAAATCTCATCCTTCCACGAACTCCTCTCAGACAGTCATGCAATAACTGCCTTAGCAATTTAAAATTTTTAGTGAAAGTGTACAGCAGATTGGAACTGCCTCCTTATATTGGGAAACTTTGGTATCAGCTCTTAATATGCAGGCTGCATGGTGATGGGGTATCTTTTCCTATCTGGGAGGTTCTTCATGAAGAGGGGGCACAGACAAGGGATAACTGAGATTGAGAGTATCCTACTGTAGAGAGAGGACCATCAAGGCCAAAGAGAACAGGGATGCCATACTTTTAGGAACACCTTTGTAGAAGAGGGGATCTCTGCAGGTTGTTTTCTCTCCCCAAAACCTACAAAATTTCATTTTTCACACAACTAATAAGGCACAGGATCCTCTATTTCTATCTGGTCAGCTTACTAAGAGCAAGCGAATGCACTGGGTGATTTACAGGGTGCTTCAAGTGCAGGAGTTTTGATGGGTCTGTTACACAAATTCCGATTTTCCCTTGTTGGTTACCAAAATGGATCCCACTGTGCCTCTTTAAATGAACTAGGAGATTCAGAGAGTCTGAAGGTTCTCTCTCAACAGGCAGAACAAAGCTGTCCAGCCCTGCAGACCCTAGTCAGCCTGGAAATCTGCTTTCCTTCCATTGTGGGCGGCTGTCTAGGGAGAGGCCATTCTGCGGTTTCAGAGCTCCCAGGCTTCTTTTGCTAACGTACCTATGTATTTGTAGAGGGTGCTGCTGATGGCAGCTAGCAGGGAAAGCGTTATTAGGTCTCCGAGGCTCGCTGCCAAGGGCGTCGCAATGTTGTCTGGGTTTATCCCCACCTTTCTTGCACCAAGGATCACGCCAATCATCACCAGACCTGAAAAAGATAAGAAAACAAGTGGTTTGGAGAAAGTTCAGTTCAAGGTGAGGGAGACTCCCTGTCTGCCAAGCTCTCCTAAAGCCAATAGAGGGAACAGTAGCCCTGAAATTCGCCCAGGGCTTGTGCAAAGGATGGCATGGAAAGGCCTGGATCTGGAAGAGAAGCAAGACCCGCTGAAGGGAGAAGATGAAAAGAGAGTAAAAAAGGAGGCTATTTTGGCAACTGGAAAAGAAACCGGCGGGGCCTGTGGCTCTTTTTTTTGGGGGGGGGAGTTAGTCCCTCCCAACCTCTATTAATGTACATTTCCCAAACCATAATCAACAAGCCAAAGGAGTTACATTAACTACAGGAGTAAGTTGGGGTGAGGAGATAAGCTAGGGAGAAAAGGGCTTCTGCACAAGGGGGAGAGGGGAATACATCAGCTGAGGCCAGGTATAGCATGGATATCCATACCATATGCAGTCCATATGGACTCCCTTTCACTGTGCCTGAAAGCTTTCCAAACAAGAGGGTCCTAACATTAAGATCCCTGAGAACTGCAAGAATGATTGGACCTTCATAAAGGCTTGAAAGCCCTGGCAAACCACAATGGGCTGGGCATTTCCTACTGGCGATGCTTTCAGACCTAATGAAGGCAGGGAAGGGCTATGGCTCAGTAGCAGAGAGTCTGCTTTGCCGGCAGAAGGTCCCAAGTCCAAATCTCCAGGTACAGCTGGAGAAACGTCCTGCTTGAAACCGTGGAGAGCTGCAGCCATTCAATGTAGACAACACTGAGTTAAGATGGACCAATGATATCACTCGATACAAGGCAGCTTCCTGAGTTTCCAAGGCAGGGGGCCATACACTGTTCCTTATCCCTAGCGAGTGATGTTCGGAGGAATAAGGCGCCTGAATGCATGGCAGATACACTTCGCTCTCAGAGCCAAAATAAATTCCTCCATGGAATGTGTCAATAGTATCATATTTCTTTTTCATACCCACTCAGATCACTGAGGAAAACAAAGGAGTAGCAATCTGGCATCCAAAACCATCTTGCCTTGTTCAAACAGGAAGGAGCAGTCCATCATCCTAAGATGTTGCCCTCATTTCTTTGTGTTTTAGGGTGCCAGCATTTCTGATGCCGCCATCTACTTCCTTCTTTTTTAAAGGTCTTGTGCTGCACTCTTGTGGAAAACTTGCAAGCTTCTCCTCTTAGCAGCAGCCATGCTCCATTTGGCAAAAAGCACCGTGAAACAGTCTTTCTGGAGTGACATAAAATCCCCACGGCACAGAGAATGCCATCATATTACGACGGCTGAGGTTAGAAGATCAGAAATGAGAGAGGAACGCACTTAGTACCTAAGACTGCTCATCTAGATTTCGAGAGTTTTCTCTAAGTCAAGGGTCCCCAACCTGCGGCCCACGGAGGCCATTTAACCGGCCCATGAGCTGCCCCCGAACCGAACTACCCACTCGGCGAGTCCCCGAGCGCTGCGCTAAACCGGTGCAGTGCAGCACAGGGACTCTCTTCTGTGGTTCCAGAAATTGCTTCTGCGCATGCACAGATGCTGGAAATTGCACCTGCACATGTCCACGGCATCAGAAATCACTTATGTTGCATGCCCAGATGCCAAAATTTGCTTCTGCACAGGTGCAATTTTTGGCATCTGGGCATGCGCAGAAGCGATTTCCAGCGCCACGGACATAAGCAGACGCGATTTCTGGCGTGCTATGCTGGTCCGGCCCACGGAGGATCTCCACGGGACTGATGCGGCCCATGCCCAGTAAGCCTTGCCAACCCCTGCTCTAAGCAGACAACTGGATCCCATGAAAGGCAGAAGGTGGGACATTAGGTTTGGGTGAAAGGCCAGAAAGCTGAGGGCGCATCAATCAATTTTCTAACAGCTCTGGCTCAAGGTGAATAGGCAGTCATGACGAACCTACTGGGAAGCATACCTGAACACTGTAGTCATTCTAAGAGAGAAAGTGGACTTGAGACTGTTTATGGCAAGGTACAGAGAGAGGCTTCCAGAGACACTGGATCCTACTCTAAAGTTAAGTAGTTTACAAAGACTCACCAAGTGAGAGGGCGGCTATGAACGCTGTTGTCAAACTGCTGGCACACAGGATGGCTGCTTCGTTCAGATTCAAGTAGCCTTTGGTCAAGGCACCAAGAAGGACTGCTGCCACTGCAGCCAGGAGCCCCACCACCGTGGCCTGCAACTGTGGAGCAACAAGAATGGAGGACAGAGAGTCTCAGGAATTATTCGTCTGGTATCAACATGCAAGCATTCCTGGAACAAATGGCAGGTTACATGCAAAAGCACCAGAAAGACTCAAAATTTCTTTTTTTCAAAAAAGGAAAAGCAGTTTTGAGGTAGCGAGGCATTGAGCAATGAAGCAGCAGTGTGTGTGCATGTGCTCACAAAACCTTTTCCCTGCCAGCTATCTTTCCATTTGCATGTGCTCACCAATGTTTTCCCTTTTGCAGGTTTCAGACACACTTGTGAGGGAAGATGCGGGTCTGAAATCTCCAAGACGGGAATGTGTGATGTGGCGCTCAGAGTGTCATACTGTATTAAAATTCAGGCATCTTTAGGTTGTTCACAAAAGCTTACTGCTGCCCCCTCCTGGATGAAAACATTCTACCTAATATTTCTACATGCACTCAACAGACAGGGCATCTCTGGACTACAAACATATCAATTTCATATCGTATTAATCGCCATGGATCCCACTCCCACAGAATTCTGGGAATTGCAGTTTTGTGAGGTGCTGTGAATTCCCTGTTAGATATTCCTATTCTCACTTCACAGTACTACAACCTTAGGGTTTCCTGAGAAGAGAGTTTAAATCTGTAATGAGGATATGGCCAATTCATTAGGACCGTTAGCAGATGTTCCTGTTGATAAAGAAGTATGAAAACATTTGAGTGATACAGTTACATTTCAACCCTGGTAAGCAGTGTTGTGTATATTGTGTATATTATTAATATATTGATAACTCCTTTACCAACAGACATTGGCCCAATAAAATGTAATGCATTATCTTGTATCTTTAAAAGGCAGTTGAGAAAATTAACTTCTTTAAGCTGACCAATGTAGTGACCAAATAATAGCTCAGTTCAATTGCTATTATTAGGGTATCTAAATGAAGATGTACTGAACAAGGTATCCTTAAACCAGCCTTAATCAACCTGGCACAGCTGATGGGACACTAGGTTGAAAAAACGAATTTAAACAATCACCTTCAGGGCATTTCCTTAAGTAATGACAATAGTAGGAATTTAAGTCAAAGCATGTTGTGTAAAGCAAACTTCCAGAATTCAACAGGACGTTATTTTCATATAATATGTTCAGGACTAGAACCTTAAGATGGGTTTATAACCAGGCCCAGGAAGATAGGAAGAGGTAATGAGATAAGTACAATTAATAATCTAATCAATATTTAGAAAACTATTACTATCTCTAGTCTGAATAGCTGGCTTTCATCGTTAATATATTTCAGAACATATGTTCAACTGAACAGGCATTAACTTTTCAAAAAAAGAAAATCTGAGGTTCTACCTCAACTTGCAGATAAATGTTGAGTGAACACAGCATACGGCATAGGAATTCCAATTAATTCTTAGAGGGGCACAGATATGCAGGATCACATTCCTGTAAAGATGGTGACATTGGAAAAATCCCAGACTATATGTAGACATACAGCAAGTTCCAAGCTATGCACATGTACACAAAATGATTCCACATGAGCTATTCAGTCCACTAAACCTGGGACTTCATAAACCTGACCTTTATGAAACATAGGTCACACCGTGAAAAACTGCTGCGGATGTGAGGCTCAAGCCTTAGGTATTTTGGTCTCTGGTTGCAATTGCTTTAAAAGCGTCCAGCCAACAAGACTTTGTAGAGAAAAACGAGGCCTCCTCCACCGATTGTAAAGCACAGTTTTGAAAGCACACAATGAGCAGATACCCTAAGCCTTGCCTTGTCGCTCACACCACTCCAAGCACCCGTGAGAATGTCCGCAGGGTGTGTAGTTTGACTAAGACTATAAAGAGGTCTCAAGCAAAAGTTTAGATCTACTTACCTGAATCAGAGCCAAATTGCAAGTAGCCATTTTCCACTGTGCCTGAGTATCATCCATTCTTCCAGTATTAGCCTGGAAGGCAGAAGAGGGAAAACTTAAATGTTACTTGCTGGCAGACAAGGTGGGAGAGAATACCAGCCTGGGCTCACACAAAGTCTGGGTGTAGGAGGCTACACCCAGACTTGGGGAGCACTGTGGCTGCAGTCATTTCTGTTTCCGCCCTTTCCATATGTATCAGGGCATTCCACATCGGCCCCTGCGGGGCACGGGTTTTCTTTTCTTCCCATTAGCCGTGCAAACATGATCTGAGCACACAATGTAGCACCAGATTGTAAGGGACGGTGGCTCAGAAGCTGCAGGTTGTGCAGATTTCACACTGGTGACCAAGGCATGAAAGAAGGAAAAAGCTTTTTTTAAAAAAAATCTGCTCTGTCCAGGGATTAAAAACTTTAAAAACCATGTGTGTTTTGAATGAGAGAAAGACTATATATCTTTGTATATCTTTGACTATAAGAAAAGAAACTTAATAAAAATATTAAAAAAAAAAAAGAGAGGCAGAGAGGGAGAATTTACAAAAGTTGGAAAGTTGGGAAAGAACTCTCCTAGGCAAGACTGAATACTTATGTAGTCCATATCCTCCGATGAATTTATCTTTACGGGCAACCTATGTAACTCCATCTTGCAGCAACAAAAGCTCCCACAATAATAAAATACTGTCAACATGAATATATGTGTATGCCAGTCATGACTAAATAAGTAAATAAAACTTAACATGTAACTAAGTACTTGTTCATGTACTGACAAATGTATATATACATTATATTTTTCATTCACTCAATAATAAAAAATATGCCCAGGATCAGGCATGACCAGGTCTACAATGATATCAAACCTGGCTTCCTATGGTACCTAATATTTTAATGGGGGCATTTTTCTATCCCAGCCTGGGCTCACACAAAAAATGATCGCTGGTTCCTAGGAGTTAATTCCTCAGCCCACTCTGCAAACCAAAACCCTGGGCGCGAAATACAGCTGCAGCATTATGCTGAGTTAAAACCGAAACTATCTAGAAGGCAGATTGGAATGTATTACAGTGGAACCTCAGCTTTCAAATGTCTCGGCTGCCGAATGTTTCAGAAGCCAATTGCCGAAAACCCAGAAATGAATGTTTCCGTTTTGAATGCGCCTCAGAAGTCAAATGGCTTCCCGGGGCATTTTTTCCATTTTCACCATTCGCTTTGCCGACAACCCTTTGATTTTTGGTTTCTGAAAGTTTTGGAAGTCAAACAGACTTCCGGAACGGATTATGTTCGAAAACCGAGGTTCCACTGTATTAGATTGTGGGATGGTTTGCCATTAGCACTTAATGGTTTGTTACTCAGCAAAAAGCAAATTTTAATTCACTGTATATTTAATACAGTGGTACCTTGGGTTAAGTACTTAATTCGTTCCGGAGGTCTGTTCTTAACCTCAAACTGTTCTTAACCTGAAGCGCCACTTTAGCTGATGGGGCCTCCCGCTGCCACCATGCCACCAGAGCACGATTTCTGTTCTCATCCTGAAGCAAAGTTCTTAAACTGAAGCATATGTAACCCGAGGTACCACTGTAGTTGGTTTGTGTGTGTGTGTGGAACAACAGGTTGCCGCTGACTAGGCAATAGTATTCATTTTTATCACGGCCAATCTCCCTATCCAACACAATTTTTTGGGATTAGCTGTTTCACATGTGAAACAGGGCCCACTAAGCCCTAGAAAGCCTGGCTGCCTTTTCCTCATTGCTCAGCTGATTGGTTTACATTGAGAATTAAGTCTGCTCCTGCCTGGTTTCTTGGTCGCACCAGTGACCTGGAAGCAGCGGTTCCATCATGAACAGAGAGAAAAGTGGCTGCAGCACCTTGAAAGGAGAAGGGGAGGTTGTTCTGTCAGAAGCCTCCACCTCCATCATCTCTTGCCTATCCCAGCAGGCAAGGAAATCTATCTTCACTATGGGCTGCTGCCTCAACACTGCTGAAGTACCTCAAAGCAGCACTTTCGCAAAGGTGCAGCCCATGCTTTGACACTGCTGAGCAAGGAGGTGGGGCAGGGAGACTACAGCATATTTTTCTCCTGACAATATCCATGCCCCTGCTTTGTTGTGTGGTGATATGTGTGTCTGTGTGCATGTGCGGAGGAGGCCAATTTTCTCTTAGTCATGTCCACCGTTGACTATCTGTCTCCAGAAGACTGGCCACAAAAATGTGGACCTCAGGCTGAAAAAACGGTTCCCTACCCCTCGTGTAGACAATACTGAGCTAAACGGACAAATGCAATGAATAAGTATAGGGTGGCTTCTTTTAATTATTTGTGGTATAAGAGGCACGCAGCATGTTGGTGTTAGCTGCAGCAAATCAACGCTTCCTTTT
Organism: Podarcis gaigeae; assembly: GCF_964106915.1. Lineage (NCBI taxonomy): Eukaryota > Metazoa > Chordata > Lepidosauria > Squamata > Lacertidae > Podarcis > Podarcis gaigeae. The sequence goes on from NC_139679.1 coordinate 87,982,447, forward strand.
AATCAGATTTAATCAGCCAGTTAGAAGTACCCTGTAAGCAAAGTTTAAAAACTAAAAAAGGAGAGGAACAGGCAGGAGATCTAAAGATCTGGAATGTTAAAGATCTGGAGCTCAGGTCCCTGGGGTACCCTGTAGCAACACCACTGGCAATCGATTTTCATGGATGGGCAGCTAAGGAGACTTCTTTGATTACACCTCCAAACTGTCCTTGTGAAATAAAAGCCATGAACACATCTCTGCATATTAAACAGTAAAACAACACCAAAGTTGACACTTACAGCAGTAGAAAGTCTAGATGCCAAGGTCATTTCAAGGTTGCCCTTCAATCCGACAAGGGCTGGAATCAGGATAAATATTTCTGTGATAGTCTTGAACACAGTCCAGTGCTGAGAGAAAGGGAGAGGAGAGGATGTTAATCCACCGCTATACCAACCACAGTCTTCTTTAGTCACAAACACGGATGCACAATTTCCACACATTGTACTTGGCAACATGGTGATGCAACACTAGCTAAGAGAGATCCCGAGGCAATGAAATCTTTGAAATTGCTCACCAAAGGACTAAATGATTCTGTTCTCCCTGCCCAAAAAAGTAGTGAAACCAACTAGTATTATCAGCCACTATAAACAATATATATAACAAAAATTGAGGCAACCTCTTTTATGTGGCCACCTGCTTGTTGGCATAGGTATATGCAAGATTAGTAGTCATATAGAGCTCTGCATCATGGAATAATGTTATGTTTCTGTCATGGGAACCTATTGGATAATGCCAGTGAATTACTTACTCCTCCTTCCCATACCATTTTGTGACGAGATCATTTAGACAAAGTCATTAAGGGTGGCAGGTTCCTTCACTTGCTCTAAGGAGCAACTGTGACCTCAACTTTTTGTTTCTGGATCCTTTGCCGGTCAGTCAGAGCAGAAAGCCCTGGGTTCAATGAACCAAAGGTCTGATTGTATATATTACTCTCCCTGACTATCCCTGACTGTTGTAGTCCAACTTCTAGAGGGGCAGAGATTCTCCATTAATGACATGTATGTCCATATGCCTTCATTCCAGGGTGTGGGAACAGGAGAGACAACACGGTGAGAGCCACGGTGGTTAAGAGCTGTAGTCACGTAATCTGGGGAACCGGCTTCGCGTCTCCGCTCCTCCACATGCAGCTGCTGGGTGACCTTGGGCTAGTCACACTTCTTTGAAGTCTCTCAGCCTCACTCACCTCAAAGAGTGTTTGTTGTGGGGGAGGAAGGGAAAGGAGAATGTTAGCCGCTTTGAGACTCCTTCGGGTAGTGATAAAGCAGGATATCAAATCCAAACTCTTCTTCATGGCAGGAGACAGTTCAAGTGAAAATAGAGCCACACATTGGTATTTAATACCAGCTGATAAACCTAATGACGAAGACCAGTGGTAATGGTGCTGTGCTGTGGTAATTTCCAGCAAAATCAGCTGGAAATTACCACAGAGGCTCAGTGGGCCTTGGAAAAGGAATGAGGTGAAGAAGAAGAAAAAGAACCAGTTCATTGCTAACAGCAGTTGTATATAAGGAGCTAGAAAATGGCCCTTGGAGGAATGTGACCCAAAGAAGGTGCTGTTAGATGAAAAGATAAGTTTGAACAAAGGAGAGCTTGAATTATAGATTAACAAGTAGGAACCTGCCTGCAAGGAATTCCAGGAGGCTGGAGCAGCAGCAAATGAAGAAGCATATTTTCTACCCTTCCAGTCTTTTGCTTATCTCTTCCTCTTTGAAGCTACTCCATTCCTTCCTTTCCCCAGTTGCCACCTTCTCCATGCAAATTTATCTATCTCCTCCCAAATTGCCTACATTCCTCCCCTCAATCTACCACTTGCCTACTTACCTCCCCACCAAATTTCCCTTCCTGTAACCCACCTTTCTCCCTTGATTCTCCCCAGCCCCTGCTCATAGACCTTCCTCCTCTTTCACTCTTCTCCAACGGAACAAACCCTCACTCTTCTCCTCAGCCTATTGAAGGATGCTCACCAAGAGAGCAGCAAAAGCCTCCCTGAGTCATCTAGGCCAGTAGCTTCTTAAGAGTTCCATATCAGGGGGGGAAATGTGGCAAGGCCAGTGCATTTGTATGATGTTCTGCTGCTGAAGATACTCCCCTGAACTAGTCATAAACAACCCTAATCTTCAGGACTTTGAGACAGCAGATGGTGGAATGACTCTCCCCACTATTCTTCTGCAAGGACAGGCAATCCAAAACTTGCCAAGCATCATTAGATATGGATTGATTACTATGGGTTTCAGCTACTAAGCTATACATTTACATGAGTACAGTGGTACCTCGGGTTACAGACGCTTCAGGTTACAGACGCTTCAGAACTAGTACCTCGGGTTAAGAACTTTGCTTCAGGATGAGAACAGAAAATGTGCGGTGGCAGCGGGAGGCCCCATTAGCTAAATTGGTACCTCAGGTTAAGAACAGTTTCAGGTTAAGAACGGACCTCCAGAACTAATTAAGTTCTTATCCCGAGGTACCACTGTACCAGAAATGCTGAAAGGAACAGAATGGGGGGTGGGGGGGAGAGACTGAGGAACAAAGTGTCGTTACAAAGCTGTGCAATATGAAAGAAAGATGAATAGGAGGAAAAAGCACAGTGTAAGTTGAATTAGTAGTGATTAGTAGCTTTAACATCTTGGATCATTGTATACGGGATCAAAAAATGGATTAGATGGGAAAAGTAACTCTAGAAATTAGCTTGCTAATCTTCCAGACTTGATTGGAAAGGGGTGTGTAGACCCAACAGCAAACACTTTGGTGACAACAAAAGCAGCCTAAACATGGAGGCATGATATCCTAACCATCTTCTGTGAACGTTAAAAAGACAACACCTGTAGTTCAATTACAGGCAGTAACAGAGAAATCAAATACAGTAACCCCCAATTTCTAATTCCTTCCCCTTCCCCTTTAGAATACGGTTATCCTTCTGTGAATCATTATGTGTGACTCACAGCCACAGGGTTTTTTGTTTTTGTTTTTATTACATCAAATCCAACCTTCAGCGCAAATTTTAAAAGCCCTCAAAAATGAATGTAAGTATTCTGAAATTACAATAGCACCATCAAGGGTATAGGCTGGCTCGGTGACCTCTGCATTCATCTCAAACTGGAGCCAAGAGTTACTCATTCCTCCCTTGTCTGCACCTCTTAATTTTGCTTTCCTCATGACACTGCGGAGCTCATAAAGCGGTGATGCACAGAGGCTGCTCTTTTGCAAAGTAGACAGTGTACACAGAGTGAGTAGTGTCAGTTAATGTTTTTATTACTTTCTGCTCAGTTATGACGAGGTTGGGCTCTGTCCTTATCGTCTGTATCCAGTACAGTCAGCTGAGCTCTTACATTATGTGGTCCACATGGCTGGATTTCCTACATGACACGGCTATCAATTAACATGGAGCTCAACAGTGCAATATTGTCTTTGTGGCATCTGATTCTAAGTGTTCAAAATGACGCCTAATGTGTAGCATACAGCTATATCCTGGAGTTTCGTTAATTAAATTATCGGCATCATGATCCCTTCTCTCCCCAATCACAATCAGAACAATAACTGCAGGGATAGGTGGGGGGGGGGGTCAATTGGCACTGGTGGGAATGCCCTCCCTCCGAGGCTTCTGGCCAAATGGGGAGGGCAGAACGTCTGTACCACTTGTGGTTGGAGAATGAAGAAATAAGTCTCTCCATACCATAAACTGCATTTATGATAGGAATTTCCCTCACTCCACCTGTAATCAATCATGCTACTCATTAAGCATTGTGTGCAATTTGTCCCTGAGGGTGACAAAGAAAAACATGGCAGGAAAAGTGGCAAGGTCAGTGCTGCCAGAGATCTAATGATGCATGATTTCCATTCCTTATATGTCGTGCATGAACTGGCTGTTTCCTTTTCCTCCCCCCCTCTCCCCCCCCATATCAGCTGATGCTCAGGGGAGGCAGCAAGAGTACTGGTGACATTTCTACCAGGATCAAAAATGACAGGGAGAGGAAAGGAGGGGAGAGAGAGAGGATGAATGAATGAATGAATTTGGGCTAATATAATAGTGACACATGTTACAAAAATCTACAGCATGACTCTATCAACAGCATGTGGGGCTTATCCCCAAAGACTTGTGCACAGGGTTAAGCTGCAAATGACTCTCTCCTAGTGTAAGCAAAGTCACACGCATGAGGGACGGCCATGGGACTCAATGGAACAGTGAAATGAACCACCCACAGACAAGGCGAGAGTTGTTGCATAATCAGCCGACTTCCCAGATATTGAAGAAAAACATTAATTTGGGAATTACAAACAGAAAAAAGGTCACCACGTCCTCCCACAAAAATAGACCAAGGAGGACAGGTATCATGGAATGTTGAGTTCAAAGGAGTGTCAGTTGAAAGAGAGAGGAAAAGGGAGGGGAAGAGAGATGGAATTGACCTGTCTGAGCCCCTCACAGTAGGAATGAAATAAGGGTCAAGGGTTGCACCCCCAGCCAAATTCCACTACGTGGAAAGGAGAAGTGAAAATGATCCCCTCCCCTATGCTGTACCATTCAGGTTCAGAGCAAAATGAGCAGCTTCATGTTCACCTAGCACTGAACTTCAGAGCTCAGTAGTCTGAAGCTTGCCTAGAGAGGGATTTCCCAAACATTTATATGCTCTCCAGGATTCCCTGTTGGTCCCTCTCTCGTTAGTATTATACAACTCATCCTAGTAGCTGTGCTCCCGGACAGTTAGATACAGTCATGTGCCTTGAAAACGAACGAGAGCTTTCCTCTGAAATACCTCTTTGTGACCCTAGCATGCCCATGGAAGGCACTTTCCCCACAGACAAGGAAGCACACAACACTGCTCATAGCTCCTAGGTACCCACAATTAAAAAAGTGATGCTCAAAGTCACCCAGGCAACATTTACCAATGGTGTTACTAACGTACTTGAAAGCCCATACATACTTGAACAGTATCGATCAACAATCCAGCAAATAACAGGCCGAAACCTGAAAGGATGAATGGCACAAAAATCTGTGATGCTATGGTGAACGATGTTTCTGGAAGGAATCCACTGACTGATCTGATGTACCTGCAGGTGAAACCTCTGAGTTTTTTCCCATGGAAGCACAGCTCCAATTTCAGCTGCGTGACCACCATGACTGAGCGCCATTAACGCATACTCAAGAAGCAGGTGGGCTGGAGGAAATCCAGGATATGGAGGTGGTCCTCACTTTCAGTTGTACATTCCAGAGCCTAAGGCACTTTTTAAGTCAGGGTTCTGCCACCACGTGTCTTCTGTTTGCAGTCTTCTCTCTTCCACCAAAGAGCCACAAGGCTACTTTCTAAATTCCATTTGTCTTAGTTAAATGCAGCTTTGATTAACGCTTCAAGGCAGCTCCTTCTTTACATTATACTCCAGAAAGGAAACAGAATCCAGAGGAAGGAATTTGATTGCTAAGATGTTTACGTATAAATACATACAAAACCACTTCTTCGGTGACTTCAACAACCTGGATGGAAACCAGAAAGACCGGCTTAAGCTATGGCACCAAGTTCCACCAGCATGAAGCGTAACAGACTGTGCACAGATCCCTCTTGAATATTTCAGTCACTGGTGTCCTTTCTCCTCAAGTTACAAATACGATGGTTGAAAATGTAATCCTGTGCTGTTGAAACGGTCACAACTGCTTCCAGCTCATCATGTGTTGACACTGAACTATACTTGCTTGCCGTCCCGAGTCAAGGAGGCGGAGGGTAATGAACTCCTCGGTTTTCTCTTGTTTTCCCTCTTGTTTCCTCAAGGTGAAGAAAGGTCATCAAGGATAGGAGGCTGGTCCCACTGAAGAGGTCAAGAGGAATAGCTTAGGAGATGTACCGAGTGGAAAGGCACTCTTGTCCCTCTGCTTCCTTTTCTTCTCTCTGTTTCCCCAAGCTTTGCTAAGGGTGTAAAAGTTCAGGAAATATGTGGTTGCTTGTCTCTAAAAGACTGACTTTCAGAAGAAGAAAAAAAATTCCACAGCAAAAACCAATGAGCTTCAAAGGCTAACACCCTTATCTGCTGTCATCACTTCAGCCTTTCAGCTACTATGCAAAGGCCTGTGATAAGAGTCTGTGCACAAGTTTTATTTAAGGTAGTTCTTTAGTCTTGTTAGTCAGTGGAAAAGTTTCCAGGGGGGTTGGTTCTATGTAGTTTGTTTGTTTGTTTGTTTTTACTTCCTGTCCTAAAAGTCTGCAAGGCACTGTTATGCATAGCTTAAAAAAGACGAAAGAAGAAGGGAAAAAGTGACACAGTCCGTGGTGGCTTGAGAGAAAGGGCATTTGGCACACACTAGTGTAAAAATGATCCGTGGGGCTCTATCAGCCCAACCCCTTCGTGGACTCCGGGCGGGAAAGTTCTGGTCCAGGTGGTTCAAATTTTGTCAACTGTGTGGGAATTTAGATGGGGGAAGTTTCTGTCTGAGATATGTTGTCATCCCCTTTGATCAATTCTTTAAGAAGAAAATCTCAGTACACATTCTTGATTATGAGTGAGACCAGGAGGGGGCTGTCATTAATTGGATGGCAAATAGTTTGTGGTGTAGTTTTTGTCCATTCAGCGCCACCTTGAGTCTAGTTTTGGATCAAAAGGGATATAATAAAAAATGGATAGAAATCTGAATGTTTAAATAATTTTCTAAAAAGCGATAGCACCCCCAAATTAAAGATGTGGAGGGTCATGTTTTCCTTTAATGGACGTTTTGCAGGCATTTGGAGGACTAGACATTACAGGTAACAAACTTACCTGATTTTTGTTCTGTTTTGTTATTTTTTGTTCTGTTCTGTGCCACTTTTCGGTACCACAGATCCTCGCAAAGCAGCCTTTCCTTCAAATGGTGCTACACAACGCTAACACCCACTTTATCGCTGCAAGCATCCCCGCAGATTTCACTCTGATTACTAAAAGTGGGTTGATCATGAGGACCGAATAAGGAAGCCTTTCTGACACAAGCTGGATGGTTTTTTGGGTTTTTTAAAGGTTTCGGTGATAATATCTGCCTTGACACTAATCTTTGTACATGCTTTCCTCGCCACAGGGAATAGGCATCTACTCAGTTAGACACATGCCTGGCTTAAACCTAGTGCATCTGCAACTAGTATCAGCTGAATGGTCCTTAGACATTACCTTGCTGCACAGGAAGAGGAAATAAAACCTCTTCAGGCTTCCTGTTCCTATGGAACAGCATCACTTTCAGAAAAACAATATTCGCGTCCCTTGTTACTTTCCAGAAATGGCAGCATGGAGCGGTACTGCAGATTCCCCTTCAAACCTACTACCCCCCACACCCAGATCCCCTTAATCACGGTGTTTCCCTTCAGAGTCTGAAAACAACTGGCAGTTTGAGCCGAGTATTCTCTCTGGAAGGGAGGGGGTGGAAAGCAAGCTCCCCAGAGCTGCTTCTCCTCCAGCTGACTGCTGGGGACGAGGGAGGTTCACGCTGATCTCCCCCTTGACATAATCCTTTTCTTTCTGGGAGGCAGGGGGTGCACACTGTCCTTAGGTCTCTCTGGCCAATGGACAGGGTCAGAACGAGATTCCCTGATTAAGTATGGCTGCCCACCAGCAAACACTCTTGACACAGTTTGGATGCTCAAATGTCAAAACAAATTAAAGTATTAACAATACAATACGCAATACAGGCATACCTTGGTTTACAAACAGCTTAGTTCTTGAAGGTTTTGGCTCCCGAACGCCACAAACCCAGAAGTGACTATCTTTTGTTTGTGAACTATTTTTGGAAGTCGGACATCTGACGGGGCTTCGGCTTCCGATTGGGAGCCACGCTTTGGTTTCCAAATGTTTTGGAAGTCAAACGGATTTCCAGAATGGATTCCGTTCAACTTCCGAGGTACGACTGTACTTAGAAAACAATGAAAAAAATCTTTCTAGTGGAAACAGAATAAAACAATTAGATTAAAACACACACACACACACACACACAGAGAGAGAGAGAGAGAGAGAGAGAGAGAGATTCTTTCTCTCAAATCCCAATTCTATGAAATGGTGTGAGAGGCTTATTTAAAACAACTTTTTTAAAAAAGGTGGGGGAAAATAGATTTTTGGCACCATAAAAAGGACATCAGGCAAGCCTTTTGTGAGGGGAAGGGGCAATTCTACAGCCAGGGTGCCACCAAAGCCAGCCCTTCTCCTTGTATGTACTTGTATGTACAAAATACACATGTATGTACAAAATACACATACATGAAAACATATTAAAGGCAGGCCATGTCACAGAAACATCTCCAAAATGGCAGGGTGGTGACTCCAGCTCCCAAACCTCACTGCCACGCATTTACTTTATCAACCAATTTCCCCCAGCCTTCATGTTGAATCTTACAACCCGTGCTGAGAGTTAAAAGAGCAGGGACTCCTTGTAGCCCATTTCCCACAGAGGTGATGGGGCTCCAAAATGGCGTTCAGTTCGATCTCTGCCATTTCCCACCACCTGCTCTCTCTGCTGCTTTCCCTCTCACACACAGCGATTCCATGGCACAGGGAGCAGTTCCAGTTCCTACTGGGATGCGGTAGCAAGCATGGCCTTCAGTAAGGTTCAACAGTCTTGGGTGAATGAGTTTATTGCTCTCCATCTCCGTCCATTATTAAGCAAGCACCATAAAAAAGCCTACAGGCAACAAATCAATATTCAGAAAGCGCCAGTTAACTCAGGAGACCTGAGAGTGTACAATTTCTTTCTTCCTTTATTACACAGTTAAGGTGTTTCCAGCCAAGAGGAATGCATCTGCCAACACAGAAATAAATAAGCTTACGTATCTGTGCACACTTGGGAACAGGAGTTTTCTTTTCATTATAAGACTCCCGTATGGTGCCCAGCATAAAGAGATAAACAAGACACCTACACACAACACAAATAAATAAGAAATGCTATCAAAACCAAAATAACAATCCAAGTCAGCCAGTCAAGGATGAAGTGCTTTCAAACAAAGATAGCTAGTTAACTAGACAAACATAACTAGACAAAGATAGCTAGCTAACTAGACAAACAGATCTAGTTCTTGGTCTCCGATACTCATTTTTGATATTAATAATTATCTATTGACCTTGTTAGTTGTTTGTTATGCAGAAAGGCACCCAAGTGACTTCAACAACATATTTAAGAGCATAAACGTCGGTAAAAATCCAACATGTAGCATTTCTACTGCACTTCTGCTGCACATTGTGAAACAGTCTCCCTCAGGAGGTTGTGGACTCTCTTTCCTTGGAGGTTTTTAAGCAGAGGTTGGATGGCCATCTGCCATGGATGCTTCAGTTGAGATTCCTGCATTGCAGGGGGCCGGATTAGATGATCCAACTCTACAATTCTATGATTCTAGACTTCCAAAGCACTTCACAGTTATTGTCAATTAGGAAGTAAAAGAGAGCTAGGCAAAGTTGACTGAACTTCCCCACAGCTAAATCAAGAGGACCTTGATAGACGCAATGGCTATACAACAGAACAGACGTAGAGAACCTTTTTCAGGCATTACCTCAGTGGAAAGCTGTGTGTCCTGGGTTTAGAGCCATGCCACTATTGGGGATGAAAACTAGACCCTTTCTTCTCTTCAGGGACATGGCCTGGGGGCCAGATTGTGAGGCCTGGTGAGCTGGATTAGGGCCAGAGGATCCCCATTCCCAGTGTCACGATTCTCTTTATTGGATGAGGAGAATCTTTGAACAGTGAATCTTGATTTTTTTATTTGTTTGCACTGTTGCTATTAAAATCCAATAAAAATGAATAAAAATAATTAATACAGTATAATTAATGCAGTCAAACCTCGGCTACCAAACGCCTCCGTTTTGGAATGTTTTGGCTCCCAGACACTGAAAACCTGGAAGTAAATGCTCAGGTTTTTGAAAATTTTTCAAAAGCTGAACAGTGCAGGAAGCTCCTGCAACCAATCAGAATCCGCGCCACGGTTGTCAAACATTTCAGAAGCCAAAAGGGCTTCCGGAACGGATTACGTTCGACAACCGAGGTTTGACTGTAGTGATTTAACCGTCTTAAAAGGGAACATATTAAAAACAATAATATGGTGTCTTAAACAGGGATTCTTAATAGAGTGTACAGTATGTCCTTTATTACCTAGTACAATAAAACGAGTTCTGGAACACAGCGTCAATTTGAAATAGGTGGGACCTCTAACCTTATGGGACCTAACTGATTTGCTAAATATCCAGGAGAAATATTAACTTCAGCTCTGTTAAAGTGGTCAGGACATGCAGGAAAGGTTCTCCGCCCCCTGTTGTTTCAGTGTAATCCTCCTATCTGATAGATAAGGGGCAGCATGACCTGGTGCCTTGCTAGTTAAATAAATCAGGTAGCGAGAGAAAAGGATTGCAGTCCTTTAAAAAGCACCCATTAGGAAGTACTTATTCAAATTCTAGTTCTAACTTACAGAATATACAGAAAACGTTAATATAAAAATAAAGCAGAGGGTTAAGTCACCTGTCTCTAGTAAAAAAAATATTCAACACTTGATTTAATACTTTTGAAAGCTTGTTTGTTTAAGACTGTAATCCAGTGTAGATACATCTAATTGATAGCAGTAGGACAAACCTCTGAGTTTAGGACTGTAATTTTTTTCTTGATTTTATTGTTTCATCCTTTTGCAAAACGCTTTGTTGTTGTTTACAATCAAGCAGTGTATAAATATTTAAAACAATGAAATAAATAAATAAATAAGAGTTTGTGTTTAAGACTATTTATTTCAGACATTATCTACAGCTATTGCACTTAAGAAAGTACACAAAGCAAGATTAAAGCAATAAATACGTAACATTAGCAGCTAGCAGAGATAGGAATAGAGAATAGCAGAATCTGTAGATGCTATATACAGAAGCCATCTCTAAACAGCCCTAGGCCAGGAAGGGACACAATGACACAGTGTTCTAATTCTTGAATCAACTAAGGAACTTAGGCACCCTAGAAAAATACCAATACACCCCTACTCCACACATATTTACTAAGTTCAACAAACTTGCAGGACTTACATAGCCTCCCATATAAAGTGTTTGCAGAAATTCAGCCTTAGTCTTGAAGGAAATACAGGCAAAGGGATTCTGCAACTATGGACAACAAGGCGGGTGTGAATTAGCTACCCAAAACAATATGAGATCTCGGGTTTTAACTGCACTGGGCTGTTGACAGTTAGCAGAGAAACATCACAGACCTGTCCTCTAGTCACAGAACACAAAGAAGCAAATGCACAGAACTTTCTGTTCTTCCTACCTGAACGTAATCCAAGACCATCCCTGCAAGGACCATGCCCATGCCCGCCATCATGTACGGCAGGAGCACCTGCAGGCCAATCACGATGGCAGACTCCTCCTGAAGCTTTGCCATTGCCACTTTTGCTTCAGCAGGCTGCTTCTGAGGCAGCAGCAAAGAGCCATCCTCTGTCCCCTGGCTGCCAAGTTTGCTCTCTTTGTGTTTAACCTTGCCCTTTGCTTTGTGCCTGGACCGCTCTCCATTGCGAGTTCTGCCTTCCTTTCTCCGCTGCCGAGTTTCTTCACCTTTCATGTTGGCTCTTCCAGTTCAGGAGTCCTTTCAGACAAGGGTGAGATGAAGACCAGACCAGAGAGAAAAAGAAATGAGAGAGAAAGAGATAAAGGCAGTAAGAGGGAGCCATTCCACGATGCCTTTGAGAAGAAAAGTCAGTTGGCACTCTTTCATTTCTCCATGTATCCAAAGGAAGGCAACACATTTCACCAGATTCACCCAACTTTGTGCTCAGGTGGCCTTTAGAGAATGGAATCAGGGAATATGTTTTTATACTGTAGCTCTCTCAGCCTGCTCAATGGCTGGATGAGACACTGCCTGAATGGGAGGCCTGGAAGCTGCACAGAACTCCCCCGCCCCCCCAAAAAGGAAGCATATAAGTGTGCTAATTAAATAAAATGCATAGCCTGCAGATATCCAGGAACCCTGGTTTGTAAGCTGATCTCTAAACCATTTCCATAACTGGCTAACACCAGAGATACGAGCACGTCTGTGAGAATCAATCCAAGTGCTGCCCCTTAGGTGCGAAACACCTACTTATCAACCAGATGCAATTCATTTACAGAACTACCCTAATCCGCAATCCATGGTGCTAGTGTGGGTTAGGATTGGGCAGAGATGTCCCTCCAACGGACTCTGCTGCTCTGGAGGCACCTGCTGAAAGCACAGCACCTGCTACTAGCAGTAGTGGTCTCACCAGCTGCAGCTAGTGTAAGGCCTCCAAATGATGCATTTCAGGAATGGAGGGCAGGGATGGGCCCACTGGATCCAAAGCTGGTCCAGTTCCTAGAAAAGAGCCCAATCCATGGAGCTGGCACAGCAAAGTAGATGCAAAAACATGTGCCTTCTCTCCATTAGGATAGCTCCCCTTATGGTTTAAGGAGACAGCTTTGATAACATTTTTCCCAGTAGTTGGCTACTCTGGTCCAGTCACAGTTCCTGCTGTTTTTCCTCTCTTCCATATAGCCACCTTATCTTCACTTCCTCCTGCCCAGAGCATTAGAGAAAACCCAGTTGTTGGCTATGGCAGCTCCTGGTCTCCACACTCTCCTGGTATTAATGCCAGAAGTGAGAAATCAAAGGAGGGGCATCACAGGAGGGGTGCAACCCTTACCTAGTGGCATGTCATACTCAGTCCAATTAAAGGGCCACCAACAGTTTTTTGTTGGCTTGCTTGCTGCCATGCCCATGAAAACTTGAGGGGACGATACACACACGGCATTTTTGCAATAATATTTCTACATTGAAGTTCTCAGTGGGACTCTTGAGAAATGTGGGGATCCATTAAGCATGATTATTTGAAAAGACTGATGGTTTCTCCTTCAGTTGGTTTATACCCAATGTTTTAATTTCCCCGGGCTGTTTTGGAATCTGTATTATTGTTTAAGTTTCTGGTGTTAACATTTTGATCTTAACGGGAACTGCTGTTGTGACCCGTTAGCCAAACTGAGTTTCTTTTTGAAAGCTAGGTGTGGAATAAATTTTCAAAGCAAACAAATTCCTGTGGAACAGGATGTACCTTACCTTACAGAATCTCTGACAACCCTAATAAATAAAGCGCTCTGGTGCTATTTCTGCTGCTGGATACACCAACAGGGATGCTTTCGTGACCAAAACCAAGTAACATTAATGCCATTCCTGCACCTTCAACTGACAGTGGTGGACCTCAGGTGAGCCAGAGGCCAATGCTGAACTCTGTCCTGGGCTCAAGACCGTCACAGATCCACATCTATCATAGATCCACATCTATCATGTTAATACAGCAGGACTTTCCTCTTCTGGAGCAAGTCGCCAGCGACCAGCCTCAGTTTCCCCAGCGACAAAAAGCTTGGATCACAGAAAACACCATTCCAAATCCTACGATTTGGTAAACAATTGTTTCCCCGAGACAAACGGATGCCAACTAACTCACTACGATTTTATTTTTTATTTAAGGGTGTGTGTGTTGAAAAGATGTGAGAATGCAAAGGTCTATAAAGCAAGGCTCCCTCCGCCGCCCCCTCCATATAAGGCGCGGAGAGTCACGCCCCTCGCCAGCAACTTACCGGCGGCCGCCTTTGTCCTTTCCTGCCGGAATCTATCGCCCCCTGGGACCCGACAGGGGCATCGCGCGCCTCGGGAGCGCATGCGAAGCAGAGCGCGCCGCTCCACCCTCACCTGGAGTGGGCCCAGGGCTTCCTAGCGCGCGGCCCCGGGCATCGCTCGCTCCGCTGGGAGGCAGCAGGCGGCAGCGGAGCTTTGGCCAGGCGGCTCCGCGGCGGAAAAGGAAGCGGCCCGCGGAAGGGGGAAGCGGAAAGCCCGCGCAGCGAAGGAGAGGGGCGGGCCTGCTCGGAGGGGCGCGCGGCCACGGGCGGAGAGTGCCGCCCCTTCAGCACATACCGCCTCTGGACTCTCGCCCTGGGCTGAAGCCGCCAGCCGTGGTTGCCAACGCACCTCTGCTTGCAGCGCAGCGGGTTTTATATGCTGGTGTGTTTTAAAAGAGAGAGGGGGTGTCGGTTTCCAGGGTTGTCTGGGAAGGCTTATTTCAGCCCCCCCCCCCGGTTAATTGCTTGGAGCACTCTGCACATGCTCAAGGGGACGTTACTGCAGGACAGAGAGACTCTGAGAACGCCAGTGTCCAGCTGGGGAACGACAAGTAGAAATGGTGGGCGCTGCCAGTCAATGGACATGTAAAAAAAGTTAAAGGACCCCTGGACGGTTAAGTCCAATCAAAGGCAATTATGGGGTGCGGCACTCATCTCTACTTTGCCAGCGTTTGTCCACAGACTGCTTTCTGGGGTCATGTGGCCAGCATGACTAAACTGCTTCTGGCGCAACAGAACACTGTGACAGAAGCCAGAGTGCAGGCAAATGCCGTTTACCTTCCTGCTGCAGCGGTACCTATTTATCTACTTGCACTGGTGTGCTTTCGAATTGCTAGGTTGGCAGGAGCTGGGACAGTGCAACGGGAGCTCACCCCGTCGCGGGGATTCGAACCCCTGACCTGATCGGCAAGCCCAAGAGGCTCAGTGGTTTAGACCACAGCACCACCTGTTGTGAAATGGACTAGGGGGATTACGTATTTCAGCGTGTGTTTCAGCTGTTGTTGATGCTGAGAAAATAGGTTATTTGTGCCCTGCAACGGCCTTTTTAATATGAGCAAAGATGCTTGCACCCACCTCAGAGCCATTGAAAGGAGCATCTTTTACCAGCTTCATCTGGGGCCACCGCTACAGCTGTATCTGAACAGCCTGACCACTCTAGTCTATGCATTGCTAGCCTTAAGGCTGGATCACTGGAATGCGCTCTGTGCGGGGCTGCCCTTGGGCCCTGTGTATTTGCACTAGCTAGTGCAGAATGCAGCCACTAAACTGCCAATAGGGACAGATTAGCAACAGCGAGTGACATCCTTGCTATCCTACCAGACCATGCTTGTCCAGCAGAGATTCAGGCATCCTTGCTGCTAACTTCCATGTCTCTCTTGGATATATTTTACTGCCAACAGGCCTTTTCAAGAAGAGATAGTCATTTTTAATAATTATTTTGCATTGTTTTATGGTTTATTGTGCTTTATTGCACCTGCTTTCCCCCTGTACACCACCTTAATCATTTATCTGAGGTGGTGTTCTACAAATGCATCTTTATAAAGAAAAATAAATTAGATTTGTGTAGAAATTTCCCCAAATGATTTGCCTTTGTTCGTGGAACACCACCTCAGATGTTTACAGGTACTTCTGGGCAAATCCAGGGTATTTGTCTGTTTCAGCTAAATTGAATAGCGCACAGTTGGGAGCTACATTTACAATACATTGAGATTTTGAAATAGTGGTTGGTAGCCCACACAGAACGATCTGCCAGATACAAGATTTATTATTCACATAGCAAATGTATGTTCTGCAAAGGAAAATTAAATAATTTCTTTTTAAAAATCCTGACAGCAGCATTGGCTTGTGGTTTGTCTTTGCTGAAATGATATACAGATTTTTGAAACAATAACCTTTGCTGTTTTTCTTTTCTTTTCTTTTGTCCATTTATTTCCTAATGCCTTTGGCTTAAAAGTTGTAGGGGAGTGGGATTTCCAAATAAATTCTGTACTGTGAACCTCATGGGCTTAATAAACAGGAGAGTAATGGATGTAAAAGTCTGAAACAGTGAAAAATGGTCTCTTCTGCATCATTAACATTGTGTTCCATATGTGCTAGCACAAGGTTTAAACTCAAGGCTTCTTTTTTAAAAAGAAAGAAAGAAAAGGAAATGTACCAAGAGGAAAGTCTGAAAGGATAGGTAGATTTTAAAAAAAGAAGAAGTATTTGACCACACACACTTAATTCCCACTTCATTAATAATGTGTGCTGTCCTGTAACTTTCGTTTTTAATGAGCCATTATAAATACTGGGTATTGCTGGTGGCCCATTTATTTTCTACAGCAGTTTGTGTGTGTGCTGCTTTCTCTGTAGCTCTTTTAATTAATTGTAGCTCTTCCCTTCCAAGGCAGAGAGTCAGCAAACATTGTCACCCCAGCATCATAGAATCAACTTTTTTGCTGCTGTTTTATTTCATAGGATTTAAAACACACAAACGCTTATTAAAGATGACACAGCAAAAAAGCAGGCCAATTCCTAAGTTCAAAGGGGCATTTGGGAAATAGCCCTAAGTGCTCCACTCTGCATCGGAGCCCAGCAGTCATGAGTGGCTACAAGCCACCATTTTTATTTCCCACAGTGCCCTGGGAAATTCAAAATGGCGGCTCATAGCCTAGCTGTCTGCCACCCGGCATAAAATGCTCAAGAGCAGCATCAATGTTGTGCAGCCCTTGCAGGATTCTGAGTCTCTGGCAGCTGCCCAAAGATACTGAATGCTGACTATGAGCCTGTGACCCATCTGACTAAATGCAGTCCACCAGTTATGTATAGCAGATTATAAAAGGAACTTTAACAAACTTTTGCTGCCTGCCCAGGATAGCAAGAATCAGAGATTGCTGTAGGTGGCCAAGGAACTGACAGGAAAATATAACTCTATGGTGTATTGGAAGGAGATGCAATTCTGTGACTAACTCCTCAGTAAGGCAGACCAACTACACCAGGAATTATTATAATTGTACTTTGTCAGCTTTGTGCATTTTTCCCCTTCTGGTGAGAGTATCGTATTTAATAGTAATGTTGGTTGTTACTGTAATCCTAGTATGGCATATATTGGAAGCATGTTAAAAAGATGAGACAATATTTCATAAATTACTATTGTGCTACCTAGAAAGTATTCTTAAAGAAACATTTTGATCTATTTGGCCCTAGAATATGGTCTAAATAGGAACTATGTAATAGCTATTTCAAAACCCCGAATTCTAAACCCTGTTGCATTTGTACACAATGAAAACCTTTTGCAGTAGTCTGAGTGAATGGGAAATTATATTTCGAACCAGTAAACGCATGCATCATTTGCACAAGAAAGGGAAATGATTGATCTATCCGATACTAACTCATTTGTATCTCCTTTGATTAGAAGGAAGTGCATATACTTATCCCCTTTTATTATTGCCTGTTTGGCATTAAAATTAGTAATCACAACAGCTAAGAAAGAGGAACATTCTGTCAGCCATTTTCATGTTAAATTGATTGGAACCATGCTCTTTATGTTCTTTAAAGTTTTCAGGATTTAGAACCCTTACCTCCAGGTCACAGCTGGAACAACTGCCTGTTCCACAGAAGCTCAGTTCAGGAAATAAGGTGGTTAGGCAAGAAGCTTCTTAATTCCAGAAAAGGTGCTTCACATGGTCCTGCAAGGCTAAGGCTTCAACTCCACAGCTACAAAAGAGTTGCAAGATTTTGCAAGTGGCAGTAACTGAACCCTGCAGCTGCTGTGTCCCAGAGCTGTGCATCGTTTCAGGGTGTCGTTTTGAAACCAGCCAGGCTTAAATTTCAGCTCGCTTTGCAAAATTGTGTGTCTTCACATCTTCACAAGTGGTGCTCCCTGCTGCGTGATCTGCGGCAAGGAAAGCTTTATTTTTCCATCAGAGGAATTGCTGGACCACAGTGGTTGTGTGTTGCTCCACCTTGCTTACATGAGTTATTATGAGAGCAGGCTTAGATGGAAGAGATGAACGTGCTGGCTTTGTTAAAAATAGGGGCCTCGCCAAGATGGTTTTAGACTTGTTATGACTTATGATATCAGTTTTCAACTGAGCTTCAAAAAGCAAATGAGAAGTGCCTTGAGAAATGTGGGGGGGGGGGGGCAAACTTGAAACTGACTGTGCAAGTACATCATTAATTTGATACATCCTCAGTTTAACAATGATATGTTATTAGTCATAAAATCATAAGGGTTGGAGATGGCCTCGCAGGTGAGTAGCAGTGGCGGCTATTCTGTTAGGACCCCAGTCTGCTCTTAGCCAGTGCCCACGTGGCTGCCTTCTGATCCATGCAACCTCCTCCTCCTGCTTGTCAACCTCCTCCTTTGCCTCAATTTTACCTCTGTAGAATTTGGCAGGGAGGCGGATGGGAACAAAACTAGAATTTGTTGGCTCTTTCTGGCTCTGGCGCCACCTACTGTTGGCCTCCCAGCCTTCTGCTCAATAGGGACCAGCCACTCCTGTCTTCCAGTTCAACCTGCTGTAGCAGAGGAACTCCAGAGCTAGAACATTCCCCAAAGATGGCTGCCCAGCCTCTTCTTGAAGACTTCCATTGAGGGAGAGTCTCTCTTTACAACTCTCAGCACCTGTAACAAACTACACATCCAATAATTCTTTGGTGGAAGCCATGGGTGTTTAAAGTGGTATGATACAGCTTTAAATGTATGGAGCAGATAAGGCCTAGCTCAGGCTCAGTGATGTATTCAAGGCCAAACTTTGGAGCAGAAGTCCAGGTCCCCATATGATCATTTAAAGAGTGGGTCCCTCCACGATACCATTTAAAGTAAGACAAATTAACACCCAGCGTCTAAAATTATTTAACTGTTCCATCCCAGTCTCATACAAAATATTTACTTCATTTCCAAGGCGCCAACAACAGTTTTCATAAACATGCTACCACAGATGAATAAGGTTGCTCTTTCACAATCTGGCTTCATAGAAACAATTTATGTACTGTTTTGATATTTATGTTACTGTCACAATGACAAATTAGCTGGTGTGTACAGTGTGCCAAATGTGCAGTGCATATGCATGTAGGCACAGGAAAGAAGAGACAAAATTGAACATAAGAACAAAATAGCAGCCTGCTGGATCAGAACAGTGACTCATCTGCTCAAGCATCCTGTTCTCACATTGGCCGGCCGGATGCTTTTGGTTGTTTATAATGCTTTTGTTTTATAATGCCTTCACATATCTGAAATACTTTGGCCTCAGATTGGATTAATCAGAGGCCTCAGCTCTGATTAAATTAAGTCTGTGGGTGATCTCAGCTAATCAAAGAACATGTAGTCAACAGAATAACATTGCAACATTACATAACCAGTCAAGGTTAGGAAGGTGAGACAACAATTGAGAGCAACAAGAGAGACCAAGGCAAATGAACAGGTTAAAAAACAGTGTGGGCATCCTGAAAAATCACGAAAAAGAGGGATGCTTTTCAATGTTGACAAGTGTTGGAAAATTATTCGGCTCATGCCAAATAGATGGATGGTTTGGAGGAGGTGTGTTTTGATGCTTCAGTGCAGATGTGGTTTTTATGCCAGTGATGGTTAGACCACATCTGGAGTAACGTGCCCAGCTCTTGGCACCACATGTAAAGAACAGTGTGGACAATCAAATGTGTCCAGAGGAGAGTGGCCAGGTTGGTAAGAGGCTTTGGAAATCAAGTTCTAAGAGGAACGGTTGAAAGAACTACGAATGTTTACCCTGGAAATGAGGTCAAGCTGCCTTCACATATCTGACGGGCTGTCACCTAGCAGATGGAGCAGACTTGCTCTCTGTTGCTCCAGCAGGCAGGATTAGAACCGTAGGGTGAATTTTTTTTTTTAAAAAAAATTGACTTAACTTTAGGAGAAACTTCCTAAAAGTCAGAGCTGTTTCGACAGTGGAACATCACAAGAAGTGATCTCTCATTCTTTGAATATATTTAAGCAAGCAGGGGCTGAACAGCCAGCTGTCTATGATACCATACATACTTTTCTTGAAACAAAATAAAAAAATTCCTTCCAGTAGCACCTTAGAGACCAGCTTCCAGTAGCACCTTAGAGACCACATGAAAGCTCATACCAATAACAAACTTAGTTGGTCTCTAAGGTGCTACTGGAAGAAATTTTTTATTTTGTTTCAACTACGGCAGACCAACATGGCTACTTACCTGTGACTATACTTTTCTTGAGCAGGGGCTTCCAAATTCACCTTTCACAATAAAATCTGATGATTCTGTGGCTAGCTGGTGGTGTATGGACTACATCCAACTTCCATATTAAGACCAAAGATGTTGGCCATCATGAATCTAGACCCTTGTGTTCTTTCTCCCTGAGTGACGCTTTTGCTTGCATATGCTCCTCTGCAGCCCTCTCACAGAGCTATCTCTCATGCTAGAGACACTTTTACTCCCTTGCAGTTGCCCCTTGGTAACATCACTGCCACAATGAGGGGCACATGTTTCTTTGGGCTCTCAGCTGTCAAGGATATGCCTACCAAGAGCAAGCACAGCTGCTCATAAATAGGATGGGTACTGTGTCTGTGAAGATGTGTGTGCTGTGGCTCATTGGAAGTACTGTGAAACAACTGTAGAGGTGCCCCATTAGTGCACAGAGACTTCAGTCCCATGGACCTGCCAGCCAATACGGATACTCTAAGGACCAGGGGGGAGGGACAGATTTGATTCGGTTCGCATATAAAAGTACCTAATTTGCAGCTCCCCAAACAGTACATAAACTAAAGCACTGCCATTCTTTGAAATTTGTACTTCTCTGAATTTTGCGATGCGGTTCTCCAGTCCACTGATGCGCACATGAATGCACATACCACATTATAGTGTGGATATAAATCTGTGTCTTAGGAAAGCAGGTATAGAAAAACACATTAAATCAGGGAACACTGTTTTGCAAGGATGTATGTGTTAGGCAGAATGGCAAACAAATATGTGCATATTTAGGAGAAAGTTGCACAACAATGCTGATTAATTTTCACGAAGGAAGACTTAAAAAAAAAATCACAATCTGATGTTGAAATGTGGAGAACTGGATTTAAGATGAGAAAGATGAGAAACCGAGAGAAACCAAAACAGACAGATTGTTTCAGCTCTAGGGCACACTTTTATTTTTTATTTTGTTTTTTAAAGACCTGCAAAAAAACCAAGCAAGAGCTGGGACAGAGCAGGTTCACATTATCAGAACTACATGCTACTTCATGCTGTTTGTTTATTTGTTTGTTTGTTTACAGGTATCAGGTGCTGATCCAGTGTGCTGCAATTGTGCTCTTCTCTAATATGCTATTACTTGGTCATCGGGTGCTTTTGCTTGGCCAACCTTTTCCATGGTGATGAAGAGCACCAGTCTCACTTATCCTGTTTTCCTCTCCCCACGTAATGCAGTGTAAGGGATCCCCCTTCATGAACAGGAAAGAATCCAAGAGGCAGCAGATTCCATTTTGTGCGGACAGGGCTTAACGCGCAATCGGGTACCTTACAGAAGAAAACGTATCTCTTTCAGAGGCATTTTCCCATCAGCTTTTTTTGAGACCAGGGAGGCCTGATTGAGCTGATTGAGCTCACCGCCATATGCCTTCTTGCATGAGCAGAAAATTTGTAAAACTATGTGAATCGCTGAGGAGTCAAGAGGCCTATAGAAGGAACCAGTGAGCGTCCTGAGAGGAGGGTTATACTTTTTAACTGCACCAAGCAAGTCAGACTCCATTTGGTTTGGGATTTTCTTAACTACAACAATAACATGTAGACATTATAATACATGAAAGCTTCCACACATGGGATCAGTTTGTGATCCTGGGAACTTGATTCTGGAAACAAGTAATGGATAAGATATTTTCCACATGATGGGTAACACAGAACATTTGGGGGAGTATGCACCTCCTGTTGTCAATGGTGACTGTTCTTAATGGTGACTGTTCATCTGCAGGGACTGGATGAACTCCCCAGAACTGGGATACTCCACTGTGGGACACAAAGATGAGTTCGGCCACTTGCAGGCACCATCCAGCCTATAGAATGAACTTGTCCATGAGGAGATTTCACCCCTCCCATTGCAAGAATCTGCTGATTTTCTAGAGAGGAGGGGGCGGATTGTGCTCGCTACTTATTCCGCTCCAGCCTCACTTCAAAGGGGGAGACTGAGTGTTATCTCTGTGTAGATAAGGTCGCTGCAAAAGCAGCTGTAACACTCAGTGCAGTCCAGCGTCTCCATAAAGCTTTATATATAGTTTGCATAGTACAGTAGCTGTAGAAAATAAAAGAAGATATTCTTCAGCACTGTCGTCCGAGTGATTTATGCTCTGCTATACTCTGCTGTGCACGGCTGTCTTCTGGAAGTGAGTTCGGTGCTCACAGCTCTCAGTTGTGAGTCCACAGCACTTAGACCTGTTCCTGCAGAAGAAGGTCTCTGGAAGTGCTACCCCAGCTTGCCTGGCCCAGTCGGGGCTGAAGTGGTTGAGCCCAGTCGGTGGCACTGGCTCAAGGGCGAAGCTGACAGTCCATACTCCGAGAGGTCCTTGAACAGGGATGGGGAACCTTTTCCGACACAAGGACTGCATTCCCTTGTGGAGAACAGTCCAGATGCCACATATCAGTGGTGGACAGGGCCAGAGGAGAAGTGACAGGGCCAGAGGCAAAAGTGGGCGGAACAATGGGTGTGACTCATTGTCTGCAGAAGCCAGAGGTTCACTACCCCCCCCCCAACAAACATCCTCCATTGTCTGTCCAGGCAAGGAGAAAGCAAAATCATAGTTTGAGGACACATTCTAGGCAGGCAAAACACCTGAGGAGGGTATGGAGAGGGCTGGAGAGAGCCACAGCCTGGGAGGAGTCAGAGAGGCCTGGAAGGCTGCATCTGTCCCTACTGAGGGGGTACCTC
Organism: Podarcis gaigeae; assembly: GCF_964106915.1. NCBI lineage: Eukaryota > Metazoa > Chordata > Lepidosauria > Squamata > Lacertidae > Podarcis > Podarcis gaigeae. Next base: position 88,004,948 of record NC_139679.1, read on the forward strand.
AGGTTCCCTCCCTGTCATGCCCCCCCCCCTCAGGGTACAAGCTGGGAAGGGGTGGGAATGGCAAGACATGTCAGAGGAAGAGGACCCTGAAGTCTGGGTTCGGGAAATTCAGGTGGTAATGGGGTCCTGGGTGCCTTTGTCAAGGATAGGGAGTTACGTGGGCCAGCCACATATTGTTATTTTTTGGAAGGAGGGGTGCTGGAATGTTCTCCTGACTCCATGGGGACAGACAGTGGAGAGGGCTCTAGCAGAAGCTCCCAACTCCCTAAAGAGAAGCTGGTAGCCCCTCTCACACCTCGATTTGGACATTTCTCTGTGACACCAGCTTCTCCAGAAACTCTTTTTAAATCCCAAAAGGGCAGCACCTGGTGTTTTGAGAAACAGTGACATCAATGAGCAATTTATTTTAATGAGCAGCACGAATTTCATCCAATGCTACAATGCGTACCAAATGTATCCCCAAAGCACCAGATTTTCTCCACATGTTCTTGCTTTAGAATGCCATTATTTAATTCACTGATGTTCAACCAGCAGTAGCAGTTTCAAGAGATGTAGAGAGCCCCATTCTAGCTGTAGGTGGCAGCAGAAGCTCATGAAAGCCGGTTGTAAAGGGAAGGGAAGCCCAGCAAACTGCCTGGAATGTCTGGACTTAGAAGGGATGGGGAACCTATGGGCCTTCACATATTGTTGGACTCCAACTCCCATCAGCCCCAGCCAGCATAGGCCATGGCCAGGGATGATGAGATATGTAATCCAGCAACACCTGGAGGGCCACAGCCTCCCCATCTCTGCCTTATAAATGTGGGCTGCTTGCTCCATGGAACTTCCCCTCTCTCCTCCCCTCTGTACACCCCAAACCTGTTCTGGGGTTTTCCCCAACCCTTCAGAGCAAATTTAGGGGTTGCAATGGAAGATGAGGGAAGAGAGAGAAGGTCCTGTTGCACCAGCAGCCCGCATTCTGCACATGCAACAATGTAGTTGAGTCCCACATAAGAAGTTAAAAACCCACCAGGAAGTATTTCCTGTGCAGTTCCCTTTCAATTTACTGGGACATGCTGAGTGAATTGCTTACCTAAGCCTCTGCCACATTCTTGGTGTGTATTGGCTTCATTCCTTCACATATCTGAGTTCAATACTTTCATATACTGACTTTACCCCTGCTGGGTTGAGATGACCAAGGACACAAGAAGAGCCTGTTGGATCAGGCCAATGGCTCATCTGGTTCAGAATCCTGTTCTTATGCTGGACAACTGAATGCCTGTGGGAAGCCTTGAATATGTCTGATCCTCAAAACGATTCAAATTTCAGGCCATCACTGCTTGCTGTGTTTAGCTATGTGCCTGAATCCCCTGACAGCCAGCTTTGTTGGATGACACATTCTAGTGTTATGAGAGAGGGGGTGAAGCTTTTCTCTATTCACTTCCTCTATGCCAGGGGTGCCCAAACTTTTTTCAAAGAGGGCCAGATTTCATGAAGTGAACATGCATTTCTCCAGGAAATAAACTTCCGCGGGGGCCAGATTAAATCGACCAGAGGGCCGGATTAGGCCTCCGAAACAGACTTTGGACATGCCTTCTCTGTGCCATGCATACATTTATACATGTCAATCATGCCATGTTCTCTTCTTCTCTAAACTAAAAAGCCCCAAATGTGGCAAGCTTTCCTCATAGGGGAGTTGCACTCAGCCATGGTTCAGCTGTATCATTTACTTACAGAGGGGCATTGCATGATCCCACCCACTCACCCGCCCCACCAACCTGCATCTATTAATTTTCAGTTCTTTCCCCATTGGCTCCAGCTCCCATCCATCCCTGTCTGCATGGCCAACAATTGGAGGTTATGAGAATCGAAGTGCACCCAACTGGATAAGGCCCACTGCCTTCAAGGGAGCAGGAATGGTGGAAGTGGCCTACCTGCTTCAGCAGGTGCCTGTCATATCCCTGTGTCCATACCTCTTCCCTCATCCCCCCTTTCTCTACCTTTTCCCCTCTCAGCAGCTTCTTCCACCCCTGGAATGATAAAACAGCCAGGACAGTTGACATTGTGTATGTGTGCATTAGCGAGAGAGAGTGAGTGATGGTGGCTTCTAAGAAAGTCTGCAGAAGTCTTTTCTGCTGCTGCTGCTTTCACAGGTCAACTCTCCCCACCAAACAGTACAAAGGAAGAAAAACAAATGAACAAAACAACAATGATGAAAGTGAACAATGTAATCTTGATCAGTAAAGCGTGAAGGCGGTCAATGTGATTTGTATGAATTGAACACAACCTTATATAATGCTTATAAATTATATAAGTGTGTGGGGTTTTTTTGTACACTCACAAGCAGGGATGGGGAAGCTGCAGTCCTCCAGATATGGCCGGACCACAGCTCCCCATCATCCTTGAGCCCTGGTTATGCTGGCTGGGCCTGATAGAAGTTGAATTCCAAGAGCATCTGAAAGCACCACAGGTTCTCCACCTCTGCTTTACAGTATGTGCACAAGAAGCCCTCAAGTCTATTGTTCTAGGCATTGACCAGAAGGACAGAGCTGAGCAGCCACTTCCTCCAGCTGCTCCAGCTGCAGATTGCCCACTCAGTAGGGAAGACAGAGTGCTCATGGGAAAGAACGGTCCTCACCAGGGGTGGCCCATCCAATTTCACTGACTGAGGCAAAATGAGAAGCGGCGGCGGCGGCGAGATCTTGGGCGGAGCCCCTCAAGAGCTCACAAGAGCTCTGGGAGATTTTGCAGAGTTCTCGCAGAATCTTGCTGGAACCCACTGCCTGAGGAATTCCACCACCTGAGGCAGCTGCTTCAGTCTGCCTCATGAGTGGGCCAGCCCACTGGTTGTCTTCCTTCAGCAGCAGTGGAACTACTTTCAGAGCACTGCCACCCATAATCCTCCTCTCTTTGCAGGTGTCTCTCCATCTCATTCATGGGGGGGGGGCTTCAGCCCACAGATGCGCCTGGTGGTTCTAGAACAAGCCCCTGGTGATAATTCTTGATGCTCACTCACTCAGAGATTTCAGAGAGGCAAAACAGGAAAACCCCAAACTCTCTGATCTCATGGGAAGTCCTGCAAATAGACGGTGCTGTGTGAAAATAAGAAAACAAAGTGAAAATTGCATTGGGATCGTGTGGTATGTGTCTGGGTCTATTTTCTCCCCCCTGTGTTTTTTGTTTAACTGTTCTGAGAACTTCTTCTGTTTTTTAAAGGGCTCTTGCTAATGAGGTGATTTACATTCCCAGTTTATTGTTACTACGAAGGCCATAAGAAATGCAGATGTCTCGCTGAACACCCAAGGCGGCCTGCCAATAATAACAACAGTAATACAAATAAACAGAAAGGGGAAGGGAAGGGGAAAAGAAAAAAAAGAAGCCCAGCGAACCCATGAGATAAGCAATGTGCCCAGAAAGCATATGACTCTGGTACAGTTCAAGATTGTGTTTGTCACACAGCTCCCTCTGTTCAAAGAAGTGAAAAGCATGCAGCTCAACGAGCTACGCAAATCCCTCCAGGCGCTTGGGCAGCCCTCCAGCCCATTGGTTTGCCTTGCTGCTAATGAATCAGCCTCTTTTGCAAAGTTACCTCCCCAGCTTGTTTACTTGGAAACCAAGTGCTTAAGGAACAGGGTGCTCTCCGCACATAACAATGACCCCTGTTTGAGATGCTCTGCCTTTGCCCGCTCGCATTTGCCGAGGGAGGGGCACAGGCGCAAGGGTGCCTGTATCTTGACAGGAACTTCCAGGAAACTGTCCCAAAGAACATGAGAACATTTTCATTTCAAGAGCTGACATTTTATGGTGCCAGCATTTTCACACACACACACACACACACACCCCACTGTATCAGCCAGGCCTAGATTTTTCTATGTATATAAAAAATGAAGACCATAAGAAGAGTCTTGCCTGATCAGACCAGCTCCCGCATTCTCCATCTAAACCATGGTCTGCTATGTGTTTCAGGCAAGCTTGCAAAACAAGCTTGGAAAGTGACATGATTCTCCTGCTTCTGAACGGGGATACACAGTTTTACTAAGTGCAGGTAATAGACATATTTTCCACAAACAAACTCTGCTTATATTCAGAAACCTGGACGTTCTCTTTCTTGCTGTCTGTCTGAATTAATTGTCCAGAGCTTGTAGTTAGCTCTGCTCACTTAGAGAAACTCAAGTTCATTTGATGACGATGATCAAATAATTTATTGTATTAACCAAAGACCATGACAATTTCTTTAAAATTTGCCCAACTGCAAACCATTGCATACAGTACACAGCAACCACATGGATGTTGATGGATGTTGTACATATATGGGCTTTTGCTTGCTAATAAAGTATCTCTTCTAAATCACAATGTTGAATTTGGAACTTCACGCTGAAAACAGCCAGGAGTGAAATAAGCTGAGTGAAGTTACTGTGGAATGTTTGAGGGCTCCATCTCTTTCACACAAGGCAGCTGAGGAATGGAATAAGTTTGAGTACAGTGAGAAAGGAGTGATGCTGAAAGGAGGAAAAGGAGTTGTTTTAAACAATGGCAGAAATTTGAGCAAAGCAGGGATGGAGGGGTGCATTTTTGTATAGCATTTCCCCCAATAAATGGATCTTCATACACGTTTCCCCTAATATAGACTTTTTCATACGCATTCTTTGCTTGAAAAAGTGTGAATTTCAAAGAATAGCTGTGTTTCCACTCCCCTATTGTTTCAGGAAGTGCAGATTAGGTAGGCTCACATCTCTCCACACTCCTAATGAAGAAAGCTGAACCCACCATTTGGAAGTCTATGCCTATTGGCATCAGGCAAGCACCCGCTTTATAACAAATTTTGTTTAAGCAGGCCTACCCAAACATGTCAATTTGCAATGCTTATTTTAATTATATTTTGAATGTTTTAAATAATTGTTTTTAACTGATTTTCTTTTATTATTTTTGTAAACAGCTCTGATCAGTTACGTAGTATATAAACCTTATGAAATAAAAATAAAGAAATGAGTTTGCGGGAAGGGAATTTGAGAGTTAAGAGGATAAGGAGATGCAAACGTTTCAAGTCCACAAGGTGTGATATCAGGTGTGAGAGTAGGAAGATGAGGGAGATGCTTATTTGATTGACCCACCATGAATGAACCAGGCAATGGCTCAGCAAAGTCCTATTGCAGGAAGTTCCTTTGCCACTATTTTTCAGATTCACTGGGGCCAAAGTGGACATGTGAACAGGATGACATGTGACCAGTCTCCTGGTGGTTGGTTCTGATCGTTCCCCAAAAGCAGCTTCAGAGGCTGGATCAGGAGCAGATGGCAGGAAGGGGCTGCTTCAGTTGATGCCTTTGTCTGCTGAAAATTAACCCCCTGTCCCAACTGTAAGAGAAAAGCAACTTGGGGAGGGTGAATTTATGCGGGAAAATTGGTGGGAAAGGAAGGGGTTAAACAGCCCCATCCTGCTTAAACTGGCATGGTCCAATCCCCATTTTTCCCCCAGTTATAAAACAAGATTGGGAGACTATTCATATGTTTCTAGTTTGGTCTTTAATAGTATATTTTACTTTGACATGTTGAGTACCTAAACACATTTAGGAATGCATCTGTTTCCTTCAAACGAGTGGAATAAAGTTGGCATCCAACATTTCCTGACACATTAAAAGGCTCCTACTTAAAAGGAATCAAATCTAGACCGTTTATTCCCTTGAGCGCAATAGTATTAAAGTGTTTTCATTAAATGACTCACAAAGTGAGAATTCCAAAAGAATCTTCTTCTTCCCCTCCCCCTAGGCAACTATTTTCTTCTCCATTCGGCTGGTATATATAATTGTGTGCCATTGCACTTATAATTCATTTGCAGTTATGTTTGTTTGTTTGCTGCGAATGCTTGATGGTTGCCTTCCTGCCCCCTCCAGCAAAAGGCACTTCATAAAAAATGTGGGTTTGTATCTCTCAGGCTTCATTGTGGTGGGTGAAAGAAGACTTACCGTACTACTATGTTTGTTTTAAACAGACCAGCTTGCCTACAGAGCTTGTTACTGAAAAAGTGATGGCGGATTCCAGAGGTACAAATCGTAAAAGAAAGGTGTGTTTTAGTTTTCTTATTGTTTCAGCAATAGCAAATTAGACAGGTTCACATTAAAATGCAAATTGAACCAAATGTCATCCTCAGCCAGCTACTACTCTTTTCAAATACTGTATGATTATATTTTGTTATATCATAAGATATAGTAATCTTCTTCTCTGTGCCTCTTTTCTCTAACTCATCTTTGATACTTCTGACACAAACAGTGCACATTGTGACATCATCACACACTTCGCCTTCCTGCCAATATGCTAGCCAATGAAAAGAAAGCTCTGTGACTCTAATTCGGCTCTAAGAGTGACTTTTGGGTCTTGCTCAATCTATTCCTTACTCCCACTATGCAATTGCAAAAAGAGACCCAGTGGTTGTTTACATTCTCATTCTTCGGTTTCCCTCTAAAAGGGAGCAAACATACAAACCATGCAGCTTTCCTGAAGTAATTTTTATTACAGATAAAGCACCTAGAATCCCTGACATGGGCAACATTTCAAAAATGTAGAAAAATAGAATGTAGAATGTAGAATGTAGAAAAAAAATATGTATCAGTTAGCATATATCACATTTACTTGTTTCGTAAATCATGTAACTCAAGAGCTCTCTAAGTGGCGTGCAAAATAAAATTGTAGGCAAAACACAACTATTAGAAATCCAATATGCATAAAATAGTTACCGATTATAACAAGCGGGAAGAAATCAGCAAAAACTTTAAAAATGAAATTATATGTCTGGGTAGGCTTGCTGAAATAAAACTTTTCAGAGGGTGTCTAAAACACCATTGCAGAAGTTGTGCGAATTTCTCCTTTGGTGTTAGCTTTCGGCTGGGAAAAATGTAATGGAAGATAGCTTTTGCAAATGAAAAATCTGTGCACGCATTCCTGCGCTGAGTCAAGATGACAGCAGAGTCGCACTTCCACATTTGGACATTGGATGGATGAGCCGAAGCAGGGAGAATAATGCAAGGCTCAAAGGGAACGCCACCACGCTCGACCCCAAATGAATGAAATGTCTGTGAATGGAAGCAACTTTTCCTGCTGGGAGCTGCCCTGGCATCCGGCATTCGGGAGTAACAAGAACCATAATAGGCATGCAGCTCTTCTGCTTCCCATATTTGTGGCATGTTGCTCGCCCTGGCTGTTTGGAGCCTCAGGCATCTGGATTAGGAGTAGCATGTTACATCTTGTGATCAGCTCGCTAATAATACTCTCGCGCTGATAGTGACATGAAAAACACCCTGGATCCTTTCTTGGAGGCCGTCCTGCAGAAAGGGGAATCGTGAAGGAAATCCGTCAAGAGCCTTCTTCAGAAACGCTGGGTGTGACTCTCTGTTTACAGGACTTTGTGCCCATCTTTTATTTCTGAGAGGGAGTAAATATTTATTCAGTTTAATCAGCGTGGGTTATTTAAAAGCTCCTACATATGGGCTTGAAGAAACCCCAGGTAACTGCAATTATGCACCAAACACCCTCCTACTCTGATAATGTTTATGTTGCCCTGTGCGGAACTCAGTGGCAGGAAGGATGAACGGACAACATTTTGTATTTTGGATGTTTGTTGTAAGCCACTTGGGGCACAGCCCACTCTGGAACAGGTGTGTGTGTGTGTATACTAAATTAAATTAATCTAGTAACCAGGTGCCTTCCAGATGTTTCAAACTGCCTCTCATCAGCCCCAGCCACCATGCTCCTTTACTAGGGATCAGTGCTATTTCTCTAGAAAAAGAGGTGTCAGAACTCTCTATGAACCTTGCTCTCTTATAATGGCAATGGTGCCTACCTGAGAGGTGCTGGAACTGAATTCTGGTGAGTTCCAGCTGAAAAAAAGCCCTGCGGCTTAAAATATTTTGGGGTTGCCAAGTTGGGGACGCGGGTGGCGCTGTGGTCTAAACCACAGAGCCTAGGGCTTGCCGATCAGAAGGTCGGAGGTTCGAATCCCCGCGATGGGGTGAGCTCCTGTTGTTCGGTCCCTGCTCCTGCCAACCTAGCAGTTCAAAAGCACACCAGTGCAAGTAGATAAATAGGTACTGATCTGGTGGGAAGGTAAACGGTGTTTCCGTGTGCTGCTCTGATTTGCCAGAAGTGGGTTACTCATGCTGGCCACATAACCCGGAAGCTGTCCCTTTGCCCAGAATAGCAAGTTTACTCCCCATATACATACTAGAGATGTTCACACATTACATTCAACAAGTGTAAAGTCTGTGTACCTGTGCACAACAATAGTTGAGCAGTACACTCATACAGTTATTCACTTGTGGCATTCAACAAATGAACAGTGTTGTATGAAATGAGCATACAACAGTCGAGCTGTTACAAAGCAACACGTGTGCACTCTTTCACACAAACACTTCTTCATGCATAGAGACAGCTTTTGCCTGTGCTCAGTGTAATGTGTGGACATGCCAATGTAAAAAAAGATGGAATGATTCAGGGTGAAGAAGCTGGTGGGAGAAAGGCTGTTGACTTGTGCCAGTATAACTGGGTTGTATGTGTGTGTTCAGCAGCCGCTCAAGGGAGAAGTGCTAGAATTCAGAGTCCATAGCTGTGGTCACCATAAACGTCACTACGCAGCAACGGGATGTACAGCTCTGCAGCTGGAGTGTGAAAGTGCCTCTGGGCTGCTGCTGCAGCTGCTTTTCAGCCGATTCATAAAGCTCTCAGATCATTACGCTGATAACTGAACAGTTAACAGAGCTACTGTTTGGGTTTGCACTGTGATACTCAAAGGAACATGCTGTGCTTGGCAACACCAGCAGGAATCGGAATGCGCATTAAGTTGGTGAATTCAGCATGGCAGGGGTGCTAGAATGTCATTTACGACTGAGATCATAAGCAAAGCCTTGGAGAGAGTAAAAAAGGATGATTAATCATTGTTACTTGGATAATTACAGACTATTTGCGGTGAAAACTGGAGTGCCAGGAGAGCTCAAGCTACAACACAGTGCAGTCTTTCTAGGATTGAAGAGTGGCGGAACAAAATATCCCAGGCTGTCTGAAAAAAAACTGGAAGCACAATCCACAGGCTTTATTCTTCCACCATGAAGTGTCTCATGAGGGTGTGTGGAATCCACTGTATAAACAGCTTCACTAAATGATAGTCCACTCTGTGTGATAGATACAGCCATTTAAAACCACCTTCCCCAATGGGATGGCCCTGCATATGTTGTTGGACTCCATTTCCCTTCAGCACAAGCCAGCATGGCAGGTGATCAGAGAAGATGGAACTTGTAGTCTGACAACATCTGGAGGGCACCAGATTGTGGATGGCTGATTTGCAAGAACAGGTTCTGTGAAGAGTTCGGCCAAAAGATGACTATAAGAAAGGAAGAACCTAAGAAATGCCCTGCTGGATCAAACCAAAGGACTTTCTAATCCAGCATTCTGTTTCCCACAGTGGCCAACAAGATGTTTTTGGGAAGCCCACAAGCTGGACATGAAGGTCATCCCTTGTGGTTAATCCCTAGCAACTGGTATGTAAAGGCGAGGTGAGAGAACCACATGCACGGGCCTAAGGCCTTTGAGTGGGGTTAACAAATGTGACAGCATCTTAAAAAGCAGCAACTTAAAAAGCCGAGACATCACCTTGCCAACAAAGGTCCATATAGTTAAAGCTATGGTTTTCCCAGTAGTGATGTATGGAAGTGAGAGCTGGACCGTAAAGAAGGCTGATTGCTGAAGAATTTATGCTTTTGAATTATGGTGCTGGAGGAGACTCTCGAGAGTCCCATGGACTGCAAGAAGATCAAACCTCTCCATTCTTAAGGAAATCAGCCCTGAGTGCTCACTAGAAGGACAGGTCATGAAGCTGAGGCTCCAATACTTTAGCCACCTCATGAGAAGAGAAGACTCCCTGGAAAAGACCCTGATGTTGGGAAAGATTGAGGGCACAAGGAGAAGTAGACGACAGAGGACGAGATGGTTGGACAGTGTTCTCGAAGCTACCAGCATGAGTGTGACCAAACTGCAGGAGGCAGTGGAAGACAGGAGTGCCTGGCGTGCTCTGGTCCATGGGGTCATGAAGAGCCGGACACAACTAAACGACTAAAGAACAACAACAACAACAAATGTGACAAAAAGCAAGCATATAGCCTTTTGGCCACTGCAACATCTTGTGGTGGTGAATTCCCATGAATTGATTGTGTATTGCATGAAGAAGAGTTTCCTTTAGTTTGTCCTGAAGAAACTCACAGCGAGACTGAATTATTGGCGGAATAAACCAAGGTCATGTGGATCTACCCTTCAAGTACTTGGCTCAGTGGTGGCCAAACTTGGCCCTCCAGCTGTTTTTTGGATTACAACTCCCATTAGCCCTAGCTATCAGGATCAGTGGTCAGGGATGATGGGAACTGTAGTCCCAAAACAGCCCTTAAAGGTAAAGGTAAAGGGACCCCTGACCATTAGGTCCAGTCGTGACCGACTCTGGGGTTGGGGCGCTCATCTCGCTTTATTGGCCGAGGGAGCCAGAGTACAGCTTCCGGGTCATGTGGCCAGCATGACTAAGCCGCTTCTGGCGAACCAGAGCAGCGCACGGAAATGCTGTTTACCTTCCCGCAGGAGCGGTTCCTATTTATCTACTTGCACTTTGACATGCTTTAGAATTGCTAGGTGGGCAGGAGCTGGGACTGAGCAACGGGAGCTCACCCCGTCGTGGGGATTCAAACCACCGACCTTCTGATCGGCAAGTCCTAGGCTCTGTAGTTTAACCCACAGCACCACCCACATCCCTAAAACAGCCCTTGGATGATCATAAATAGGCTGTTTATTATAGTCATGTGGAAATTGGTACTCAAACGTTATTCTGTACACCTGAGAACTTTCCATTTCTAGAAGTTGCAGCCTTGTAAGGTATAGCAAAATCTGCTTTCGTCTTGTGCTGAAAAAGAAATTCTGCTACCATCACCCCCAGTAGCATCATAGGAGCTGCCTTCTCACATTCAGGTACAGCCCTAACCAAAGAGCATGTAGAACAGAAACCTATTGATTTCAACTCTGATCAGCCCCTGCCAGAATGGCCAATGGAGTTGTCTGATCCAGCAGGGCTCATTTTATGTCCCAATCCGCTATGCTTTATGCATTTCCACTCACTTAGGCTCATATCATCCAGAAGGGGCAAATTCCTATATCTAATGGCTTATTGAGCATCTTAAAGTTATATGATGTAATAATTCTCTACTTTCCTCCTCAGTCACTAGGACTTCAAAACAAACTCAGTTCAGCCAAATCCTGAGATTCTTGAGTAGATAAAATCCCTTATTTTGGCATCTTGGAAAATCTCTAACAGGGTCATGGGAGCCCTGAATCTGAAAAGGGCCTTAGTGAAAAACAGAGACGTCACACTTTGCTGAAAAGCTTTCAGCTAATAATCACTAAATCTTATGGATCCGCGTGTGCTTTGACTTTCCATCAAGCTAAAAAATGTAAACTATGCCAGCCGGTACTTTCCTCCCGGGAAAAATGTTTAGACTCAATCTGTGAAATGGTTTAATACTGCAAGTTACATAACACAGTTATTCCTTCTGCTAATGGAATCAGTGCTTGCTGTGCTGCATCCTCTGACAGAGGCCTGTGCAAAACCATGTGGCAAGGAAACAGCACCACACTTCACCTGAGAATCAGGCAAAGTGGTAAGGGGCAGCTAGTTCCAGATTTACGTATAAGCTAAACAAGCTATAGTCAGGGGGAAAAATCTGGATGTACATTTCCAAAATATAAGATAAAAAAGAAATAAAATAAACCCTACATACAGCAACAGTGTTTTGTGTTGTGTAGGCTCCTATTAGGTCCATAAATTACCATATAGCATATATTCAACACAAAAAACAGTGACAATTTGTTGTTGACAAAGGGCAGCTGGACATATAAAGGGCCCTATTACCTTCAGTAGCTTAGGGTCTCATCAAACCTAAATCCGGCCCTGGGGGCAGCTGATTACGGAGCATCTTCGTTTTAGGTGGAAAGCGCTGATTCTCAAAGGTGACTCATCATTTTTCCAATACCCTGAGATGAATTCATTGAGACAAACAGTGGGGGAAATTATTAGCACTGTAGATAACAACCAGACTGCAAGTGCTAATCTGTTCTCTGCTTTACATGCATAAATCTCAATACCAGCTGCTGGGAATCGCAAGTGGGGGAAGTGATCTTGCAAAGTTGGCCACTTTGAGAACAGCATGATGGATCATTGACTTGGTCCAAAAGAGCTCTTCTTTTGCCAGTTAACCACTGGAAATGACATTGAAACGCTGGAGAAAGGAATACATCTGTGGCATGCATGGTTCTTGTTGAAGTAAGATTTTGGCAAATGCAGTTACTCAAATTGCTGAACCACTATTCAAAGTTCTGATCTGACAGATCCCTTCAAGAGAGACAGAACTCAGGCTGCATTCTCCACTTCTGTCTCCTGTGTATGGGCTGCTCCTGCTGGGGGGGGGGGGGCTTTGCTAGCCTATGGGATGGATAATCCCAGGTTTCTTTCTCCGCACTAGGCTCCGGATGTGTTTTTGTTAGCCCTCATCTGTAATTACAGTGGGAAAAATATCAAGAAGACGCCAGTTCGCTCCAAGCGAAGCATCACATGGAGATGCCTTGCCTGTTCTGCATAGTGACACAAAGGTAAGGAAACTCTATCTCGATGCTGTCACTAATGCAGCGATGTTTTCCTGGCCGGGAACCAAAATGTCATCTTGGTGTAAACAGCATCAGAGGATTTATTACAGCATTTGTACCACCATGTGTGTTTGTGTGTGTGTGTGTGTGTGTGTGTGTGTGTGTGTGTGCCTTTTCACATGTTAGTTTTAGATTATCTGGAAAAATTCGGATTTAAAACCATATGCCCTGTGATTTTGTCATCTTAAAAATTCTGCACTTGCTGTTTTCACATATACGACCGTTCTGTTTGCAGAACAGGACCAGAAAGTGTTGCAGCGACATTTCCAAAGCTGGCAATGGAAATTCAGGAACAAGCTGCCCCAGGAAGGTGGGCCAATCTGTAAATAATCTGTCATGTGCCCTAGTCCCCAAAGTCCTGGAGATCTGTTCCTAAGCGTTTGACGCCAGAGGGGGGCTGCGATTACCACTCATCAGGAAAGCAAGGGAAGTGATTTACCTTACTGTTTTCTGCATCTTCTCAATCTATATTTGGTCTTGCTTGACATTACAGTAGCACTCCCTGTCACCCGAATTATCCTGTGCAGAACCCCCCCCCCCCCAGTGATTTCTATAGAAGGAAATTGAAGGGCAAATGAGTGAAATACTGAGCTTTAGGGTATGGATTGTGCATTTTGACACTAAATGTTTCAGAAGGAAGTGATTTGGCACCTACCTGCCCTTCCTTTCCCTGTGAAGTTCAGTACCTATTGTAAAGCTCCCTATGGAGCCTTGCAAGGGGAAAGCAACCAGGTGAGGTCCAGGGGGTGTTAAATTTAATTTTCAACAGAAAAGTAGCAAGCAGGGGAAGGGGTAAGTTAGCCTTTCCCAACATGGTTTTGGACTGCAGTTCCCATCTGCTGTAGCCAATGGTGAGGAATTATGGGAGTTGTAGTCCAAAACAGGTGGAAGGCACCAGGTTGGGAAGGCTGAGTTAAACACTCCCCTCACACCAGCTGCTACTGTGCTAAAAAAAAAATAACCACCCCCAGCTGCTTTTCCCTACAAGAAACAGCTGTCAAGGCCATTTGGAATTTCCTGCGTCTGATAAAAATGCAGCCTGGTAATCAATCCTGGGCAATAAATGTCATAAATTTTGTTCCACTTGAGGCAACATGTTGGGTTTCATCTGGAAAATGGAACAGAACCGAGCAGTGCTTCATGCAAATTTATTTATTTTATTTATTTGTATTTATTAAATTTGTATACTGCCCTTCATCTGTAGATCTCAGGGCGGGTTACAACATAAAAACACAGTATGAAAAACCACAACATACATATTAAAAATATGAAACAAACACAAACCAATAATCCCCAATCCCGTCCTGTACCGGGTTACAAAATATTCAACTAAAAGCCGAGTTGATGGAACAGGAAGCAAGCACTAATCATCCCAGTTTTGTACCTGACAGAAAACTTGCATCTTAGGAGAACTCTCATATGAGTGTATCTTTGATAAGCTTCTGGTATTTTTGCAATCCTCACCCTGTTCAGGCATTTAAAGGCAAGTAAGAGATTTTGTGAGTGGAGGGAGCGGTGGCGGATGAACCCATTAATCCCAGCCCCTCTGCTGCATCTCCTTACACAGGTCTGAGGCCTTCCTGGCTTTGTGCAAAATGAACTTCTGCAGCAGAGAACATGCCAAGCTTGCGTAGGCTCATTGTGCAATTTAGAACCCTGATTAGGCAGAGTTCTAAGCTTTGCCAAGAGCTTCCGCTGAGGTGGTGAACAGAAGGTCTTCCCAATGTTGCCAAACCATAACTCTCATCAGGGGCATAGCAAGGTGGGTGTGGTGGGTGCGGACCGCCCCAGGTGTCATCTCGGCGGGGGGTGACATTTGGTGCCAACCCTCCCCTACAAAATGCTCAACAACTCCTAGCAATGACAATGGGTAGATCACAGGCAGTCTTTTCATACTGTGAGTAGATCGCAGTCTCTTGGGAGTCCAACTAGATTTCAATGGGGGGGGGGAGGTGACAAGAAATTTTCCACACCGGGTACCACCTGACCTTGCTACGCCACTGACTCTCATAATCCGTGATCACTTGGCAGGGCTGGCTGGGGCTGTTGGGAGTTTTAGTTCAACAAAATCTGGAGAGCCACGCAGTTTGGCCACCCTGGCCTGCACAGCTTCTACTGCGTTCTGTCTGCTGCAGATGCTTGCTCTGCAACAGCAGAAGGGCTGCAGACCTGGGCTAAGTGACACAGTGAAGGGGCGAAACCAATGGACTCAGCCTTGCTTCACTCCTCGTGCAATTTCACAGTGTTGTGAGATCGGCAGCCCTGCAGATGTTCCTGGACTACAATTCCCATCAAAGCTGGCCATTTGCCATCCTGGCTATGGCTGATGGGAGTTGCAGTCCAGCAATATCTGGAGAGCAACAGGTTCTCCATTCTTGCTGCATCACATGTATCAATGCCTGAACAGGGCCAGGGTTGTGGATACAGCAGCTACTAATATAAGGGCCCAACTAAACTGCAATTATGTACACAGCTCTCTTCCCTCATGCGATCTCTACATCACATGTCTTTAAATGCCTGAACAGGACTCCTGTCTTCTCTCACAGGTATTCAAGGCCAACTTCTCAAGCTTGTTTCTTATGTAACCAAATGTTTTTAATATTAATTGCCTCCTCCCTTTTGCATATAGAACACTTTGCCTCTCACAAATGCTGGCAATTTGCCATGAGATCAATCTTCACATGGCAACCACCAGATCTCACTGCTGAAATGGGGTGGATCTGCACCCGGGGTTTGGGAATGCTATAAATAAGTCAGAAATTAAATCGTTATAACGAAAGAAAGAGAAAACCCTATGTAAAACTCATATAGAAAATTTATTTGCTCTCTGGCTCCATCTGGTGTTCCATGTTTATAACACATTCAAAGCGTCATCTTTTTTTACTACTGTAGCTGAGTCCATGGTTGTGGTAAAAACCAAGGGCTTTCCCACATTTCCGCTTGTCCCATGCCTAGGAAGGACGGAGCCTTGCACTTTTCTTTTTGCCCTGCCACTTTCCCATGAAAACCCTGCTCTTTTGCGCTAATTCGGAACAAATGGCTATCCATGGAAAACCTGATTATTGTTTGTAGATCTTGCTGCACTGTAGATCTTCCCAGGTGAAAGCGGCAGAGTGAATGGAAGTGTGTGGATGGGCCCAAACTCTCCAAAATGTAGCTTTTGAGAGTCTGGCATAAGTTGCTCCTGTCAACAGGAGGAAGGCACGCTGCAGATACACCTCTAACATGGCAGGGCTATTTGACAACTTGATTTTATTTCTTCATCACCATTTATTTAACAGCATTTATTTACTCAAACCTCAACGCAGTATAGAAAACAGAACCCAACCTTGTTGTTTGACTTTCCCTTTCCTGATTGCTTCTCCTTGCTTTAAAGCTGGTAAGCAAAATATGCAGAGGAAAACGACACCACTGATTCACCCCTCTCCTTCTCTAAACTTTTTGTAAGTCTTGGGGCCTTGTGTCCTTCCGTTTATGCCTCTTCTGCTTACTATTCCTATGAGGTGTCTGGCAACGCAGCGGCAACACATGGGTATTACAAAAATGTGCACAGAGTTAATTTAAGATTCTCAGCTATATGCTAGGAATAGAGTTGGCAAAGCATGCACCACACCTGCACTGAAATATCTGCATGGGTTACCAGTTTGTTTTTCCAAGCTGAATTCAAGGTGCAGGTTTGGATCTTTAAAGACTTATGTGGTCTGGGCTTTATTCGAGAGAGCCCTTCCACCCCAATGAGCTCACTTAAGAGTTTTAAAACCTGCCAACTTCCTGCTGAACACAAATGTGGTTTATTTTTTACTTTTTGTCCCACTTTTGTTGCCCCTCTAGATGGCAAGAATGCAATAACACCAGCAGAACAAGGTGTGGGCGTTCCAGGGTAAATCCATCACAAATGCACTATTATTGCTTCAATGGAACTCTGCAGAACACAAGCAGCAACAAAGAAAAACAGAGTGGTCAGTAGGATGAGGAGAAGGAGGAGGAGGCCTTTTTCTGATATCGCTCAGCAAGCTCTATCTCTTTCTCTTCCCAGGAGCAGAATCCAGGCCAAGCGATACCACTGAATATAGAACCCTTTATCGTTTTCGGCGATCATTTGTAGCCGAGTAACATTGTCTTCCATAAACACAGTTTTAACAATGAGTCCGTAAGTGACTGTGGAGGCCAATTCTGGATCCACACGTCCTTCCACAATGGGGACATAGGTTTCTGGATGGGAGTTGATCATGGTGAGGTTTTGCCCAATGTGCCTTCCTCTTAGCTTGTTTCTCTGTCTCGTCTTGAGTTTGAGCGTCTTCAAAGTCCATGACACCTTTGGTAAAGGCTGTTCTCCAGTTGAAGCGCCACTCACAGGCCAGTGTTTCCCCGTTGTCGGTGTTGATAAAAAAATATAGTTTTGCCTTGAGAGAGTCTTTAAACCTCTTTTGTTGATCACCAGCATTACGCTTTCCTTTTTAAAGTTAGGAATAGAGTCGTTGCTTTGGAAGACGATATTCAGGCATCCACACACCATGACCAATCCAATGAAGTTGATGTTGAAGAATCATTGCTTTGACACTGGTGATCTTTGCTTCTTTCAGTACATGGGCATTAGTTTGCCTGTCTTCCCAAGTGATGTGTAAAAGGAATATGGAACCCTTTATCATACCACTGACTGCATGGGTTCAAGACTGTTGCTCCCCACTCACCTTTATTTTCCTCATCTGCTTTCTCTGGACCTTTCTTGGCAATCCTGGGCTGTCTCAGCCTCCAGGGGATTAAGCTGCACATGTCTGTCCTGGCAGAGAAGAACGGGAACATCATGTTATTTCCATTCACTTCCCTCTAGTGTTCTCTCAGAGCCCTTCCATCTACCGCTCATGGCTTCCACGCTGAGCAGCCTTCTCCCAGGTTGCCATGGTGCAGCTGCTGGCTTGTCATTAATATGGTGGGTAACTTCAGATCCTTGACCCCCTTTGCTTTTCAGGGCTTCTCACGGCGTATTTTGCCCCTGATTGTATAGCTCCACATTCCCCAGCAAAAAGATAAAACACAAATGAAAAGCTGCTGCTGCTTGAACGGGGACATGTGTTTCACAAAGGCACGCTGCAGCAACAGCAGAACTTTAGGGAAGAAATGGGAGATTAAAAGAGCCACAGACTCCGTCGGAGCAGGGAGGATGGCAGATGTTGGATTTTTTCCAGTCTGCTTACGCTGGGACTGTGTGGATCCCTGAAAGCTTAGGCTGCAATCCTAAATGCATTTTCCTGGGTGTAAGTGTCCTTCGAATTCAGCGAGGTTTACTTTTGAGTACAAGCAGGATTGTGTAGAGCAGGATTTCCCAAATTTGGGTCTCCAGCTGTTTTTGGACTACAACTCCCATCATCCCTAGCAAGCAGGACCAGTGGTCAGTGCCTCTGTAAGTTCAAGGAAGTACAGTGGTACCTTGGTTCTCAAACTTACCCCATTCCAGGAGTCCGTTCGACTCCCGAAACCGTTCGAAAACCAAGGCTCAGCTTCCGATTGGCTGCAGGAGCTTCCTGCAGTCAAGCGGAAGCTGCGTCGGACGTTTGGCTTCCAAAAAATGTTCGCAAATCAGAACAGTTACTTCCAGGTTTGTGGCATTCAGGAGCTGATTTGTTCAAGAGCCAAGCCATTTGAGAACCAAGGCACCACTGTATAAAATATGTGTGGGACAGGAAAGAGTGTGAGGCTTTGAAATGTTGAAGATGAAGTTTTTAAGAATTGCTTGACATTTTCAGGGGGAGCCCTCGGCCCCAGTGATCTAGCTTCTGCTGGTTGGATAACTGCCTGAGGTGATGAGACAATATTCAGTGACCACTCAAACGTTAGAATGATGCAGGGTAAACAGAGTGAAGAGTCACTTGTGATTTTATTGTCATCTCAGACGAGAGGCCTGCAAATCTCCAGAAGTCATTGGAGAGTTTCGGGGGGGGGGGGACGATGACAAAACAAACTCCACTCTTTTGGAGAGTACAGCAGAAAATGATTCCCATTTGGCAAGAACTGTTCAAGTATAGCAATCGACTCTAGGTACAGCCTGTTCTCTTGCATTTAGTCATATAACTTTGGCTTCTGTGGAGTAGAATGAGACAAAGGCTCAGCTGTTGGGGGACTGTATAGAAGCTGTTTTGAATTTTGAGTGCTGAACGCATCATCTTGACACACTGAAGATCACAATCTCCCCCACCCCCAAAGCTTATTGCTGTTAGAAAAAGCTTCATCTTTGGGAAGAATGTGGATTTCTGAAAGGAAATCAGGCTTTGTTTCCAAAACAACAAATGTTATAAGGAACTTATCTATAGTTCCTGTGTTTGGTTTCAGGGCATGCCAATCGCATTCTCGGTCGCATTCTCTTTATCTGGCTACCCCGCCTCATCCCTAGCATTATCAGAGTTTAAGTGTTTGTAGAGACTAGCCTACTGTACCGGAGGCACTCAGGCACATGGCATTGCCTCTCATCTTCCCTGTCCCTGGTGGAGAAGCCAATTGGCAATGCTTGGACAAGCGCTCTGGCTCCCGCTGAGTTTAGCAAGGCTCTGGGGCGCACGGCAGCGGAGTGGGGTTGGTGCAGGAGGCAGCAATTCCCGCTTCACCTCATGTGCTGAAACAGGACAGGCCGCCCCTGCAGCAAGCCCACACAGGATAACTGTGTTTCAACAACAACTGTCTCAGAAATAATTTGGGCACAATTAGTCCTTCTGTGAGGCCAAGGATGGACTGGGTGTTGTTTCAATGTACCTTCAAGCCCCTAACATTTTTCATGATTTTATAACCGGCTCATATGAATAAGACTTTACAGGCACAATCGTGGCTCAAATTGTGTCATTTGCACACAGTTAATCACCCCCATCTTTCCCTAAACATATGACTCAAAGCAGGCTTCTAAATACATTCCTGGTGCAGGCAGCGCTCTGAAGTCGACAGGATAGCGCAAAGAACGAGGCACAACTCATCTCTCAGACTCATTACATGGGGTGCTGCAAAAAGCAAGACACTCATGGAACACTAATTTTAAATGCACAGGCAGCCCTTTAGAAAGCTGACCTATATCTGGAGAAAGTAATGTGTGTTTGTGCAGAAACAGTCACATTCACTGTTTATAAATATGAAAAAAAAGAAGCAGGAAATTATATTAAATCTTGGCTGAATCATACACACTTTAGAGGGGGGGGAAAGTTACCAGCTTCTTTCTCTTGCTGATCATGCATGGGTTCCCTACAAGGAGGGAGAGATCATGGATTTTCAATATTAACATTTTTAAACTTGGAAATATTTATATGTATAATCCAGTGGCTCCCTCCTCACCCCCACATGGAGGATTTGATACTGGAATGGAAATTGCCGAAACCATTTTATAAACTAACATCGCTCAAGATAAATAACAGACCCAGAGCAAACTCCAGAAGGCTTGTTGCAGACTGTACATATTTGGACAAAAATGACATAATGATTTTATGACGGAGGGCTTGCTAATTTTGGAACCACCTAAAGAAGCTGCGTGCGTCACCGATTTATACAGGAATGCTGACCTCTTTATATGACATCACCTTGCAAGAATGAGAACGTAATTATTCTACCTCATGTTTAAAATCAGGACTAACTTGAAACCACTCACTCGTATTTTGTTTCTTTTTTTTGTGATTGTGCAAATCAGCATTCTTAGCACTGCTCAGTAGATTTCTGAAAACTTATATATGTAACTTGGATGGGGCAACAGCATTACAGTCTTCATGTAATGATGAAATGGCAAACTGGTGTAAGCACTCTGGTAATTGCCCTTTTGACCAGTGCAATTTCTGGATTGATGCGCACAGGTATAGTGACATCACACAACCATTCCCTCCTTCTGGTGTCTCCTGTACTGCTTAAATCAGAGAAGTGGAACCTGTGGCCCTCCAGATGTGGTTGGACTCCCATAAGCCCCAGTCAGTTTGGCCAGTGTTCAGGGAGGGTCAGAGCTGTAGTCCAGCACTGAAGGCCATAGCTACTTCACCCCAGTCTACATCAGTCTACATCTAGACTCAGGGCAGAGACTCGTCTGCTTCCCCCCCTTTTTTTTGGACAGCTAAAATTTGTTTTGCAAAAGTAGCTTATGAATAGTTACCTCGGAGATTCACTAATGGAATTGGCTTCCTTGCATTTAAATCAAGGAAATCAAGTAATGAACTCATTATGATGACTGTTATTGTATTTCAGTTCAGCTGATGTTTTTGAAGATACCCAGGGAGGTTTATTGCTCGTTAGAATTAGGTAGAGGAAACTGGCAGCTTGCAGAGAGCATCCAGCACCTTAACTTGCTCCCATATTGACATTGCTGTTCTTGACCCAGAGGTGTCACTGTCCCAAATGTACATCCTGAACTTTTATATACTGAATGCACATTTTTATTGTGAATTTTTAAAGAGCCACTTCTTAATTTCTCTTGTCTTTTTTATTACCGTTCCAGAACCAGAGCTTGTTTGGGCTTTATTTTATTAATTTATTGCCTTTTTACCCCACAAATCTCTAAGGAGCTCCAAGCGGCATGCACAATTCTCCCCTGCCTCATTTAATTCCCACAACAACCTTCTGTGAATGTGGTTAGTTTGAGAAGCAGTGACTGGCCCAAGGTAAAATATTGGACATGGACCCAGAGAAGGCATCTCTGCTTAAAATTGTAAAAAAAAAAAAATCAATATTCACCCCAGTTTCATTCTATTAATCCTCCTTCAACATTCCTGAAAAAGATTTCTTGCCATTCTTACACTACCTTATCTTGCATTTCACTAATTAACAAAACAAGTCCATCACTGGCCAAATTATTCTCCCGTAATCTTCCTTTCCTCCTTTGGGCCAATATGGCTAGTTTATCCACTCTGCTAATTCAAGGCATTTCAATAAATGTTCCTAGTCTATTGGGATTTGTTGGCATTTCTTTGCCAATATTTTTTTTTTTTTAGCTGCTATCAATGAAATTGAAACCAATGATTTCAAATCCATAGAACTGTTAACCTCAGTCGGATTGAACAAGATTAATTTAGGAGTAAAACCCAAAGTTACAGAAATTCCGTATTCCAACAGAATCATTCTTCTGCTGTGCTAATATAGAGACTGCCATGTTTCTCTTTATTGCTGCTTTTTGCCTAACTGGGAACATGTGTTTTCATTAAGGTATGCCACAGATCTGTATAAGATTTGAGCTTTATAATTTCATACATGGGGAGCAGCCACTGTTTCTTTAGCCTCAAACCCTAAGTTTGTAACCTGATACCTGTACCATCTAGATTTAATCAGCCAGCAGTCTAAAAGCTGACTATGACTAAAACAACTAGCCCAACTCTCTCTCTCTCACTCTGTGTGTCTCTCTCAGTGTGTGTTTGTGTGTGTGTGTTTTGTTTCTGTTATGTACTGAAGTTCTCACCCTGTTCCAGCAAGGGGATACTGTAGATAGTTTTCACTCAGGTCCACATATGCAAATAAGGGATTGAAAGTGACGTTCAGTGATTGGATAGTTACAGAAAGTGGTTACTGTTGCATTGTAGCGGAGCTCTATATAAGCAGGCTGGCTGAACCCTTCAGCTCAGTTCTGTTCTGGCCTGTGAATAAACAAGAGCTGTTTGAAGAATCGCTGTTTCGTCTGATATGTTCACCCACAACTTAACAGTTTCTCCTTGTGCCATCCTCCTCCTAGGCTTTGCTGGAAAACACAGGAGGGGAGAAAACTCTTGTGCTTGGGTCCTGCTTCTGGGTTTCCTACAGGCATCTGGCTGGCCACTGTGAGAACAGGGATGATGGACTGGATGGGTCATCAGCCTGATTCAAGGGAGCTATTTTTATGTTAATTTAAGGGAGCTATTTTATGTTAATCAGTTTTTTGTAAGTAGGATTCAAGTGCAAAAGAATCCACTTACAAAAAACCCTGTTTGCAGTTAGGAAAGTGATGGTGAAATGCATTGAAAACCATGGAATGAACAAATGATTAACGGGAAGACCTATAAACGCTCTGCAAGTAAATCAAGATGAATGCTTATTGTCATACAAGCTCCCCACAAACAATTCAGAACAAATGCTGGTTAAAGACTGGGTATAATTTCACCTCCATGTAAGCATTATGCAAGAAAATCATGCTCAATAAATAGATCATCTGGAGGAGCCTGAAAAGTTCCAGGGTACTCAAAAGCCTGCTACTATCTTGTAATATATTGGTTGGTCCTAATAAAATATTATCCAATTGTGCATTTTAGAGTATATTTAATATGTGATCTCTGACTTAATAGCACCCAATTCTTCATGCTGATGAATGCTTAACTTTTTCTGAAAAAGTCGTCTCTGAAATGGTCCTCAGACTATAGGAATGTTTTATACACCCTTTGGGAAGACTATTCTACAGAGGGATACACAGAAGATACACTGATGAAGAAAGCAGATTATCTGATTTTCATATGCCAAAGCTAAACAAGTTCTCCTCCAGGCCAAGAGGAACTGTGAACACTGAACATCTGCCTCTAAAAACCAGGCCACATACAAATAGAGTTTTATTTTTTAAAAAATAAATAAATATCCATCATCCATTTATCGCCTTAGCTATCCACGTAGCAGCCCAGATGTTGATTTGGCAACCTTTCTTTTTTCTGTGGACACCATTTCATCATTAATTTGAATGCATGCTATATAAGAGGGAAATCTGTAACAGGATAACTCACATAGGTTCCAAGATCCACAAGCTGGTTTTGGTTTGATTTTAAAGTCTGAATGAGAAATTTGAAGCAGGCAAGAAGATCTCTGATGTAAGCCCGAAATATTAAGGCCAGAGAAGATTCAGTAACCCAGGGTGGTTTGTTCCTAAGCTACATGTGTGTCCCTGTGGAAATATTTGAATGCAAACATGTAATATTTTAATGTGAACTTTTTATTATGCTGGGATTTGAGATAACACATTTCTGGCCTAATGTAGGGCTGCCATACGTCCAGAATTTCCTGGACATAGCCGGAATATGATTGTTGGAAACAGTGTCTGGGCAGAAATCGCTGAAATGTCTTGGAAAATCTGGACATATGGCAACCTATGTCAGAAGTCTAGATTTTGGCTAATTTCCTTAAAAATCTCTCAGAAACTTAAATGTTTTTGAGATTTGGGAGGAGGGGAATCAACTTGGCCCAAGAAAGCTCAACATATTTTATTTTACAGCAACCCTAGCCTAAGGCAAATAAATTGTACTGTTTAGGTGTAGAAATTTCACAAGTTGATGTAGCAGCCATTTTGTTTTCTGATTTGGAGTCATTTCATATAGAGATGCATTCAGGGTTGGAGATTCACTCATAATATGCAGCTGTGGTGGTTAAGAACAGAAGAGGAGGTTTGCTGGTGGTCGCGGGGAGGGGACCATTTGGGTGCAAGGCTGGGAGGCCATTGATAGGTGGACCCAGAGCCAATGGCAGGCGGAGCCACATCCTGGCTGGTTGTAAGAAAGGCAGGCTGGTGGGGCTGTCTGGGGGGTAGACTGAGGTTGATGAGGCAGTGACCTGTTCACCCTCCTGGACCAGCCTTCGCTGCTTCTTCATCCATGGTCTAACTAGCCAGCAGTTGCTGAGCTACACCTCCCATTAGCTCCAGTAAGCATGAACCTCCAGATGTTGCTGAACCATGACTGTCCATTGGCCGTGCCAGCTGAGGCTGATGGATATTGGAGTCCAGCAACATCTGGAGGTCCCCAGGTCCCCCATTCCCTCTGTTAACTGAAGGTTTTCTGTTTCCACTTTTCCAATTAATATTCTGCATGGTCTTACAACATTCTGCAAACTCTGGAGGCCACTGAGCATACGTGGACTGGATCTGCATGTTGTGTGTGTGTGTGTGTGTGTGTGTGTGTGTGTGTGTGTGTGTTTCACCTTTCTTGGTTTTTTCCTAATGCTTGGCAGTTTTGCATACGTTCACCCCAGCATGCCAGTATTTCCTCTTTGTTTCTTCAAGCTGCATACCATCACTTTCAAGCACATTTAAAGTGCATGGCTTGGCCCCAAATATTGCTGGGAACCATAGCTTGTTAAGGGTGCTGGGAATTGTACCCCAGTGTGTAGTAATAAACTACAGTTCCCATGATTCTTTGGGGGAAGCTATGTGCTTTTAGTGCATGGTGCATACATAGCCTCGGTAGCCCTGTTTTGACACTGTTCCTGCCAACACTCAAGCATCTGAGTTTGTGTGTGTGTGTGTCTTAGGTTGTTTTCTGCCCAAAGTCAAGCACTGAGAGAAATGTTAAGACACATGCAGAGCATGTGCTTTGTGTGTGTATGGGTCTGGGTAAGGGATGAGGACCCGTGCAAGATTCCCGTTGCAGAGCACAGTCCCCCACAAAGGTGTTTTTTTGGTTTTTAAAAAATGAATTCTCCAATTAAGCATGAATCTGAGCCATTTGGATGTCCTATGAGTGGTTTTGATTTTCAATTCTGAATTGTGCTCTTTCTGGTGCCTAATGAGAACTGGTATTCCCATGATGAGCGATTAATTTAATTAGAGTATACGTCAGGGAGCTAAATCTGCTCGTTTGCAAGGGAGCCAGCCACACTGCTCATTTCGGGGAAAACTGTTTAAATTTTCAGAAGAAATGTCTTTATGGTGTCCTTTTCCCTCTTCATTCAAGGCAAGTGTCAGAAGGTGCTGCTGATGCAGTTCTGAGATGCAGCCTGGGCATGTTCCAGTTGGATAGCCCGAATTCTTCGCCCCTGTGTTTTTAATTACCTAACACCAAGAGAAGCCAAGGTTTAGCCAACCGCCAGGATTTCCAGGAGACTGATTGCATTCACAATTTTTGTAATCTTTTTATGTTCATTTAGAGAATACTAAACCTCCCCGCATCCCCCCAAAACACAAAATCCAGTAATCAGAACTTGGCCAGTAAATTAAGCTCTTATTCAAAAGATTAGTTCACATCATCTGCACTCCATTAGATGTTCTCTCTAGCCAGGGAATATGATGCCAGCTATATCTTCTAGGGGGAATAACTTCGGCTGTTGCCAAGTGTTTGCAATTTACTGACTCTCGCAGTAGAGATATCAGGAGTTGTAGGGCTCTGGGCGTTGCAATTCCAAGCCCTGGCAGTTTATGGGATTAGCCATATGGAGTGCATCTGTTTCATTTGGGTGTTAAGTGATTATCAATGACATGTTTGTAAGGCAGTTGGGTGGCAGACAGTATGGCAGTTTACGCAGCAAACTCATTCTAACAGTGTTTATTCAATAGCAGCTGCCATGCACCACCCATTGGCCATTTTTGTCCATGGCTGCTGTGTGCCTAATGATCCTCCCCACCCCCATAGATGCTCTGCACCTAGTGGTTCCCCCACCCATGGAAGACACTACAGTGGTACCTCGGGTTAAGTACTTAATTCATTCCGGAGGTCCGTTCTTAACCTGAAACTGTTCTTAACCTGAAGCACCACTTTAGCTAATGGGGCCTCCTGCTGCCGCTGCGCCGCCAGAGCCTGATTTCTGTTCTTATCCTGAAGCAAAGTTCTTAACCTGAAGCACTATTTCTGGGTTAGCGGAGTGTGTAACCTGAAGCATATGTAACCCGAGGTATCACTGTATACAGCAAATGGTCACTTTTTCCTTGTGAATCCTATACATTCAGTGCCTGCTTTCTTTCTTTCTTTCTTTCTTTCTTTCTTTCTTTCTTTCTTTCTTTTTCTTTCTTTCTTTCTTTCTTTCTTTCTTTCTTTCTTTCTTTCCCTTTCTCAAAAAAGAAAAAAGATTCTAAAGTGGTGAACAAATATTAAATGGGGCAGGGAGTTCAATAATCCATGGTTCATAGCTGTAAAGCCATGATTAATAAGTCTATGTCAGTAGGAGCCTGCCAAAAACCAAAGCAGAAATGGAAAACAGCAACTACCTGAATAGCTGGTAGAATGGTAGAATAGAAAGGGGTGACTCGTGTGTGTGTGTGTGTGTGTGTGTGTGTGTGTGTGTGTTTCTGCTTGTGCTCTCAAACAGCAGGAAAACCCAGCAAGACTTGGGATGTAGGTACAGTGGTACCTCAGGTTAAGTACTTAATTCGTTCCGGAGGTCCGTACTTAACCTGAAACTGTTCTTAACCTGAAGCACCACTTTAGCTAATGGGGCCTCCTGCTGCCGGGCCACTGCCGGAGCATGATTTCTGTTCTCATCCTGAAGCAAAGTTCTTAACCTGAAGCACTATTTCTGGATTAGCGGAGTCTGTAACCTGAAGTGTATGAAACCTGAAGCGTATGTAACCCAAGGTACCACTGTATCTGAAGGAGCGCCCACTCCCAGATCAGCTAGAATAAATGTGTCCATTTTAGTCTCTCTCACTTTCTCATCTTGTCAATCTTATATTCAGTTCTCCATATTTCCACAGCAGCAGGGACACGGGTGGCGCTGTGGTCTAAACCACTAAGCCTCTTGGGATTGCCGATCAGAAGGTTGGCGGTTCAAATCTGTGTGACGGGGTGAGCTCCTGTTGCTTTGTCCCAGCTTCTGTCAACCTAGCAGTTTGAAAGCACACCAGTGAAAATAAATAAATAAATAAATAAATAAATAAATAAATAAATAAAAAGTAGGTACCACAGTGGTGGGACGGTAGACTGCCTTTCTGTATGCTCTGGCACTTGTCACCGTGTCCCGTTGCGCCAGAAGTGGTTTAGTCATGCTGGCCACATGACCTGGAAAGATGTCTGTGGACAAACACCAGCTCCCTTGGCCTGGAAGCGAGATGAGTGCCGCAACCCCATAGTCGTCTTAACCATCCAGGAGTCCTTTACCTTTACCTATTTCCACAGCAATTGAGATTTTTTTAAACAAACAAACATATTTTTAAATTATTATTTATTTGCTCATGAAAACCCATCAGCATTTGAGTGCAGATTTTTCCGAATACACACATTCCCCCCCCCCCCAAGGATCTGGTTTCGTGTGTTATTTCCACAAATGTGCACATTTTCACATGCACTTCCCTTTCATGTGTACATTATTGTAGACACTGCAAACTTTGAGTAGGTACAAATTTCAGAGGATAACTGTGTTTTGATTGCATTGGTGTGAGGAGTGCAAATCACACAGTTTCTGATGGAGATGCAAAGAAAACCGAATTTCTGCCCCTCCCTATTCTCAGCCTGCCCATGTCATTTTCCTCTAGGTGCCCTGAAGGAAACTGGGTGGCATTGAAAAAGGGGGAGTTCTTGGTTGTGCCACTCTGGTGGAATTCCCTCTCCAGGGAGCCTCACCTGGTGGCTGTCAACCATTGCTGTCTTTTCCAGTGCCAGTGATCAGCGACAGCTCCATTGGCCCATGCCAGCCCAGATGCTGACACTGGGTCTCTTTGCAGTTGCCATAATCTGCGGCTCTCTGCGTGGTCATTTGAGGGATCCTGGACTTTTGCTCTGAGGTTCAAACCTAGCTTTAACCACTGGATGCTGTAGCAGACAGCATGGTGGGCTGGCGATGGTTACCTGACCTCCTGTTGGCAGGAAGGCTGGCATGGTGCAAATGCACCAGCAGAGCCAGTCTGGCACGTATGCCAATATGTTTGCACCTTGCTTACCTCCCTGCTGCCGTGCCCCTCCAGCAACTCAGCTGTCAGGAGGCCAGGTAGGCAGATCAGTCAACTTTATTGTACATAGCCAAAGGACTTTACAGTATTTAAATACTGCCTTTCCACCATGCCATCTGCTACTGCCTGGGTGTACAACCCAACCCTTCTCAGGGCAGAATGAAAAGAACATTTAAAAGCACCAATTTGATCAGAGTCCTTCACAAAGTCACAGAATGTAATGTGGACAGTCCTCTAGATTGTGTATCCCATGTTTCTCTCTAGCTGTGACTCTGCCCTCCCAACTCAGTATAATATAGAGTCCTCCTTGACTAAGTTTCCCTGGTTCTAGACAGACTATTGCTCTGTGTTAGCAGGTTTTGGGAGTCTGACTACACTCCCTAATTACATCATTGATCTTACAGTTCAGGAACGTTTACTGGCCACAATGAATATCATTCTGTGTCTCTTTCCTGCTAGTTAGTAGTAAAAATCACTACTCTTGCCATTAGTGGAGCATAAGAGCGTTATTGAGCCAGCAGCAGTGTATGTACAGATGTACGTAAGTTGAACAGTGACCCATCTTCCATCTCAAATGGAAGCCAAGTGGTGGTGTTGGGAGATGAAGGCTGAGGATGGAATCAACCTTGAGCTCAGTGGTATGTATGCATGTTCTTTTCAGAAAACAACTGAGCTCACACCAGAAGGAATTCAACGATGTGCTGTGGCAATTGTTCCATCAGTGCAAGCATTTCAGTTTGCCAGATGGAATGAACCCCTCCACCCCCTCTTTGTGCTGTTCTGGGGCTTCTCCCAACCCCTGAGCCAATTTGGCATGCCCATGGGGAGAGAAGAGAGGGGAAACCCCAACTGTGCTAGCAGAAGTCCTTGTGCAGGCTTCTGCTAGTAGGACTTGCTAGCTGAATCCAGCCCATGAAGTCCCAGTTTTGTAGCATTTATTTATTTTTACATTTATATCCCAATGAGCTCAAGGTGGCATACATGGGTCTCCTTCTCCTCATTTAACCCCCAGAATAACCCTGTAAGGTAGGTTAGGTTGAGAAGCAATGACTGGCCCAAGGTCACCCAGGGAGCTTCATTACTGAGTGGATATTTGGTCTCCCAGGTCCTAGTCCAGCACTCTAACCACTACACCACACACCTGGTGTGCTTAGATTTAGAAGACGCTAGTTTGATCTCAGTTGTAGTAGCTTTACTACACATATCACAATTACATTAAAACTACGCTCCAAATCCTAGAGCTTGGCCTCATTAAGCAATACAGTAGGAGCTCTTCTTTTCCCCTTGTATTGCACAATAAAACTTTTATGTATGGAAACACGAATTGTTCCCAAAAATAGAGCAACAGTATTTCACTTGATATTAGCAGACTTAATCCTCTGCTATACTCCACCCTAGGCACTCTGGCTTCAGACACTGAAAAACATATTTCTCACAATTGAATCTTGGAAATACGGTGAGATTTTAATTACTAAATTGAATGAGTTTTTAATTTTATTATCATCCTGCCCAATAAATATCAAGGGGCTCTTCCCTTCAGGAAATGTCAGCCAAGCATAACCCAGTGAAAAATGAACATTATGTTAGTTTTGGCTTTCTCGACAGGACCAGAGTGTCCAAAGAGAGGGTAGAACAAAACAGAGACCCAGGCAAACAACCTGGCCTGGAAAATGGGCACAGTTTGAGGCCAATGTGCTGGTATTCCAAGCCAAACCTCCTTGCCACTAAAGCCTTGCCAATTCAGATAGCTTTCCCTTTCAATTTCTCCAAGCCCAGGAAAGCACCATCAATAAAGATCCTGGAAGTCAGGGGGAAATAGAACCACGGAAGATTGATAGCTTCCAGAGCCTCAGGCCAATATCCACTTTCATCTTCGTAGTATTTGTATTTTTTAGAAGACAAAGAAATAACACATTTGAACAGCTCCATCACTGTTTGGTGATCTCCGAGCCAGAATGGAAGAATCCTGTCGACGTATCTGCTACACATCGAAACTTTGTTGCAAAACATTTAGGACAAATGGGGGTTTAGCTGGACTGTTCCTTTCCCCGCTTCTCCACCAGCTGCACTCCCAACAGACTCTGAGAGTCTGTGTACGAATGTTGCCCCTGTCAAACAAAAGATGGGCATGATCTTCAAGCCTAGTGAGATCTTGCTCCAGAACTGGAACTGATCTCCACTCACCATCACACTTTCTGCTGCTTGGCCATGACCATGGTTCATGGAGAGCAAGAGGTGGATGAAGGATCTGTTCCAAATTTCATTACTAAGACAAAAAAATAGAACAGCCTGAACAGGGTCACCAAACTGTTGTGATTGTTGACACATTTTGCAAATAGATGGTCATTATTCTTCGGAATTGTTTCAAAATTCTAGACTGGAGACAGATGATCATTTTCATCCAGGGAGCAGAAGGTGGTTTTGAAAATGGACTTCTGCTGATGGTATGTGTGTTCACCCTGTGTTTGCTTTTGGTAAACAAAAGGGCTCAATAATTTTTGGCCGGTCAATGAAAATTGGGTGGAGCTTAGTGATAAAGCAGATACTTTCCACGCAGAAGGTCCCACTTTTAACCCTTGGCATCTCCAGGTAGGGGCGGCAGCAAAATCCATAGCAAGGGCAGGGAATGTCCCCTGTCTGAAATCCCAGACAGCCGCTGCCAGTCAGTGTGGGTAGTACTGAGATAGATGAGACAATGGGATGACTCAGTATAAGGCAGCTTCCTATATTCCTATGCCAAGGCATTCAGAGTGCCTTTGATGTTCCTCTCAAGAAAGGCTGAGTGGAGCTTAACCAATGGCCACACCATAACCATACATCTAAAGCACTAGGACAGAGGCAGATTTGGGGCAACATGACTGGTTCCACCACATTGGGTGCTGAGCCCAGCGGGTGCCACAACTATGACATAGTGAATTGAGCAAAATGGAAGATGAGAGGCTGGGGGTACTGGACTTGGGGCTTGCACAGGGTGCGGCTGAAATTTGAAAGACCAGGGTCTGCCTCTGCACGATGGACACCACTTTAACTGTCATGGTTTCTCCAACTTAGAGTCATTTAACGATCAGTCTTGTTTCATAGAGAACTCCAGGAATTATAGCTCTGGGAGGGGAACGGGGGTCTCCTAACAACATGAAGCACCCTTAACAAACTCCAGCTCCCATAACATACCCTCCAACATTACTCTGATGAAAATAGGGACATCCTAAGAAAAAGCGGGGCATTCCAGGATCAAATCAGAAACCGGGTCGGCTTCTCTAAATCCCTGGAAAATAGGGATACTTGGAGGGTCTGCCATAATTCTTTGAGGGAATCCATCACTGTTTGAAGTAGCATCACATCATATTAGATGTATTGTGTGAATGTGGTTCCTGTGTTGTTAGGCACCATGACTGGAAGATTTGTGGGGTTGAAGACACTGCAGGGGTTTAAGATGGCAGCTCCCTCACTCTCTCATGGCAGCTGCACAGTTCCAGGTGAGTGACAAGGGGATAAGTTTAATAACACCCCTCTAGCCCAGTATACAAGTAGGCACTGCCAGCAGTGGGCCTTGCTGAGTCCAGACAGAGGGGCCTGGCATTTGCCCAGGCATTCTGTGCGCTCATGCCAGGCCTGTGATATCATCACAGATTAAAAACCCAGTATGTCAGGACACCAGAAGCCTAAAGCTACTCAGGATCCCAAGGTAAACCTGGATGTTTGTAATCTTCATGAAAGGCTGTGCCTGATCCATGGGTGGACTCCAAGAAGGGAAACCTTGGGAAACAGGATAACTTGTAAAAATTGCATTTTGAAGCAGCTGTCTGGCACCATGCTGCTTTTTGGGGGGATGCTTGGAGTTGTCTTGGGAAGAGAGATGAATGGGAAAGAAACAGGTGAGGTGGTCAAAGCAGCTTGATAAATGATGGTGGGTTTTTTTGAATACCATTGTACTGTAAAAATAATAAACGAAGTGAAGGATGTTTTACTAGATGTTCAATAGCACGTGGCCCTTTGTGGGCTGGATTGATGAGGAATTCCTGACATTACGATTGGTGGGTGCTGAGGGGCCCCATCTCAAAGGTTTGTACTCAGGGCCTGTTTTTTATTTCCATAACTAATTCACTTTTTGTCAGTTAATAAAAGATAATCTGTGATTAGACAGACCATCTTAGACATTTCTACTTAGAAGTAATTCCTGCTAAGTTCAATGGGATTTACTCAGGTAAGTGAGGACAGGATTGCAGCCTGAGCTGCTTTAAGGAACGCATGCCGAAATTTGCATTAACCCCCCCCCCAGCCATTTATCAAAATGTGGTTCAGAAGAGGCCAGAGTTAGGCAGATGGTGGATATGTCAATTGCTTGGGGGGCGGTTTTGACAGTGGGCAGGGGTATATATCTGTGATTACCAGAAACTGAAGGTGACCTTTACCTCCATACCCTGTTTATGAGCTTTCAGATACATCTGGTGGGTTACTGTTGGAAAAAGAGTGCTGGATTAAAGAGACCTTGGTCTGATCCAGCATATGTTCTTGAATAATTTTTTTTTCTGGAAAAGGCACTAAGGTGTAATAAAATTGTCATTGCAATAGAAGCCAGCATAAGGATTAACTGTTCTTGTAACAAAGATGCCCAGCAGTGAAGATGAGAAGTTGCTATTGTGTTAAATTTATGTCATTTATTATTAAATTTATATCCAGACCTTTCTCCCAAATGAGCCCAGGGAAATAACAGCAACAATTCCCCCACCCAGTCCTATTAGTCGGACATCAGATCTGAACTCTCTCCTTAACTTGATCTGACCACTGATGCTAATCAAGTTGCAGTTTGCTCAGACACGAATCTTTGTTCATATAATTTTTCTAGAGAAACCATTCCAGATGTGAGGCACTGAAAGGTTTGCTTGACTCATGTCAAACAATGAGTAACATCCACCTAAGATATATTCAGTGTGGATGCATTGAAATGAATGGACTTACCTACATTATTATTATTATTATTATTATTATTATTATTATTATTATTTATTGTTTTTAACCTTGATTTATTAATTGCCTTCTAAACCACTGTCTCATTACAATTTACATAAGAAATAATAACAGTTAAAAACACGAAACCAAATACATTTAAAACAAGATTTGAATTAAATTAAAAAGGGGGCGCTCGTGGTAAAGACCTATTTAGCCAGCTGGGAAAGTCTGTTGGAAACAAAAGATTGACTTCAATTGTTTCTGGAAAGTATAGAAAATATATCTTGACAGGAATGCTATTCCACTGAACAGGGTCATCCACATTTAAAGCCCTGCTCTGAGTTTCTGCAGACCAGGCTCCTGAGACCGCAATGATCTATTGGGGGTATAAGGGATACATTGGTCTCTCAAGTACAGTGGTACCTCGGGTTAAGAATTTAATTCGTTCTGCAGGTCCATTCTTAACCTGAAACTTTTCTTAACCTGAGGTACCACTTTAGCTAATGGGGCCTCCTGCTGCCACCGCCAATTTCTGTTCTCATCCTGAGGTAAAGTTTTTAACCCGAGGTACTATTTCTGGGTAAGCAGAGTCTGTAACCTGAAGCGTCTGTAACCCAGTCCTGAGCTGTATAGGGCCTTGATTTCATAACTGGGTTTTATCCTATGTTCTTAAATGCTCTTACAAGGTGGCTAGTCATCTTGTTGCTGTGAGACAGTTAATATCTGTTCTGTGTGTATTTAAGATGTAAAATGCCATTATGCATGTGAGGAATCCGTACTCGTAAGGTGAGCTGTCATGAAATCCAGAACACACGCAGGCATTGACTCCATTGCTGGCTCAATCCCTCCTGCAAAGTTAGATGATGCGATAAACACTGTAAATAGAAACTGTTTGTTCTAAGCAATTGCTCTTAAAGAAATAAACAGCCAAAACTTGGGAGAAAAACCACTAATTTTCCCCCTCATTTATCAAACAAGACTATCTTCTTTATGCTTTTTAATTTTTTTTTAAAGAGAGAGTTCTGTTTGTAAAGATCGAAGACTGCGGGAGGGAAAACACAAGACGTTCTTTCAGATCCCGTCTTTGGATCAAATCTCGCCTGGTCTTCATGTCAATGGTGCATAGAAAGCTGAGTGATGCCAGCATAAGGATTTGGCAGTGTGGCTGTTACATAATACAATCCTGTCTTTCACAGAAGAGCAATCTCTGTGCTACTCAAATGTGCTAAATGTTAACCCACTGCTTGGCTTTCTTCAGCCAAAGCGGCAGTCCACTATTTTAACAAAGTACAGAAGGAGAAGGAGGTTCATTCTGGAAGGGTGTGGGGAGGCACAAAACTCCCCTGGAGAAAGAAAGCCTAGCGAGGTTAAAAAATATTTGCTTAAGGAAGTCCACACTTCTCTGATCCTTTCCCACAGAATCGGTGATGAGGAGGAAAGTGTTGGTTTTTGAAAACCAAATGTTGTATTTATAATACAAGCATGCCATGAATAAACTAACAAAATGTACCACAAGGGGCAAGGTTTGACCTAATCATGGGTAAGGTGTCCCTTTTTTCAGAAATGTTTGGAAGAATAGAAATGTCAGATGCTTCACCGTGGTGTTTACATGATGCTGGGCTGTTTGGCTGCTGTGAGGGGGAATGAAAAACAGGGATAGTTCTTTCCAGCACATCTCTATATTTAACTTGCATACTGCTTGACCAAAAAGCATGTTGTCTGCTCAGAGGTAGGCTAGAGTTGAGTAGGATTAATGCTTTGGAAAGTTGAGGGGCTCTGCAAACTGTGGCTTTATGGAGCTAAATATGGGAGAACTAGTGGGGTCCCTAAATAGTTCTAGTCTAGCTACATAGGCAGGAGCAGACAGTGAGGAGGCAGTGCTCACATGGCCTCTGGTCATGTTGCTGCTGCCTACTGGGGGGTAGAGGGCAAGGGGTGGTGAGGTTGTTGTGGTGCCAGTACCCGCCTGTCCATGAGGCAGACTGAGGTAGCTGCCTTGAGTGGTGGGATGTGGCCTTCCTCTAGCATCCTACCACCGGAGAAGTGAGGAAAAGTGGTGGCGGCAGGTTCTGGTGAGACCTTGGGAGATCTTGCAGAACACTTGTGAGATCTCCACAAGATCTTGTACGAGTTCCATGAGATGTCACTGGAAGCCATTGCTGCACAACCTTGGAAAGCAAGGCTTTAGAGGAGGGGCTGGGGGCTGCCCCTGCATGGTGCAAACATATCAGTGTTGTTGTTGTTCTTAGAAAACCATATCCCACTGCCAAACTGGCTTGTTTTCTCTTTAGAACCAAGCTATATGAAGAGTGGGACATTCTGCCTCTCCTGCACACAAAACATATATTCCCAGAATAGCTCCATGTGTGTAAATAGGGTTCCATGCCAAAGTGTGAAAGCTTTTCTTAAACTGTTACTTTTATAATTACTGCATCTTTTGATATCGATCAGTGGTGATGCACATTTCGCTGTCGCTCTTTGCCTCCAGGAAAAGCCCATCTGCAACACTCCGTGTTCTTCATGGTTCCAGGTTATTAAGTCTTCCATTATCAAAGCGATTGAGCAAGACATGTTGAATAAACAATCCCAATGAAGAGGCATTTAAAATGTAAGCGATGTTTACTTGAGTTGATGTTGTACCCTGACCATTCATCATCCAAAGTGTCTTCAGATGCAAGCCATAATAGCATCCAAAGACTTGCACATAAGTCTTCCATATGTGCTAAGTGATGAGCATATAACAGATATGTAAACACAGCTGTCTAGTCATTGGCGAAGCAAGAAGGCAGGGTTCAGCATGCATCCTTGCCAAATATCAGGTTCTAGCTGAAGAGCAGAACAAGAAACGTCCTTCAGTTTTTCAGCCATATTGCTAGCGAATTTGTTTTCACCAAGCGTGCTTTCTCACGCTCAAAAGCAACCAATGTTAAAGCAACACAAGCTATAGTCATAAACAAATTACAGTGGGGGAATCATCCATGGGTCACAGAGTTGGACAAGACTAATACACCATCTAGCTTAGCTTGAGACTTACCAAGCCAAATGCAGACCGCTAGTCATGCCTTGTGGCTTGCAAGGGGCTTGGCGAGCTCATTTTTGCTGTCTCTGGCATGCAGGAGGAGAAATTGGCTGGTGAGCTGTATACAGTTTGGTGGGTTATGAAGTGCACAGGACTGATCTAGTTAACCCCCATGACCACCTATTTACTTATATTCCATAGAGCAACCAACACTGTCCATTCTGTACTGTAGAGTGGCACAAAGCAGAAAGAGCAATGTGAAAAGATGCACAAGGCTCAAACAGCTCCAGATGACTCATGCATCCAGTTCCAGCTGTATCTTACATCTGTATCTTGCAGCAAAACTCCCCACGGATCATTCTGGCCAATGTAAACTTGGGAATATTCCTTCTGGACTCTAAATATAGAATGAGTCAGACTGTCAGTGCGATCAAGACCCATCCACAAAGTCATTGGGAAACAAAATTTGAGGCACGGTTGGGGACTTGATTCCAACTTACCTGACATCCCATCTTGAACCCATCACTATTCCTTGAAATCTGCTCCAGGATTTCTAAATTTGCCGAAAGCTGTGGACTGGGACTTTTGATGGTGCTGTTATTTTGCACATCACATTTTGCAGGGGAGCAGAATTGTGAGCTGAAGCATCATTCATGGGCAGTCCACATGTTGATGGGGGAAAGTTGATACTGTTGCTGCCCACAGCTAGCCCAAATGGACTAACAGAATTGGCACTGGTGGCGATGTTACCATTGTGACAAGAACACTAAATCAACAGGAAGTACTTTAGTTAATTGCTTCCTGTTTTGTGCTATCTCTATCACCACTGTTGGTGGGGGTGTTGTTGTTTGGAAGTGCCATAAATCTTGCTATGCCTTGCAATATTCATGTAAATTGTCTACATCTGCCTGTAGATCTATAAGGGACTCCTTCTTGCTTTCACATTCTCATGCATGTGAGCCCAGTGTGGATGGCAGAGAAAATCTGGCTCACCAGGTCATTGTTTCCAAGACTATAAATAATATCAGGCTGCTGTCTAAGAAAGCTGATAGATTGTGAAATTATTTTCAGCAGACCCAAGGCTTCTCTTGGCTCAGGATCATACTGCTATAGGCTAGCTAAATCACTGAAGTTGGCAAGAGAGAAACAACTGAACAATAAGACACATTGCCAGATTCAGCAACGTGGTTAAATGTGGTTTGAGCGTTTCTCAAAATCAAAGTTTGAACCACATTCTTGTGCTGACTTTAAAACCACAAACAACTAGTTTTCTTTGAAGGAAAAGAACATACTTTTTTAAAAAACCAACTCTCTGCTTTCAGCAGGTTAAACTTTAAGGGATCTGAAACTTGTCAAGAAGTTGTTTCTGAGGTTTGATTGGCAATAAATACCACAGTCCCTTTGGAATGTTACTTTAAAGCCGTCTTCCAACATACCCCATTCTCCTCCATGGGGACACCAGACTCTTAGTAGAAGGGTAAGTACATTGAGAAATTGTCCTTAAATAAGTGTTACATGTACAGTACATGTCCAGTAGCTAATTATCACATAGACGAAATTCAATATATATGCATTTATTTCTTGAAGCACACCCAAAGAAGCCTGGTTCATGTTAGCAACTCGGTAGCCTTGCCAAATCTGATCCTACAAAATAGTGAAGTCAACTTAGGTGTTTGTGAGGCACGGAATGTTCCAACCTAGTAAGCTTTTTTAAAATTGAAATGTTTAGCACTTGTCTAATTTTACAAGGCAGCTCTGTGCCCAAAAGTTGAAGCTGGCCTCAGTATTGTCTCACGCCCCCCCTCCCCATTCCTTTTAGCAGCAGGAAACTCAGGAGATATTTTGATTGTTATTTTCTTTTTTGGAGAGAAGACCTGGAAACGTATTGTGTGTTGTAAACATGGATTTAGCAGCAAGCTTTGGAAAGGTTAACTTCAAAGCAATATCAGTATACCCCTCCCTCAGAAATCCAATCCCCTTAAAAATCCAATCCAATGACTTCTTGGATGAGATTGTTCATCTATCTAGATCCATTTCAATCAGATTTCAGGTCAGGGTTCAGTGCAGAGGTTCCTCTTTCAACCCTGATGATTGTCCTATACTTGGAGGACAAGGAATGTGTAGCCCAGCAAATTCTCCTGGGTACCTCAATGTCTTTTCATACAATCAATCATGATACCTTCTGGATAGTCTCTCTGGATTGGAGACTGAAGGATTATGTTTTAGTGGTTGTGTTACTACCTGGAGGGCCATTTGGAGTAAGGTGTCATCAGTTCACAGATGGCAGTCAGTGTGATTGCTCCTTCTCATCTACCATCAGTCAAGATGTGGAAGTGGCGAACTGGTGTCTGGGACCAGTAGTGGACTGAAGAAGGACTAACAAGCAGCAGTTCTGCAGGTGGGTGGGTGAAACCTTCTTGACTTCACACAAAATGACAAGGTAGATCGGTGATCAATTCCACTGAAATAAATCTGACAATAGTCTCTTGTCAGTGTTCCATTTGTATCCATGGAAGTGCCACTTCCTGGACTAAACTGGAGAATGCTTAGAAAATGCTGCCTCACTGAGAGGGAAAGTATCCATGGCTGACTCCAGTGAAGTCAGAAACTCCTGAATGAGAGATATTTGTCAATCATCCTGCTCACTTCCTGAGCTCATTTTGACTTATGCCTATCTAGCTGGAGTTTCCAGCTAGACTTTGATCCCTCTCCTGATCTCATGCCAGTGATTTGGAAGAGTAGGGATGTGTCTGTCATTGTGTGTGTGTAATGAAATAGAAGCAGAACAACTTTGGTAAATGCCAAATCCTGAAACCAGCATTTCAAGCAAAAAAATATAATGGGGACATTGACTGCCAAGGCTGGAAACAGCAGCTGAGTGAAGGGGAAATGTAAAACATTCTTGGCACTGTCCCAGAGTTTCAGCCAGCTGGGCTGTGGAGAGCGGTGGGTGGGGATGCAATTTCCAGACCTCACCATTCTGACCAATAATCTCTGTTTCCCTTGGGGAGTTACAGATGTTTGCAACGTTTGTGATAACCTTTTTAAAATAAAAGTTTTACTCACGTATATGAATTATCATTCTTGTCTTGGAGGAAAATGTAGGGTTTGAGTATTGATGTGGTTATTTCTTAACAAACTTGGTGTTTCAGATCAAATTGCATGGCAATGCACACATAATATTATGCCTTAATTCTATCAGAAAAATCATAAGAACAGGAGAAAAAGCTGCTGGATCAGGTCAATGGCCCATCTAGGCCAGCATCCTGCTCTCACTTGCCTTCCCCTAGCTGATAATTGAAATAACACACAAGAGAAGACGCACATTGGATTTGAAATTTTTGTCTGGCTTGAAGACATCATTGACTTATGAGGACATAAATCCTGGTCCTCTTAGGTCCTGCCAGGATGTTTTGGTATCTCATTTTGCAAACAATTTAATTGACTAGCTGATCACAGGGTTGAAATGGTTTTCCAGAATGCCTTTTTTTGGGGGGGGGGCAAACCTTTGTTCAGTTTCAGACTGAACATAATGCTAGATGTGGTATGGTTTTATTTGTAAAGCATATTGTTTTATTAGATCTTTGCTCTCCTTCAGGCCCAGCGCATGAGATTGCGCCACCATCTCTTCCTCTCTGCTCCCGACCCCATGGCTGCATCCACTCGCTGCTCCACCACTTGTCCCCTGCTGCTGTTGCTGCTGCCCCCATTCTGCCTACACACACGCCCCCAGCACTTCTGCCCTTCATCCCCAGCTCACGCTGAGGAACAGCAAAGGGGGTCCTTCTTCAGTGTGAGGCATTCTGGGTGAGGCGGCTGAGGAAGTGCCTGCGCTGCTGCCATTGCCACAGCAACTTTTTCCTAAATTTGAACTGTATTTCTAGCCACTTTGTCAAAACAGAGTGGTGGTGCAGGTTTCCGTCTGGCCACTTCACCCAGAATGTCTCACTTTGAGGAACAACCCCCTTGACCCTTCCTCCGGGGCTAGAGAGGGGCAAGGAGGAGATGGAGGGGTGGTGGACAGCCTTTCTGGGAGATGGGGTGTCTGATGGCAAAAATGGAAGCAGAGCAATAATGAGGCAAGTGAGTGGGGATCCTACGGGGTTCCAGTTTGCTGCTCCCGACCCCATGGCTGCTGCCTGAGAGAATTGTCACTACTTGCCTCACTATAGCACTAGACCTGCTGTCTCTTATAAGCATCATCACAAGCAACATTTGATACTTAACATTTTGGGAGAAAGAAACGTTCTTTTCCAGAAGCACTAGCCAGTAATTATAAAAAAACGAATTCTCCAAGGTTTGGAAAATTCACCTTCTCATTAGTGTCTAATTGTCTGCAAATGGGTTTAGGGCCAGTATCCATTGCATTGGCTGCCATAACTGGCAAGTTTCATATTTTGTTTCTTTTTATTGGTCTTGGGAATTGAAAACAGGGAAAGAAGTTGGAATAGTTCAGAACCCAAGTGGAAAAAATACCCACAGTCCGAGGACGAAACTAGACGTGATATTTTTCATGTAGTTTGCTCTTGCGTAGCTGATTTTCATTTAACAATTAACAGGATGGAGAGAGAGAGACCATGGCCTATGGGAAATGGGGCTTTAACCTTTCCCCCCTGCCATAATCCTATTCAGAACAGTTCCTTGCTGAGCCTGCTATTTGCAATGGGAGAAAAGTTGACCTCTGACTCAAGTCATTTCTATGTCAAGATGAAACTTCACTGAAATGAATGGGGATTCCGCAAGAACATAGAAGTCCTGTGGATTTCAGCAAGCCATTTCTAGTGGATTGTGCAAATTCTACTTGAGGTCCCTTTTTGTTTTTGTCTTTGTTTTTTTTAAAATCATATTTTTATTAGATTTTACAAAAGTTGACAACCAATAAAAATTAACTAAAATCACAAAAACATCAAACAACACGCATCAAAAATACAAACAGAAAAACAGAAAAAAAGAAAAACATAAAAAAGAAAATTTAGCATAAAAAAGCTCTCTTTCAAATTAATACCCATTCCAGATCTTATTTTCCTTGCTTCCACCCACCTTCCTTTCTTGTATTCCACTTTAAAAATTAATTCTGCAAAATCATTTATTATTCAAGTTCATCCTTCATCCTTCCCTTTATACTCTTATTTATCTTGATCACTAGAACCCCTTCATTTCATTTACAATGCCCTTAACATTCATAAAATTTACAATATTTTTGTAGGTAAACTTTGAACTTCTTCCAGTCCTCTTCCACCTGCTCTTCTCCTTGATCTCGGATTCTGCCGGTCATTTCTGCCAGTTCCATATAGTCTATTACTTGCATCTGCCATTCTTCTAGAGTGGGTAGATCTTGTGTCTTCCAGTGCTTTGCAATGAGTATTCTTGCTGCTGCTGTGGCATACATAAAAAAGGTTCTATCCTTCTTTGGCACCAATTGGCCGACCATGCCCTTGAGGCCCCTTTTTGTGTGCTCCCCACAAGAGGTCTGGAGGGTGGCAACACAAGAATGGGCCTTTTCTGCAGCGGCTCCCCATTTGTGGAATGCTCTACTACCCAAGGAGGCTCACCTGGTGTTTTCATTAGGTGCCAGGTGAAAATGTTACTCTTTAACCAAGCCTTTCACAAATTAACATCCTATACCCCTTTAAATGTGTTTGTGGGAGGGTTGGGGGTTATTGTTTTGCTTTGCTATTGTTTTTGTTCTTAGTATGTACTTTGTGTTTTTATGTTGTATTTTAATGCTGTGAACTGCCCTGAGATCTTCGGATGAAGGGCAGAGAACAAATTTAATAAAAAAATAAAAACAGACCACTTTATAATGTTGCCGTCTGCCTATAACTCTGCTTTCAGACCCCATTGCAGCAACAGCCATAGAAATAAGCCCATTTAGCTTGGTGAGTGGGAAGCTGCTTAAAGGACACTGAATGGGATGCATTTCCAACAGTGAACATTTCAGAGGGAAGGCTTGGCAGGCACCTGCAACATGAGCGGTAAACTGTACAGGAAAGCAAACGCACGAGGCATAAACAGATAAAATGATTATTATTTTACTATTATTATTTAATGTAAAATGTGTTTTAACCACATTACTCTATAATGTACGTGTATAATATTTATTTATATTATTATCATCATTACCTTCATTTAAATTTTGGATTGTGTTGTGAACTGTAAGGGTCTGTAAACCACCTAGAGGTGAGTGGCATAAAAATCAAAATCGTCATTTCTTTTGTTCCACTGCTTTCCCTGGGAAAACCCCTGTTTACTGCTGAATCAGAACAAACATCAATTGGCAAAACAAACAAACAAACAAACAAACAAACAAACAAACAAAAAACCACGGTTGACATTAGCTCTGATTGAGCAGTAAACTGTGGGTAGGACCTGGGCTGTGTCTAGGAGTCATGGACCAAACAGAAGAGTGGATGAGCCCTAAGTTAGCTGTGAGCCCTATAGTGAT
The DNA here is from genome assembly GCF_964106915.1 of Podarcis gaigeae. Classification (NCBI taxonomy): domain Eukaryota; kingdom Metazoa; phylum Chordata; class Lepidosauria; order Squamata; family Lacertidae; genus Podarcis; species Podarcis gaigeae. The sequence continues at coordinate 88,047,608 of NC_139679.1, forward strand.
GGGAATTGTAGCTCTGTGAGAGGGAACTAACCTTTCCAGGATGCTTTTGGGAGGAAGGCATGTGCTCCAGAAGCATGCTGAATGCACTTTAAATGCATGGTGTGGATCTGCCCCAGTGTCAAAGGGACAGGGTAAAGAGATATCTCTTCAGCATTTGCCAAAAGCGATATAGTGAGAAGCAAGATGCACCTCTGTAGGGAGGACATTCCGCAACTTAGGGGCTGCCACAGAAAATGGGCATGGCAACAATCCCACCTGGAAGTTACCAGAGCATGGAGTACCATGGCCAAATCATCGCTTCTCCAAAACGGTATGTTGCTGGCAAACCCATCAGAGATGGAAATAGGCATTCCTAGCCACCAAGGCCACTTGGGCCTCAAGTGACAATGCTGGATCCAGGAGGACCCACAAGATAGCAGGAGACAGCACAACGAGTCCCACTAGCGCAACAAGACTCTCCCTCTGTCCTTCTCCATGTGCCCCCACACCCCCATATCGCCTTGCAGGGGTTGAGAGAACCTCCAGAACTGCCTTGAGGAGGAGGAAGAGAGGAAATCATTCTGTTTGGCAAGTAGAGATGCTGATGTAATGATAAACTTAGGGCCACACTGAATTCTACCCATGTAATTCTACCCGCTTCCCCTGAGTCTGTCAGTCACAATGTATGAATCCGCCATCACATTTCTCTAGAAGCCAGAGAACCCACTAGAGAAAGGCCAAACTCTGCTCTAGCACCTCTCTCACACATTTTTTGTCTCATTCTTACATACAAACAGAGTAGAATGATCTCAGTGCAAATGGGTCTCAGAATGAATGTAAGTATGCTGGCTGCTCAACAAATTATTTGATTTGCTATGCATCAAGCAAGGCAGGAGCAACTTTCCCTTCCCGCTATTGTAGAACTAGCCCTGATCCGGCAGTGACAGCTTGCTAACTGTGCAACGTAATGGCGTTGTGGTTTCCTCTACACTGCTGGGAGAAAGCCGTACTACAAATTCCCAATTACAGCTGCTTCTACTTATCCCATTCAAGTAAACTGAAGTGGTGAAATTAACTTAACTAGAGTACAAGGTCTTCTGTTCTAGTCAATTTCACAAGGAAGGGAAGATCTTGAGTGCACAGAGGGGAAGTGCACATTGTTTAATTTCTTTAAAACACAGAACTGAAAAATGAGAGCAAGCAGTCCTGCACTAGTTTTGTTTTCAGTTTAAAGGCCCATGTCAGTGATAGAGAAGCTGTGGTCCTCCAGATGTTAGATTCCAACTCCCATCATCTCTGACCATTAGGTATGCTATAATAATTCAATAATAAGAATAAGAATAAGAATAAGAATAATTTATTTATACCCTGCCCATCTGGCTGGGTTTTCCCAGCCACTCTGCTAGCTTTGGCTGATGAGAGTTTGCGTTCAGCAACATGGATAGGGCCACAGGCTCCCCATTCTCTGCAGCACAGAACCAGTTACTTTGCCAATTTTCTAGAATTAAAATAAAATCACTTGAGCTTCAATAGGTTTCTTACCCTCATGCCACCAGTTTTCAAACTGATGGCTCACAAAAAATCCTAGGGGGTAGGAACATGGTTTCTATTTAACCCACCCTCAAATGCTAAGGCCTGCGTTTGCAGGAAAAGCACTGCACCTATCATTTTGAAAGCCATCTGTAAATTGCATAGAATTCTAGTGGGGGGGGGGGGAATTAAGAGAATTTTTCCTTAGAAATAAACTTTAAAGATTCCCTGCATGAAAATCCCTGTATGGCTCCACCTATAGCGGCAGGCTTAATAAACTCTGGGTGCCTGCACATTTCATCCACTTATGTAAAAAAACCTGTTTTTAGATTCCTCATAATGAGAATGAAACCGAATTTTGGATTTAACATATCAGGTCTGGACCCCAGGCTGCTTCCAAACATTACTAAAAAGGTGCAGCTTGTAGTCGCTGCTCACTCCTAGGGAATAATGACAGCACTATGCAATTGACTTCACTTCCCTGGGAATTTTCTACTCTGTACACTGCAAAGCCTGTGGCTAGGCTGTTTATTGAGAAGCATCCACTGCAACCGACTGTCCACTGGTGATTAGAAAGAGAGGTATGCTTTTCTCCACATTATGAGGACATTCGTTTTTTGTTTCTGGCTTCATTTTGTCAGCAACACTAGCCACTTTGAATGGTGATAGTAAAAATCCCATGTCCCCAAGGATGGAGGAAGTTGCCTACTTATTACTTTATAATTACCTGCAAATTTTGGATGAAGTTGCCTGGAGTCCACTGTCCGCATTTTGTCCTGGCTGACAAACCTGGCAGAGGATTTTTGTACCGGCAACAGAGAACGGGGAAATGTTGGAAAGCATGCTAAATCTGGAAAAGAAGCCTTTGAAACCACAGAGGAGCCTCTGATTAACTGGAGTCAGCCTTTGCCACTCCTGGTCTCTGTGAGCAATTCAGGTTTAGAGAAGTGAAACAAAAAGGCATTTCATTTGGGGACTTCTTGTGCCAAAGTGAATTAACATGAGGGAATTGTTCCTATTCTAACGGCGCCTGGGCAAACCAGGTTTTCCAAAGACAAAAGAGAAAATAAGTGCTAAATATACCAAAAAGCCTTAAGACACTGTGGGAAAATGAGAAAACAATTTTTTAAATAAATAAAAAATTCCATCACTCTTGTTTATCTCTCTTTCCATCTTTTCCACATTGAGGCCTGGGTACCAATAATTCACGATTCTTATTGTCTGGAGAATATTCCCGTAACTCCAATGGATATCTTCCCAGGGTGTTGCCTTCTTTATATTTCTTTTTGGTCCTAGTTTTGCTTTCCATGCTAAAATTATGTTTTGATGAACTGAAATGAACCATTCCAGGTTAATAGTCAAGGACTTCTGATGCTCAAAAAAGTGGATACAACATCTTTAAAAGATAACATACCGTATTTTTTGCTCTATAAGACTCACTTTTTCCCTCCGAAAAAGGGAGAGGAAATGTCTGTCTGTCTTGTGGAGCGAATGCAGGCTGTGCAGCTATCCCAGAAGCCAGAACAGCAAGAGGGATTGTTGCTTTCACTGCACAGTGATCCCTCTTGCTGTTCTGGCTTCTGAGTTTCAGAATATTCTTTTTCTTGTTTTCCTCCTCCAAAAACTAGGTGCGTCTTGTGGTCTGGTGCGTCTTATAGAGCGAAAAATACGGTAAATATATTCCACTCCTTTTCATTGTTTACGGGGTTATTATGCCCTCCTTTTTCTGCACTATGCCTCACTTCAAGCTTTTCAGAAAATAAAAAAGTGACCAATCAGTTTATCTACTATATATTTTCAAAAGTGGTTTGTCTGCTTGTTTTCAGTATGTTTGGGCACCTCTTGAGATATTGCCAAACATGGCATGAGGGTTTCCAAGACAGGTGTGGCACTCGTCATTGATGTTTGGATGCTAGCCATCATTTTGATTCAAGTTGGTGGACCCAAACGTGACTTTGCCCCTTTTTTGACATATTTTTCACCACCTCTCAGGATATGGTTACCAAACATGGCATGAGGGTTCTTGAGGTGGGGGCGGCAGTCTTTGGGTGCCAGGCGCCATTTTGTATCAAGTCGGTGGTCCCAAACATGACTTTGGATTGACTTTACAGTACCTGATTTTTGGCCTGAGAGGTCCAAGCTCACAAGTTGCACTATCCATTTTAAAATCACAATATTTTTTGGTTTCTAAAAATCCCCGGGCAGTGCTAGGCTCTCCCTGATAGTATATAAATAAAAGCAAAGTCAATAAAATTCAAATGCTTTTCTTCTTGTAACAGATTTTTTTATTGCATTGTATGGACTTAAACAAAGCTGGAGCTGTGGACTGGATTGGGTGGTGGTGTCCCTCTACCCAGCTTTCCTGGCTAAGATGGCTGCTGAATGTGCGAGTGGGTGGGAGTCTTGTTGGCAGGATAAGAACAAATGAAGAACCTCCTGGATCATGTCAATGGCCAATCTAGTCCAGTATCCTGTTCTCACAGTAGCCTCCCAGATTCCTGTCCATGTCCCCATTTCTGATGGGTGTTTTGTGAAGACCATATCTAATACCAGCCAGTGTCAAGTAATAATAATAATAAATTGCAGCAATCCTCAACAATCCCAAACCTCCGTTGTGTTCCGAGGGGCCTTATTGGGGGTTGTGCAAGTTGTAAAAAGAAATTTATGAAACCCCAATTGAGCTAGGATTGCCCGCACACTGAGAAATATCAACACGTCTTTTCTCCGTGCAATTTATCATGGTCTTGATCCTCAGAATCCGAAATTAAACATTTTAAATGCCCTTTGCATGGAAATCTAAAAGCTGGAATCAAGCTATCCTTAACTGGCAATAATAGTGGAGTTTTATATTTTCCTAAACCAACCGGTGATGGCAATAATCAAAATAATGCAATGAGTCTGTTCCTTTTAGTGTTACCAGAATACCCCCCACAGGACGTTTCAACTTCTTACTGGCTGGTTTCCATTCCTCCATGTCCTAAGTGAAAACAGGCTTCCCATATGATATTAATTTATCCTCAAATTGAACACTTAACATTGCTGCTACGGAATATAGCTCCCACTGGAATCTTGGTGGAAAATAACCCAATACTTTATTAGAAGGATCCATTGTATTATGGCTAAGGACTCCCAGAATGTTATGAAATTTGATGATCTCTAAACAGAAGGTCTGGGAAGCATTTTCCCTCTGGGAAATATTTTTTCCCTCAGTTGTGCAAGGAAATAATTGCACACATTGTCCACTGATTTATTTCTTTTTCTTTCTTTCTTTCTTTCTTTCTTTCTTTCTTCCTAAAAAGCAGTGTATCTTTTGAATTTGCTCCTATTGGTTTTAGAGAAGGATCTGAGGAAGGCGTATAGGGTTTTGCTGGTGAGAACAAGAATGCCAATGGACAGTGCAGAAAGAACACTGTGTTAAGAAATGGGAGAGGCTATAATGAGCCTAACGAGTGTGATAAAAGAATCCAGTGCCCAGTTGTTCAAGAATGCATGTCTATCCAGCTGTAGTAAAAACAGATGAACTTGCTTCATGTTCTGTACTGGAATTCCACTCTTCGCCCCATTTCTGCACAAAATTGTTCATTAATCGGTTTCTCTGGATATTTCATTTCATGAGGGTAGGTATACATCTCAGGTCTGTACTCTCTCTCCCCCCCCCTCCTTGCCAGATCATGTTTTGCTATTTACATAATTTCCTTTCTCAGATAGTACAATGAGCCCCCTGTATAGTGATGAAGTTTTCTTTCTCTGGAGATAGCTATGTCTTGAACAACTGAGGGAGAAGCAGCGGGGGTAGGAAGTGGACCAACAGCCAAATTACAGGTGACTCTGCTAGTACCTCAATACTTTAGTACTTTACTAACAAAAAGAAACTACCACTTGCTCAGCAGGACTGATTCTTTCTAGAAAAAAGCTCTAAATCAAGTTTTAGAGTGAACAGCTGAGCAGATCTCTGATGACAGCAGAAGAATGTATTTATGTACTTTTTTAAAAAAGAGGCTTTGACATGAAATTCAGGATTCAGTCTCTTCTTTTTGGCTTGCGTCTTGAGAGGAGAACACAAAGATGTCAGCCCTTCACCCCCTCTGTTTGGTATCACACTATTCCAATTGTTCACAGAGAAGCAATCCTTAACAGATAGATTATGAGCATAATCTGAGGAGCTGATAAACCATCCCACAGCGAGAATGAAGCAAAAAGGCCATATGACAGAGACCAGAGGTCAGCAAACTTTTTCAGCAGGGGCTGGTCCACTGGCAGACTATATATTTTTTGGGGGGGGGGGGGAAATGAATGAATTCCTATGCCTCACAAATAACCCAGAGATGCATTTTAAATAAAAGGACACATTCTACTCATGTAAAAACACGCTGATTCCCGGACAGTCCACGAGTTGGATTTAGAAGGCAATTGGGCCGGATCCAGTCCCTGGGCCTTAGTTTGCCTACTCATGAAAGAGACCTATGACATATCCTGGTGAAGATAATGGCATTAATACTTGCTTTACACCAGTAAAACTCCGTTTCAATTTTAATAGATTCCCTTTGGGTTTACCGGAAGAGCAAGCCCTGAACGCCAGTGCTATTTGTTGAATTCCTGATTGCAATAGGATGCCAACATTGGCTAGTATCCCCCCCCCCCTTTTATGCTAGTGCATTCTTCTAATAAATTACAGCCCTTCAACCTTCACAATTCCACCGACTCCATGAATGATGAATTGGAGTGTTGTTTACCTCTCCTTCCTCCATTAATTCATCTGTGGTTTCCTACATAGGCACGGAAGGAAGAGAATGTAGCCTGTCTAAGGTGTAAGCTTACACACACACACACACAAAATATACACTCGCTGATCAAAGGGAGGTCTTTTCCCTCAAGAAGCTATCTATCCTGGCATCAGCAGAAAGGAGGAGGGGGTCTGCTCAGGGAGACTTTGACAGAGAATTCCATGGGGATGTCGACCACACAGAAGGCCTCCGGTCTGCAAAGGTTATGTACACTATAAATATGCAAACTGGACACGCTAATTTAGCATTCCTCATTTGCGGTATGCTAAACCAACACTCCTATCCCCAACCCCTACCCCGCACACAAATATATAAAGAACGTGTTCTTGTGCACAAGCATCACTCAGATGTCTAACTTGATAAACCGGGTAGAAATAGGTAGATTGAATGCTCTTGGAGCTTGCTCCCTGTGGAAGGCAGCTAGTCCCTTCAATGATACTTCATTCTTCATTCTCCCGAGGCAAGCAAGAAGGTCTTCAGCACTGGGGTTCTTGTTGGCACCCACCAGGTGTTTCCAGGCTGCAGTCCCTTCTGACCTCCCTCACGAACTCAAATCAAGCGCGTAATCTCACAGTTTCATCATTGCATCATTTCAATGCTGCACCTTTTCACATTTTTCTTTCAAAAGCAAAATAGCCCCTCCCCCCCCCCCACGGTGTGTTCTTACTTTTTAGTTTTACAATTATTATTTTTTAATTTATTCAATTTGTATGCCACCCTTCATCTGAAGATCTCAGGGTTGTTCACAGCATAAAAAACCAAACAAGCCAATAACTTTAAAATGCCTCACCAGATTCCAGACCAGAGAGCGTGCCGGAAATGCAGAACTCCAAAATCCAGGGCCGAATCTACTTCTGTAATCATCCCTGATTGAAACTCATGTCAGTCTCAATTTGCTCTTGTTACTTATTTATGTAGCTATCAGCCAGGATAAAAAATACATAACGACTGGCAGATAAAATCAGCCTAAAAAACTATTGATTCTAACCCTGCTGTGGTTTCTTTAAATTGTGCCACTCACAATTATTTTAAAAGCAAGTTTCTGACTGGAGATGTGCTCGATAGCACCCAAACAATATGTTTATAGTGCTTATTTAATTTGTACATCTCTTTTTCATAGAAAAAAAAATGAATGCTTTTCAAATCCTGACTGTGCATGTGTTACTGTAATGGCTGCATACGCGTCATACATTTAAAGGCCATGCCTCCCCTGCCCCCCATAAAACCCTGAGAGCTATAATTTGTTAATGGTGCTGAAAATTGTAGCTCTGTGAACTAACCAGGATTCCTCTTTTTTTGGATGGAAGGGGGGATGTGTTTAAAAATGTATTTTGTGGGATATACACTGTATTCCTTAATACGCATTCTGAGTTGTCATATCCAATATAACTGATATATGGCGTACAGTTAAGGGAGAAGGAGGAAGAGTAAAGCAGCAGGGAAAGGGGATCTGAAAAGATTTGCACTCTAATAAGAGAATGGAAACCCTTGTGGAACACAATACAAGGTATCCAGCACTGGCCTTCTGCAAGTGTACATTGAAAGGCTTTAGCAACAAAAAGTCTTTGTTAGTCTACTTAGCGCTACATTCTGCATTTGAAGCAGACAGTGTTTGGAAGAGCTCCATGCTGCTTCTTTATGTTCCCAAGACCAGAATACTCTCTAATGCTCTAATTTCCAGCTCAGCTACCCCAGGGCCAACTGGAGACAATAGGGACAGATTAATAGCCTCAGGAAGTTGGAAGAGAAAAACGTGGAAGATCTTCCGACGAAGGAAAACCTGGGAAAACATCCCTAAATGTATAACTTTCAACACTGGGTGTGTACTAATGAATTGTACATGGAAAACAAGTGTGTGCGCGCTGTTTTACCTCAGCTCCAAGTTCCCCAGACTTAAACTATTCCATACGTTGCTTGGTTTAAAACAAAAAACCAACCCAAAACCATCAGTAGTTTTCGTGGGGCAAAAAATGTCCGCTCTGATGATTTTCAACTGCACCAGTCTGAAGTAACATTGCTGGAATCATTTCAAATTTGTACTTGCTGTAACCGAGCAAGATTTGATCCCTTGTTTAGTTTCATAAGCGGCAAGAATCAGGTATGTCTGTGAAGATGCCTTGTACAAGTACAGTATAACCCAGGGGTCAGCAACCCGCGGCTCCGGAGCCGCATGTGGCTCTTTTACACCTTTTCTGCGGCTCCGGGGCAGATACTAGCGAGGGGAGGAGGCGCATTGTGTGCCCCAACACTCCCCACTGTGGCGGGCACTGTACTGGCTGTGACGTCGCATGGGGGCAGTGGGGGCGTTAGTCACGCACCGTCCCGACGTCACCTTCCCGCCCGCCCGCTACATTGTAAGGGGCATGTACGCTGGTCACTGTTTTGAAGGGGAGTGAAGAACACACACACACACACACACACACACACACACACACACACACAAAGGTAACTTGTTAATTTAACGTTTATTTCTATGAGGAGGAGTAATTCTGAGGGGTCAAACAAAGTAATAATAAAAAAGTGACAAAAAAGTTATTTTTATAATGACGAGTTTTGCGGCTCCCAGTTTTTTTTTTCTTCGGAAACGGGTCCAAGTGGCTCTTTTTGTCTGAAAGGTTGCAGACCCCTGGTATAACCATTGGTCCATCTCAACCAGGATTGTTATCTCTTTGTGATAGCTGTTTTCTGAGATCTCAAGGAGAGACTCTTCCTAGCCTGGCAAGCAAAGATCATCTCACTCAACAGCCTGGGGGAGCCTGTGACCTTACACACACAACTTACGTGCGCCATCACTAAGCTTTAGGCCATTCCATTCCCTTTTCACTGTTAGCAGCACATTTAGAAAGTCTTCATATGTGAAAAAATAATAATCTTCTTATACCTATTTGGTGGTATATGGGACTTAGCCTTGATAAACAAATTAACTGAAAAAGTCAGACATCGGAAAGACAGACACAGAGTTGTTTATTGATAGATGGTTTGTGCTTCTTTCATATATAAATAATTCTTCAGTACAACATTTCTCAAGCAAGCATAGATCTTTATGGAAGGACTTGACTGCTGCATGGATTTTGTGTGGTCGTTGATTCTATGAAGATTTGTCTTAATTAAGGACAATGTTCACGTTGAGTGATTGCATTTTTGTGGTCTTCTTTGAATTTATGCTTTCATTTTTGTTTGGTTTATCTGTACCATTTCTTTGAAAAAATGCAATGAAAATCATTTTTAAGATGAGGTTTTTTTAGCCATTTGTAAGAAAGCTTCTACAAAGAGGGATCAACATAGAATTCATCCCTCTCTGCGATTAAATTGGCCTTCTTTGGGTTGAGAGGAGCCAAAATGATTTGCTGTGTTGGCCAAATATTTCCTTGCTGTTTCTGCATTGCATTTATTGAAATACACAGCAGGGAGCTGCTAAGTCCCTTGTTTACACACACCTCCCACACTCATGAAATAATTGGGCATGTAACATGATGACCAAAGATAAGCAAAGAGCTGTAAGTTGCACAATATGCGCGCTTCCACTGTTGCAGTTGACAAAATGATTAACATTATATGAATAAGTGGCATGGCAAGGCACGCAACAGATCTAATCCAATGGAATACTTTGTGTACATTTGATTATTAAGCATTGTTTTATTATTATTATTTATTAGTCAGGAGCTAGAGGATGAGGGGAGGAGGGAAAAGAAGAAATCATTTATTATTGTTGTTTTTATTTATTAAATTTATATGCCACCCTTCAAACAAAGATCTCAGGGCGGTTCACCAGATAAATATACAAGATAAATGCAAAAGTAAATAGTTAGAACAAAAGAATAGCTCCCCTCCTAAAAGAGCAATATTTATTATTATTATTTATTAACTTTAAAAAATTGACTGTGTGGGTTGTGTAATGTTGAATACACAACCCTCTATGTTGTGCCACCAGTGACAAGGGAAGCTACTTCCTTCTCTGGGGGATTATGGGTGTTAAATTGTGGGTGAACATATCAGACGACACAGCGATTCTTCAAACAGCTCTTGTTTATTCACAGGCCAGAACAGAACTGAACTGAAGGGTTCAGCCAGCCTGCTTATATAGAGCTCCACTACAATGCAACAGTAACCACTTTCTGTAACTATCCAATCACTGAACGTCACTTTCAATTCCTTATTTGCATATGTGGACCGGAGTGAAAACTATCTACAGTATCCCCCTGCTGGCCCAGGTTGAAAACTTCAGTACATAACACTGAGGAAAACAAAATGGTGGCCACCAAGAGTCAGGTTCTCTCAGCACTGTCATCAACAGGGGCAGCAAAACATACTTCCTGAAGACAAATGTGAGCACTGAACTGAAAAGTGAATGTCAAAACAAATGAACTTTTGCCAGATAAAACTTTAACTAAAAAGGATTTTTGAGTTTTTAAAAATAAAAATCTTGAAAGTAAAACCAACTCTTGCACACCACTCGTGTGACAGGGGAAGGCAATGAGATCTTTTGAAAGAGTGCAAGTCAAGAGCTTGGGGGAGGCTCAGCATTCAAGAATGGTAAACAGCCTCTATTCTTGTGGCATTCCTCAGCACAGGTCTCCTGAAGTTCTAAGAAATGGCAATAAAATGCTATGGCTGATTTATTACATCCAAGATGCCCAACATATTTTAGTCAGATGTGTTTATTGTCAGAGGGAAAAGCTGTTCAGTGTGAGAAACAAAGAGTTAGCTTATAGCAGGTGTAAGCAATATTTTGACCTGGAATTGAGAGGCCTTGTTGTCACCCAGTACAAACCTTTCCTTTCTTCAAAATAAATAGACCTTATAAATAGTGAAGGAGGAATGATATGAGGTCCTTCCTTCCTTCCTTCCTTCCTTCCTTCCTTCCTTCCTATCCTCTGTTTTAAAGATGATCTTATTCAAGAGCATCCCCACTCCATACAACATAGTGTATGCACCTTGCATGCAGCAGAGAACTGGTAAAATTAATATTAGCTGTCTGCCACAGGAAACATCTTGCATGATTAAACATTCTATACCTATGAGAGTGTGTGTGTGTGTGTGTGTGTGTGTGCGTGCGCACACACTTCATGTGTTGGAAGACATTATGTTTTGTGTTAAGTATGAAAGAGCAGAATTGGAGACAGAAGAGAAGGAAATAACAGAGATGTTAGGCATTTATTGTGCATCTGTCTGCAGAATGAAAAAAAAAAGATTATGAAGCAAAATTAGACATCAGCTGTGAAGCAGAGTTGAAGCATGCCGGGTTGGGGGTAATGGAGAGAGAACATACTGCCAGCATCTGAAACTAATGTTCCAGTGTGTTCTAGGGAATTTTCCATTTACTTTACTTTTCTTTCTTTCTTTCTTTCTTTCTTTCTTTCTTTCTTTCTTTCTTTCTTTCTTTCATAGAACCCATTAAAAGTGTGGGCATGTCACACAAATTTGACACATTAGATATTTAAGAACACAAATGAAAAAGCCACCAATAGACCAGGACAGCCAGTACTTTGACAGAGAATCAAAACATTGGCCCTAATAGTTCTTTGTATTATCAGCCATCAATGTATTAACAGGGATGAAGACAACCGAAATGAACAAGGGGTTGGGAGCACCTTCTGTACCAGGAAGGGCAAAAACATTTGGGATAATTAAACTTAGAGGGGAACAGATAACTAAGGAATAGGAGAGGGATGGGGCAGAGTTTATAAAATTATGAATAGTATGGAGAATGCACAGAGAGAAAGAGAGCGAGGGAGGGGCAGGCAGTCAGGCAGGCAGATAAATTTTTCTAACCTCTTTCCTAACTTGGGGTCACCAAATGAAATTAATTGCCAGTAGATTCAGTACAGACAAAAGGAAGCATTGTTCCATACAATGTAGAAAACTAACTTATGGGATTCAGAGTGGCAAATAATCCATATGTCAAAGAAAAATTCTGTCACCTGCTATATGTTTATCACATTCACTACCACAAGATGCCCACTGCCTTAGATAGTTGGTTAGAAATGATTAGAGAAACTCATGAAAGATATATGTATCAATGGCTATTGGCCTTTGGAACTGCCATTTCCAGAGGAACGATACCCCTGAATCGCAAATCCTGGGGAGAAATGACAGTGGAAGTCTGTTGTCATCATTCCCTGCTTCTATGATTCTCATAGCCTTCTGGCTGGTCATTACTGGAAGGAGAATGCTAGTCTAGAAGCACATTCGCAGCACATATGGAAAGCAGTATGATAACACGTTAAACAGTCTTGTCTTCCCCCAAAGAATTCTGGGTGGTTCTGTAGTTTGCTGTGGATGCTGAGAGTTGTTAGGCGACCCCTATTCCCCTCACAGATTTGCAATTCCCAAGTCAATCCCTCTTCACAGGTACCTGTGAAAATACATGGGGTAGTTTAAAGGGTGCTGGGGAGCTAATACTTACCCATATTACTTGTTAACATAAATGCATGCCTCAGAGAAATAATAGTTACTTGGATTTAGATGTGAATCAGAGGAGCAGGCAAGCAGAGGCGATTCAGTTCCTTGCGAGAGCAAACATTCCTACATTGTGTAAATGGCTCATCTTGAAAAGCCTGTGCCAAGTTGAACTTACTTAAACCAGGCTTTTACATCTAACAGTGTCCATTAAGTTTTTATTTGCTGTACCCAATTTAGCATGTCCTCCTCTCCCAGCTCTCCCCACCACACAGATAAACAGTGAATCAATGGAAAACTATGAATGGCATGGCTGCCGGGCCATGAGCCCACACTATGTGGGATACTAAGTATAAAAACCATATAATGTGTTGACAAATACCATCCCTTGATGCTGGGAATGCTCTATACAGTGCATAATGTTCCCAAGTTTACCTTTGGCCCAGCTCAGTAGAGTCTTTATGCGAGGAGTATCAAACGTGTTGTTCTTGCTTGAGACACAGAAAATGTATCACTTTCGAAAGGAGAATACTTGTTTTGCTACAGTACATTGTGGTTTCCTCCATACAGATGTCTCCCAAGGGGGCTTCTATTGAGGGCATTTAGTGGTTTGGGAGAAAAATTATCCCTATGCTGTAAAAAATATTTTTTATTATTTGTTCAACGCAAACGCTAAACCTTCACCACCCACCCTGGCCTATGTGTTCACGCGATGGACAGATTTTGGAGTTTGTTTGCTTTTCTTCTTTACTTTCAGTGAGTTTCACTGTCAAATGGAATTTCTACTTCAGCATTCATCAGTGGATATTGCCGTGCATTTTCTTGTACTTTGCTTGAACATAAGATCGCCATTGCAATTTCCTTAAACGAGGGGACGTGGTGAGAAATTTCATTGCCTGATACATTTTCCCTGTCACCTGACCATACTTCTTTTTGTCATCTTTGTTTCCCTCAAAAAAATTCAGATGTTTCACACATGTGGGAACCAACAAATGCACCTCGATTTTTAAATTTTACTTTGGGCCAAACATTGCGGAAATATTTGTCTTCATAACCCATTAACATTAATTTACTCCTAAGCTTATAAAGCAGCACTTAACACAATGAAATATGATGCCATGCATTTAATCCTGTGAAGAGCTACCTTGTTTTGCTTTAGAAGAACAGGTGAAACTGACAAAACAGGTTCAGTTCCTATTGATCCAGGTTATAAGCACAATAGTATCTGGGCTAGGTGAGCCCAGTTGGAACTTGAAGGCGAACATGTCAACTCTTTGTGCCAGCTTTTAAAACATTTACCTCAGAACTGCCTTCTTTTGCTGTGTCTCATGGGCTTACTAAAGGGCCATACAGTGACATTCTCTGCCACTCTATTTGGTGTGTTTATGGGCAAATGTAATGCTTGCAGGATCTCTCCCCACCCCCACTAGATCCCCCCACTAGATCTGCCAGCTGGAGCCTGGTGCAAAAGGCATACTTAGAATTAAAGAAGTTTGAGCACAGGGGTTTGTTTTGAGAAGCAAAACTGACCTGAACAACTGTCTTTCCACACAAAAAATCCAGCCCTGGTCCCCCTCCCAGCTTCCTTCATGTCAGCTCCATAATAGAGCCAGAGTCATTTTGTCATTGCCTTGTTAAGAAATCATTACTGGTCTACAGCAAATCATCCAGTGATCTGCCAAATAGATCTACCTTCTGCCTACCCTGGTCCATAGGACTAAGTGTGACAGTGTAGAAATTTGCTATTATGTACGTATCTTAGAAGGCTGATTGGAAACTACAGCCAGTGCAGGACATTTTAGCCTAATTCTTTAATGGGGTGAATTACCAGAAACTCATCAATGCATTATCATGTCACAAGAATGGCTATCATTACTTCAGTCTTGTATGCAATAGTCACCTATATATGCATAACCTCAAAGCGTCCCTATTTTCCATGGACAGTCCTGAAATTATGAAAGCCATCGCAGTTTCTGATTTGATTCTGGAATGTTCTGAGAGATTTTTGCATGGGCTGGATTTTAACTGTAGAAGTTACCTTTGTACGTTTAGGTGTAGGAATTTGCATGTTTGATAGCAGTTTCATGTTTGATAATGCTTTAGTACAAATGCCTTTAAAAACAATTATTTAGATGCTATTTAGATATAAATAATCAACAAATATCAGAATATCCCTTTCCCAAAGAGAAAACCATACCCATCACTGATGTTTTGCTTTTAGAAAAATAACTATGGGCAATAGTTAACACAGTGATCAGAAGCAGACAAGGGAACAGTACGTGTAGGAAGCTATAGCAAATAATGAAACATATTACCAAAGCACATGAGATTATTGGGTTAGCATGTGAAGTGACCACTGGAGGAAGGCATTGACCTCTGGAATGGCTTCATTTTCAACCCCAAGTTTAACTCAAGTTTGAAAAACAACATATTCAGCCATGACTATCCAGCATCTGTAAGAGGTTCATTGATCTGGGAGGGGGTGATCAGGTCAAACCATACACAAAGGTCCAAGCAAAAATGCATAGTGGTTTGATACCTCTGTTCCAAACTGGCCCCCCAAGGCCCTCAAAATAATTATTTTTTCTTTTAAGCAGGCAGTAACTTACCCTGCTCCTTCAGGATAGTTAAAAATAAATCTGAAGCAGATATATTCTTTAGTTTTCCCCATCCTATTATTACATTTGATTACTGAGTACTCTCTCAAGAACAAAGTCATGGGACATGTTAAACGCTAATAGAAAGAGATGGTGGCTTAAGCTTCTGTGGGCCAAAGCTTTAAATTCAAGGAGAAACTTTTTGCGTTCGCAAAAGACCCTAATCCTGCTCAATTATCATGCAATGGAAAAGGTGCTTTGAAAACTGACCAGCTATTTCTTGAGATGAAGTGTGAACAGGGACTCCGCGATAAATCAAAACTCCTTGCTGGTTTTCAGGCAAGACACATTTCCTATCCTTTTGCCTGATGTTGTCTTGGTTCCTCCTCACTCCCCAGGCACTTGAGAAGAACAAAAGGAAGCCAAATCCTTGTTTTATTGCTTGGAAATGACTGAGATATGCATCCCCAGCCCTGTTCCAACTGTCTTAATTGACCCAAGAGCAACGTGTTTCTTTCGCTGTCGGGTTAAGTTTTTACAATGTGGCTCGGCGCAAAAGCCCTGGCATCTTCAGATGACAGCTTCTCTTTCCATGGGGCTGCCATTCAATTTGGACATATACCCAGGATAAATTTTCCCCACTCCAAACATCCCACCCCCTATTTTCACATTTGTGCAGGTTATCTTGCACCGTACTTTGTGTAAGTTACTCCCGGCTAGTTCTCCAGACAATCCCTTGGCAAGAGAGCTTCACAGAGCAGCTACTCAAGCTACGATTTCATTACTGGTCAACTAACTGAGTCGCATTTATAGTGGCATGCCAGAAGAACACTATGGTTTGTCTAGTCCAGCATCCTACTATCACAATGGCTGATCAGAAGTCAGAGCAAAACCTGCAAACTGGATATGAACACAGCAACACTCTGCCCACCGGCTATTCCCAGCAACTGGTATGGCTCTGGCAATGGAGGGAGAACATAGTCATTGTAGACTAGCAGCTGTTGATAGCTTTGTTCTCTGTGAATTTGTCTAATCCCCTTTTAAGCTATTCCAAACCGGTGGCCATTACAGCCTCTTATCTAATGGGAAAGGTCCATAGCTCAGCGGTAGAGCACATATTTTGGATGCAAAAAGTCCCAGGGTTTGGTTTAGAAGTCGCTGATCCCTCCCTCCCTCCCTCCCTTTTTATTTACAGAAGACAAATCACCCCCATCTCCAGATCCATCTGCAAGTTATGCAAGGGACTTCTCCAGAATGTAACATCGTTCCAATTGGAAACTCATACCAAGTACTTTATCAAACTGAGACAAGGTTTGGTGGGAGAATGAGAATTAAGTTGCCTCTAGACACAAGTCTATTTTATTTTGGGGATGTTATAGATTATATTTTAAGATGCGATGCCCATGGCCCACGATAGATGTGGAAACATGGGAGAGCTTGCAGAGAGTTGCTTCCAGCTTCATTTGCCAGGTCACAAGTTTATAAACAATGGAAACTCACAATGGGGTCTGTTCTGGGCAGTGCTTTTTTTCTGGGGAGACGCAGGGATACACCCCTAAACATTTTGTGAATCTTTGTACTTTTGTCCATTTACTGTATTTCTTTTCCCTGATTTCAACTATAAAATGGTGATTTTCTTCAGTCAAAATGAGAGCACCCCATAACATTTATTTATTTTTAGGGGGAAACGCACTGGTTCTGGGTGTTTCAACAGGGGTAGAGAAATAGCCTTCTGAGGGGCACTTTAAGCATTACATTTTAACTACCTGGAAACAACTCCCACGTAGGAAGAAATATGAAATAGCCGATGAATTGTCTCACATAAACAGGATTATCACATAGGTATCTGTTTGCTGTGAGTGTATGCATGGGCAAGCCATGGCAAGCACATGTACACCTTTTATGCATACCTAGTGAAATAGGGGTCACATCTGCCCCCTTAAAGCACTTAAAGCACTCTTCTATACCACTTTCCCCAAAGAATCCTGGGAACTGGAAACTTCCGGTGAAGGGCAATATATAAATTAAACAAATAATATTAAATAGTACTGGGCTCTGCCAATAATTCTATTGTCATAGGACTCGTTGGGTTCCAGAGCTTGACTGGCAATTGCCTCCGATTCCATCCTGAGCCCAACATGTGGCTGTTTCCCATTGCTCATGTCTCTATCCAATGTCAGCTCACGATTCAATTTATACATGCTCAGTAGCTTATGGTCCAGCACTGGCTCTAATCGTGTGAAATCATCACAGCTGGAGATCCGTGTGTCACTTTCATGCACTTAACTTTGCAAAAGTGCTTGGCATGTTGGAAAAGGTTAACTCTAAGAACATCGTAGCCTGCTGGATCAGGCCAATGGCCAGTCCAGTCCATCATCCCATTCTCACAGCGGCCAACCAAATGGCTGTCAGGAAACTGGCAAGCGGGACTCAAGCTTGAGGGCACTCTCCCCCGCTGAAGTTTCTAGCAACTGGTGCTCAGAACCCATAGTGCCTATGACAGGAGGCAAAGTATAGCCTCCATGGGTGGTAGCCAAGGATAGCCTTATCTTCCATGAATTTGTCTAATCCTCTTTTAAAGCCATCCAAGTTAGTGGCCATCAATGTCTTCTGTGTTCCATAGTTTAACTATGCACTGCGTGAGGAAGTGATTTTTATTTTTTTACCTGACCTCAATCTTCCTACAAGCAGCATCACTGAATGTTCATGAGTCTTAGTGTTGTGAGAAAGGGGGAAAAAGCTTTTCTCCACTTTCTCCATGGCATGCATAATTTTATAAACGACTATACAGTATTGTGGCATTCGTACGGAGCCCCCGGTCGTCTCACGGACTATCGTCTCACTAATCCGCTGCCACCAACCAGGTCCTCCCTGGTAAAATCACTTCAGTCTCAGTCAGCTTCTCAATTAATAAAGAGTGTATTTTATTTCAGACACAAACAAACTTTTATGGCATTCCAAACGTTGTTGTTCTTTACTTTCTTAGTCTTATTTTCCTCTCTCTATCTCTTCTACCTCCCCACACTGAACAACCCACTGCCCTAACTGTCTCTCTATTACCAACTGCCTTTCCCAACCAGCCAACCCACTAAAACCCACGAACTACCCACCCACAACTCCCAACAAATTCCCCCCAGAACTGGTTTTATAGTCCCACTGACTCCACCCCCTGGGTCCTGACTGTGCAGCCTATTTAACTATTTCCCCTCCAGCACTCTATCATATATGTTAATGTCACAAGTATATACCCTCTTACTACAACTTATAATGCTACAACTTATAATAAACATTTTAGAGCTGTTGTAGAGTTAAAAAGCCCTAAGATGTTTATTATAGGTTGTTGCATTTTCCCCACAATGTATATATGATTAGATATGAGAATCATGGTTCCAGGAGTCAGGGGTACTACTACTAACACAGTACTTTCAGCACAGGAATAGCTTTGTTCCTCCAAGGCAGCTGGTTGATTCAAATATGGTCCCCTAATCTGATGGAGTGTGGCTCTGATTGCATATTAGATAACCACTCTTTGGGGAATGCTAATAAAAATGCAACTAAATATGCACACCAGTGGAAAATAGTTGCCTCCTGCTACCATTTTCCAAGGGGTGAAATCAGAAAGGATTACAGAAGAGCTGGCCCATATGAAGAAACCCGTAATTAGTCTCATGGATGGGACTACAATTGGCAATAACTCCATTAAAATAAATGCACGCTGTAGAAAAGCTTGAGCCCCATAAAGAACTTGGCACCAATCTCCAATTTTCAGTTCTGTTACTAACAAGCTTTACTAAGCAAACATCAAGCCAAAGCTAGTGGAACATGCTGCACTTCACACCAGAGCACATTGAACACCCCTGGAATATAGAACATTTCAGTGGCACCCACTAATACTTCTGGCACAATATGTGCTTGGCACTGTGGACTAAGCAGGCAGTGCTGGGAAAGGGACTGTTTATTATCACCTTCAAAATTA
Organism: Podarcis gaigeae; assembly: GCF_964106915.1. Taxonomy (NCBI): domain Eukaryota; kingdom Metazoa; phylum Chordata; class Lepidosauria; order Squamata; family Lacertidae; genus Podarcis; species Podarcis gaigeae. The sequence goes on from NC_139679.1 coordinate 88,066,873, forward strand.
TGTTTGCATTATGTGGGAATTTCAGGAGGGTAGACATGGAATTGGATGCGAACAGCTTTGTAAGATTGGTTCCAAAAATGAAAGGGCTTGGACTTAACAGATCTAGTTGTATCTCCGAGTTGGGTTCAGAGCCAGAAAGTTGATCCAGAAGGAGTTTCAAGATGGAACCAAGATTATAGGAAACACAGGCAGTGGCAAGGTGGTGGCTGGTCCCAGGGAGGTGCAAAAACTGTCCACTGCTATTTCCATTCTCCCTCCCTTTGGCATCATATATTTAGGATAGCTATCCCGAAAAACAGATACGTGATTTCCAATAGATGTGGCCAAATCATTGCTGCACACTGCAGGCATAATTCTCCGCAATATTTTGCAATGGAAAACAGAGACCATCCTGCAACTAATTGTTGCCAGTTACATGAGCAAGAGCTTGGGACGGACGACTTCCCAGGTGCCCTCCGACTCTTATGATTCAATTGATTTAAATTTCTTTCTTTCTTTTTTTGCATCAACGACCCCCCATTCTTGCGAAGGATAAGTTCTTATTGAACAACATCTTGTATAATTAAGCCACTGCTCCCTCCACTCTAGCCTAACAATAATATTTGGAAACCCAGTTTGGGGATTTATTGCAATGGTGAATATGTGATCTTTTCCTTGGGAGCAGGAAATTGTGGCTATTCATAGCATCCCTAACAGACTGCTTAATTAAAGGGTTCAGGGAATTACCTGGCAAGATATAAGGAGCCAGCCAGCCTCAACTAGTCAGGTGTGGATTCCAAGAAACAAGTAATGAGTTTCTGGAGAGCAGAACTTAGTGATGGTTTCCTTAACCTAGGCCAGGGGTGGATAATCTTTGGTCCTCCAGGTGTTGCTGAAATACTTCCATCATGTCTTTGGCCATTGCCTGTCCTTGCAGGAGGCTATGAAGTCACAGCTCTTTCCATCATTCCACATAGGACAGTCACTACATCCCTTGCATGGCTTTCAGCAGATTATACCCAACCCTTTTTGTACCTGACCATATGAACATCTTGCACATTTGATTTTTTTAATATGGAGACTTCCAATCTGGAAACAGATTTCGTGATGATCTGGTGTGTTATCACAGATGCACCAGTTTCTTTTTACCCCCCCCCCCTCGCTAATCTTTATGCGGTGTGAACTGCACTGAAAACCTTAAAGCTTTGCATCAGGAACTGAAGAAAGTCAAGTTACTAAAAAATTCTCTTAGGACAACAAAGGAAGACAAAGATCTGGCTTGAGATGCCTAGGATGTTTTCAATTAAACTTGTTTTTCTTCTTAGAAGGCATCAGGATTACTTGTAAATCTCCTTCTAACAACAAGTGACTATGTTAAATATATAAGAATATATATAGTAAAAACCCTGTCAATAATTTTAAAATCCCACCGAAAAGAAAATATTGTACCAGAATGGAAGGAAAGCTTGAAGCAATTACCACTTATTTCATTTCATTGTTTTGCTGTTTGCAAAGCTGCTGAAAAGAATAGAGAAACACATTTGAAAATAATTTTTACTTCCATAAAAACATCAATGGACATTGACATAATTCATACCCTCTAACATTTCTCCGATGAAAATAGGGATGTCATATTCTGCTGCTGCTGCTGCTGCTGTTGTTGTTGTTGTTATTTCCTCATCCATCTGGCTGGGTTGCCCCAGAGCAAGGCACACTCTTGTCTGCCCATCAGATATTTAAAGGAGCAGCATCGAGCTGCCTACAAAGGGCTTTCAAGAAGCCGGACTCTGACCTTTGATGTTCTGACAACTGGGGCTTCAAAGCGCAACTTCACCTGATGTCACTATTGTATCAGGCGATTGATAGGTGGCCAGCCCTATCCACCTATCAAATTTGGCCTGTTGAGGGTAGAGAGAGTACAATCTGGCCCATCAGTCAGAAAAGGTTCCCCACCCCTGCATAGTTGGGATAGTGTCACCTTCTAAGTAACCTGGATTAACTTTCAGGTAAAGGTAAAGGGACCCCTGACCATTAGATCCAGTCATGGCCAACTGTGGGGTTGTGGCGCTCAGCTCGCTTTATTGGCCGAGGGAGCCGGCGTACAGCTTCCGGGTCATGTGGCAAGCATGACTAGGCCTCTTCTGGCGAACCAGAGCAGCGCACGGAAACGGCGTTTACCTTCCCACTGGAGTGGTACCTATTTATCTACTTGCACTTTGACATGCTTTCGAACTGCTAGGTTGGCAGGAACTGGGACCGAACAACGGGAGCTCACCCCATTGCGGGGATTCGAAACACTGACCTTCTGATCAGCAAGCCCTAGGCTCTGTGGTTTTAACCCACAGTGCCACCTGCGTCCCTAACTTTCAGGTAAGATCATGTTATTTATTGTGTTTGAACACAGAGGTGATGCGATGTAACCATGACTGCTTTTTATTGACAAAAAGGACTGCTTTAACTGTCTTTATCACCAGCACATGCTCTTGGCATACCCAGTTTCCATCTAATGCTAATAGGTGTTCTCTATAACAAGCTTTGTTCCTTTATATAAAAAGAGTCTTAAAATAGCCTGTCATAACTCCCACTGTATGCTGGCAAACGCAACCTTTTGGCAGTCTCTCTAAGCTGACTGATGGCAAAAAGGGGGGGGGGTGGAATCCCATAAGTCATCTGTTTGTCCATATTCTGTCAAAAACAATCATTTTCTCATCTGTAAAATCTGGAACTCCTCCAAGTAGATCTCTCTAATCACACATTACAATCCCAACCAGTCAATGATGTGACAGAAATAAATTTGCGTTGTGTTCTATAAATGACTAATTTAGAACTAATTGGAACAAGTTTAGATAAGCTTATAGGTGAGCCACAGGGCACATAAACCTTAACAGTGAAAAGTCTGTGGCTGTTTCCTCAAAAGTAAGCCCCACTGTGTTCAATAGACATTTTTTCCCAAGGATTTTGCAGAGGATGTGAACCCAAATATTTTCTCATAAGAGACCTACAGGTTCTGGTACATAAAAAAAAGATAACAGACATTCAAGCTGCTATTTTATGCATATGTACCTGAGAGTAAAGCAGTAAACATACATTGGATTGAGTTGTTAATGTCGCAAGTAAGCATGGGTGTCTGCAGGAATAATTCAGGGTGTGGCAAGGACTGACTTGTAACTACAGGTTGTTAACTATCTGCAGTCTTTGACTGAACTCAATGAGCTAAAGAGGAACAATACAATGACAGGCATGGGTGTAGCTAAGGAGAGGCAGGGAGGCAGCTGCCCCCCCCCCCATCCTCAAAAAGTATTGAAAAGCATTTAAAATACTTAATTAACTGAGGTTTTGCCCTATAAGAAGCTCAACAACTTTTGGGGGCAATCTCCAAAAAAAAGCTCAACAACATTTTGCCCCCCTCCCCCCCCCAAAAAATCCTGACTACACCCATGATGACAGGCTGTATGGGATTACGCGTTTCAGAATTAACGTCTAACGAATTATTTTGTTTGTTTAACAACAATACTAAGGTAAAGGTAAAGGTACCCCTGCCCGTACGGGCCAGTCTTGACAGACTCTGGGGTTGTGCGCCCATCTCACTCAAGAGGCCAGGGGCCAGCGCTGTCCGGAGACACTTCCGGGTCACGTGGCCAGCGTGACATCGCTGCTCTGGCGAGCCAAAGCCGCACACGGAAACATCGTTTACCTTCCCGCTAGAAAGCGGTCCCTATTTATCTACTTGCACCCGGAGGTGCTTTCGAACTGCTAGGTTGGCAGGCGCTGGGACCGAGCAGCGGGAGCGCACCCCGCTGCAGGGATTCGAACCGCCGACCTTTCGATCGGCAAGTCCTAGGCGCTGAGGCTTTAACCCACAGCGCCACCTGCGTCCCTAACAACAATACTGCAGGACTCTAAACCAAATTTAAAACCCAAGGCTAAGTTTCACACATCTTACACAGAATTTGCCCTGGCTGTGATATAAGCTGTGGAACCAGTCAGACTTCTTTTGTTCACACTTGTCTGTCCATGACATCAAGGAAACTATACTACAAAGACGATTATTTTTTTAAAGGAAATTGGTGCCTTCAAAAGTATTAGCCAAAATGGTCATTAGTTTCTTCTACAAATTTGGGATAAGTCCTCAGCTTTTCTCTACAGACACATAACTAACACAAGCCAGACAATTGATCTTCACTCATTGCCAAACATCACCATATATTCACCCTGAGCAAAGTGCTAAAGAATCATTCAATTATGCATGTTATAATTGGAAAAGTGCTGTCATTTTAATAGCACGCCTCTTTGTGTGGCGAGGCCCCAGGGCCCAAAGTTCCCCTTAGATAATAGACACACAGACACAAATTTTTGAGTTAATAGGATAAATAAGGCCACAACTTTATTGGTTACAGATGTGAGCAGTTTGGCTTAGGCATTGGGTGAAACCGACTATATCATGACTCCTGCACACCCGCAGGAAGTCTCTTAAGAGTCAACCACCGATAGGGGGTGCCCTATGATATACATTACTTAAGAGAACCACCAGGGTCCCCAGTGGGGTTGTGGCATGGCCCTATCCCATGCCCAGGCTTCAAACAGGATCCACACCCCAGATCCCGTTAACAGAATACCCTTAATGAGGATGCTGACACAGAAACTTTTTAATGATGGTTTAATTGTGCCAACTCTATTATGCACATTTACACCTTTCAGACCATTTACAGTGAGATAAAGTTTATGGGATGAGCAGTGGGCAAGGTTGCTAAGGATAGGTTGTCCTGATTTGTGCTTGAATCTCACCTTCTCTTTCTGCCCTATAGTTGCACAACCATTGCATCCTTGTCCAACTAGCTTAGAGATCTAGTCCAAAATCAGAACAAGCAGATGAAATTTGGCCGGCTATGCCTACTGTAGCTTGGTCTGAGATTGAAACCAACCCCAAAATTCCTCCTGTACATTCCCATCACTTTCTTCCATAAATCTTACACCTAGAGACAGTTGTTCTATGCCAGAAATACCTCCTATTTCATCTGCTAAAACTGAGGATCTTATGTAAGCGTTAGTCTTCACAACAACATCTTCCCTCAGAAACCAGCCACACTGTGCTATTACCTCATTCTGAATACTTTTAGGTGTGTACTTAGCATTCCCTGCCCCAGTTTCCATTTTTTTTTAATTAAAAAGTTATTCCATCTCCTTCTTCAGCACAAAACTGTAAAAGGTTCTATCATGTTACCAGGAAGAGCAAGATCACCTGACCCACAACAATAGTTGATAGTACTGAGCACAGCTTCTGTTTATTTTCCTCTATAGCTCATGCTTGTGACTTACTAAGTTGTTGTCCAGTTAACACCCTTTTCCTGTTCATGACAGAAAGGAAGGTAGAAGCACCTTCATGTGAACCAGTCCTCGGTGCAAATGTGGGTAATAAATATGCTATATTCCCCTCGTACTACTGGCTAGGAAAATAAAATGCAATAACAATATAAAGCTCCTTTCGTAACAGCGAAGTAAGCTAATTAAGCAGAACATTTAGAAAGTCAAGCATGGGGAAATATTCTTGGACCCAGACTATCATGCCTGGTCATCACTTTCTGCAGGGGTCCAGCATTGTGTAAGCGTGTCAAATGTTAACACATATGACAGAGGATTAGCTTTTTATATTTAGTTCCTTATATCCAGTTTTTCCTGTCATTCAAGATGCACAGTACTGGTAGCTGCCTCCACCTTTATTAGATTGCATTGTGCTGTATTTATGGAACAAAACTGGCTAGTTTGGGTGTGTTTTATTCGGAACTAACTCCTTTGAAATAAACAAGGTTCCTTTTATAATGTGAAAAAATGGTAATATTGCTCTTCTCCTCATTTTCCATGCCCTTCAAACAGCCACTGCTGGTTTCCTTGTCATCACTGGGCTGTTGTTATTAATATACAGTATCCATAAAACAAAAATTTAAAGTGCAAAATGAATTGGCAAATAAAGCCATAACATCATCCAAGTTAAGATCCGTACAGAAACAGCAGTTCTTTCCCATAGATTGCTAGTGTGATTGCTAGGCACAGGGCCCCAATCCACACACAGTCTACCAGACCCAAGAAATTCTGTTGGCAACACTGCCTGTGGCCTTCAAAATGTTGCAGGACCAAAACTCACTTCAGGATCATGGAAGAAAACTTATTCTTGGCTCACAAATTTGCCTCTAATGTAAGACATTTTATGTCTACAAAGTTCTTTCAAATTTACTTTTTTGGAACCTAGGAGCGGCTAGGACATCATTAAAAATGTCATCCCTGTGTGTGTTTTTATTTCTCAAAACAGGCAATTCTTATTATTATTACTGGACGTATTGCGGATCTCATTCATTGTCTGGCAAAGACACAGGCGAGGGGCCGAAAGGCAGGATATAAATATTTTACTAATAGATGGATAGATAGTACAGTGGAGTAACTATCTTGGTCTCAAAACAATCTGAGACACCACAAATTGCACTCGGAATGGAGTCACCTTATTTATGATTTTGCTAAGCAATATATGTTTATGCTGCGGGCAGCATAACACAGGCATGCCCATAATATAAATCTAAGTCAGTTCCAGGCTGCTTAACTGTTATGGCTTTCAACCAAAGAATCCTTGTGGCTCAAATTCTACAAAAGGGCCAGGGAACTTTAAACACTGAAGTATCAGCCATCTAAGATGATAGTTTGCTCTAGGGGTGTGCAGCAACTTCCTGAAGTATCAGCCATCTAAGATGATAGTTTGCTCTAGGGGTGTGCAGCAACTTCCAGCAAATCCCAAATCCTGAGATAAAGTGGGATTCTGAGCTTCTCCAAGGTGAAGCAGGATCTGGGCGTGGCACCTTAGGTCAAAGTGGTGCACCTCTAAAGCACCTCTGGGTGCTTCAGTGATTTGGACACCAAAGCAGCTACAGGCAAGTGTCTACAAAGAACAGCACTGATATGTCTGACCTTACTGTGTAAGGAATTTTATGGGGAAGGTGGGGCAAATGCCAGGACAAGAGAGGGAGGAGGGAGAACTACATTGTGACTGACAGGTCAAGCTTGTATGCAGACTTCACTGATTTGGGGGAGCAAAGTGAATTCTTGTTTCTCCTCTTCCAAATCGAATTTTAAAATGCCTAGCACGAAACCTGCTGGATCAATTGGTCAGCAATTTGGCAGATTTTTTTACTTAGGGACATCTCTTCCATATCTGCTACTTTCAGACCAAAGTCCCCAAAATCTCTAGAAAAATTACATGGTTCCTTTTTTACCCACCTCAACCCTGGAGGAAAATTGCTGCTCTGGCAGGATTTGTCACCACAGGAAGGGGCTACCATGCCTGCAAATTTTAATCAGTTTTGCCAAAAAGATAGCATTATAGGCATTTCCTATTTTAAAAAGAAATTAAAATTTAAAGGCAACCAGCACATCACCTGCTGAACATATTTGTCTGGAATTTGGCAAGCTTAATGCACTTTGGAGAGGCCTGCAAATTATATCTGCCTCTGCCAAAGGGGGGGGGGGCTTTAAAAATGCCCATAATGAAGGGAAGAAATGAAACCCCTTTTCCAGTGCTATTTCTTGCTGCATAAGGATGAGCGTGTAGACTTCTCAGTTGGACAAGTTATTAGAAGCATAAAAATTGCAGAAGTCTATGCATGTAGTTAACAGATTGCTGTATCAGGCCTAAGGGGATTTGTGGTCTGATGGCTATTTAAATAGTTCGCACCCCATTTAAATTCCAGCATCTGCTTTCTAATGCAAGTCATTCACACACAGTAGGGGTTTCAACTGATTGATTGATCAATTTTGCTTTGTGGTCATGTTTGTCTTTGCCAAGAAACCTATGTCCTTCCTCATTCCTTAGAATCGGAGATGCACAGTCAACTATAGACATTGACAGGAAGTAGTTCTTTTATGCTGAAATATGCAATCCACATTATCTCTTCTTCTCAGCCAGAAAGCCACACAGACTTTTCAGTATATGCAGCTGGAGTCAGTATACAGTGGTACCTCGGGTTACATATGCTTCAGGTTACATACGCTTCAGGTTACAGACTCCGCTAACCCGGAAATAGTGCTTCAGGTTAAGAACTTTGCTTCAGAATGAGAACAGAAATCATGCTCCGGCGGCGCGGCGGCAGCAGGAGGCCCCATTAGCTAAAGTGGTGCTTCAGGTTAAGAACAGTTTCAGGTTAAGTACGGACCTCCGGAACGAATTAAGTACTTAACCCGAGGTACCACTGTACATTGGATAAAACAAAGCAAAGGTGGGGTTTTTTTTTGGGGGGGGAGTTTGGTTTGTGAATAATTTTCAACTTCATTCTTTTGCTAGCTGTGCTGTTTTATAATCAACCTCCCTTAACTTTTCCAAACATTAATCTGCAAGTCATTCTTGTTGTAAAGAGTGCCAATTTGTCTGGATGGATCTGACCACCTCCTTTCATCTGACCATTAGTGAAGATCCATGAGGCATTCTATTTCAGATATAGCATCATTATTTATTAGTACTACTACTACCATTTATTCCCCGCCCTTTCCCCTAAGGTCCCAGGTTATTACAACCAAAACACAATGTTGATATTAAAACAAAGATTACACAAGATTTTAAAGCAGCTTAAAACAACTACAGAGACTTCTTCAGCTTTGCCCTATTGTTTTCAGTTGTTGATACCCAATGCTGATAGTAATTGGAGCTGTGCTTTATAAATGGGATTAATGTCATCTTTTGTTTGAGTCTCATTTACAGGACGACTTTTCAGATTTTGCCCAGTTCTCTGGCCACTGCAGAGATCGTTTTATCCTAGATTTGTGAAATAAAACTGACATCTCTAGTAAAAGATGGGGTTTTGGTGCAATTGTTTCATTCATGCATTGATAATAATGATAAAATCCTGCACCACTAAACAGACATACAGCAAGTTGCACATTCCAGAGGGTGTACGTTAGAACAGCATATAAAATAAAATACACTGTACACATCATTTTAAAAGCTTTTGATTATTCTGCTAATGCACATCAACAAATTCTGAAATGGCACACTTCTCATATTCCCCCTCATCCTGCATGATATCAGCTGCTACCCAACATTCTAAGTGGGAGTCTGAGTTAATCTGTGGACACAAACCCCATTTTTTCATGTTTCAGTAAAAATAATACTGAGCACGGGTAGTTCCTCTTCTTGTTATAAGAAGCATATATGGAGTCCTAAAAACATCTAAGATTAATTGCTGATGTTCCCACAGACATGGCTCCAGAAGCCATCTTTGACAGTAGCGTAAATCTAAAATTATCAATTCTGCTGAGTTCCATGAAGCTGCTCTGGATTTACTGCACCACAACCAAGGTCTGACTCTTCTCCAAGATGTATTGCTTTCAGCTAAATGTGCAGCACACTCTTGTTTAAATATTTTCTGAAACAGTATACTTAGCTTCAGAGGAATAATTACAGTATGGCTGTAATTTATGTGCAAAGGCAAACAGAAGCATCGATGGCCAACGCTGCCTTCCCAGCGTGCACATATTCCGCAAAGCTGTCCTATAAAATGCTCCTTCGACAAAGCTGAAGATTTTCCCATCAAGTGGGAAAATGAATAGATGCTCTGTAATAACAAGGAATGGGCCTGGATGTGATTCAGATGTTCATTCCCGCTTCTGCCCCCTCTGACAAAACTGCATCAACATACACTGTTGCAGCTGTGCAAAATGATTTATATAGTCATCAGGCTTTAAAGTATTAATGCTGGAACTCCTGTCCAGTGGGATCCTCTTGACTGATTTACAATTAATATAGTTCATTTCTGCTGAAACTTGTACACCCCCTCCACCTCTTAACTATGGTCCACATTGGGGCTGTATAAGCAAGAGCAATGAGCAATGAACCCATCGCTGAACACAACAGTGAAATTGGGTGGGGAGTGGGAAGTGGGTTCACTCTGTACACACTAATTCAATTACAAGATTTTATAACTTTCCTGACGAACTGAAGGTCGGAAGTAGCCTCAAGGGCGGAATGAAGGCAAAATCTTATAGATCGGCACTGGGAGGTTTATAAAACTAGCTTCGGTCCATGCAGCTGAGTAGGAGGAAGACTACAGGAATGCTGAAGAGCAGCAGTTAGGGCTCCAGAGGTAGACTTGAGGGGCTAGCTGTGCATTACATGCAAATTCGGGTAACAAAACCCTCCCAGCCACTTATTCTTTAAGCCCCCATATCATCTAAGGCAAGTTTCCTTAAACTCGGCCCTCCAGATGTTTTTGGCCTACAACTCCCATGATCCCTAGCTATAGCAGGACCAGTGGTCAGGGATGATGAGAATTGTAGTCTCAAAACATCTGGAGGGCTGAGGTTGAGGAAACCTGGTCTAAGGAAACATGTTCAGCCTTCTACTGGATTAGTTTCAGCTACCCAGAATCAAAGAGGAAAGTCAAACATCCACACAACACTTCAGAACATGGGATGGGGCTCAGTGAGTTTGCAAGGGAAGGAAATTCCATCACTGCATCCACATCTTACATGCCCCACAGTTGCCAGGGAGGCAGAAAGCAATATGTCATAGAAGGCCTGGGGTGGTGGGCATGTGTGCGGCATTTGCAGCCCACAGGCCACATTCCTCCATGGGCAACATTCCAGGGGTTGCATGCCAGTGGTGGGCAGAGCAATGCATTTAACCATTGCAGAAGATTGCATTTCAGCCGTGAGAAAGTTAGAGGTTTCTACACACCCACTCACAGATCCCTCCCTCCTCAAACAAGCATCTGGGGCTTTTTAGTTTAGAGAAAACACAGGTAAGAAGTGATATGCTAGAAGTGATAGTGCATAGCACAGAGAAAGTGCATGGAGTAAAGTTGGCCTTTTAAGGAAAGCTGCTTCAATCCACGCAACCTGAACCTGCAATCTGCAAACCCTCCTCTGAAATTCACACATCTCTGAATTTTGCGAAGTTGTTCTCCAACCCCAAAATGCACACAAGTGAAAATACCATACCGGAACGAAGAATAGAATCATAGAGTTGGAAGGGATCCCAAGGGTAATCTAGCCCAATCCCTATGCATTCTCTTAGGGAAAAATTGCTTGCAAAAAACCCACAAAAAACCCACCTTGCACTAGGCAAAACTGTATACAAAAGTATGTGGGTTTTTTTAAAAGGAGAAATGTGCATGGAATTGCATAAAGATTTTCATGTTCCTCACCCTTTTAAAATTGCACTGAGATGATTTACACCAAAAAAAATACCCAAAAAAAACCTGAGGTGAGGGAAACCGAAATCATCAGATTTCCCCTATCCTAGTGGAACCAGGGCTGGAACTAGATGCCAGCCTTGAAGGCAGCAAGCCAAGTGGCATCTCAAACCCTGAACCAAAGGGACCTAAACCTCATAGACCCAGCAATCTTTTACTATTCCACTGGGACAAAGTGTAAAAAGTCTGTTAATCTTATTTAAAAATAGCACAGTGCAACCAAGTATTGAATGCCAGAGATTGCTATTCTGACTTCAGCAAAAACCAGTGTAAATCCAGAATAGCCTTAATGAAGCCAGTGAAGCTGAGATCACCATTTGGCTGAAAGTCAACAGTCTGATAGCATGCCAGATTCCTTACTGCACTCTTTCCGTACGCGCCTGTGTGTTAAGAAAAGAACATGGTTTTTTTTTTCTTTTAAAGAGAGTGTAAATTTCAAGCAGTCTAAAAGTACATTCTGTGATTTTGAAAACAAACAAACAAACCCCTTTGACGTAAAGAAGCACCACGGATTCGACAATATTTTGATTGGGTATATGTGTTTAAAGGTGCCTGCGTACACACGCATACACACACACACTCAACAACTGAGCAAATATATTTGCTTCATGGGGGTGCAGTTTGGAATTATCTCAATGGCCCATTCAAAGCCTGTCAAGGATACCAGCAGCGAAAGCACACTGTAATGACACTTTTGCAATGCATGTGTGGCCCTGTGGCCTCTTTACCAGATGGGTGGGGGGTAGTAGATACGAGACATGGTTAAGCTCGGGGAAAGCAACTGACACTAATTGTTGAAGACCTTGTAGATCAGCAAGCTGGCTCAAAATATTTGCGTGATCTTCTTCTCCAACATTTCACCAATGAAAATAGGGAAGGGGGAGGGAGGGAGGGAGGGAGGAGGAGGAGGAGGAGACGACTATTTTCACCTCACGCCTGACGGGATTCCCGCAGCCACTCTGGGTGGCTTCCAACATTAATAACATGGCTCAGAGGGTCAGATAACTCCATAACCTCCAAAAAAATTACAATGAAAGTAGGAACATCCTACCATACGCTCCAACATTTCTCTGGTGAAATTAGGGACATTCTCTAAGGAAAAACAGGACATTCTGGGATCAAATCAGAAACTGGGACGGCTTCTGTAAATCCAGGACTGTTCCTGGAAAATAGAGACTCTTGAAGGATCTGTTCTTCTGCAATTTCAGAAGTGCCCACTTCCAGTCACAAGCTTATAATGAACCACTTGGCTATAACAATGCCTCCCACAACCATCTTCACATGTATGGCTAGAATGGTCTTGACTGCCATTTGTTGTTTGAGATTCAGACTGACGTAACAAAAATCATACGTCCTTGGTTGTCTAGGTGCCCACTTTTGAAGTCTTGAGTCATTTATACCAAGAACTTGTAGCCCAAGAAGCCTCCCTATCAGGGGATAACTTACGATTCCAGGAAATAAAATGTGAGCTCTGGCTACCAGAGCAGCTTTAAAATGTAAATGAGCATTGAGCCTTAATAAAGTCTATTTATGCTCCTCTGTTTTAGCACAGTACATGCTTATAGGATTTATTGGGCACTTAGCAGCATGAAAGAGAAGCGTTGGCTTGTTATTTCTGCCAGTCCTTATGGCTATCTGTGACTCAGTGGCCTCTTGGAAAACACAAATATTTTCCAGAAAACAAATAACTGGTTCAAGCTGCAGTTTGCTGAGGGGGAGCGAGCCAGCACAAGAGCCTTCATTTATAAAGAGAATGTGCTTTTTAAAAGAAAAAGGGGAGAGTATACAAAATCCATGACTACCCAGTGGCAGAAACGTAATCAATGCCTCCAACCTACGCAACTAAAGTAACGGGATGATGCTTTTGGCTTCTTCACCAGGTAGGAACATTTCTCTGCAAGACTGAAAAGGCGGAATGCAGTGTCATCATTCTGTGCCTCTAGGGACTGGAGTAAGCCAGTGACTATGGTGATAAAGTTTCATGTTCTGGACCTGGAATGCTGTGAATTTGCAAATGAAATCCAGCTATTTGACTTTACTGAATATTTTTATTTACTGTATCTAAGAAGCATTTGGCTCTGTATGTGGTTCCTTTTCCCATCTTATCCTCACAACAACCGTGCAGTGCAGGTGCGGTTGAGAGCTGTTGACTGACCCCAGGTCACCCACTCAGCTTCCTAGCTAAGCGGGGATTTGAACTCATGACTTGCCAGTCCTTGCCCAGCACTCTAACTACTACTCCACACCTACTATGCACATGGGATTGTGGGCTGTGACAGAACCTCTTTCCCCTACCATGAGGTAAATCATGCTTTTCCAGAAGCTCTAAGAAGTACAGTGGTACCTTGGTTCTTGAACAGCTTGGCTCCTGAACAAATAGGCTCCCGAGCGCAGCAAACCTGGAAGTGAGTGTTCCGGTTTGCGAACATTATTTGGAAGCTGAACATCTGATGTGGCTTCTGCTTGAGTGCAGCAAGCTCCTGCAGCCAATCAGAAGCTGCACCTTGGTTTTGGGAGTTGAACGGACCCCCAGAACAGATTAAGTTCAACAACCAAGGTGCCACTGAAGTGTCCCCTTCATAAAAACGAAGTTTTCTATGATGTAACCAAAAAAATAAAGAAATATATTTAAAATATTGAAAGGGGGTGAAAACTCAACTGTTTACCTTATTCCACTTGCAGACCTACAGTTCACATTGGGGTTTAACAATCAATTTCTCTTTCCTGGGCATTCAGAGAACTGGGAACCACTCTCAACAGCCTCGGAGGACTACAGCTGGAACTCTGAAGTAGGGGGGAAATCAGCGCTATTGCTCTAAATGTAGCCTGGTGGTGATTCTGAAGATAGGCAGCTGTGCTGTAAGTTGAGAGGAATAAAAGTGTTTGGTGCTCACAATAACATTTTATGGTCCCCTTCTTCCACTTTTATTGTTAGCCTATTGGCGTGAAAGGAATGTGCCTCTTGTATATCCTAATCGGCTTGTTTATTGTGGGACCATGAAGTTTCCAGGCTCAAAACGCACATCACATTTCAATCCTGTCACTGGAAGCTGTCTTAAACTGAGTCAGGCCATCGGTCTGCCTAGCACCATATTGCAGATACTGGCCAGCAGTGGCTTTCCAGAATTTCAAGCAGGGGGCATCATCATGCTACTAGGAGATGCCAGGGTTGCAACCACAGACCTTTGCATGGGAAGGAAAAGCGGATGCTCTTCTACCAGGGCCCAAGATGGTGCACAATACATGGAGTTATCTCCTTCCAGAAACACCATGTGAATTAGGGAGAAAGGAAGTGACCAGCTTGACCCCATTTTCACCTGTGTGGGTCTTCCACACCTCCAGCTGCCTGCTACATACTACATTCTTCACATAATCATTCCTTTTAAGAGCAAACGTGTGTGACTGAGGGACTTTCAAGTCTGGAAGTGGAGAAAAAACACAAAGAAGACTGTGATTTCTACACCCTTAGGGAGGGACTACAGCCCACCCAATTGTTCTGCAGCACAGAGCAACTTCTTTGGTTGTGCTAATTGTGGTGCTCACCTAGTCAGCCAAAGTCATTACCTGGACAATGGTTTGGCAAGCTTGCTGTTATACGTACTACGGCCACAGATACAGAAACCCCAAAACTGGAAGGGACTCAGGGCATCATCCATACTGATCCCCCCCAACTCATGATGGTATGCTCTCCTTTTTAAAAATAAAACATAAACCCTGCTTTTAGTGTTGTTAGTACTGTTGCTTTTTAATTGTTGTATGTTGTTGTTTTTAACTTTTGCAAGCTGCTTTGTGTGTTTTTAAATGGAAAAGCATAGTAGGAAGGAAGAAATAAGCCCCAACGAGTGAGATATGTTAAAGCGAGCCATAGTGATTGGCTCCCAAAACACCTAGGGAGCTTTACAGTGCAGCAGGATTTGAACCCAGATGCCACTGGTCTACATATTCCACTGCACCATATTGGCTCTGACTTTCTGGGATTGCTGTAGGAGTCCTTTCTTCTTATGTCCTTTCCTACCATCTCTAAAAGAAAAGCTTCTGGTTTTTTCACAAAAGTATATCTTAACATTTTTTTCATCTCATTGTATATCATTTCCCAGAAACTTTTTACTTTTTTACATCCCCACCACTGATGAAAGAACGTCCCTTCTTTATCTTTGCATTTCCAACATTTGTTATCAACCTTATACATCTTTGCTAGTTTTACAGGAGTCATATACCATCTGTAAAACATTTTCATTACATTCTCTTTCAGCAACGTACATGCTGTAAATTTTATATTCTCTTTCCACAATTTTTCCCATTCCTCAAATTGAATATTATACCCAAAATCCTTTGCCCACTGTATCATTACCGATTTAA
Source organism: Podarcis gaigeae (assembly GCF_964106915.1). NCBI lineage: Eukaryota > Metazoa > Chordata > Lepidosauria > Squamata > Lacertidae > Podarcis > Podarcis gaigeae. The sequence goes on from NC_139679.1 coordinate 88,082,436, forward strand.
CCTCTTCATCCTTAGTATGCCACTCCAGCAATATCTTATACATTTTTGACAGAGTTTTATATTCGTTGTTTATTATGTCTTTTTGGAAAGTTGATTCCTTTTCTACATAACCTTTTTCCTTCAAATCTTTTTTAATTATTTCATTTACCTGACGATAATGCAGCCAATCATATATATGCTCTTTAACTTGTTCATATGGCTTCAGTCTCCATTTCCCTCCTTCATTAGTCACCAGTTCACCGTGTATACCCCATTTTTTTCTCATATTAATTTTCTTAGCGCTCATTACCTCCAATGGGGACAGCCAGTGTGGGACTTTTGGTTCCAATATATTTTTATATCTTTCCCACACCTCTATTAATGAACCCCTGAAGATGTGATTTCCAAATCCTTTGTGAACCCTTTTTTTTTCTCACACCAAAGATACGCGTGCCATCCAAATCTGTTATCAAAACCTTCAAGATCCAATAATTCATTATTTTTTAACTTTATCCATTCTTTTCCCCTAAGATTCTCTATCCAAAACAGAGTTCAATCATACTGTTGTAGGTTCAAAACATCTCCATATTTGAACACATATGATAACCAGTGTCTGGTTCTTCTTGCTTTTGTGGTTCAGAATGATTTCAGCTTAAGAGACTGTGTGATGAAATACTTGGTCTTAAATCAGGGGGAGACTTGGGCTATTCAGCCATGAAGTTCATGGTATAATCTCAGGCCCATTTCTATCAACCCCTACCGCACAAGGTGAAATTAAATGGGAGTGGAAGAAGCCCCATGTTCCCTACCCTGAGTTCCGTAGAGAAAAGTTGGGATATGAACAAAAGAAATAAATAAGAGCACAATTTTTTATAAGAACATAGATATCTAAAGAACAAAGAAAAAATGTCAAATGTTCTTTGATAAATTTGATGTAGTATAGTGGTTAAGAGATGAATGAATCAGGAAGTCTCAGGTATAAACCTCACCTGTGCCATCAATTCCTGTTGGTGACCTGAACTGCTCCATCTGCAGTGCTGAAGTGAGGGATATAATACTTACAAGGTTTGTGTAAGGATTCCAACAATATAATTATGTGAAACATTTGCCAAGATGATGATAATGATTAGAAAAATGTCAAGACATACAACGAATGGTTGGTTGCTATAAAGTGTGATCCATTGTGTGGGAGTCAACCATGAGCACACACTTTGGACTTCTGTTCATGCAATTTTATGGGTTTAGCAACCCAATGCTGGCTTTGTAGTCAATAAGGGAAGCATTGTAATAATCCCAGCCTCCAAAGGATCACTCACGCTATAATAATACTGCACCTTTCATCTGACAATCTCACAGCCTTTCTCAAACTGTTCAGTGAAAATCATCCTGGTACCATCATAAACCATGTGGTGATATTTAGTAGGATTTCAGCATTCATTTCCACCCTAAAGAGAGAGAAAACTATGCCTAGGCACAATATGACCTATACCAAATTTTCCTATGTTTTGACTATGGGGCTAAAATCTGAGGTGGCATACTTCTATGGCAATATTATCACTCCCTAAGCTTACTTCCATGGATTGCACAGTTAATTAATGGGCAGGTGACAACTAATCTGGCACCCAACTATTTCTTGATAGCTGCAATACTTGATTTATTTACTGCATTTATCTCTCACAATTCCACCAAGGAGCTAAAGATGACACACCAAGAACTTCCCCTCCCCATTTTATTTTATCCTGAGATTCCTTTCCATGTGAACTAGCCCTGTGATTACTCCTGTTCCAAATCTCATTCAGGAACCTCTTGAAGGGGGGTTACTGTTGTCTGAACCAAGGACTGGGAAAGGTTGTGGACCAACGGGCTGAACTTCACTGCATGTAATGCTTTGAAGGAAAATGTAATGAAAATGATATATAGATGGTACATGACCCCAGTTAAACTTGCCAAAATATACCATTTGTCTGATAACAAATGTTGGAAATGTAAAGAAAATGATGGAACATTCTTTCACCTCTGGTGGACCTGCCCTAGAGTGAAGGCCTTCTGGGAAATGATATATAATGAGCTGAAAAAGGTATTTAAGTATACCTTTACTAAGAAACCAGAGGCCTTCCTTTTGGGTATTGTCGGCCAGAAGGTGTTAAAGAAGGACCGAACATTTTTTATGTATGCAACAACGGCAGCAAGGATACTCATCGCTAAGCACTGGAAGACTCAAGATCTACCCACACTGGAAGAGTGGCAGATGCAACTGATAGACTATATGGAACTAGCCGAGATGACTGGCAGAATCCGAGACCTGGGAGAAGAGAAGGTTGAAGAAGATTGGAAGAAATTTAAGATTTATTTAAAAAAGCACTGTAATTTGGTTGAATGTTAAGATGGAGGCTAGATCATAAACAATTGAGCACCACTAAATTAGATCCAATTAGGATGATAAGTGAGATTGAGGAAAAATCATAAACCTTTGGGAGAATTATTAGATTATCTTCTAAATGAATGGGACACAAGAATGTAAACAAGATGATAAATTGCGGGCAAGAATTGACAACGATGCAAGTGGGAGCGGGAGACGTGAGGGAGTCCAAAGAAGTTAAGAAATTATGTTATGATATATGTTTCATTGTTCATTATTTTTGCATTTATGTATAAAAATCTTAATAAATATATATTAAAAAAAAACTGTTGTCTGAACCATTAGTGAGTGGGCCCAAATTTTGAAGATTGGGCCCTAGGTCACATGACTGAGGTGAACAAGCTTTAGAATAGGTGTAAGTGTGTCCTTGTCCTCTCCCACTAATGCTGTGCCCCTGGAACGCTCCTTTCCAGGGACTCAGACTAGTGTAAATTACATCAACTTAAGTTCTGTCAGCTGAACCAGAGTGAGGGACTTATGCTGGTGTCTCTCCAGGTCATCTGGGGTGAGGGATTATGCCAGCATAGGCCTGGGTAGCTGGGAAAGTCCAATGTCCACCACATCCCAACTCTTTTATCCTGGTGGATCTTGGGTTTGGATTATGATGGATTATGCTAAGGCAGTGTTCCCAGTTTATCTTCTTCAAAACCAGTTTAAACAGGTCATGTCCCTAAATTAATTGTGCAGAGAGCACCAAGAACAGAGTTGTGCAAGGTAGCATTGCGACCAAACACTATATAGATTACTGTATGAAATCCTACATTACTGCATGAAATTAGGGTGGGTAGGGATTATTGTGTCATCTTGGGCTGATTATCCACCCACATCCTGACCTTTTTCCATTAGTTGCCTACCTGCTTTTTATTACCTTGACGCATAACAACTGCTTGTCCCAAATATGTTATTACGGACAAGCCGAATGGAACATGGAAACTTTGTGACATGGCTGAAAACAGGATTGCAGAGAAAGAGGTGGGAATGAAACCAAGTGACCTCAGTCTGCCGAAATGTGTACAATGCTTCACTTTCAACAGATCTCTCTCAAACGCAAGGTTAAGCAAATAGTTCCAAGGATTCCTGAACTTTTGTTTGCTAGTAGATGAAGGCCGTTTTTCTTTTCTGTCACGATCAATCAAGGTTACAGTGACTCTGCCTTCAAAAGCACAGCTTCTGCCACATTTATGTATGAATTCTGCTCTCATTGATGGTGTTCTAGGACATCGATGTGGCTTTTGCTCATATTGCCAGTTACTGCATAATGGCCACTGGAATCCACACCCAAGTCTTCCCATAGATATTCAAACCAATTGAAGACCAGCTCTACACAAGGGATGAGGAACCTGTGGTCCTCCAGATGTCACTGGACTCCCATCATCCCTCACCATTAGCCATGCTGCATGGGGCTGATCAAAGCTGGAGCCCAGAATACCTAGAGCAGAGCTTTCCAAACTTTTCATGTTGGTGACGCACTTTTTAGACATGCATCATTTTGCAGCACAGTAATTCAGTTTTACTAGCAAACTAACCCCTTTCCAGGCCTGGGAGGAGTGCGGGGAGCATTTGCCTGATATACCTACAAACTGCAGCTGACACACTAACATGTCACGACACAGTTTGGAAAGCTCTGATCTAGAGGGCCACAGGTTTGTTACCCAGGGTCTACATTCATGCCCATAAATTCCTTTCCTATTATCACCCTCAGCTAAAGTCTCCTGTGCTCTCAAATGATGCCACCCATTTTCTTTGCTCTTTCTTGAACATATGAAGCTACTTTATTCAGGAGAAGAGCAATAAATCAATGGCCAAGCATGTTTCCCACAAGAAAGCTTCAAGTTCAAGCTCCAGCATCTCCAGGTAGGCTAAGAATGGCATCTGCTTAGCTAGATAGCCCAATAGTCTGCCTCATTATAATCTAATTTATGTTATACCGAGTCAGACCATTGAGTATATATACTGTCCACAGTGACTGACAATGGTTTCCCAAAGCAAAGTCTCAGGTAGAATTCTTTACCAGGACTGCAGTATGAGGTTGTTTCTACTAGAAATTATGAGGATTTCAATTCCGTGTGCAAAAAATATGCCCTATCACTGAGTTTATAATAGCCCCGTATGCCTCAAACTCTTCCCAGAAGATCTATGTGATGTCACCAATCTTCCTCAAAAGCCACCTTCTCTATGAAGCATTAGATTGCAATGTTGGTATAAAACCTTACACAAAATTCAGACGGAAATTCTCAGGTGTCAAAAAAGGTTATTTATGTATGCCACTACTGCAGCCCATTTTCTGTTAGCCCAAAAATGGAAAACGAGCAAGGTCTCATCTGAAGAAGAATAGCAACTTAAACTAATGGAATATGCGCAGCTTGCAGATAGAAAAAGAGAACAAGAAGAACATACGTTTAAAGAAGACTGGAAAATGTTATTGAATATATGGGGGGGGGGGAATTGTGTACATTTGAAAACATTGGCAGTATTAAGATAAATTCAACAGTGTAAACAAGATTTGATGGATGTAATAATGGAATACTGAATGGTTTAGTTTATGTAAAATATGCAGGGATTTGTGATATGCAAAATGAACCACGGAAAGAGAAGAAGGAAAGTCATTGACATTTTAAGGTTGTTTAAATGAATATTCTAAATTGTAAAACAGAAAAATTAATATAAATTATTCACACACAAAATAAAATAAAACCTTATACATACCTTTGTTTATGGGTTAGATCTTCAAACATGGTGAGATTAAGGACTGTCTGTGGTTTGTTTTATTGCCTGGATGCTTTGCATTAGGTTAGACAGCTAGACTGTCAGAGAAGCAAACAGAAGCTTTCCCTTTGAAAACAAAGAAGCCAGAAGTCATCTGAATCTGCCGCTAGCTCTAATTGGATCTCACATATCCCTTGTAAGGCAAATAAATTGAAGCACAGAAAAATGTAGTAGCCCTTATATGAGCAAAGCTAGAGAGTAATTTTAGAAACTTCGAAATTAGATGGTAAGTTATTGCTATGATTAAGCAAGGCATAATTTGTCAGTGTTGTAAATTGAAACCCACATCTTTTATATATCCTTTACTTTTAACCTATTAACCTTTTAACCTATTAAAAAATAATCACTTCATCAATGAGGACTTCTGGCTCGTATTGCTTGTTTCATCACTGTCCCTATTAAATGGAATTGGATCCTGTCTTACGTAATAGCCAGTGTTTCCAAATCCATATGAAAAGCAGGTGATGATACCTTGTTTTAAATATATATTGTTTTCCAGTGCTATAGAGTAGAGATAGCATGGGAAGAAACTTAGGTGTCAACTGCCTCTCACATTTAGTCCATCCCACAATCCATTACTGTGGTTTTGGTAGCCTCAAGATTGGCCTTTCAGCTGGCACCATTTTCTGGCAGGGGTAGGTTCCTCAGTCCTCTCCTTGCAATATCCTGCCCTCAGTTGGGAAGACACACAACACACATCTGCACACTGCCAATGTGTTGGACAAATTTGCTCCTGACTCACTGCTTAGATTCCCAGTATGCTGGCTTGAGAGGGAGAATCACGAGCTGTCACATTAGCTTCTGATGATGATGTCATTGAAAAGTTGGTGGAAACGTCCCTCAGAGAATGTTGGGTTTATACCTTAATACAGTCACAAGCTGAACTGTATTAAAGTAGCATTGCTGAGGTGAAAAAATATTTGGTGGGAGTGGGATGAGAGGAAACCCTTTAATTAGGTGTTGAATTCAGGAAAATAAGGTCAGGCAACTACAGCTCCCATCCAGCAAGCTTGGTCAATGATCAGGTAGAGTAGAAGTTGTAGTCTGACAACATCTGGGGACCCAATGGTGCAGTGGAGGAACACTGCACTGGAACATATTTTCAATCCTTTCCTATTTACCTAGCAGTCCTTCCACAGCACCCATTTGCAGAGTTGCCATCTTCTCAAGTTGATTGAGGAAGCATCTTCTCAAATCGTGGGGAGTCAGGGGGCAGAGTCAAATGCCCTCTGAACACTGAGGGGGTCCAGCCCCCTCAAAAAATTGAGGGGCCTGAAACTGCCTCAGCCCCTAGGAGCTGGCACCAATGCCCCTTTGATTTCTCTCATTTCCCGTGTGTGTGTGTGTGTGTGTGTGTGTGTCTGTGTGTGTATCACTTCCCCAGCAAAGGGCCTTCAAAGCACTTATCTGGCTAGAAACATGAAATAGAATTTAAGAATCTACCGGTACATTAAAAACAAGCAATAAGTAGACAAGCATTTTAGAAGTCAGAGCAGAAGAAGAAGCAAGTCACAGCAACTCAGCTATCTGTAGGTGTGTTGCATCAAATGAGTGTGCATTCTCTGTATCTCGGTAGTGGAGGCTGGTGCCATGGTAAATGAAATTTAGTCCACAAGATCTGCTCCTGCTTACCCACACTAAAGCTTTATTCATTTCAACACCTTGATTTTTTTTGGTGCTCAGAATAATTTCATTGTTTACTATTGTCAAACAAGTGGGAATAAGGAATCCTTGCCTCTCTACTTCAAGCCACCCAGAGATCTACTTGTAGATCAAGATCTATCTTCTGCCTGCCCCTAAACTATTGCATGTATACAATACTAAGGCAGAAGTGTGCAGGACAAGCCCATCCATTCTTCATAACTTTGATATGAATGGTCATAGTTAATACACAATCTAAGCTTCTATAGGTTTTCTTCACCCCACTGCTCTAGAGACTGTGCTGGCAGCACCAGGTCCAGCCTTTCCACTGACTCTTTTCCCCATCCAAGCCAAGGATATATTCCTCTGACCTTGCCAGGCAACAGCACTCCCCCAGTTAGAAAGACGCATGCCACATACACTCATGCCAGTAACTTGCACAACTTACTCTTGACAGTTCTGCTGACTTCTTGCCTATGTCCCCAGTACACTGTGCTTGATCCCTGGAGAGGAAGAAATATGAGCACTCACTTTAGCTCCATATTATGTAATTGTGAAAAGCTGATGATAGATCTACTTTAAAACAGCTAACCCCGCTGAATGTAATGGGAATTACTTCTGTACATGCATGTATAAGATTGCACGGTCACTTCCCCAACCTGGTGCCCTCCAGATGTTTAGTGCTACTACTTCAAAGCACAGTTGCGATGGCTGGAGATGACTGGAAATGGAGTCCAAACAAGAAGTTTTAGTCCAAAATATCTGGAAGGCACCAAGTTGGGGGTGGCTGCTATATACACTTACCTGGGAGTAATTCCCATTGAACTGATTGGGACTGGCTTGCCCTGTACAATTTTCATGTGTTGCTTTATGAAGATGACTAAATAATTTACAGTTGAGGGAAGTGTGATTAAGTGGGGGAAGGAATCCCAAAATGTATGTTCAGTTTTCTGTTAGAAAAACTGAAGGCATTTTGGGATAACTAAGCATAAAATCGCTGAATAATTGATGCTTTTGAATTATGGTGCTGGAGGAGACTCTTGAGAGTCCCATGGACTGCAAGAAGATCAAACCTATCCATTCTTAAGGAAATCAGCCCTGAGTGCTCAATGGAAGGACAAGTCCTGAAGCTGAGGTTCCAATACTTTGGCCGCCTCATGAGAAGAAAAGACTCCCTGGAAAAGTCCCTGATGTTGGGAAAGATTGAGGGCACAAGGAGAAGGGGATGACAGAGGATGAGATGGTTGGATAGTGGTCTCGAAGCTACCAGCATGAGTTTGACCAAGCTGCGGGAGGCAGTGGAAGACAGGAGTGCCTGGCGTGCTCTGATCCATGAAGAGCCGGACACGACTAAATGACTAAACAACAACAACAAGCATAAAATGTTTTGCATCAACACCAAAGGCTGGAGTTTGCCTTTTTCATAGCTGCCATGCACAGGGGCAACACGTTTCTTGAGCTCTCCATTATGACCTCAAGGCCTCATTGGCCGGTCACCACCACTTCAGATCCCATGAGCATATATGTGAAATAAAGGGGAAAGGTTTGCCTTGAGATGCATCACTTTACACTTGTTTACATTGACTTTTCTGGTTTCTTTCTCCACAGATTTCTATATTTTATACAATCAGTTTCACAGCCAACGTACATCTCCCAGACAGCTTTTAAACCTACATTGTGTTCTGCTGTAATTTCCAGTAGCTCCTTACAGATTTTTGAGACCAGACCTTTCCCACTTGATCCTAGATTTAATGCTACAGTTTCAGACTGAGTAAGGGATTTGGTGCCCTATGCTTGAATCTGAGAGATCTGAGAGAAATCTGGATCTGGATCTGAGAGAAAATGGTTTAATTGACCTATCTCTACTAAAGATTAAACCTTTTCTCCTTAAAACTCAGAGCTCCGTTGAAAAGTGCTACTCATGTCAATATGAGGGAGGTTCAAGGCTCTACAAGCCCACCTAGTTTTGTGTATGTAGTTCTTAGGTTTTGAGTGTTTTGCTGCTGGTTTCTGCTGGATCATGCATTTGAATAACACACGAGGTCATTTTGTTCAGAGGATATGTAGCTGAAGTTGCTATCTCAGCAAGAGGTGCCTTGAACTTCAATTACCCCTTGGCACAGAGGTTTAATTTGGCAATCACAATTGTTGATCTTTGATTTTTATATATCTATATAAAAAAGCAGCTGTGTCATTTAAGCTTACTTTCAAAAAGTGGAGCAGATAAATAGCTCAGGAAGACACAGAAGGAGGAAGAGGGACTGAGAAGCCCCTTTAAGCATTCTTTGTTGGGGGCACTTTTCTGCCCAGGAAGTTGGAACGGTCACATAGCTAGGAGAACATATGTCCAGGTCATGTGCAAGGGGCAGGAGAGAACAGATCACACAGCTCCTTGACCACAGAATTGGCCTACTGCCATGAGATGGGAAAGATGCTTGTCACAAAATCAAATAATCTAACATTCAGCATTGCTGTCTTTTTATTTTTTAAAAGGTGAAAATTATTCAGTTTTCTTTTATGGTATATAGTTCTCTTTTATGATTTTGAATGACAAGCCTCTTATTCTGAGTCATGTTCATCTTTATTCCAGCTAAACTGGGATCTAATGGCTGGTTTCATTATAATGCAGAGTGGAATGATGTGAAAGAAGATAACAAATCTCTCTGGAGGGTTAATTCACCAATTTGTTTGCATGCACAATATTTTCCATCTTAGAATTATCAATCCAACTGCAAATAAAACTAAGAATAAGCCATTGACAAGACCTCCATAAAACAGTAATAATCCATTGTGTGGCAAGGTCCCAAACCCTCCCAGGAAATGGAATAAAGACACATGAAACAGTATTTTAGGATAATGGGCAAAAAAGGCCACAACTTTATTGGTTACAGAATGTGAGTGGTATTGGCTTAGGCATTGGAAACCACACGACTACTGTATATCTGACTCCTGCCCGTCTGCAGGAGTCTTGGAAGGGTTAATCAACAATAGGGGGAGCCCTGCTGATACAGGGGTGAGTCCTCGGCCGTGGGCAGTTTAAATAGCCTGTGCCACACCCCCGGACCGTCCAGATTGGATGGCCTAAGGAAGACATGGCCAAGGACCATCCAATGGTGCAGGGGCATGGGGAGGGCTTGCTCCCAACCCGCAACATCATCTCCACGGGAACGGGAAATGGCTTTATCAATTAAATGAAACTCCCACAGTTGGGGCACCTGCAGCTACAGACCAGGTAGTCCAAGGTACCATCATACATTTAGGGTTTAAATCAAGGAAGCAGAGGGAAAGTCATCCTGTGTGCTGTTCTCTAAAGCATATGTCTATGAATTGTTTTATTTTTAGGTGGGATAGTTTTAGTCCATTTAAAACTGGCATAAACCTGAATAGCAATGAGAGGAAATAAAATGGGCCATTAGATTTATAGGCATGCAGTTTCTTGGGTTCCTCCCTTTGAGATCATCAAGCACATGCCAGTAATCCAGAGATCGCCCTGCTCCATTGACTGTGCACCCCTGAAAAGTGAGGGATGCCAAACAAGCTCTCTTTATGCTTGGGAAGGTTCAAACCTTTGACTTTGAGGAGGCTCATCGTGACAATACATTTGCCAATCAAGTGGCGGATGAGATATTTAAGCTGCAATTGGGGATTAGGGAAAACTGTAGCCTTCCAATGTTGTTGGACTCTAACTCCCATCATCCCTGACCATTGGCCAGGCTGTCTTGGAGTGATGAGAATTGGAGGCCAGCAACATCGGGACAGGTTCCCAATCCCTGCTTTACACACTTACTTAAGAGTAGGGATGGGAGAGAACTTCAGTTCCCATTCAACGGCAAACCTGTCTAAAGTGCACTTTCCAAAACACTATGTGAAGCAAAACACAGCCACACTTAGAAATTCACACTTCTTTGGATTTTGCAATACAGTTCTCTAGCCAGGTAATGTGTACAAAATGGCCGCTCACCCGGTCAGAAGGTTGCGGTTGTGCAGCAGCCTCACGAAACCCCAGAGGGCCAGATGTCTTCGCCGTGTCAGCCAGCCGTTGGAACACCTCCCTGGCCAACCGCCATCCCGAAGTTCAAATGTGCCCTATCAGGGGCAAGCTGAGGGGTGGAGCCTGGAGGGAGATAAAGGCCAACTGCACAACCCTGCTTAACCCAGCCCTCCACCCTCCATCTGGAGGCTGAAAATGGATATATACCCAATGCTTGAGCCAAAGCCTACCTACATCTGTAATCAATAAAAGCTGCAGACAGAATGTTGCTTTTGGGGGGCACTGTGGGTGTATATGCAAATGAATATACCAAGGTGAACTGTCGGGGTGATATGCTTTGCAAAAATGTGTATCTCAGGCAAAACTGCCTAACAGAAATGTGTGCATTAGGAGAAACCCACACTAAGATGAATTTTTCTTCAAAAAAGAATTTGCAAACTGATGTGGAAATGTGGAGAATGGAATTTAAGATTGAAAAAATAAGAAACAACCATTTTGTTCTGCAAGAAACAAGGAACTCATGTTAAAGTTGATTCATAAATGGTGCTGAACGCCACACAGAGTGTCTTACATGAGTCCTGGTTCCTTGCCAAAGTGTTGGTAGAGGAAGGCAAGCCCTCAGGGTGGACTTGCACATATGGTGGAAATGCCCAGATGCTTTGGGGATACAGTATGCCACGAAACTAGAACTTTTATAACATGCCAGGTGACACCTTCTCCACTCCTTGTTGTATTTACAGAGGATGACACTGCCATGTTGTATAGCAGGGGAAAAAATGAAAGGAAAAACCTTTTTAAAAAAATAATGATGATGATGCAGATGTTTGATGCGGTTACCTGAGTAGATCACTTAATGAAGAAGTTTATTGTGCACCTACACAGAAATTCATCTTTAATCCAAATTTATTTGTTGTGATTAAGTTTTGTCTTTTTTATATTAAAATGTATCTTATTTTCCTGCATATTAAATATCAATAAAAAGTTGTTTAAAATAAGAAAATATGAGAAACGGAGTGAAAGCAACTTTTACAGAGTCTCCCATCCCTACTCAGGAGCAAGCCCCATTGAACTCAAATCTGAATTGACACACACAGGAAGGATTGTGCTGTAACATGCTGATGCTTCCAAAGCCTGCCTGATAAATCCTGCCTCCATCTTCCTCAGTTGCAGTAATTTGTGCACACTGACAGACTTTCTTTATTCTCCTAATTTGCTTGTTGAACTGATATTTCACAGAACCACAGATAACTCCTCCAAAATCTTTAACAGCTGGGGCGAAGATTCAGAGAAGGGGCCCTGTATTCCTACAGTGGGGCAGCCAAGGGCTTACGCAAGTTACTTTAAATGGCCTTCTGGGATTCTGCCTCGCCAGTTCAAGTGAAGTGGCAGACATCCCTCTACGTGTGAGGAGAATCAGCCCTTGCAAGAGGTTGTTTTGTTTTGTTTCCCTCCCTTGCGTCAAGTTCTTTTGAAATCCTTTATTGGTTGGCCGTCATACGTTGTGGAGTCCATGTTACATCCCTAGAGGTTGTGCTCCCCCAACATACAGCAGTTCTCCCAACCAAGGCTCATATCCCCGAGTCTCCTGACATGGTCCCCCAGTCCTACAAAATATAATGCTTTGCTCTATTCTAGTATTTGAGGCTGATGCTTTACCACATCGCCTCAGCTAGACACTGTGGCTACAAAAACATAAAATAATCTATACAAGGCCTTAGGGACTCCTCCTCTGGAACAGAAATATTATTATTTTTTAGTTAAAGAAGGCTTAGGAGCAGCGTGATCAATCCTTTTCTGTGACTGGTTGCTACTGGGAAACCCTGGAGCCTCTTAAAGCAAACTGTTCATTGTCCATGTGAAACTGAAGTTCGTACATTAGGTAAGTGCTCTCTCACTGCAACAGCTGGTGCAGTGGAATCCTTGGTCAGCTATAAGACTGGAGGGAGTTTTATTTAAGATGTTGACAAACCTGTGAGACATGTTTTGTCAGGACAAGCTACACCTGCTGAAACTGCCCCTTCTGCATGATTGTTAGATGTGCATGAGCCTTCTCCTTTTTTACATCTGGCCACTCTAGTAGCATGGGTGGCACTGTGGGTTAAACCACAGAGCCTAGGACTTGCTGATCAGAAGGTTGGCAGTTCGAATCCCCGCGACGGGGTGAGCTCCTGGTGCTCGGTCCCTGCTCCTGCCAACCTAGCAGTTCGAAAGCACATCAAAGTGCAAGTAGATAAATAGGTACCACTCCAGTGGGAAGGTAAATGGTGTTTCCGTGCGCTGCTCTGGTTCGCCAGAGCGGCTTAGTCATGCTGGCCACATGACCCGGAAGCTGTATGCCGGCTCCCTTGGCCAATAAAGCGAGATGAGCGCCGCAACCCCAGAGTCGGCCACGACTGGACCTAATGGTCAGGGGTCCCTTTACCTTTACTCTAGTAGCAGGAATTGCTCTGCCACAGTCACCAGCCTGCAAACCCCTAGGCTGTTGCATACAATGACAATAACATGCATTATGGTTTCTTCTGAAATGTTTTCTGTGCTTCAACAATGCAGCAATCATTTTGAAACTATGAGGGTCTGGCTCTGTTCAGAATCTGAATGGGAGATTGCCTGAGAACCCTTCTTGAGCTCCCGTGAGAAAAGGTAATGATGCAAATGCAATAGACAAATTACATACTACTTCAAGACCAAGGAAGAAAGTAATGCAGCTCAAAAGAGACATTCTGTCCATTAACACTCTGTCCAAACCATACTCATGGGTTTTTTGGAATTTAGGTGTTCGTGTGGTGAGCTTCCTTCTCGCGGTCATCACACCATCCCAACATTGCATTTTCATATGTGATGATGGCCTTAAAATGAAGCCATTCAGATGTCAAAATGAAGACACAGCAGCTGTATTGGGTTTTTTACACAGTCCTCCATTAGGTAGCTGGTGAATTGCAGCAGATGTACTGGGGGACAGAGCAAAAAGTTGTATTTAACATAGCACTAAGGTGAACGTTCCATCAGTGCAGGGATTTTTCCTTGTGCAGCAGAATGTCCTCACTCTGTGTACCCCCTAGATCTGTTCTAGGAGTTCCCCCAACCCTCTAGAACAGATTTGGGGGTGGTGTGGGACATGCTTGGGAGAGGGGGGAAATCACATTGCAGTAGTGAAAATCCTAGCACAATAATTTAGTTGAATATCACCCAAAGGCAACAACTGGTTTTATATAATCATGCTGTAGTATGGGACACACCAACATAAATAGAGAGCTGCCGTATATCAAGTCAGACCATTGGTCCATCCAGTTCCATGTAGTCTATACTGACTGTCAGTGGCTCTCTACAGTTTCAGTTATGGCGTCTTTCCCAGCCCAAATGGGAGATGCTGGCAATTGAAGCTGGGAACTTCTGCATGCAAAGCATATGTTCTTCCCCTGAATTACGACTCTTCCCTATGTGTTGTGCACAAAGACCTACAGCTGGCACCACAAGCGGAATAGCGTGGAAATGCTGGTAAATAATGTGGCCAAACTACGCCTTTGTTTCACCCAAAATATTTGGATTCCGCCTTGGAGAATGATGCTATACAGCGATCCAAAATGCAAATGCAGTAGACAAAATACATACAACTTCAGGACCAAGGAAGAAAAAATGCAACTCAAAAGAGACATTCAATATAGCCCACTGCTGTCACGAGCCCCAGAGCATGGATGAAATGCCATAAAATGGTAAAGAGGTAATCCATAACACGAAGCAACCATAGCTTCCCAAGGCGCTGACGAAGAATGCTTTGAAGCCCCAGCAAAGTATTGAGAGCAAGAATTCTCAATTCAGTGTTGATCATTAATCAGATGGTCCTGGTCCTGTTCCAATTGGATCTGTTTGCTCGATTTTCAACTTAACATGATCTGTTTATACCCACCATCCAATCATTTGCCACACTTGCAAAATTAAGCCAGACTCCTCATTAGCCAAGGACGGAACTTGGCCTTGTAGCCAAAATTTTGCATTTTCGAGACTCATGTCTTCTTTGCTCCAACCTTTGGGCTAGACATCTAGCTGATATATTTAGAAGCAACTTTCCATGAACCCCGACTCAAATGAATCAGTGTGTCCAGTGTTAATGAACTTGGAGAATTACTGCTCAGGAGACAGTTCCACTGGCAATTGCAAAATGGCCTTTTCTTTTCGCTTTTGGAAATTTCACAATTGCCACTTTGACAAACGCCAAGCTAAGAGTCGGTATCTTGCAACACTGCTTATCAGGGCAACTGGAAAACACATCTGCCGCGTCATGCCCTTCATTGAGCCACCATGCTGGGTCGTGGCCCAGAGTTTGTCATGGAATAGCCAAGATAAACAAAGTGAAAGCAGTATCTCTGTATTAGTTAGGACTCATCGTTGCGCTTTGAGAGCCACTTATAAGAATTTAGCAAAAACTTTGCTCTTTCAGCAATCTTTTAAGTTGGTGCTTAAGCTATTGAGTATTATTCATTGGCTGGTATTTAAATTCCCCATTCCCAGAGTTGCTTGTAGTTGCAATTGTACAGAGCTCCAAATGTTTCTCTCCAAATTGGGTGAATGGGTGGTTCAGTGTATGTATGAAGTGATGCACACTTGGGCAAAAATATCCTAACTGCACATGTACATTAATGGGGTGTGAATTGGCAGGGACTGACCAGAAAGGAGAATGTGCTCAAATAATGGCCAGCTCAATAAAAATGTTTGCCCAGTGTGCAGCAGCTGTGAAAGAAGGCAAATCATATATCATTAGCAGTGGGATGAAAAATAAATCTGTCAGTATCCTAATGCTGATATACAAATCTGGTCAATAATGGTCACCACACCTCAAAAAGGATGTTGTAAAGTTTGAAACACTTCAGAAATGGGCTGCCCAAATGATCAGTGGGATAGAGCAACTCCCCAGTGTGGAAAGGTAACAATATTTGGGGCATTTTTGTGGCAAAAAGGCAAGAAAGGTTGGACCTGACTGAGGTATATGTGATTATGCATAATCTGGAGAAAGTGGATTGGGAGAAGTTTTCCTCCCTCTCTCTTAATACTAGAATTAGGGGGTCATCCCATGAAGCTGAACATTGGAAGAGGAAGGTCAGACAAAAGATGATCAGACATATAGTTAAATGATGGTGATTTTCCCCACTAGAGGTAGTAAAGGCCAACAACCTGGATGACTTCAAAAGAGGATTATGCAAATTAATGGAATGTGTAAGGCTATCAATCCCAACAAAACTTCTGGAAAACTTCTGGGCAGCAAGGTCTCTCTCATGCCATTTTCAAGGCACTTAAACTTATCTGTCTACACAGCATAATGTTAAAGTCGATAAGGTTGTGTACCAGATCTGACTGCAAACCCAACCAAACTGAATGGATTCAGGTCAACCAGGGATATCTTCTGGAATGGCTCTCCTAACATGAACCCTTAGATCATCACCTGAGCCCCTTCTCTGGATCCTTCCTCTGAGGGAGCTTTTGAGGCCTTTTTAGTTGTGGCTCCCCATCTATGGAATGCCCTCTGCAGTGAGGTCCATCTGCTGCCTTCAGTGGCATATTTTCAGTGTCAGGTAATGACTTTCCCCCCAGGCCTTTGACAGACTGAGTGGAGTTTGCCTTGCTATGTTGTTAGTGTGTTGCCAAAGAATCTTATCACAGTTATGGTGGGTGGCTGTTTTCTGTTATATAGAAAGAGCGCAGGAGAAGATGACAGTAGCCCGAGAGATTCCATGAGCCTCTCCAGCGAATCGGAAGATTCACAGAAGGGGGCGCCGGTGGCCAGGGCAAGGGGGGCCCCAAGGGGGACACCCCAGAAGCAAGGGGCCAGCGGGGACTCCCAGAGCAGCAGTTGGAAATCAGGACCAGCTTCCCCACCTGAGCGTAGTGGGGGGGAGGAGTCCCAGGTATCGGGGCCAGCGTATTCACCACCAGCGAGAGAAGATGAGTCTGGATTGACCACGCCTCCATCGGAGAGTGGGGGAACGGTCAAGAGGAAGGTTGCCGGTTGGGCGCGCGCGCCAAGTTCAAATGTACAGGCGAGCGGCACAGCAGGTAGCCCGGATACGGAGCCAGGTCCTAAAGCCCTCCGGAAAGAGGGGCAAGACTCAGGGGGGTCAGCGTCAGAAGAGTCCAGAAAGGATGAAACCCCAGCGGGCAGGAGGGCCCAGAGGAGGAAGGAGCTAAGGAAGAGGTGGAGCAAGGCTAGAGTCTTAAACTGGTGTGGAAGGGGAGGAGATTCAGACGGAGCTTCGCCGGTCTAGGGTTTAAGACGTAGAGCTGCACGCTGCGGCTTTGAAATGGAAACTGTACGTCAATAAAGACTTTTGTACATAACTACAGCCGGGCATTGGTCCTCTGTGAGCTGGGACCTAGGGGCGGCTCTGACATATATATATATTCCAGGGGTGCCAACTTGAATAAAATGTCAGAACAGGAAATGATTTATTCACTAGGTGTTGGGGAGTAGAAATGTAGACCATTATTAGTAGCAGTATTCCTGTTATTATTGTTGTTTTATTTGGGTAATGGCTGCTTGCTAAATACAATAAGCCAAACTGAGCTGAACGGTGATTTGAGGGAGGGATGTTGACATAAATAAAAGCATTTGGTTTCCCCATGATCATTCTGTGAGTGCTGCCTGGGAAAGCAAGGAACTTAGAAGAGCGGGAGGCTACTGGCATCCTTCCCAATCACTTCCCAAACAAGTAATTAAAACCAATACTTAATCCACTTCTTTTCATTCCTGTTTTTCCTCCCCCTCCCTGTCCCGTTTGTGTTAGTTGGGTTTTTTATTTTGCAAATATTTAGGAGAGTTCAGTATAAGGTCACCCTACTTCTGTGCTTTCTTGGTTCACTTGCAGAGCTTTCTCTGTGATCGATTTGTTCCTTTCTGTTTTCCAACAAACAATAACCTGCTCCTGCTGCCAGTGGCAGAGCAGGCCGATCTGGCGCCTGGGGCAGCGCGCGTGCCCTGCACCCTACAGCTGGGCAAGAGGCGGCGGGCGGGCGGACCGTTTGGGGCAGCATGGAGCCTGTGGGTGCCCAAGCCACCATGTCACTCCCCACTGTGAGTGCCACCCAGCATTTTGTCACCACCTCGGTGGGAACACCCGGGGCGGTCCACACCTACCCCACACCCCTTGCAACACCTCTGGCTGCTGCATGTTATTTGTTATTCATTTCCAGTTGCTGTTTTTTCCTCTCCTGGCTTTCATTGGCTTGTTCGGAGTCTCAAACTCCTCTCTTCAGTTTAAAGATGCCAAAGATTTCATTACGCTCAATTCTTGCTGTCCAGTATTATCAATATTTTTATTACAATTTTCTCTGCTTCGCCCCTCTAAGTTTGATTCTTCTCCTGCCCTTCAGATAAACCTGGTCCCTTTAGTAAGTTTCCAGTTGCATAACCAATTGCTACTCAGTTTACCAGAGGCACCTTCCTCAGGTTTCAGACTGAGTGCTCAGAAAGCACTTCGGGGGAGCTTCAGTGATTTCGGTTTAGCCCAGCCCAAAATGGCAACATCTGTCTTTGTGGGAGAACCACGGCACCTGTCATTCTGAAAGTTGGCAGGCATCATCCCTTCAGAAGGGGCAACCATGCCTCCAAATAGCAGCCAATTCTGGAAGAAAATGCAGTTGCTCAGCTAAGTAATGTGCGCAAAAATGCATGTGCCAGGGTAAAGTGTGCCTATAAATGTGTATATTACAGAAAACAGCATACAAAATGCATTCTGTTAGGGGGAGTCACTTTGAGGGGAGATGCATATATCAGGGGAAAATGAATTAAAATGTGTATATTAGGAGAAATTCTCACTAAAATGCTTGTGACGTGCATGAATTCTTTTTTTAAAAAAAATTGCAGACCAATGTGGAAATGTGGATAACTGAACTTAAGATTGGTAAAATGAGAAACTGAAGGAAACCAAGATTGACAGATTCACTCACCCCTGCTCTTGGCTCACCACAGTTTCAGTCCCCTTCATGCATACAGTGCAAAGAGGGTGTTGTCTACACCACAGTAAATCAGTCATCCAGCACATCTTTTCTTTATATTCCAGCACACATATATTCTTTATATGTGTGAGAGAATTAATCCTGCATTCAGAACCTAGAGAGATCCTACTATTGGTACAAAGTGTCTCTAACAACCACACTGGGAGCACTTCCTTCCTCTTAGTACATTTCAGGGATCTGGACTCGCTCCATAATCCAGAAATCACTTACTGTCAGAATGCGCAGTGGAGCATGAAGCACCGAGAGTTCCCACTTTACAGCAATAAAGCTGCAGTGTGCTCACAGCATATTTACTGCTGATTCTCTTTTTTTCTATCCTTCCTGAAGCTCCATCAATGACCCCTGAAACACTGACAGTCAAAGAGACAGGTCTCTAACAGGGTGGCCTTCCCTGAGCAAGCATAAGCAGCCACAAGCTTGCAGAGTCGGAGTGCGCCTGGAGAACTTTAACCCTTGGATTCCTGCAATTGTACCTGGTTTGCCCTGCATATCCTTCAGAAGCAGCGTGCTGTCAGTACTTAACAACTCAGTAGGTTTTAGCTCCACTTGACATTTCTACATGCCATGTAGAACATTGTGTCTATTGACATAGTGTCTGTTGACGGGGGGGGGGGGGGGGAGGCACTAACTTGCACTTGTTTTTGCATCCTATGAGCACATTTAAACATCCAGTTTTACAGTTCTGGGAAAGTGTGGGTTCTACATGGAAACATCTCAGCAAAAGGCAGTGGAAGCTCTTCCCAAGTACCCTGAGTCCATGGTAGAGCATGCGTGTTGCATGCAGAAGGTTTCAGGTTCAGTCCCTGCATCTTTCTGGGGGCAAGGATCAGGTTGTACATGGCAGGTAAGACCTCTCCTCGAGACCCTAGAACAGGCATGTAGAACCTTTGGCTCTCTCCAAATGTGGTTGGACTACAACTTCCATCATCCCTGCCCTTTGGCCATACTGGCTGATGGGAGGTGGAGGGCCAGAGGAACCCCACAACTGCATTTGGAAGGTAGGAGGACCATTTTCAACCAGAAGGCTGCATTCCCTTCTCCAGAAACTTCAGAAAGACACATGTCAGAAGTGAGCTGGTACAAAGGTTAAAAAGAAGGTGTAAAAATGGATGTGACTTTTACCTTTGCATGCCAGCCATTCATACATTACAGCAGGGTTTCCCAGACTCCAGCTGTTTTTGGACTACAACCATCATCCCTGGCTAGCAGGACCAGTAGTCAGGGATGATGGGAACAGTAGTCCAAAAACAGCTGAAGACCTAAGTTTGGGAAACTGTGTTAGAGGTATCTGCGTCCACCCATCTCTCCATCCTGCATACAGGCAAGCAAGAGAATTGGCTTTGTACACACTATACCTTTAAGCACATTTGAAGCACATTTCACCCCTCAAAGAATTCTGGTTGCCCACCACAAAGATACAAGTCCTAGCAACCCTTAAGGAACAGCAGTACCCAGAATTCTTTGAGTGGGGGGAATGGGTTTCCTGTGTGCTTTAAATACATAATATGTACACTATATGTTTTGATCCTCAACCTAGTATTCAGCAATGACAAATGTCCTTGAGCCAGCTTCAAATCCAAGACTCACGGCACAGAGAGGAGGTGCACATTTTTACTAGATTCTGCATTACTGCTTAGAAATCAGGCGGTTTCTGTGGTTTCTTTCCTTCCTCATATTGACACCATTGCGTGTTTTTCTAAGTAGGAACGGCCACTCCATGTGTCCCTTTTGGCACGATATTGAACAAGTTGTCCCTCGACTCGTGGCATTCTCTGAATTTGCTGCAAAACAAGGCCTCCCCCCAATTGTAAAAGAACGTTCAGAAACAAGGGCATTTTACATAACACCTTTTCTGCTAGAACAGGCTTTGAAAACTGCACAGGGATGATGTTTCAAGGGCTCTCTTATTAGGGTATATTGTGCTGAAGAAGAGGATGAAGCAGCACCTTCTCTTTCTGGAACCTCTTCCTCTTTTCCTAGAAATAAGCCAAGTCACATGCACTTGTTTTGCTGCTCTTCAGGAATTCCAGTTCCTACTTTGGATGGATTGTAAACAAGAAACCTGATCCCTCCGAGGACATAAACAGAGAGGGAACAAGATGTCCATAGAAAGATACTGGAGTGGTTTCAAACACCACACTGCTTTGTATTTGCATATGCCATAATTTCATACCCAGTTGCATTCCTAAATGCCTTGCAGAGAGGGGAGGGAGGGAGAGGCAGGGCTGGAGGAGAAAGAGCCTTCAAAGCAGAAGACAGAGATTGCTTTCCCAGGCACTGCAAATGAATGGTGTGTGTCTCCGCTTGTGCCTTTAAGAACATGTGTACATACATTTCTGCAGGCATAACATCTCTGTCAATGCTGCTGCAAAGGTTATGTATTTTATCTGAACTGTCCTTCCACAGTTGACAGTTCCACAGCACTTGACAAAACGAGAAGCAAAGCAATAACGTACAACATCAAACCCAAATGTGGCAGAAAGAGGAACGGGTGAAAACACAGTAGGTACAAACAGATTACAAAGCAAGGGCAGGAAAATGAAAAGGTCTTTGTATGGAGTCAAAATGGAACCAGAGTAGGCACAAAGCTCCTTTGGAAAAGCCTTCTGTACCCAGACAAGCTAGTGAAACAGTTTCAGCAGGGGCACAATATGGCCCCTCACCCCCAATTCTTGTTAGCAGCATATGAGCACTGCTTTTTCCTGATTTTCACAGCAGGGAGTCCAACTATTGCATTTTTGTGGTTCAATTCCAGTTCAATTTCACCTGCACCTCAAGTAGAATAATAGAATTGTAGAGTTGGGAGGGACCCAGAGGATCATCTAGTCCAACCCCCCCTGCCCAATGTGGGGTTCAAACCCACAACACTGATATTAAGAGCCACATGCTCCACTTTCTTTCTGATTCAGGCCAATTAAGATTCAGTCACCAAGTCACATTGTACTGATCATTTGCACAAATCTTGACCTGGCCTTGGCTAACAGAAAACAGACACAGAACTCACGCTAACTAGGTAAGCCTGTGTACCTAGATAAGAATTTACAGTGCTTAAATATTGTTCCAAAATGGATTGTGTTCAGGTTAACATGTCTTCATTTACCTGTGACTTTCTGCTCTTGACCTTCATTAGCAGGCCAATAATGTGAAGTCATGTTTTGATTCAACTTGTGGCCCTCTTCAGGCCGTAGACTTTCTAATGTGGCCCCCATGTGCCAGAAGGTTGGGGACCATCACAAATGTAGTACAGAATGATTTGATTCCAGCACGCTTCTAAACCTTTGGCATGTTATTTGGCTGTTGCTGATCATTTGCACATCAGAGCTTAGCTGACACACAACCAGTTTTTCAAAGGGTATCAGTCTGTGTAAAGACATTGCATAACTGACCTTGCAGCAGGCCCTCGCTGATGCAGAAACAAGGAATATTCTCTCTCTCTCTCTCTCTCTCTCTCTCTCTCTCTGGGATGAGTTTCAAGTTCCAGGGGAAAACATATAGGCAGTTTGTACTAAATGCCTCGAAACCACAGGAATTCTGGGTGGGTCTTCTTGTTTTGGGAGCCCTGCCAATGTATTATGGTATGGAGTGCACTGTGCGGGATCAAATTTTCTAGACTACAGTCTGGTGGCAAGAGTCATATAACAACAAACAATTAACATCTAATGTTCCTGTAACTTCATATTGATGGTGGGTTTTTTTACATGGATTTGTTGTACATGGGGGACGCGGGTGGCGCTGTGGGTAAAACCTCAGTGCCTAGGACGTGCTGATCGTATGGTCGGTGGTTCAAATCCCCGCGGCGGGGTGAGCTCCCATCTTTTGGTCCTAGCCCCTGCCCACCTAGCAGTTCGAAAGCACCCCTAAGCGCAAGTAGATAAATAGGTACTGCTTTATAGCGGGAAGGTAAATGGTATTTCCGTGTGCTGCGCTGGTGCTGGCTCGCCAGAGCAGCTTTGTCACACTGGCCACGTGACCCAGACGTGTCTGCGGACAGCGCTGCCCCGGCCTCTTAAGTGAGATGGGCGCACAACCCTAGAGTCGGACACGACTGGCCCGTACGGGCAGGGGTACCTTTACCTTTTACATTGTTGTACATGTTTTCATTATAGAAACTTTAAATCATGGCTGAGAAGCTGAGAAGGCCTGGGAGAACAGTGAAATTTAGGAGCAAGAATGGAAAACTCTTTGGCACACCAAGCTTATGGAATAATAGTGCTAGACAGAAGCTCTCATACAATTCTTGCATTGCTGTTGTGCCATGTTTATGTGGCAAAGCTCCCTGCCACAGGGGAAACGTTTGTAACAATAATATATGGTTGAATGGACAGACAATGTAATTGCAAGGTAAAGGTAAAGGGACCCCTGATCATTAGGTCCAGTCGTGGCCGACTCTGGGGTTGCGGCTCTCATCTCGCTTTATTGGCCAAGGGAGCCGGCGTACAGCTTCCGGGTCATGTGGCTAGCATGACTAAGCCGCTTCTGGCGAAACCAGAACAGCGCACGGAAACGCCGTTTACCTTCCCGCATGAGTGGTACCTATTTATCTACTTGCATTTTGACGTGCTTTCGAACTGCTAGGTTGGCAGAAGCAGGGACCGAGCAACGGGAGCTCACACCGTCGCGGGGATTCGAACTGCTGACCTTCTGATCGGCAAGCCCTAGGCTATGTGGTTTAATGCTGCTAGTCCTCAAGTAGGTAAGGAAAGGAACCATATCATCTGCACATCTTACAGGGCCAACCCAAGATATTTTGCTGCTTGAGGCAAAGGACAAAATGCTCTTCCTGTTCCACATATAGAAGGCAACTGGATTGGCAGCTGAATCTCAGTTCAGCACTGGCATCTGAGGAGAGCAGGCTGGTTTAGGGGTTGCAGAACAACCTTGGGGGCAGGAGAGAAATCTGATTTAGTTTACACTGAAAAGCAAATCTTTCCAGTTTGCACTTTCTGAAACAAACCAAAACACAGCCATCCTTCTAAATTTGCAGCTACCCTAATGGACATTTCCTTCCATCCCTAAGAGCAGGTCATGTAGCACACCCAGTTCTATCTCCTCCAACACCTCACCATTGCTCTCTGTCCACCTGAGGCGATTGCCTATTATGTCTAATAGTAGGGCCAAGCGCTGTGCAACACCTCCTGGTATGAATTTAGCACAGCTTCAGCCCTATACTCTTGGCCACCCATGGTGGACTTTCGACCCTGAAGCAATGCTGCAGCAAAGATTCTAGCCTCCACAGTGGGTGAGTGGGAAGCTTTATGCTGCATATGCATTGTCCCATGCTAGTATGATCTCTCAATGATACAACTGTACACCTTTTTCTGGCACGCTCACATTTGCCCTTCAGAGCAGTGCTAGATCACTGGAGCTGATTGCGCCGATAAAGTTGTGATGGATGCTGATGCAACACTGCTGAGTTAAGACATCTGGGAGTGGTTAATTGCCTCCCCTTCCCATCTGGACCATTATTTTTCTCTGTACCAAGAATGTGCTCTGCACTTTTTTTGCAGCTCCAGTTCATTCTTTCAGTTGGTGCTAGCATCAAGATATTTGGGGGAATGACACCATCATTTTTGATTGCTCAAACAACAGTCATGGAAAGCAGACTTTCCAAACACTGACAGACAAGCCAGGAGAAAAGGCTGAAGTGTTAGATTCTTTTTGGTTACATTTCTATTTAAATAGATGCTTTCTCTCCACCTTCAGTACTACCTATCGCCGATGAAGAACACATTTGTTAGTAGCAGGCTGAATACTTGGATGGACGGGCAGATCAGTCTGTTTCTTTTCCCTGTCCATTTCTCATCTGTTCACTCCTACACTCATAGCATCCCATTTCCACAACAATCCACAATCAGAAAACCATCAGGTTACGTTCTTAAGATCTGCCCTCCTGATCCAAATGTCTGACCCTCATCTTCAACCTTCCCCATTCCTTGAATCTATTTACAAACACACACATGTATGCATATCATATCCTACACATTTACGTGTATAAAGCCTTCAAAGAAGTAAGAACCCATACCGAAAGGTGCTGAGATGTGTGTGCATATAGTCACAGCATGGTTCTATTGAATGAAGAGCTCTTGAGCATGTTTGTCTCAGCTCAGGGACTAAGCCCTCAAGGTTAAGTACTGAAGGAGAAGGATTCTGAACAGTGCTGCTATATTCTTTCACTCTGTCAGATGCCAGTGAATTCTCCAGTCCCTTCTCAATATCTAATACATTGCACAGGGCCATTTCTTACAGAGTATACAGTCATACCTCAGGTTGAAGTAGCTTCGGGTTGAGCGTTTTCGGGTTGCACTCCACGGTGACCCGGAAGTAACAGAATGCATTACTTCCGGGTTTCGCAGCTCACGCCTGCGCAGACACTCAAAATGACGTGACATGCATGTGTGGAAGCAGCAAATCGTGACACGTGCAGCCGAGCAGACGTGGGCTGCATTCGCTTCAGGATGTGAACGGAGCTCTGGAATGGATCCCGTTCGCATCCAGAGGTACCACTGTATATACATTGTGGGAGTTTCTGTGTGAAAGTGTGAATGGGCGTGAGTCAGATATTTTTGAAAAATAGCAATATATTGAAATCATTGGAGGAGTTTATCAGCTTTCCTAGATTTGGAGTTGGGAACTATGGTCTGGTGGGCCTTCCCCAAGCCCAAAGGCCAACTATGGATAGGTTGGTGGAAGCACTGACATATCAGTCACCTGATGTCATGATGATGTCAGGAGCCTGATAGGTGTGAGTTTCTGACCCTTGTCAAAGTTGACCTCTTGGGTGGGGGAAGCTTCTCTTTCAACAGCTGACTCTCTCATAACACTAAGTCTTGTAGGCATCCAGTGAGGATGAATGTTGGAAGAGTCAGGTCAGATAAAAGAAAGTATGTTTCCCCCAGCCATAAGTTAAATTATGTATCTTGCTCTCAGGGGAAGCAGCAATAGCCACCAGCATAGACAGCTTTAAGAGGGTTAGACAAATGTTAGTTGCTGGAAACCACAGGAGAGGAGAGGGCTCTTGTGCTTGGGTCCTGTTTACAGATTTGCCATGAGCATTTGGTTGGCCATTGTGAGAACAAGATGCTGGACTAGATGGGCCATTGGTCTGACTCAGCAGACTCTTCTTAAATTCTTCTTACCTCTTCACATACTCCCAAACTGGTGAGTATTCGATTGCATCTTAAATCCCCTTGAACTCTGAAGGACTTTCTTCTGAGTAAAAATGCTTAGGATCACACTGCGCAAGAGTCAGTACTCTTGGAAACAGCTTTCTAACTTAAACATCTAGTTGCCATGGATATTTTTTATTTCTTCTTTGTGAAGCCAAGCATATATCAGGAGTGGCTGGTGCAAAATGTAGGAGTTGCTGATGGGCGGAAGGGAGATGTTAGAGCCAAAGTTAAGCATTCTATAATCCAGCTGATTTGGAGCGAGTGAAACATGTCCCTTTGTAATCGACAGGACTTAAGAGTGCTTAACTTTGACTGCATTGTATATGAAGCAAAAACAAGGCTGAACTGAGAAAGCAAAATTTAGGCTCTGGAGCAAAGCTGGAAAAGTATGCAGTGTTTGTTTAAAGAATTATATGGTGTTTCAAGTCTCGTTGAAGATATCAAACAATGCAGCAGAAAACTGGCAGCAATTCAAGCAGGTGTTTGACTTGTTCATGAAAGCATGTGGTCGTAATGGAAAAAATGTGTACAAAATATGGTTGTATTTTAAACTGTAGCTGGCCCTGCAAGATGTAATTGCTTTGAGATCATTTTCATGAGGCTGCTAAGAATTTGTATTGGCATGTTTGCGTGTGTAGCTTTTGGTACAGCCTGTTCTTCTAAGCCCTTATGTGTTGTTGGTGCAGCAAATATTAAAGATCCGATTGTAAGATCATCAGCAGAGGAAGAAAAGTGATGTTTTTAAGGAGAAAAGGGGACCATTATTTGTTAAAAGTTAATGAGGCATTTGAACATGTGGAATTCCATTCAGGAAACTTGATCAATAGGCAGAGTGTTGGAACTGAAACCATAGATCAAATTTTCAACTGTGACAATCTTACACATTCTTTATCGGAGATCAAATTGCATTTGCCACTAGTAAAAAAAATTGTGTGTGTGTTGTGCAAGAATTTAATCTGAATTTGGAAAAGGCATTCAGAATCTGTCAGGTTACAGGGCTGAGTCAGCAAGGTTTCAGATCTATGAAGCAAAAGAGGTGACTACCAATGAGTCATGAGTGAAGCTTGCAGTGTCTGTAAACCTGGGACCTTGGAGGGTGTCATCTTGGAGGGTGTCATCTTGAGTATTTGTGTGCTTCAGCCCTCAAGAGTCTGTTCCAGACATTTGCTTAGGTCACCGTTCTAAAAGGTGTATGCAAATTAAGTCACCAACACAACAAAGTACACTAAAATGATGCATTTAATAAAATGTAACAATAACATTGCAAATTGCCACGGGAGTGGCAGTGATGGCGATGATCAGTAGCATCATGTGATTAAATTTCCAGAACTCACGTGGGGAACCATTTCAACCAAAGCAGTTGATCACATGGAGCTGCTTCCCTGAAAAATTACGTTCTAGTGTCCTTGAGAGGTTGGTGGTGTATGTTTCACAAGCCACATTTTATGTGTCGTCATCCCCATGCAACACCAGTGTAAATGTGGTGTGCTTGTCTGCTGCCATCAAGTGTGCACCGCTGCATCTGATAAATCACATACCATCAACTCAAAGGAATACTGCTGCTGATAGGTTGTTGTTTTCCCCCAAACACACATACTGTGTACTGCACATTGTTTCAGCTCATCTTTAGAGCACACACCAATGAATGTGAATCTGGAGGTAAGTATAAAACGCTTCAAAACCTCTCTTCATTTTGTATCACTATAAAGTTCATAGATAAAAGTGTGACTGAAATGGTAAGACAAGAAATAGCCCCTCATCGTGAAAAAGCTTTTCCTTCCTAAGATATGACAGGAGTGGGGGAATAAACTTTTATAGCAAGATTGGGGAACCTCAAGCCTGGGAGGGGAAGGGGGATGTGACCTCCAGACCTCTCTATCTGGCCCTTGGGAGTCCCCCTACACCACACACTCTACTGAGCCAGACCCTTACCATCCCTGCTTTTTCCCCGGGCTGGAATGCATCAGATAATGCTTCTTGCTAGCCTGGTTACAAGACAGAGAGGGGTGCTTGCATTTGTGTACATAATAGCCCTGTTGTACAAAGGTAAAATTGTTTCTTTAGCGGACTTCCGGTTTTGGTCGCGGACAGTGAGGAAGCGCGGAGAGCCCAGCTCGGGTTTTCCGATCATCGTGGAGGCTTGGGGGAGACGCAAGGGCTCTGCGCACTCCAAAAATCCCAGGGGGAGACCCTTGGGGGATAGGCTACCCAGCAGCGTGGGAGCGGTACCGCCGTCTGTTTGGGTCGTTTCCTTGAGAGAGGACGCGAGGACGACGGGGCCGTGAGTGCAAATGGGAGAAGACCGACTTCACGATGAGAAGCCTCTAGCTTCAACTGGAGAAAGCGATGAGCTTCCATAAAGACAAGAATGGTTTCCCCAGTGTTTACTGCCTCTGTATAAATGGAAGATTTTGGCTTAAAGCTGGGAGAATCCTGGATGCTTTTGGATTTTTATTTGGTATCCACCTGGTGGACGAGTCAAAATGGCGCAGATACAAAGTTGCAGGAATGAGAAAGGAAGCCTTTGTTAATCCGACTGAGTGAGTACAAACCGAGAACCCACGGCAACAGAATTGAGGGAACTTTAAGGGGATACTGTGGGAAATTCTACGCAAAACCACAAGTGATAATGAGGATGCCAACTGGAAGCTTACATTGTTTAGCTTTTAATTAGACTCGCTTACGTTGTTTTCCCTCTCCTGCTTCTGGCTTCTCTGCCCTCCACTTGGGGGACTTTAAAACTTTAAAACTTTAAAGAGGGTGAAGAAATGGTCGAAACCTTCTGGCGAAGGCTTTAGAAGTGAAGGTCGAGTTAACTGGCGAACAAAGATAATTAAGG
Organism: Podarcis gaigeae; assembly: GCF_964106915.1. Taxonomy (NCBI): domain Eukaryota; kingdom Metazoa; phylum Chordata; class Lepidosauria; order Squamata; family Lacertidae; genus Podarcis; species Podarcis gaigeae. Next base: position 88,111,244 of record NC_139679.1, read on the forward strand.
ACCCTCGGAGGAGACGCTCTCTGTGGAGATATTATTAAGGAGGCATATATATTTGCCCCCTTTCCCTTGTTTTATTCTTCCGTGTCCGGTTTGGGTTTATTGAGTCCGTCAGTTGCCCCCTAAGCATAGTTTGTTAATTCACGCCAACTTGCTAGATACTGTTTCCCGGTGGTTTGGACATTGTAGTGTACCCTATGGGGGACTCTATCTGATCTGAGCCGTGCTAAAATAAATGTTATATTGCTAAGACCTCACTGCGGGTCGACATACTCCTCACCACCGCGACGACGGAGCGAATCGATGCAGCTAATAGAACTACCGAGAACTCCCGAGATTCGAGTTAAGGAGGACCCTTTGGTGGAGTACTGATCAGGGACTCTTCACTGACCAGGGACTCCGCACTGACGTAAACTCCTTTCTATGGACTAAGATATCCTAAGACATTCTTTTCGCGCTTTTACACTGCCTTTTCCCAGATCCTCTGGTTCTCCCCCTCCCACCCCCAATTCCCATGGTAACACCTTTCTTGTTTCTTTGCTCTATTGGAATACCTACTCCTGTTGTTTTGGAAAATTACTAAAAGTATTACTAAATACATTATTCAATGAGAGACAGGAGACCACAGGGATATTAATATTAACGGTATCCCCCATTTTACCCTCTTATTCTCATGGGCCTGCAAGAATAATACTTGAATAATAATTGAGGTGTGTTTAGAGAAAGAGACGGATAGACGGAGCAGAAGGGGATTGGGGGCCCAAAATACGGTCCTCCCACCAGGTGATCGTGAAAGCGGATTTGAAAAAGGACAATCTGAACTTTGTTAATTAATAACTGATTAAGTTACTGAATAACTGATCAAGTGAGAGTGTGAGCCCTTTAAGGGAGAGATTTGGCAATGACGGGGAGAGAAGGGAAAAGGGGAGGAGGGACTCCAGGGGACAGGAAGCTATCACGACAAGAAGAAATTAAAGATCTAGAAATTCTATGGGTAAAAATAAAGGAGGAATTTAAGCAAAATGAATTATATATGGAAAGCAAATTGGGCGAAATGCAGGAGATGATTGATTAAAAAATAGAAGGTGCAGTTGGAGAACTCTCAACTAAGATTCAAGAGCTATCCGCAAAATCCAAAATAATTGAGGAATCTAATAAAAAAATGCAGAAAGAGATGAGGGAACAGAAAAAAGAGTCAGTAAAGATGAAAGAGGATTTGAGAGAATTGAATAAAGCACAGGAGAGGATCTGGGATAACAGCCATGGCAGAACTGCGACAAAAACAGTTTCATTTAAAATTTAGGGGAGTTGGTGAAGAAAGGAATGAGGATATAAAAGGAAAAATGACTAAGGAATTATCTAAGTGGTTGGGACTAAAGGAAGAAGAGATGGCTTCATCTATTGAGAATGCGTTCAGAATAAAGATGAGACCACAACATTTTAAGCTAAATAAATTCCTGGGAGACTGCCTAGTGATTTTTAACTCACTAGAAATGAAAAACTTGATCTTAAAAACGAGCTACCAAAATAAGCTAAAAATTGATGGGAGGCCCATTATTATCTATAAAGAAATACCAATAAGATTGTTACGCAAAAGAGAAGGGTACAGACAAGTGGTAGGCATTTTAAAGAGAAATGACATACAATATAGATGGGAGTTCCCTGAAGGGATCACCTTTTTCTACAAAGATAAAAAATTTAGGTTAATGGACACCCAGGAGGTTGAGAAGTTTTTGAGAAGATATGAGAAGGAGCTTGGTAGGGTAGAGAATAGGTTAAAGGCTAGGGAGGAAGATGAGGAGGAGGGGAGGGGGAGAGGGAGGGAGAGGTCGGGAAAAGAAGAGATGGAAGTTGAAGAAGAAAGTGAAGAGGATGAAGCCGCGGTGGGAGAGGTGGCGGCAGAAGAGGAGGAGTTCCTAGGGGGTAAAGGTCCCAGATTATAAATTCGCCAATCCGACTAGAGTGTGTATTACAGCTAAGAGTTAAACAATAGCTTTAACACTGAAATTTTTATCGTGGAATGTGAACGGGCTGAATGAGAAACTTAAAAGGAATAAAATCGAGAAGGCTTTGAAAAATAAGAATTATGACGTAATATGCTTTCAAGAGACCCATATAGCCAAAAAACATGAACACATCTTGGTAAATAAAAAACTAGGGGTAGAATTTATTAACTCTGAGGTAAATAAAAAAAAAGGAGTAGCGGTATATGTTAAAGAAAAATGGGATCCAGTACTAATATGTAAGGATGAAGAGGGGAGAATTTTGGGAATACAACTCAACTTCCAGGGGGGGAAAATTAACGTTGTAACGGTTTATGCCCCTAACACAAATAAAGCCGAGTTTTTTGGAAAGTTAGAACAAATCTTGCTAGAATTAGAAGATCATAAACTAATTCTGCTTGGGGACATGAACGGCGTACCAGTACCGGATCTGGATAGAAGTGCAACGAAGGGGAAACTGAACCAAGGGAAGCTCCCAAGATCTTTTAACAATCTTGAGGAGAACCTAGATTTAATAGATATATGGAGACATAAAAACCCCGCAATAAAGCAGTTTACACATTTTTCAGAACCCCACCAGAGTTGGGGTAGAATTGACCAGATCTGGGTGTCAAGAACACTATCGATAAGAGTAACAAAATGTGAAATACAACCCAGGACCCTATCAGACCATTGTCCAATAGCTCTAGAAATAAAAAAAGAAACATCAGGCCCGCGCAGGTGGAGGATGAATGAATACCTATTTGAAATTGAGGAAGTGATAGAAAAGGCCAAAAATACCCTGAAGAACTATTTTGACTTAAATCTGAATAAGGACACTCCCATTGACATAGTCTGGGACGCTGGTAAGGCAGTCCTAAGGGGCCTCTTGATACAACAAAACAATTATAGAAGGAAAGTAAGAGAACAAAAGAAAGAAGAGATTCTTACCCAGTTAAAAGACTGTGAGAAAAAATTGGTAATAAGACCGGGAGATGAAAGGATCAAACAAACCGTTAAGGTGTTGCAGGCACAATACTCCGCACTATTAAACCAAGAGGTAGAATGGAAAGTCAAGTTTATGAAGCAGAAATACTTTGAGTCAGCGAACAAGACGGGGAAACTACTAGCGTAGCAGCTAAGAAAAAGCAAAAAGCAAAATGTGATCAATAAATTAATAATGGATGATAAGATAATAGAAGATCCAGATGAAATAGAAAGTAGGTTTACCCAATTCTATGAAAAGTTGTATGAGAAAGGAGAAGAAGAAATTGTAGAAATAGAAAAATATTTGGATAAAGGTGGAGTGGAATGCCTAACTGAGGAAGACAGAATATATTTAAATAAGAAGATTACAGTAGATGAGGTTAAGGAGGCCATTAAGAAAATGAAACCCAGGAAAGCACCTGGTCCGGATGGCTTATCCACTAAATATTATAAAATCCTTGGAGATCATATAGCCCCAGTACTCAGTGACGTTATTAATAACATCTTTCAAGGAGGGAGGATCCCCGATTCATGGAAAGAGGCACATATTACATTAATTCCAAAAACGGAAACCGAGAAAACGGATATAAGAAACTATAGACCGATTTCCCTGCTTAATAACGATTACAAGATCTTTGCAGATATCATGGCGAATAGGCTTAAGAACTACTTAAAGAGATCTATTCACAAAGACCAAGTGGGATTCCTCCCTAACAGGCAGCTGAAAGACAATGTTAGGCATATATTGAACATCATCGAATACCTAGATATGAGGATAGACATTCCGGCGGCGTTGATTTTCATTGACGCCGAAAAGGCCTTTGATAATGTCTCTTGGCTTTTTTTACTACAGTGCATGAAAACAGTAGGAATAGAAGGCCCCTTCTTGGAAGGCATAAAGGCAATATACTCAGGTCAAAGGGCCAAGCTGATCATTAATAATAATCTTACCAGCTCCTTTATGATCACGAAGGGCACAAGACAAGGTTGCCCACTGTCCCCCCTTCTATTTATCATGGTTTTAGAGATAATCGCAAATAAAATAAGGGAGTCATCAGGAATAAGGGGGATAAGAATTGGAGAAAAGGAGTATAAACTAAAGGCGTATGCCGACGACCTGGTTCTGTCTTTAGAGGAACCAATGGACAGTGTTATCAATGTATTAAAGATTCTAGAGGAATTTGGCAAACTGTCAGGGTTCAAATTAAATAAGAAAAAAACCAAAATCTTAGTGAAGAATCTGGAAGAAGATGTAAAGAATCAGCTGGAGCAAATGACAGGTATTAAGGTAGTGAAAAAGGTGAAGTACCTGGGAATATGGATTTCCACAAAAAATATAAATTTAGTAGAAGATAACTATACCAGGGTTTGGAAAGAAATCAAGAAAGATCTAGACATCTGGAATAGGTTGAAATTATCATGGACAGGAAGGATGGCCGCGATCAAGATGAGTATTTTACCAAGACTACTATTTTTATTCCAGAACATCCCCGTAATTAGAGGAACAACATGTTTCAAGAACTGGCAAAAAAATTTGGCGAAATTCATATGGCAGGGGAAAAGGGCTAGAATTAAATTCAAACTCCTGACGGATGTAAGAGAAAGAGGGGGCTTTGCAGTCCCAGATTTGAGGCTCTACTATGATGCAGCATGCCTTTGCTGGATAAAGGATTGGGCCACCCTAAAAAATTCAGACTTATTGGATCTAGAGGGCTTTAATGCCAGGTTTGGCTGGCACGCCTATTTATGGCAGGATAAAGGGAAAGCCCACAAAAGCTTCTCTAACCATATTATTAGAGGTTCGTTACTTGAGGCATGGAAGAGGAATAAAAAATTGATTGAAAGAGGCACGCCCTGGTGGCTCTCCCCAATTGACATTATAACATTAAAAAAATCAAACCAGATAGGGGAAAGATGGACATACGAAGATCTTCTAGTTAAAACAGAGGGAGGCTGGAAGGTTAGACCTTATGAAGAGCTGAAGGGGAAGTTAAATGGTTGGATACAATACCACCAGATTAATGCACTGTGGCTCGAACACAAAAAATCAGGGATGAGTGAAAAAAAGTTGAGATATCAGGTGGAAATCCTGGAAAGTAATACCAAACTCCTCTCTAAAATGTATAAACAACTGCTGGCCTGGGAAACTAAGGACGAAGAAGTGAAGGGAGTGATGGTTAAATGGGCCAGAGACCTGGGACACAATCTAGAATATGAGAGATGGCAGAAACTTTGGAAGAGGGGTATGAAGTTTACAGCATGTGCTGCCCTCCGAGAAAATTTAGAAAAAATGATGTATCGCTGGTACATCACCCCGGCAAGACTGGGGAAGATGTACAAAACCGGAAGCAGCACCTGCTGGAGATGTAAAAATAAGGTAGGAAACTTCTTTCATATGTGGTGGACCTGTGATGTGGTGAAAGGATTCTGGGGACAAATCTATGATGAGCTAAAGAAAATATTGAAATATAATTTCCCCAAAACACCGGAGGCGTTTCTCTTAGGTATGGTGGGAGAGGAGATCAAAAGCGAGGACCAAACTTTCTTTCAATACGCCACGGTGGCGGCCAGGATTCTATTGGCGCAAAATTGGAAAACGCCCAACACCCCCACGATCAAAGAGTGGCAGATGAGATTGTTTCAATACATAGAGCTAGCGAGACTGACACAAAGAATTAGGCATCAAAATAATGCTAAATTAAAAAATGACTGGAACAAATTTTTAAGTTATATTGAAGTTAATTTGGGAATTACCAAAGTAACAGTGGATGGAATTTAATACCCGCAACGTACAGACCATAGTATTGGCAGCATATAACTGCAGAAAGACCTTAAGAGTTTTTAATCTAAACCGGGTTGGATGGAGGTCAAGTGTTTGTAAATGTGTGTGAAATGAGGTAACTGTATTCTGTTTTTTTTTCTGTTCTTCTCTTTTTCTTTTTACTTTTTTCTTTTCTTTTCTTTATTTTGCTTTTGTCTTTTAATGCTGTTGTTGCTCTTTTTTATGTCTATTTGTTGTTTAATGTATTTTGTAAAAGTTTAATAAACAGATATTTTTAAAAAAATTGTGTCTTTAGCACCACCCACTTTGCTTCTGGCCCCACCCACCACTGAGATTTGGACTCCAAGTGGTTGCCAGGAATGGAATGTGGCCCTCAGGAGGTTGTGGGCTCTCCTTCCTTGGAGGTTTTCAAGCAGAGGTTGGATGGCCATCTGTCATAGACACTTTAGCTGAGATTCCTGCAATGCGGGGGATTGTAATAGATGACCCTCAGGGTCCTCTCCAACTTGGCAGTTCTATGATTCTATGAGATATATCTGAATAAAGTTGGGAAACAGTCAACAATACATTTGTACATACTAACCTTCCATTTCCGGTCATGTGCTCATTAACACAGTTTGCAGAGCTGGCAGCCACCCCCTGCTCCAGCTTCAGATCTTCCACAGTTCACCAGAGTCACATGTATCGTTGTTGACTTTGACCTCCAATGTGATGCCACTGAAGCGTGGGCTCATCTCAAGAGACCCATTTCTAGGAAACCGATGTCCTTCACCCTTGGTGCACACTAACAGTGGAGACCTTAACCCTTTCATCAGTGTTGCCCTTATTTACCTGACCTTTAGTAGATGGTATACCGGTATACAGTATTGAGAAGAGTATTGAGCAGACAGAAGATGTGTTGTTGTGGGGTGGGTTTATCTTATTTTTTAAAAAGCAGATTAGTGCAAGTGTACTGCTTGAGCGCTCTGGTTAAAATGAAAATCCTTCTAACCAATTATGGGGTCCAAACAAGACAGCAATGGAGAGTCATGGTTCCAACTCAATGAACTGAGTCAACTGTTCCAGGACAGTGAGTTGTTTAGCGGAACTAAGTAGGAATCAATGTACATTGCTGAGTTTTTTTTCCAGAGGTAAGGAACTTGGTTGCCCAATTCCTATTAATTTTAACTGGGTTAAATGTCCCAGTTCCCTTGTGAAAACATCCGCATAGAAAGCATTTTTTAAAAAGAAAAAAGAGCAATACCGTAGGCCCCCATAGGAACAATTTAATGATACAATGATAGATTAGCATGAGATCGAATCCACTGAGACATCAGTGGCTACAGTTCTACTACAAGTTATACATATGTATGCAAAACTCGCCGCAGCCGAGCAAAACAGGCCAATGAGTGATGAATTTGGCCTCTTTCATTATGCAAGCATTCTGAAAAGGGTTGTGTGGGTCAGCATGTGAAAGCAACGGTGGAGATACGGTAGGCAACACGTATCTGAACAACAGACCCGAAGGTCTTATTTAAAGCTGCAAATTTGCAAAATTATTAACTATGGCTGTAGGAGTTTACGCTAAAGATTGAGAATGTATACATGGGAAAGAGGAAAGAGAAATAAGAGCCTCCTTCTTCTGGGAACCCATTAGAGAAAGGAGGATTTCATCTACAAGCCTGGCCTTTATCTGTTTTTTAAAAAGTTTTACACATTTTGCAATCAGATAAAATATGACAACGGGCAGAAGATTGGTTTTTTCCCCTCCCCCTCCCCTCATATTATCCCAGTGATTAAAAACCAGTTTTGTAGAATTTTTCATGCCATAAAATCACATAGCTAAAAAAGTCCACAAGGCCACCTAACTCAGTACGGTACAGCAAAGTAGGGTGCCTCAGCATCAATGCCAACTTGTAGATTTCTATATGCACTCCTCACTGGCCACTTTTAATGACTACAGGGTGTGACCCAAACCACCATTATATGGAAGTTGATTTCATTTTTTTCCATGCTTGTTTTTCTGCAAGAGGTACACTTATTAAAATTAGACCCATCAGCTCTGACCCGCCATCTTACATGGCCATTTACAGGACTACAGCTAACTGCATTTCACACATTGTTTTGCACTTCTTTCCCCTCAATGATGGCGATAAAGATACAGAATCCCATATCTTTTCCCCAGTGGGTGGGAAAAGTAGCTGAGGCGAGGGGTAATTTTGAGAAATGGTAGGAAAGGATTATGCAGTCTCTCTGCTATTCTTTACTGATGCTTCCATGGTTGCTTTTCAGTGGAGGAAAAAATCCTGTCAAGGTAGAGAAACACACAACTGTATGTAACACAGTTTGGCCTAGAGAATAGCTTTCTTGTCATGACTGCCAAAATGAGCAACCACCGCAAGCCAGCCAAACTATTGGAAATTTCTTGCCACTTAGTTTAAACCACAGTTTTCCCATTTGTCATCCTCACTGGCTTTCTATGTTCATTCAAGAGTGCAGTCCCCCCAAACATATGGTATTACTCTGCCTGGAGCACAATACATTGATTTCTCAATAGCAACTACAGTTACAAAATACCAGCAAAGAACAATGTGTTAAGACACGGAGTGCGAGATGCTCTGCCTTAGCCACCGATTGCACCTTAGTGGGATTTCCCCACCACCACCACGCACTCTCTAAGCCCCATTTACTCACCTTTTTGAGCAATTTCCTTGTCATCAATGATTGCATTCGTTTTTGTAAGAGTTGGAGCTGCAACATTACCTTCCTGATTCCTAATACAGATGTGCCTTCAGCCCTTTTTCTGTATGGTGCTGCGCTCATTGCAACAATGGCAAGGCGGAGGCAGGAGGAGAATATCCCCTGTAATCGAAGCTCTCATAGCTGGACACAGATTCAAAGGGGATGTCAGAAGTGCTAAGCGTGTGCTAATGATGGAGCCAATCCAGAGACCAGTGAATTCACAAGAGGAAGCTCCCACATAATTTGGCCCAAGGTAGTGCTTCATTTTGGCTGGGGGGGGGGGTACTCTGCAGCTTAGTTGACATAAGAGTTGAGAGGCCTTGTCACCATGACCGTTGCCTTTGTGTTCAAGTCACTGGTCACTATATTTGAAGTTTGGAAATAATGTTCTTCCTCACTACCCCCCCCACACACATAACATATAATGGTGGTCTTGAGAATTAACACATTTGATGAGAAGCTCTGGGTGCAATGGTACTTGGGTTTGGCTTCCTTTGCTTGAGGGAGCAGTTCTGTACTATTTGCTCTGTTTTAAGAAGCAAAACATTAAAAGCATACATGGAGACACAAAAATATCTATTCCCCGGGCCAGATTTAGGTTTTATGAGGCCCTAAACTACTGAAGGTAATGGGGCCCTTTATATGTCCAGCTGTCCTTTGTCAACAACAAATTGTCACTGTTTTTTGTGTTGAATATATGCTATATGGTAATTTATGGACCAAACAGGTATCTGAAGCCATTTGCACATAACAAAATATGTATTTTATCAGAGTAATTGTTGAACTGAAGTACAATTAAGAAGTATGTTAATAGTGAGATACAATTAAGAAGTATATTAATAGTGAAATAATTATTAAGCTCTAACTGTATGTAGGTTTTATTTTATTTGTTTTTTATCCTATATTTTGGAAGAGTAAATCCAGGGTTTTTTTCCTAGATGCTGTGAAAAACCTTCTATGCAGCACCAAATCCACAATAAACTGCAATGCAGAAGAATCTGACCCCTCAGGAATGTTACTCAGGAGTAAGCTTCACTGAGCTCACCAGGACTTCCTGCTACTGAGTAATCCTGTGCATAGGACTGAAGCCTTATTCTTCACCACATGTACACTCTGTGGCACAACATCTGTCTGAAGGAAGCTCTGTGGCCATTGTCTTCCTATTATTTCAGAGAGTTCTTGCTCTGTTGCCATACATCCAAGCCTGCAAACAGACTTATCTGCCGTGACAATGCAGCAAAAGGATATACTGACACACAGCTTGTCATCAAGGCTGTGCTTCATCAGCAACAGCGAGGGAGTTCAGAGAATGTGACTGGTTTAGCAGGAGGATTGTGCAAGGAAAGTGAGGGCAAAGAACGCATGTGGCAACTTCTCTTTAAGACGATGCAGAAAGCAAAAGGAGAAAGGAAGCGGGAAAGGGAGCTGTTCTAGGAGGTTATATGTGGTGTGTGTTTCAGGGGCAGAGCAACACGCAATCAAGCCACTTCTTGATGAAATACTCTAATAAAGAGGGTAAAGTGCCAGGATGTCCATTCAAGTTGCAATCGCTAGACAATTACTTTTGTGACTCTGTTTATTTTTTTTTTTTGGACAACTGCAGATTTTCTCTATATGGAAGCATTTCTATTTAAGGAACACAAAACCGCAGGTCTCTCCTGCTTGTAGGGAATGATATAATGATCCCCAGTGCTGGTCAGCTTCTTGTAATTGAAGCAACTCTGTATGGCACTGTTAAATCCCAAAGTGTTTATATCTAACACTTCTAACGTTCATGGAAGCTCCTTCAGCTTTATGCTACATCTTCTCATGGTGGTGAACATCCAGTCCCCAATGCTGCAGGTTTCAAAAACGAGAGCAGCCGGGATCAAATTGGCAATTGGGCATTTGTCTCGGGTGTTGACCTTGTGGAAGTCAATAAACAGTTTGCTGATGGGCACTCCTGTTTCTCTTGAATGCCAAGGACGACTGCATAATTTTTTTTGGAGGCTGTTTCTGTCAGCTGGGGTTAAAAGGGGATAAAATGCTCTATGGCTTTCTGATATTAATGGGATATATTTTCCAGGTTTCTTACCATCTCCACAGAATGAGGCAAGCGGGAAGAGAGATAAAGGCATTCAGTTCTCCACATTCATTTGCAATTTTTCACACAAAAAAGTCCTCATGAAAATTCACCAGCATTTTACCCAAATCTGTACTAATACACAATTTTTTGTATACAATTTTGCCTAGGATACAAGCAATTTGCCCTCATAGAATATATTTCTATATGGTACTGTCACTAAAGTGGGCATTTGAAGGGAAGCTTTCCCAACTACACAAATTTTTGTTCACATTTCTGGGTTGAAGCACTGCATTTCAGAAGTCAGAGAAATGCAAATTTAGGATGGTTGTGTTTCAATTAACATATTGGTTCAGCAAGCGTGAATTAGGTAGCTCTGCCTTTAAGTGCAAACTGAGCCAATTTTCTCCCCTTGAAATGTCTTAAGACCGCCCTGCGGCCTACTTTTTCCTTAGCTGCTTCAGCTCCATACCTCAGCTCCCGCCATTGTTTCTCTGGGTCCTGAAGTAACCGAAATGCAGCCTGCAGGTCCCTTCTGATTTGGATCGTCTTCCTAGCTAGGGTCTGTAGAGAGCTATTATGGAATTATGAAGCTTTTATGGAATTCTTTTAGAGAAGGCATTATTCCTGTTTTCTACAATCACATAACTAGCTTTGCGTTGCCTTCTAATTCAACACACATGGAGAATTTTGCACAGTGACAACAAAGTGTGTTTTGTTCTGTGTCACCCGATAAATAATTCGCCATCAGAAGGCTTGGATGCTGTTCTTAGAGTCGAGGATCATTGTTCCGCTCGATTCAGGAAGTTGGCAGCCTTCCTTTTCCTTCTTCCCAAGAGAATTGGGTCACTCGAAACATTGAGTAACAGTCAGCCTAGTACCCCCAACAAGATGTTCACAAAATGACTGGCGGGGAGGGAGAGGAGAGCAGTGGCTTAATTTGCTATTCGGCAAATGTTTACAGACAGCAGCTATTTCTTATTTTTTGCAATAGGTTTGTAACTGTTACTGCTGCATTCCTCCCAGTCTTATCGCTCGTAATCATAACACAATCACTCATGTGATTAGTGCCTGGCTAAACGTCTAGGGTTTTGATGGAGTAATATGTGTAAATATGTGTAAACACCTGTCTGAAGGAGAAGTCTAATCACTGCAGAAGTTGACATGCTGTTACACCGGCTGTTTAACACTATTTAATAGATATGCCTCAAAGTCAAGGCTGAACTGTCAAATCTTCACAGAACCTAGGGTCTCCTAATGCTCCCAAGGAGCTCATCTTAAATCTCAAAGTCAGGCTTATCCACCTAGATCCCCCCCCAATTCCAATCCCTCTCCTTCATCTCAAACAGAAGTGAGTTCTCCCCCGTTCCACTAAACATATGAACAGCTACTGCATATTACATGCATTATGACCTGCATTATTGTATATTTAATATTATATGCACACTGACACATAATATTCTCCAGGTTTCCCAGGGCAAACAGCACATAATCAGATACATGCAAAATGAATACACAGGGTGGTAGCCAATTAAGTTTTACTCAGAGTAGACCCATCGAAATTAATGACCCTCTGAGTAAACCTCTGCTGAATACCACCCACTTCTATTCACATTCTTCTAAAATTACGCAGCAGAAATATGGCACAGCATGGGGCTTGACTCTTTTAGGTGGCTTTTTTTCATACAATTTTGCACATAATTAGTCAGCCTTTTTATCTATAACTGGCAGAGTGACAGATAAAAGCATATAATCAAAATGGAATGGGTGTCAGTGGGTGGTAGCCAGATAATATCAAACAGCATTCAGGTCAAATGGCAACAATAACAGCAGCAGCAACAATATATTCATGTGGCAGCAGGATATCACCAAAAAAAGGTCCAAATGAAATTACCAGGGCAGGGAGTTCCAAAGACTCCCTGATTTAAATGACAAACATAAGTCTGGGTGGGAAAAAAGAGAGGTTTTACTGTGTTTTCATATTTCGTTGATCAGAAACTGACCTCTCCTCTTCGGGGTTGTTGTTTTTAATCAATTATATCTATATCTTTTAAAAACAAACTCCTGTTCATTGTTCTTTGATAGACAATTCGTGATCCTCTGTGATTTGCAGTGCATTTCTAATGTGGCTGTGGATTTCCTCAGTGTGCTGAGTTAGAGGCCGTATTTTGAATAAATCTTTTATCCGAAATGTAGCCTGTTCCACACAGTAGGCATATTCATTAGTATCATTGACAGTATACATAAGACTGGATATACCCTGGTGCTTTAGAACAAGGGTGGCATGATTGGACTTCAGTTCCCATCAACCTCAGCCAAAATGGCTGATGGTTAGGGGTGATGTGTGTTAGTCCATCAACTTCAACACAGAATGCCGCCATGCCTGCTTCAGGTGCTGCTGGTGAACCAACAATTGTGCTCTGTTGCATAACGATATCACAAATGCTAAGTCACTTGGCAAGTATTCTTACTTTTTCTTTTCTTTTTTTTACATCAGACATGCAAGTTAGCATATAGTTTTGTTTGTTTGCATGCCGGCTTGGGCCCCTAGTGAGCCTAGGAGGTGATATTGTGCAACAGTTGCGTTAAAACATCCAGTACATTTCTGATAGCTCTGGCTCTTGTTTGCCAGAACAATTGACTCTGAGCAGAGACACTTATCGGCAAAGGCCTAAAAAAATTAACTTTATTATTTTTCGCTGACTGAACGTCAAGGTCTTCCAGGGCTGCGGTTGCTGTAGCGACACAAGGGCGCACACATTAAATGATCAACATCAATGCCAAAGCTATCAGAGTTGAAATGGCCAAAAGTTAAACGTTAACTTCAATCTTCTGTTTGCTTTAAAAAAAAAAAAAAAAAAAAAAAAAGAGGGAGATTGAGAGAGAGAGTCCAAATTCATTTAGTTATCAATTGCTCGATGGAACCACTTTGGAAAGAGCTGTGGAAAACATGACCATAGGAATTTTTATATGAACGACTAACCGCTGACTATACTACTCAGGTATCTTCTCTGTGACAGTAACCAGATACTGCATGGCAAGGTGCAAAAAATAGCCATAATGGACTGTTATGCAATAAAAATGAAACGTGAGAATTATGACAGCTATGCCCTATAGCACAAGCCGGGGATTTCATAATGTTCTATCTTAGGAGCATTTCTGTGAGGGATTTGAGAATGACAGCTATATGAAGAAACATAATCCCTTCCTTATCTTCTATGGAGGCTTCACATCTTCTCAGGATCAGTTGATTACCTGCAGATCCTGCTAAGCGAAAGGGCATTGCTGATGCTTCCAGCACCATATGGTGTGCATTGCTAGAGCTATATACACGGTAAACAGTTAGGGACACTACCAGCACTGCTATAACCAATGCTAGCACTCCCATAGCACTGTCACAAACTTTATCATGCATACAGCTCCATCAGTGTGCCATACATGGCAAGGTAGCTAACAGGAAAGGGTATAGGTTTATCCTGGGCTTTTTTGCTTACTTAATAATCGAAAGGCCTTTCATCTCCTGATTATCAGGGTTATCATTTGGAGCCAGTTGCAGCCTCATTGCAATGCCATGTAGAAATCCGAACTTCTCCTCATACAAAATCAGGGTCAGCAGCACAGGGCCAAGCGATGCTTGCGCACTGCAGTGTCATGTAGGAATCCAACCCTTAATAAGAGATACATGAAGGTGGTTGGCACCATTTTGAAGGGTGTGTTTTGTAAGCCTCCACACATATGCTGAGTGGTTGCCTGCTTTCTTGTCAAAGACCATCTCTTAGTCAGTACAACGTCCATGGAGATGTCACTCCACGGTATTGTCAAGCTGAGGGCTAAGCCCCATACCACACCTTGACCATAAGGTCTATTTGCGTGTGAAGCTGGGTCCTCACAAAACAAGATAGTGGGTTATTCTCATGTTAGGTTTTGTAGTTGCCTCCTCTGAAGGAGGAGGTTAGTAGTTTATGGGTGCTCCTTGCTCTAGCATTGTCACTGGTAGTGAGGTGAGGTGAGAATATTATCCGGAGAATATTCCCTGCTAGAAAATTCTCCAGAGAACATTCTCCACAAACTGTAAATTCTGTGTCGTCTACACAGCTGCTTTAAATGTACCCACCTCATTAATTGAGAATATTCCCCAAAAGATTATTCTCGAGAATTTAACATCACTAGTCACTGGAAACCCAGGAGGCCTAAGTGACAATACCTGTTTCCATGTACAGCTGGTTCACCAAGGGCTGAAATGGTCTTGTGACACTGGTGCATGATCTCAAGTAACTTCACATTTAGACTACTGCAATGTGTACTGCATAGGGCTACCCTTGCAGACAAGCAACTCACTTAGAGACTTATAAACAGGCCATGCTGGTCTATGGCCATAATAAAGATCTGGATTGGATTGGATTGGATTATAAACAAGCTGGTGGCAGTGCTACCTAAGGGTCAGTACTGTGGATGTTCCCAGATCGTTCCTGACAGTAAGGTCATAAAAACTAGCTTTCCATCAACTCTGATAAAGCAGAACTTTTTGAATTAGTCTGCAAACAATATACAATGCAAAATAATTTGTGGAGAAGCAAGGCTGTGAGACTCAGCTTGGTGCAATTTAGCTTACACTGCTGAGTAAACAGACCAGAGCAAAGGCAAAAGCCAGTTTTCTCAGTGGGCATGAAGGAGACGTGCCTTTTAAGTCAGGTGTCCCCACTTAGAGAAGGAGGGTTGGAAAGTATGCCTATTCCAACCTAACAGTTCAGTCAAGCATTTTTAGGCAGTCTGCTGCCAACGCCCATCAGTTTCAAATCAAGAAAGAAAAGAGAGGTCTTCCTTCTGCTGCTGTGGTACTCTCCTCATGCCCTGTCCATGGTTCTCATTTTAGCACTGCACATCCAACACATTCAGCTTAGCAGCCCGACAAACAGATGTGCCCTTATCAGCTGTTGGCTCTTCCTTTTCTCATAAAACTAGGGAGAAATGTTTAGCTGATAGTTATGAGACCACCCTCCTTCCCAGCGCTAAAACTCTGTTTTACTTGGGTGTTGTTGTTTTTTAAAAGGACATAGCTAGAACCCAGGGCTTCCAAATTTCATATCTCCATCTAGTTAAGACTATTTCATATAGGAAGTATGAAATAATCAGTGGTGCTTTTTGGAAGAAGAACCAAGAAGCAGCCCACTGTTTACAAAGATATCCATTCCTGGAACCCATTTTTTAAAAGAAAGAAAAAGGAGAGAAGTGCCAGGAGTTCAGCACCTCTCCATTCCAAAGAAGCACTAAATATAGAGGGTTTTTTAAAAACTATGTTCACAAATAAAACTAGCTATAACTGGTAAAAAGCCATTATTTATCACCCATGTTCTGATGTGAATGACTGCATTTAAAAGTTCTGTGAATCCTAAATGTTTTACAGGTGAAACACAGATGTGGAATTGTTCACTGGAAATGACTTGCTCTTTGCTCTTTATAACTTGGTCTCCTATTCAGCAAAGCCTCAGACATGCAGTCTAGAAGCAAAAACAAGAACATGACCTCAGCTGTACAGCCTTGGTTTATTTTTTAGAGTAACAGAAGATGTGTAGCCAAGTGCAGCCATCTTCTCTAGCAGACATTTTGACAGTTTTTGTTAGCTCCAGTGGATGCAGGAATTTCTCACAACTCCTCCATCCGCATTTTAGTGCGAATTGTCCCCAATAAACACATTTTTTTAATCTTCAGTTTTAACTAGTGTACACATTTTCCCCAATATAATTCATTTTTGTATGACGGTTTCACTAAAACCTTCATTTTTAATCACACTTCCCCCTAGTGTATGCATTTTTATAAACACTGGTTACTCAGACAGCTGCATCGCAAAATTCGGCAATGTGCAAATTTCGAAGGGTAGCTGGGAGGTGCAAATTTGATAGATTCAGCTTTAAATGTGTGTTGAATCAGATGTCTCCTCCATCCCTATCTCCAACTTAACACCAGAAGCAGCAGCGGAGTCTTAGCGCCTGCTTCTACCTCCCTCTGCATTTTGAAAGCAACCCTCACTCAGCAAACACAAAATATGTTTACTGCAGAAACTTTGCACTTCAACCACTGCACTCAGTGCCCTGCCATGTGTTTGTTCTTTTTATACCTCCACAAGGAACAGATCCTTGCTCTTCTGAGATCGTAGCGGTATAGGGCATTTATTTAAGGCAGATGGAGGGATACTTAAACCCGCTGTCTCATTAGGCTGATTTATTCACTTATTTTTAGATGGGTTGGAAAGACGACATGTGAGCTAGCAGGATCAGGAGGCAAGCCAGAGTGCCATTCATATGTCATGGCCTCGGAGGTGCTAAGGGCTTCCCTATCTGCTGCAGGCAGAGAGAGCTCTGAATTCTGAGCACCTCTAGGCTGGCCACCACGAGCTCCCAACCCCAGGGCCTGCTTTTCGTTGCAACGTGCAACAGAATATTCAGTGAAAATTTGCAATGAAGAGCAGATCATAAATGCTCAAATAATAACAATCACCCCACTGAGTTGATTTCCCAGCTGCGGAAATTGCACCATTTACATGAAGAAGAGTATCAGAAACAGTAGGAAGGGACCTGAATGAGCTCGTCCACACTTTTGCTTGTCCCATGTCAGATGTCAAAGAGGTAAACAACTACCTGACATTTAGAAGACATCTAGAAGACACCTGAAGGCAGCCCTGTTCAGGGAAGTTTTAATGTGTGACATTTTGATGTATTTTTAATGTATTTTTAATATTTGTTGGAAGCCGCCCAGAGTGGCTGACGAAGCCCAGCCAGATGGGCGGGGTACAAATATATTATTATTATTATTATTATTATTATTATTATTATTATGCATGGGTCCGAGAGGTTTCCCCTTGACCCACACTGCTAAAGCATGGGTCCAAGTGGTTTCCCCCCTTCCCTGCTCCTTTCCCATGGAAAACCCACTGTTTAGTGCCAAACTGGAGGATACGTCAATCTGGAGAAAACCTAAATTGCTGTTTGCTCTGATTGAACACTAAAGAGCTATTTTCCCCCGAGGAAGAGCAGCAGGACAAGAGGAAGTGTGGGTGTCTCTGAATGCCAGCTGCTGGGGAGAGTGCTGTTACACTCATGTCCTGCTTACAGGCCTCTCACAGGCATCTGGTTGTCCACCGTGACAATAGTATGCTGGACTAGATGGCCCATTGACTTGATTTAGCAGGACCTTCATATATTCCTTGTTTCAGAATGCCTGTTGCAAGACTGCCTGGTTAGAGCAGCATCCCTGCAATCCCTCTAGGAATGTGGGAGCTGCTTTTATGGGCCAGATCAAATGTCCATGCGCTCTGTCCTGGACCCTGAGCACTTCCAGGCAAACTGTTTACTGAGCATTCGTCCTGATTTAGCTGTCACTGACCCTGTCACCCTCCAACTTGTGGAGGTTGACAGGGTGGAGGGGATTCTCTTTCTCATTCTCCCTGCTTCCAAGCTCATTTTACACATGAGTATGACGCCTGAATATGATTTTACTAGAGAATAAGCTACACTGGACACAGTGGTACCTAAAGCGCCTTTGGGCTATCACAACTTTCGGGCGGGAGTAAACTGTAATACAGGGAAATACAGGTTGTGCAATTAAAGGTGATTTGGAGCTCTTGCGCAACAAACCCACTTCCCCAGAAGATCTGACTTTTTGCTTGAAGGAAAGGGACAGGGAAATGCAATGTCATCTCAGCAAACGAATCAGAACGGATTCTCAATAAACAGGTCATCTGGAAGCAACATTAGTTCAAAGAATAGTGCTGGATTCACCACTAATGACTGTTATTTTTTCTTTATCTTGATTGTTTCGTGGGTTTATATATACCCTGCCTTTTTAAAAGTCTTATCAGGTTTTTAAAATAAAAGTACATTTTTATAGAAGTATTTCATAGAATGCCAATGAGAATAAAAGCAACAATGAAACACATATATAATTAAAATAGCGCAGCTAAAAGGATTTTTAAAAGCCGGTCAGTATATACATAGTTGTTTTTTTGGGGGGTTAATAAAAAAAATCAAATCATAAAAGGCTTTTCCAACTATTAAATAAGTTTTCAAAGTGTGCTTCAAAGCACACAGAGAGGGGAACAGTTTCCCCAGGGAAATGGTTATGAACAATTAAGTGCATGAGTGTAAGAAGTATACATTCCAAAGGCAAAAAAAATCCCTTTGCTTGAAAACAAACAAGCATAGGGCAACTATTTGACCCGTGCTGTTGAAATTGCTATAATTATAAGGTACAAAAAAGGAACCACAAAAATGTTCTTAAAATACAGTGGCGGTTCCTCCCCTACCCTGGATTTAAACTTGGAGATTTTCAAGAATGGATGTTTAAACCCAAGACACTCACAGCCAAGAAGAAAGCTATTCTGTCTCGTTTGATCTGGTTATCAGCAGCAGAGTATCACAGTAGTACGGTAAGTGTGCATTCCATTTACATACTATAACTAATACTAGTCATTGACAGATACTCCCTCCAGGAACTTGTGTAATTCTTTAAAAACAGTCTAAGCTAGTAGCCAACCAAGGGTGCCAACTTGAATAAAATATGGGGAGCCCAAGTCAGCCCCATCCTAAATAAATGGTCACAAGACGCAGTCCATGCACACCAGTTGAATGACAATGGACCGACAATGTCGGGGAGCTGAAGGGACCTTGGCCCCTAGGAATTGGCTCCTATGTAGCCAAATGAAGCTATGTGTGAATTCTGTGTGTTGGTGATGGGGAATCACTTCAGTCTAAGAGCTACATCCCCTTCTGGGTAACATTCTGGGGGCACCTGCCAGTGGGGCCAGGACAAGAGTCAAGAGTGGGTGGAACAGTACATGTGAACTGCATTCTTATTGTTAGTTGTTTTGCAAAAGTAAACTCAAAGAGACTTACAATCTCATGCAAAAAAAAACACAAATATAAAGCAAAATCCTGCTGTTATGGTAAGGCAGGCCCTGGACCAAACTCCTACCCTGGTTGCATTCACTCAGCCAGCAATCAAAGCCTAACCCATGCAACAAGGAGAACAAACACTCTGACCTGCAGTCAGATATTCCACAGGTGAAACAACTGCTGCAGTGTAAAGCACACACACTTGCTGGCTGGGAGAACAGACCAGGCAAGGGCCGGGATGGTTCAAAGCCAGCCCCTCCCTGCTTCTCTGTGGGTCGGGCCCCCTGGCAGCTCTGCTATTTAATATCTACATGATATATCTGGTGCTATTTAACATCTACATCAAGCCATTAGGAGTGGTCAGTCGTAAAGTACCACGGGTATTCGGATGACACTCAGCTCTATTTCTTCATAACATCTGGATCAGGAAACTGTACTGTACAATCCCTGGGCCGCTTCCTGGATGCAGTGGTGAAATGGATGAGGAAAAACAAGCTGAGGTTGAACCTTGGCAAAATGGAGGCACTGTGGGTAAATAGTCCGGTGTCCCAGAAATTGATCAGTTGCCTACACAGAAGGTGGCCTAACACATCCTACCCACTAGAGAACACAATATCCAAGACCAGGGGTCAGCAAACTTTTTCATCAGGGGGCTGGTCCACTGTCCCTCAGACCTTGTGGGGACGACGACTATATTTTGAAGGGGGGGGGATGAATGAATTCCTATGCCCCACAAATAACCCAGAGATGCATTTTAAATAAAAGCACACATTCTACCCATGTAAAAACATGCTGATTCCCAGATCGTCCGTGGGCTGGATTTAGAAGGTGATTGGGCTGGATCTGGCCCCCAGGCCTTAGTTTGCCTACCCATGTCCAAGACTCTCCAAGTTAAAGGCCAAAAGATTGGCTGAAAAGAAACATTTTGCATGGCTCCAGGCATGCCTCCCCAGGGAAAACATCCCATAAATGGGAAGCTACTACTGAAAAGGCCCAGTCTCATGTTGCCACCCTCTGCACCTCCCTCAGAGACATTTCATATGATATTATTCATATTATTTTACAGAGCCTAACTGCCCTAGACCTAACTGATCTGCTTGCACCTATTCTTACAAGTCACAGAACAGCCTATCACCACTTCTTGACAAGGCAGCACATTGCAGTAATCCAGCCTAGATGTTACTGAGCCACATGTGACAGTGACCACATTAGCCTTCAGGCTCCTGAATGGTACAATGAGAGCCAGTATGGTGTAGTGGTTAAGAGCGGTGGACTCTTAATCTGGTGAACTGGGTTTGCTTCCCCACTCCTCCACATGCAGCTGCTGGGTGACCTTGGGCTAGTCATACTTCTCTGAAGTGTCTCAGCCTCACTCACCTCACAGAGTGTTTGTTGTGGGGGAGGAAGGGAAAGGAGATTGTTAGTCACTTTGAGACTCCTTAAGGGGAGTGAAAGGCAGGATATCAAGTCCAAACTACTCCTCCTCCTCCTCCTCCTCCTCCTCCTCCTCCTCCTCTTCTTCTTCTTCTTCTTCTTCTTCTTCTTCTTCTTCAAGCATGTCCTTGAAGCCAGCCTGACATTACATGGAGAGCCAGTGTCAAGAAGATAAAGTGGACACACACCCCTAATTACACTGGGCACATTCCCTCTATGATTGTTAGTTGTAAAGGTTGGTAGATGAACAATTGGACATGCAAGTGATTCTGTGTAACTCATAGAAAAATATGGCCAATTCCTCTGGATACAGTAGTTAGTGTAAGTGCTATGCAGGACGGCTCAGAGCTGCGGTTCCCCCTTCCCCAAATTGCTCTCCAGAGAGGCGTGATCATTAGCCTTTTTGGCACCAGAGTTCCTGTATCTTTTAAGGTGAAAGAGGATTTAAATGGTCCACATTGCTTGCTGTCATTATTACTATTACGCTATTGAAGCAAGCCAATCTGCATAGGGGATTTGAGCCAAATAAGTCCAACAGCCAACAAAACAAAGCATTACATACATCTCTCGCCTGGAAGTTGCTTTTATTTATGTTATTGGAAGTTGTCAGGGTGATGTCTGGGCTCGAGCCCCAAGGTGGAAAAATCTGGAGGTTGCTACACAGTGGATCTCTTTCCAGTTGGGTGGACTCACGCCTGTTATGCTGAACTGCAGGCTGGGTTGCCTCACAACACCACACATGTTTGGAAAGAGACGGAGGGTTGTCTGGTGCCCTGTGCTTCATGGTGCCAAGGGCACCAGCCATCGCTCTTCATGAGGAGAAAATAGATGATGGCTTTTCATAAGAAAAACTTAAGTCAACCCTGCCCACTTTTCAAATGGGCACATAATATTTTGGGTTCCCTTGGTACCAGAACAGAGTAATGGATAGTATGTTAAAAGCACATGTTCTTATGTCCTTATAAGAAGAGGCCTGCTGGGTTATACAAAAGGCCTATCATGCTTCCTGTTCCCCACAGTGGACCAACAGTTGCCTCTGAGAGTGGCTGGGGAAACCCAACCAGATGTGTGGGGTATAAATAATAAATTATTATTTTATTTTTATTGATATTATTATTTGAGAAGTCTTTAAGCAGATGAAGGCAATAGTCCTCCACCACTGTTGACCCAGAGAGTGGTATTCCGTAGTAGTATATTGCCTCTGAGGTTCCGTAACCACCAAGGCTAGGAGCAATTGGTAGAGTAGAGATGAAATGTGATGTGAGAGACATAGGTTGATAACTCAGACCAGTCACTTGTTCACAGAGTGGCTCCAAACAAGCTGAGGTCTCTGTGCCTTGTTTCCATATTTTTAAGCATGAGGTCCAAGTCCATGCTTCCAGTGAAGAAGAAGAAGAATTTTATTATTTATACCTTGACAGCCGAAACAGCATCTTTTGCTAGAGAACTAGCACAGTCATTTCCCTAGCCTAGAGAAAGTGAAAACTTTTAAAGGAAGGTTAGGCACATTTACAAAAGATAGGCCTAGCAGTGAGCGTTAGCCATAAAAGTTAAAAATGGAAGGCCCCTCTTTAGAAGCTATAGACCTCTGAGTATCAGAAGCCAAAGGGTATAGTCATTACTGTGGTGTCTTTATGGAGGTGGGGGAGCTTTCTCACAATCTTGGATGGCCACCACTGAAAGTAGATGATGTTCTCACTCACTAAAAACCTTTGATGGTTCCCGTCCTATACAAAATTCAGCACTACACATAAGCATTGAATCCATTGCCAGTCCGGTGGCTCCTTTGGAACATATGAAAGAGAGCCAGTGTAGTGGTTAGACTCTAGGAAGCCAAAGTTCAAATTCCCTCTCAGCCATGAAGCTCACTGCATGATCTTAAGCCAGTCACTGCCTCTCAGCCTAACCAACTTCACAGGGGTGTCGTGGGGATTATAAACAAGGAGGGGGAGAACCATGTTCACCACCTTGATCTCCTTGGAGAACAAGGTAGGATAAAAATACAATAAATGCAATAAATAAGATGTTCCACAAGGCCTTTCTCTGAGCATAATGAAAGCGGAATTGAAACTCTACCTGAATTTTCAGTTCTCATACAGCCTTTGGGTTATTGCTTTAATTCTTAAATCACACAGAGCCACCATCTGCCTTGTTTACTGGGCAGTTTGCCAGATCAATAAATAAACTAATAAATAAACACATGCTTTATTGTTTATCCTAAGAAACTCACGGCCAACTGGCAAGCTGCTGCATTCTGCAGGCCCCTTTGGAGTGGAAAAGTTGTTCAAACTGGACTTCAAATGCAGCAAACACACCAAATCCCAATTCAGATCTAGGTTCTGCTTCTCAAAGTTGCTTCCAGTGAAATGCCTGCCAGCTGAATCTTTCACTGAGAAGAAGTCACACTTGTACGAGCACTCTACTTGTCTGAGCAGTGCGATGTCAAAACCATAAACTCACAAAAATCTCAGTTTCCCCTCTCACTCTCTGCAAAGGAAAAAAGGGCCTCCGCAATCCACAGCAAAGCTGTATTGAAAGGAGGGAGGTTGGTTATTTAGCAGCCACCCCCACATCTAGTGGAATAAAATTCCATTTCTTAGTTACACACTGCGTGAAAAAGTTGAATAATCTAGTATTAGGTTGATTAAATGCAGTGTGGGCACCAAACCTCTGTGTTTCAGGCATAACAGTTTCAGCAGCAATGATCCCTCAAAAGACCCCTTTTGACCCCTACTCAGTACCTCTCCTCTTTCCTTAAAAAAAATATTAATCAAAATTGTATTATTATTATTCAGGTTTTTCTATCTAGTTTGCATAGGGTATTGTTTTGGTTTGTGTTATATCCCCAACATTCTCTTCAACCATTAAACCATTTATCCCACTGAAGAAAGAAAGTAGGTTAATTGCACATAATTTGCTTGTCACAAATCTCTGTTGACCAACTGCAGTCTTTAAGCCTTACAGTCAAATCCTGTGGTCTGCTATGGATGATGAAAAATAAGATCTGTGTAATATTACACATATCAAAAAATGCCACAGATATTGTATTGGTGCAGCAGCCTAGAATGGTGAAATTGAGTTTGTGCAATTGCAGTGTGAACCATTGCAAAAGGGAGCTTATAGTCTTCACAGAGTCTCCACAGAGGATTGTAGTAGGCACACAAATGGGAGCATTGTTCTATGCACAAACACTATGTGAAATAGCTACCTTTCTAGGCATTGCCGTAGATCCCATCCCATTCACAGGCCTGGATAGAGAAATGGGACGTCATCAGAAAAGCGGGAACTGAGAAGCACATGAAACAAGAGGACAAGTCTGCAAGACCGATTGTGAACCATTAAATGATAACCTGGAACCCTACAGATATTGTGACAAGTTTCTTTCAAAACTGAACAGCAGCTTACCACATCGGGGTTATTTTCTGTGGTGTAAAAAAGCTCCAAAAGGAACATTCACTCCACGCATGCATGCACAGGTGATATTTTTGGAGCTCAGCCATAATCAAGCTGCAAAAATGCCACACTAGTAAATCAATTTAAATTGTGCGTTTCTAAACTATCCTGTCACATAAAGCAATGCCCCAGAATCTTTCCTTGAAAATGATAAATGCGTACTTTTCTGTGAAAAACCTGTAATTTACAGACAAAACAATTGGTTCTAATGGACTGAACATTATTCTTATTAACAAAACAAAGCTACATTGTATTATAATAGCAGACATTAGTCTCACAAGGAATTGGGGGGGGGGACTATTAAAGAAGAGGGAATAAAGCATCCAAATTTAGCAGTGACTATTCTAAGAACACAGAGGTGCAAAGCATCTGGATAAATCCCAGTGGAGTTTTCTGCTACACAGCTCATCACCAGGACATTTGCAGAAGACTGGAACAGATGGGGTAGCTTATGTGCTGCCCTCTAGCTGTTGACCTCTAAATGGTTAAATCCAGTCAAAGGCAACTATGGGGTGTGGTGCTCATCTCGCTTTTCAAGCCAAGAGAGTTGGTGATTTTCCACAGACAGCTTTCCGGAACATGTGGCTAGCATGACTAAACCACTACTGGCACATGGAGGACCGTGATGAGCGCCAGCACACATGGAAACACCATTTACCTTCCCACCACAGTGGTATCTATTTATCTACTTGCACTGGTGTGCTTTCGAACTGCTAGGTTGACAGGAGCTGAGACAGAGCTGGTATTCGAACTGTTGACCTTCTGTTTGGCAAGCCCAAGAGGTTTATACCACAATGCCACCCATGGCCTGACAGCACATGAGACCACTACTCTGCTGAAGCTAAGAAGATCTTATATACATACCTATATACCTTTTATACATAATTTAGTGTACCCATTCCCAGAGAGTTTGCAACACTCCATGCTACAGAAATGGAAAGGACTTTTAACTTGAGAACTGTGAAACAGATGGAACAGAAAACCAGAAATCCATCCCAGTTCCCAAACAGGGTACTACTCTGCCTAAATAGGTTTATTGGCTCTAAGTTAAATTTTGCCCCTCAACGATTCAGTGATCCACTAAACCTGCTGAAAAGCAGAACCCTTCAAACTAAAAGGACAGAATGTTGAGCATTTTAACATACCCTGTTTAATTCCAGAGGTCTGGGGGAAAATTAATGAATGACTAAATGAACAGGAACAGACCAAATGAGGACCACTTTACAACTAGCTTCCAGAAATAGGAAGCCAACCCTATTCAGATACAGCATCCTATATTAATGGATGACAGTTTCAGTCACTAGATGTAGTGAATGAATGACCACTGCTTCTGTTCTAAAGATGTGTTCTTGAGAGTTTCCAGTTATGCAAAGACAGTAGGCTGGAAATGATTGGCAGACTAAAAAGAAGGATGAGTGAACTAAAAGAGCTTGTCCAGGTGATCAAAACTTGCCTTATCCATCTCCTGTGCCACCTGACATTTTAGCCTTCAGGTGATGGTTGTACACACATCCAGTCTACCTAAAATGGTTTGGGCTGCATCTCCTGAGCACAGAATGCAGACATGTTACCGTGTCCATCATTTATTCTTTTTTAAAAAATGAACAATATTTGCACTCCAAAGCTAGATAGAGAAACCATATAAAGAACTAGATAAAACAAAAGGATTTAAATGAAATCAATAACCCGGTCTTGTTTTATACAGTGTTTGAGGGAGGCAGGGTTCATGAACACAGGTGACCACACAGAATGGGGCAGGCATAAAACCACACTGGAATGCGGTCACATTGTCTAGAGAACTCCACCACACGCCTGCAAACAAACAAAAACCTGAGTCAACAGAGACATGGTCAAATCCTCCTCACCACATGGGTGATTCCTACAACCACCAGGTTCTTCACCCAGTTGAGGGCCCACCACAGGAAGTTCCTGTCTGGTACACAGTCCCTGTATTGGCACATGTCTCCAATTTCAATATGCAAGCTTGAGGTCTGGTACCTTGCACGGGATTTGACATGGTGAAACATGTGATTTTAAAGTTCTAGTTATGGCTTCAGATAACTCCCTGGGTAAGTAGTACCCACAAAGTCTGGGAAAGATATGTTTGTTGAATTGCCTCAGTCTATATGGTTGCATTGAGATGGGAAGTTGGTTATAGAATAGGTACTGCCCAGGTTTGTAAGTGTGGCATCCCCATGGCTTCATTGTCAGCAAATTACCCACAATACTTCTTTTTGTAACATTTAATCTGAATTTCTCTTTATTGCGGGAAATCTGATAACTAACATGGGCAGTTACTGCCTGTGTGAAAACACATTGTCTTCGGGTGGGTAGATTTTAACAGACGTGGGTGTCATTTTGGTGGGTGGCATCTCATATCACACCCCTACATTTGCTCCTCACCTGGGCACAACCTGGCTAGTTATGTTGCTGACCCAAACCATAAAAAAATTCCTTCCAGTAGCACCTTAGAGACCAACTAAGTGGGTTTCGAAGATGCTCAAACTCAGGACGAAAGGAAGAAACGCGCTAAGAGGAAGGCACGCTTGGCAAACCCTCACCATGATCAACTCCTGCCCAGAAACCTATGTCCCTGCTGTGGAAGGATGTGGGGATCCACAGAATTGGCCTCCACAGTCACTTATGAACTCACTGTTAAAACCGTGTTTATGGAAGACAATCTTACTCGGCCATGTGTGATCGCCAAGGAAGAAGAGGAAGAGGAAGAGGAAGAGGAAGAGGAAGAGGAAGAAGAAGAAGAAGAAGAAGAAGAAGAAGAAGAAGAAGAAGAAGAAGAAGCTAAGGCTGGTAATTAGTCCCCCATCTAGAAGCACCTTCTTTCTCTGCCTCTTATAGCATAAGAACATAAGAGCTTAATTGATCAGGCCAATGGCCTATTTAGTCCATCATCCTGTTCTCACAATGGCCAACCAGATGCCTGTGGGAAACCCTCGGCACAAGAGAATTCCTCCCCAGCTGCAGTTCCAAGTCACTGGTGAAGATTGCAGGACTTCTTCAGCAAAAAAAGAGACAGCTCCCGGCATCAAGGAACTTAAGTTTAACACAGCTATTTTCAGGTGGGATTCAGTCTCATACCAGCAAATTCAGGTTGTGCAATTCTAGCTGATTATGCGGTCGTGTGCAAACAACCCCACTTCCCCTGAAAGATCAGGCTTCTTGCATTCAGGGAAGCAACAGGGAACTGCCCTGGACAGTGTGGGAGAACACTTGCTTCAAATCAGAAGCAAATCAGAATGGATGCTCAATAAACAGGTTGTCTGCAAGTGCCCAAAGGGAGGGAGGAATGTGAGTAAGAACCTTTACATGTACCTAAGCTTGCTCACAGTTTGGAATGAGAATGAAGGGGTGCTGCTAATGACCTTGAGGGAAATGTGGCTTTCATGGAGGGATTGGGTGGGAGCAGGAGAGGGGGCACCCCATCCGTGCTGTGCTAGGGGGTTCCTCACACCAGAAACCATCATGGGCCAAACACCCAGCGGCCAGAGAACGAGCACACATGGCCTTAAAAACCCTCTGCATGTTTCTTCCATGCACGACTCCCTGCTCCCCCAT
The DNA here is from genome assembly GCF_964106915.1 of Podarcis gaigeae. Lineage (NCBI taxonomy): Eukaryota > Metazoa > Chordata > Lepidosauria > Squamata > Lacertidae > Podarcis > Podarcis gaigeae. Next base: position 88,139,123 of record NC_139679.1, read on the forward strand.
GGGTGCCTGGCTTCCATTTCTTCCTGACTCCTGTCCCCACTTACTTTACCCCCAAACCTCCCGTTCTTATCAATGGACCCCCTATAGCATAAGAGCAAAGAAGGAAGCCCCAGGATGCAAAGGCAATTAATTTGCATGATTTATAGGGAGCCCAGATTTATACTGGGCGGAGAGGGTTATTTTGGTCCAGAGCACATACAGATCCAACTGTGTGCTCTCAGCTTGTAAACGACAGGGGGTTGGCACCTCTCCCAGCTGCTGGGTCTTTTCTCTTTCCAACCAGCACAGACCCACTCTTCAGTCTGAACTGGTGGACCTGTGTTTGTCATCCCTTGGCATAATAATATTTGCAAAACACTTTGCTCCCCTCCCCCCCCCCCCTTCAACCCAGGCGGCCACCAGGGACCATCTCTCTGTTTTCCGCTCAGTAAGGCCTGGGACATGCTGTCCATGGAAAAATCACACTCATCAGAGAAAGAGAGAGAGAAAGAGAGAGAGAGAGAGAGAGAGAGAGAGAGAGAGAGAGCAGGAGAGAAAACGAGGCGACTACCTGGCTGCCATTTATAGAATCCTGAATAAGTGCCAATTTGAAAGCAGCCAAGCCCTGGTGTTTATGTCCCTCTTACATTTGCTACGGGATGGTTGATTAAATGCCTGGCGTCCATTTGGCACAAGCCCCTGATATTGTAATTATGCTCCAGGGCCTCAGCCAAGCTGTGGCTGAAGACAATGGGGGCAGTGGATGCCGACAAACAAGGTGCTTGAGGTTTGGGGGTTGTTGTTGTTTCACTGTGTGAAAACCAATGAGAAAAGAGAGACACTGTGCAACTGTAGTCCTCAGCTCTATGGATGCCCAGGAAGCTCAGAATGTTCTGTGAGATGTTCATTATGTTCTGTAGGAAGAGTGAGCAGCGCGAAATCCATGTGTGTCAAAAGGATGTTGCCTAGTTTGCTCTCGTTCGTTGCAGTGTGATTAGGCTGCAATCCTAGGCACCATTATTGAAAAGTAAGCCTCATTGAGCACAATGGGACTCACATCTGAGTAAACAAGCATAGGATTGAGCTGTTAATATATGTCATTTTTACAGCATGCTGGATAACAAGCTGCAGTGGGTATAATGTTTTCCAGTACTTTAAACTGAGAAGCCATTGTTAGAAAAAGACCAGCCCTATTATCAGGCAGAATGAGGCAGTATCCTCAGGTGGCAATTTCCAGGGGAAGGAGAACAGCAGCAAAAGGTTGGAAGGACAGAGCTGTGTCTGCCCTGAGCCAGTCTTTTGCCCTCAAGTGTAATTGAAAGCACTGCCCCATTATCACTGTTAAAGGGAGATTCAGTTGCCAGGCCAATCAGCTTCTGACTGTGGAATGAGAGAGGATGCTATCTTGACCTTTGCCTCAGGCAGCAAAATGTCATGGATCAGCCCTGGTTTTTGTCTGCCCTCAAGGGCAAGGTGGTAGTGATGGAATGGGACAAGAATCAGAAAAAATGCCAAAAGAAGGTTATTTTAGAATGATTACTTGTCTCCATGGCACCTTCACAAAGGCAAACACAGAAAATGATTCCCAAACAGGTACCAATTTTTTCAAAAAATTAAGTGGCCCAAAGTTTCAAATTGTGGTCTTGTTTTTTGTTTTAAAAGTCATTACGAGAGACAAATTTGCTTGTGGCAAAAAGTGCTCCCAAAAGCATTCAAGCCAGCACAGCATAGACCTCTTTCAAGCATCTTTGCAGTGCAAGGTAAGTTCTGTTCAGGTAAATGCCACTGAGTTCAGTGGACTTATTCCCAGGTTGGTATGGATTGGCACAGCCTTAACCACTTGAGAGATGAGGGACAGGGGTTTTTGAGAACTTTTTGAGAACTCGAAAGAGAGGGACAGGACTGTGTCTGGGGGGAGATGTGGTCACCCACTTGTGTTGGGAGGGTGTATGGCACCTACCACCAAACGGTCCTTCCTTCTTTGAAACTGCTTTTGGAAAACCCAGCAAGACTATCACCCCTTTGCTCCTAATCTAATGCCCCAAAGCCACTACATACTCCACAACCCTTATTTATGTTAATTCTCCGGCCCACAACATTCAACTTAAAGGTAAAGGTAAAGGGACCCCTGACCATTAGGTCCAGTCATGGCCGACTCTTTCTCAGCAGGGGGCTGGTCCACTGCCCCTCAGACCTTGGGGGGGCGGACTATATTTTGAAGGGGGGGAATGAACAAATTCCTATGCCCCACAAATAACCCAGAGATGCATTTTAAATAAAAGGACACATTCTACTCATGTAAAAACATGCTGGTTCCCGGACTGTCCACAGGCCGGATTTAGATAAGGTGATTGGGCTGGATCTGGTCCTCCGGGCCTTAGTTTGCCTACCCATGCACTAGGGGCTGCAGTTTTCATCTTGATTGCGACTTCTATATCATGAACCATTTCCGCACTTAACATACAACAAGTGTACCTCTGTCAGCTTGCTAAGGTCTTATAAAACACCAAGGCTTCAGCTTACATAACACAGCAAAGGGTCAGAGTAATCATTAACCTTGCCCCTTTTCTAGTTCACTTTGTTCTCAAGTAACCTGTTTGCCTGGATTAAACATATAGCAATATGTTAAGAGAAGGAGAAGCAGCTCCACAGTGTTCTTCCTACTATTGACCAGGCATGGAATTTGAGGGAGGAAGGGCAGGCATTCCCAGGAAATGTGGCTTAAAAAAAAAAGGACCAAGATCCACTTTCTTCCCTTCCAATGGTTTCAATATGCCTGGATACGTTCCCCAGGAAATGACCTTAATAAAGAAAAGCTGCATCACTGGAAAGATCGGAAACGCTCATTAGCAACATTTAAGCAAGAACAGGAATGTTGTTGGCATTTGATTGGCATCCTATTTGTGTGTGTGTGTGTGTGTTGCTAGTCAAGGCATGGGTCATAGAGTAAGGATAGAAAACTGCAACTAATCCAGAATGCGGCAGCTAGACTGGTGACTGGGAGTGGGCACTGAGACCACATAACACCAGTCCTGAAAGACCTACATTGGCTCCCAGTACGTTTCCAAGCACAATTCAAAGTGTTGGTGCTGACCTTTAAAGCCCTAAACGGACTCAGCCCAGTATACCTGAAGGAGCGTCTCCACCCCCATGATCCAGCCCAGGCACTGAGGTCCAGCGCCAAGGCCTTCTGGTGGTTCTCTCACTGCGAGAAGTGAAGCTACAGGGAACCAGGCAGAGGGCCTTCTCGGTAGTGGCGCCCGCCCTGTGGAACGCCCTTCCAGCAGATGTCCAGGAACTAAACAACTACCTGACTTTTAGAAGACATCTGAAGGCAGCCCTGTTTAGGGACGTTTTTAATTTTTGAAATTTTATTCTGTTTTTAATCTTCTGTTTATTCTGTTTTTAATGAAAGCCATCCAGAGTAGCTGGGGAAACCCAGTCAGATGGGGAGGGGTAGGAAAAAATATATTATTATTATTATTATTATTATTATTATTATTATTATTATTATTATGAAAAACGATGTTTGATGAAAAGGCAGCTGCCAATAGGCTGCTGTTGGAGCCAATTTGTATGAAGAGTAGCAGTAGTAACTTTTTAAGTTCTGGTCTGTGCCCCTACAAGAAGATGTAAGTTTTCAATGTGTCCTCCTGGGCAAGGTGGGTGGGTGAGGAGGAAACTCACTTTGTATTCTGAACAAGAATGCCCTGGAGAAAACTCACAGTTCAGATGTGATTCTTTCTTCTCAAGACATCGCTATGCTGATATGCTTGGGATATTATTGTTGCCCGCCACCCCAATCTCTGGGTGGTACAGGATTCCAGGGGTTCCGGACTCTTACCCAGGCCTTGTGTTTCCTTCTGGAAATGAGGCACAGCGGAGACTGCAGTGTCTTTATGAGATATGGTTTATTTGCACATATTTACAACCTGAGCCTATGATGGAGGGGTTCACAGTGTCAATACCCCAAGAGCGTCTTGCTTCCTCCATAGGCGCAGCCTAGGATTCCAGCAGAGTTCCAATATGGTGCTGCCTGCTGCTTTGCTTCTCAGTTGCATCACTCAGTCACATCACCTCTCTAAGCTAAGCTCTGATTTCATCTTTTAACTCTGAGCTGAGGGAGGTGTCCCAACCATATGCTATCTCGCACTGAGTTCCTTTGACCCTTTGTAGTCTTAATGGCTTGTCTACCATGCGATTTCCTGGACATGGGAAACGTAGCCCTGACAGGCATCATCTTATGCTTGTCTACCTTGTATTGTTATAGTTTTGCTTTCTGTGCTAGCCAGTGGCCATACCAGCACACTCAAAGGGGAATGGGCTGTAGCATTTGCTTAGCATGCAGAAGGTCAATCACTGGCATCTCCAGGTATGGCTGGGAAAGTTCCCTGTCTGAAACCCAGAAGAGCTGCAGCCAGTCAGTAGAAACATTAAATAAGATGGACCAATGGCCTGTACCGGAAGTGAAACAGCAAAGATCATTCTGTGTGCAAATTAATGGTTAATTTTGTTTAATGTTAAAGTCAACTAGCCAAGAGGGGAGTGGGTGGAGGTGTTACTTAGCAACCATGCAGAGCGACATGTTCACCAAGCTTGCACGTGCTCTGATTGGCTGTGTGGTCCTGAGGGATTTTTCCTCTGTATGTTTGGTTGTATGTCTCCCTGCTATGCACAAGGCCTGAAGTAAGAAAGACAAAACCTCTCTGTTATTGTTCAATTTTCTCAGTAAAGTGTAATCAGGATTTCTTTTCTCTCTGGATTTTGCATCATTTAAGTTAGTTTCCTAGCAGCTCGGCTCAGTATAAGGCAGCTTCCTATGTTTCGAAATGCTAGACATTACTATTCTTTCCCATCCACACTGCCAAGGGGCTCCATGGACTCCTGAAGAACATGATTGTGAAAACCAAGAAAAGCGCATCACATCACTTGTAAAATTTCAATTTTCTTTTTATTGTCAAAGTAAATATATTTTATGAAGAACAAAAGGAAAAAATATACAGGATTGTAACTTATGTACACTGGCTTTAAAGGTATTCTTTTGTTTCAAATTTACACAATTTTCTCATACGTTATTAAAAGATATTTTATATAGATATGCAATATGTACAGTTTTATTTACATACATTCATAGGATGTGAGATAAAAACCAGTCAATAGAAGAAAGATTTGTTTATACTTGTTTCTTAGACGACAAAAGGAATGCATTCCTAGATGAAGGTAGTGAGTGGAGCTCTTGCTCGAACATGGCGACGTGGTCTGCATTTTGACCTGGTACGAACGCTAGAATTGCAGTGTTTTATTTCCCATTTGGCTAACAAATAAGTTGACAAGACAGACAAGGCTTAATCCTACAGAAGTTAATTGCAACCAAGTCCCATTGAAACCAATGGATCTTCAGGTAGGAGCTACTAATCCCATCCCATTGCTTTCAGAGGGGTTGAGTCACGGCTAACGTTTGCTCAGTTGTGCTGACGGACACAGGCACCGTCTATGATCAGAGAAGAGATGCAACACGCTCAACTGTATTTTGCTTTAAACAAATATTCTCTAATTACCAGATTCTATTTTGCTAGAAAGCTTCCTACGATCAGCTGAGTACATAAATAAAGGGAAAAGAGGGGGTGCAGGGGGAAATGTTTCCTAACACAATAATTTTGCTGCCAGCATTGCATTATATATATATATATTGATATATATATGTATGTACGTATTCCCTTTTTTGTTGTTGTTCTTTAGCCCTTGAGACAGCTACTGCAGCAGCTGGCTAAAATGCACGATGCCCCAGTTGCATTGCTCTCCGAATAGCAGCCCATGAGGATACTCCACATTTGGGGGGTGCTTGCCTCCTACGGCTCAAAAAAAAGTGCTTTCGCAAAACATTCAATAAGTCTTTTAAGTCCTCCCTCCCCAGTGACTGGGGGGGGGGGATAAGGATTTCATTCCATGCTGTAAACAGGGGTGGGGGGGATGAGTCCAGCATTTCTTCACACATCCATCTGGGAAGATGCAAAGAGCCATCCCAGTTATACTTCTGTGCCCATCAAAAGCCACGTGAGGAGGAGGTTGTAACTTTTGGCAGGAGGTACCTTAAGCTCCTGCAGGAATGGTACGTGATGCAGGCTGTATTGCATGGTGAAAACGCAGTGGCCCAAGAAGCGGCAAAAACAAGGTATCACTCTTACATCCAGTCCTCCCACATCATGATCACCAGACTATGAATCTTTGCCAAAGAGCAAGCATCATTTGTACAGGTCTGTGAGCATCACTCCTCTCCAATGAAACATCTTTTATAGAGCACACTGGCCTGGCTATATTTTGGGCTCCATAGGAAACCAACATTCAACACTCTACCTTAACACCAGCCACACTCACACACAAACACACTGATAAGCTATTGTACTGTCAGCCTACTTTGGATTATGGCTGGACTGTGACTTTGAGACCTATGAAGCAGCAGTCAAGAACTGCTCCCAAAGACTGGAGGGGGGCAGAGTCTGTCGCTGAGATGCACCTCACCCTATGTATATTTATCATCCATGAACTGAATGAGACTGGTGTGTTTTAGTAATCTGGATGATTGGGCAAAGGACATACATTCCACATTTTATCCTTTTGTTTCTTCCTCCTTTGGTTGCCAGCTTTTTGATTTCAAAAATACTGACCTCAGGAGGGGTTAATTTAGTGGCTTATGAGAACAGGCCCTGACAAGACTCCAGCAGAACTAGGAAGGATCTGGACCTTATGAGTTTTTCAGGCCACAATTCTGGCAGCTGATAGGATATTGTGCAGCTCTGCTCAAGAGCAGCAAAATACCAGCTGGCTTGCAATTTCCCACACAGAAACACAAATACACACATCATACACCCAATATGCTCCTTTTGCCCTTCCTCATTTGATAACCTCTTACAGTGGGGCAGCTAGATCATTTTAGACTCTGGACCTAACAGTCGCATGAGGCATCCCTCTATAGGTGGCTGTGTATGACTTCAAAATGTGTGCTGCATTTGGGGGCCTTCCTGCTCATAAGAAGAGCCCTGTGGGATCAGGCCCAAGGCCCATCTAGTCCAGCATCCTGTTCTCACAGTGGCCAACCAGATGCCTATGGGAAACCCTCAAGGAGGACCGGAGTGCAAAAGCACTCTCCCAGCCTGGAAGTCCCAAAACCTGGTATTTGGAGGCATGTGTTAGCTCCAACAGTGGAGATGGAACATGGCCGCCATGGCTAATAGTCATTGATGGCCTTATTCTCCATGCTTCTACTGCTGAGCGGGCCTTAGCCATCAAAGGCCTCTGCCCTGACAGGACTACCAGGCCTCTACAAACTCCTAGATAAGGAACACCATCACCTCAACAAAATATATAAGCCTACCACCCCACCCCAACCTTGCCAAAAAGACATTGTTTTAATTTCAAAAGAAATTTGCTGTTTCCAAACTGGACAAATAGGCCTACTTAATAAGAATGCTTTTAAAAAAAAATACCCCTCACAACGAATAGCCCTGTACATGAGCAAAGCCTTCAGGAATGCCAGAACTATAATTAACTAGCAGCAAGTAGCCCATAAATTATCATGGTGCAGGAGAAAACAGCTAAAAATAAAACACTGTAATTTCAAAAGGAAGAAGCATCAGCAAAGGAAAGGAAAAGAAATAAGGTAAAGGTGGTGGGTGGGTTTTTTTCCCTTCTTTTTCTTTTTAAAAAAATAGATGTGTGTGATGTCATGGCATCAGCTGTTACAGGGAGACAAATAAATTATCGTGAGGAGGATACCGAACAAAGTTCTGTCAGTTCCTGTTCATGGGTGAAGGGGTGGAAAGGAGAAAGTGAGACACCCCCCCCCCCTCAGTTCACTGAGCGCATCGAGCGGCTGCTTCTCGGAAACCGGTGGACTTTGACATGCTTGGACAAATGGTCGCTCCGAGCAAACTTCTTCTCACACACGGGGCACTGGTACGGTTTCACTCCAGAATGCGAGCGCCTGTGCCGGGATAGTTCATCTGATCGTGAAAACCTGAAAGTCAGTAAGGGGGGAGAGGAAGGGTTATCAGTAGGTTGTTGTCTTTGGTTGTCATCAATTCATGAAAAACCAAAGGACAAAGTCACACAATGAAAAGAAGACAAGAAGTGATTTATAAGCAGACAGAACAAAATTGCATGTAAAACAAACATACATGAATAGCAGAGCTGGCTGCTGTTGTGCAACAATTCCAACCATTTCTCCAAATACCTCAGGTTATTCTCTTATTATGACAAGATCTCCTGGATTTCATCCAGTTTCAACAGAACAAAATGGAGAATTTCTCACAGATGGCAGCTGTAAATCCCCTTTTGAAATCTTTGTTCATATGGTATAGTTCTTCCACAAAAGCTTAACCAAGGTACTTTCTATCCTGTAATCCCTATAATTTTATTTATTTTAATAGATATCCTGCCTTTCTCCCAACATGGAACTCAGCATGATATACATGGATTTCCTGGGCAGTCTCCCCTCGAGGCATTAGGCAGACTCAATCCACCCTACCATTATCAAGGTAACAGTATCATTTGCCTATAAACCACTCCCCTATGGGCCAGGGCTGCCCACTTGTCAGTTACCTGGCATCACAATTACACTCTATGATCTGTTTTTCCATTGCACTGTGTATGGAAACCCCAGTGATCATCAGGGTATGCACACCACAGTGCATGGTGCTTTGCAAGCCCTGACAACCAGCTGATTGACAGGGATCACAGGTAAAGAATCCCTGACAGGTGGCTATCTGTCCTCTGTTAAAAAATTTCCAGGGAAGGAGGTAGTCCTTCTGAGGTAGTCTGTTCCACTGTCAAGCATCTCTTACTGAGTCATTTGTTTAAGCTATGTGTAGACCAGTTAATTACCAATGTTTCTAAGTGGTGTACATAAAAATTAAAAAGCATGCAATGGATAGGATTGATTAAAATTAATCGTAAAAACTGAAAAGTTCCCCTTCAATTGCCTGCTGAAGAAGAAAGGTCTCGTATGCCAAACACCTTTGTCAAGCAAATTCAACGGAGAGGAATCAATCAATCAATCAATCAATGCAGTGACTCACATTCGACATCAAGCTATTCCCCCACATGCTCTAGCAGACCTGTCCCCAAAATGGTGGCAACATATGGGAAATTCTCCAATACATTGGGACAAAGTCATTATCCATGAACCGCTAGCAGCACAGAGGCAGATGTCGGCCACCAAGCATAGTTAAAAGTAGTCATTTCATATCCACTGGCACTGATTTCAAAGGAGGAAGAGTGTGACACTGTCTCATACAAATGTTCCTCTCATATCGGAAGGGACAGAACAACGCCATTTTGAATACAACAAGGCTCAGTCAGATTGTGGAGAGAGGAGAGAGAGAGACCCTCAGCTAGCAATATAACTCTCTGAGCTTATATCTTAGGCAGCTCCTGCCTAACATCAGGAAAGGGGAAAAGAAAAGAAAAACCCTAAATACAGTGGTACCTTGGGTTAAGAATTTAATTCATTCCAGAGGTCCGTTCTTAACCTGAAACTGTTCTTAACCTGAAGCACCACTTTAGCTAATGGGACCTCCTGCTGCCACGACACTGCAATTGCACGATTTCTGTTCTCATCCTGAAGCAAAGTTCTTAACCTGAGGTACTATTTCTGGGTTAGCAGAGTCTGTAACTTGAAGCATCTGTAACCTGAAGCGTCTGTAACCTGAGGTACCACTGTACTGTCAATACTGAGATGAATTCATAGAGTTGCAAGGCAGGACAATGCTGATTTCTAGCTCCGCATAATGCTGAAACTCCTCTGAAAACCCCACGTGTTCAGGATGCACAACTGAGACTACTGCCCCTTTCAAAAGATGGTGCTATGAAGTGGGTGTCAGCTAGAACAGTAGCAAAGGCTGGCACTGAAAAGAATTCTTAAGAAGTGCTGTCAGCTGTTTGCTTGTAGTAAATGAATGAAGCCGCAGTCATTTACTAAATGCAAATTGGAAGAGAAAAGAAATCTGTAAAATGTGTTTGCCTGAAAAGATAGTAGATTGCTATGTTTAGGTGAATGCATTTTGTTTTGTTTTTAAGCAAAAAATAATAATTCTCAAGAGAAATGCAGGTGTGCCAAATTCCTGTGCCATCATTGTGTGATGCTTGGATTTATTTCTGCATACACACACACACAAATGCTGAGTCCATTGGGATGAGTTTTTATTATTAGCAAAATCAGGGGCAGATGCGTGAGCACCTCAAAGATATGTGCTATCTGAGCCATGGAAAGCAACGTGAGTTAATATGTTAAGAATATTCTTTACCTCATGCCTAAACCCTGCAGTTGATCAGGTAACAATGTTGCTATGCTGTTGCCCAGCTTGCTGGGAAAGATCAGCTTACTATACCAGCAGAAATACACTCCCTGATCCCTGCGTGTTTATACAAAAGAAAAGACTTGAAAGGTGAACATCTGAAGCACGTAGAATCCCTTGCGATCGCCACACACTAGCCTTACCAACTTTTGTTTGCTCATTTTGGCTGGCCTTTGTGTCATGGTGCACATGGAATGATGTAACATATCCTTAAAGAGTTTGATTCAATCACAGGTGGTTCTCGGGTCAAACAAGCAGGACATGTGACAGATCCTGGAATCATGGTAGCAAGCTGCCTGGGTTTCACAGCAATTAGCTGTGAGCCTGGAAAGTGAGAATGGGGAAAATCTCTTCCCATATGTTAATTGCTCAGAAAATCTGGGTAAAAAGGGCTTCAGTGGGATTTAAGCATGCTTCAAGGGAGGGTTGCTGGCAGAGTGAAGCGGCTGCCTCAGGTTGGTTTGGGGGTGTCCCGGAAGGGCAGCAATTTGTTAGTTATTTAATTGGAAGTTGTGCCTTTACTCCCAAGGAGAGGTACTTGTGGATTTTCTGTCTCAAGTGCCTCGGATACTATGTACCTTGACTCTGGAACTGTAGGAGGAGGGAGTGGGCCACATTATTCACATGTGGAAATGTGCTTCATACCACATATATCTTCTTTACTTGACAGATACCCCCACACCTTTTATTTTTTTTATTACGGTAAGGCACATCAAGAGACAGGGACGCGGGTGGTGCTGTGGTGTAAACCACAGAGCCTAGGACTTGCCGATCAGAAGGTTGGTGGTTTGAATCCCCACGACGGGGTGAGCTCCCATTGTTCAGTCCCTGCTCCTGTCAACCTAGCAGTATGAAAGCACTTCAAAGTGCAAGTAGATAAATAGGTACCGCTCTGGCGGAAAGGTAAACGGCATTTCCGTGCACTGCTCTGGTTCGCCAGAAGCAGCTTAGTCATGCTGGCCACATGACCCGGAAGCTGTACGCTGGCTCCCTTGGCCAATAAAGCGAGATGAGCGCCGCAACCCCAGAGTCGGCCACAACTGGACCTAATGGTCAGGGGTCCCTTTACATTTACCTTTACATCAAGAGACACAATTTGCTTTGTGTTGGTCAATTGCAGTATTCTTTAGCACCTTCATATTATGCACCGCCAGTCCAGCTTCCTTGTTTTTCAAAAACCCGCCCACATTTTCTTATGTGATGGTGGGTGCTTTAGAAGTGTGCAGACTGCAGCTAATGGACTGTGTCTGCTTTCTAGTGCAGCTGTGCTGAATGCCTTGCATAAAAGAAAAGGTACAAGAAGTAGCCATCGCTGTGTCTCCATATGCCCTACATCAGTATTCTTCAACCTTGAATCCCCCAGGCATTTGTTAGACTACACCTCCCAGCATCCCTAGTCAGGTTAGCCAATGGTCAAGGGTGATGGGACTTGTAGTTTGACAGCATCTGAGGACCCAGGTTCAAATGCTTCTCGGTTAAAACTATTATCATTCTCCACCCTTGAATTATAGCACCTTGATTGACAAACATTATTTTATTTGTATTTACTTATCAGATTTATATACACACAAAGGAATGGTATTCTGAAGGAAAAGCTGGTATGCTTCAAGTTCCAAGGACTGATATATAGAATTTCAGGTATCACACATCCTAAAATATCAAAGATGGGGGGTTAAATATTGATTTCATAGGTCAAATACCAACCCAGGAATTGGATATCTGCATTCAGCATGAAATCTGAGTTCAACTATGTGAACCGTAGCAGATTCCAAATTGGATTTCTGAATGAAAAATGCATTTCTGAGTTAATTATGGTGGTCCAGCCATTATACGTGTATTGATGGCTTTCCAAATTATAAGTCCACAGCTCACTTACATTTTGTGTTTGCCGATTGCTTCATCCCAAGTTCTGGTAACACTCAACTCTTGCTAACCACATGCTGCATTAATATAATATTTTTAAATGCTGGTTTTAAATTGTTTTTAAAGATAATTTGAATGATTTATTTTATATTTTTTGTAAACTGCATAAGATGTTTTCTTACAATCATGTGGTATATAAATTTTGTTTAAAAAAATAAATAAGCAAACAGACACCTTGAACTGCATTCATAGAGGAGATGCAGTGCAATCGTGGGAAAGCGTCCGTTCCAATGGGAGATATTTGTCATTTGCCTGCAGGGCTTGTTTGATTGCTTTACACAACAAGTTATTTATTTTGTAGGCTCTCATAATGGTACAACAGTAACAAAGACGATAAATAGTCCCAGGGTATGGTCTGAAGGCAAGGGAGGCTACCACCCTGGTAAAGCAAAACTGGTCTGGCTCTAAATATAGGAAGCTGCCTTATTTTGAGTCAGACCAATGTTTTGCCTAGCTCAGTATTATCTACTCTTGACTGGCAGAAGATATCCAGGGTTTCAGGCAAGACCTTTCAGTTGCCTTGCATCAGGTCAGACCATATATTTATCCTACCAGTTTGGCATTGTCTGGCTAGCAGTCTCTCTCTCTCTCTCTCTCTCTCTCTCTCTCTCTCTCTCTCTCTCTGGGTTTCCAAGACACAGACCTTTCCCATCACCTAATGGGTCTTTACTGGAGATGCCAGGCACTAAACCTGGCTCCTTCAGCATCTACTTGACTCTACTGAGGTTTAGTCCTTCCCCATGGAGCAGGAGCAGAGCAAGATCCATTTGATTCTGCCTTGCCTACTTTAAATGTGTTTTGATGTTCTACTACGGTAGTAATGCACTGCTGTAAGATGAGCAACTATGGTTAGATAACAGCCTGTGAAGCAAAGTCATTGCTGTTGCTGCAGCCATCATACTACAGACAGAAGGAGGGTCGTACCACACAGCAGCATGGGGTAGCCAACATGGTGGCTCCCTGGCATTGTAACACTCCAGCTCCCAACTTCCCTGAGCACTGGCCAGACTGACTGGGAAATGGTGTCCAATAATATCTGCAAGGCGCAACACTGACTACCCCTGCAACAGAAGAATGGAGAAATGGAGAAGCCAATCTGTAGTAGATGTATTAGAATATAGGCACATCAGATTTCCTGGTGCATTTTGAATACCCAGGTTCTCTTTTGAGGGAAGCTATTCAGCAACATGACATTTTGTTTTTAACCTCACTGTCTCATCTAAAAGAAGGAGCAGCTTTAGTGCTGTCCATAGCTAAGTTATAAGAAAGGAGATTCCGACCAAACTTCAGAAAAAACCTTCTGACAGTAGGAGCTGTTTGACAGCGGAACGGACTCCCTCAGGAGGTTGTGGTCTCTCCTTTCTTGGAGGTTTTTAAGCAGAGGTTAGATGGCCATCTGTCATGGATGCCTTAGGCCCTTCAGGTCCCTTCCAACTCTACAGTTCTTTGATTCTAAGTATTGTGTTTCCATTTACACAGACCAGGGCAATTTTCTTTAATTGCTCTTGATGCAAACAAACACCTGAAATGCATCTGTTTGGAAAAGGGAGTCCTACACAAAGAGGAAAAGAAAACAACTAAAGGAAAAATACCAGAAGTGTATCTCTTGGGCCGGTGTGTTCAAAACAGGGCGATAAAGAAAAATGGAAAAGAACAGAAGCTCCAGGTGTACTCGGCACACACAAGTCATGTGAGGTCCCAGCTCTCTCTGAACTTCTGGAAAGTAAACATTCTCTGCTGATAAAAGGAAAGCTGTGCAATTTTGGGCTCAGTTACCTCCAGCCACTTGCCAATCTCACTTTGATGGCCAAAAACACCACATAAGTGTGCACTGAATTTCTGGACTAATCCTAGAGAGGTATACTGGAAGAAACAAACTCCTTAGAAAATGGGCAGCCACCTCTTCCTTCCTTTTAATAACAAATGCCCATTGCAAATGTGGGGTTTCAATCCACACCCTGCAGTGGCCGTACTCTGCCATCTCCTTGAATAATCTTGCCTGCCTGCAATCTGCCACTGATCTGTTGATCTGCTGTCTTCCATAAGTCTCCTCCTCATACTAACCATGAGCTAGAGCTGTCAAATGTACATATCAGCTGATGCAGTTAACATAGGCACTGGCTCAAAATAATAGCTCCCACCCAAAAAGATTAAAGGGCGTAAGGATCTGCAGGATGTGTAGTTTCTCGAGTAAAGAAAGGGGAAGACCTCTGGTGATGTATGTTATTGTTCTCCACAGCACTTAGACCCTGGATGCCACAGTACCAGGCCTACACAACTCACGATGCACCAAAACAGATCACATCTGTGCACTGTCCCTTCCCCTGATTATTGCAGAGGCAGCAAAAACATGAAAGGTCTATCAAACCTCTGGTGGACAATCATCCATGGCTGGTGTACATCACTCATGTTAGTCAGCTGTTACTCCCAAGGACGCAGGCAGTCATAAATGCAAGCACATTCCCCATCCCAGTAATGCAACATATCACCTGGGCCATATCCACTGCCCTCTCTCCTGTGATAAATGTACAGCTGCCATTTTCTGAACTTTGTGACATTCCACAAAGCCAAACCCCATAAAGAAGGTAGCTTAGATATTAGTTCTTACTCTGTTTAAGGGTTGGGCACTCCAGGCCACACGTCCTGCCCTAGCCACAAGCCATCGCTGGCCCATCTTCTCATGAGTGCTTTTACAGGGCTGGAAAGTATCCTTGAATTCTGTCAATGCCCCTGGCTTGTCTGAACGGAGGATAGATTGTGCTGTGTAAGTGGGTGTAGAAACTCACTTACTGCACAAAGGTAACATTTGCATTTGTTTCTCCACCCAGTTTGCTTCCAGACTCACCCAACACTTGCATGTGGCCTCTGAACAGTGGCCAAGAAAGGAATGTGGCCCTCAAGCTGAAAAGGGTTCCTAGCTCTTGCTGTAAAGCAGGGGTGTGGAATTTTGGGCTCTCTGGGTGTTGCTGAGCTACAACTCCCATCAGCCCCAGCTCAAGGCTTACATCCTTGTCCTAAAGCATACTAAAAATAAATTTTAAAAATTGGTGATTTCAGGCTCTTCTCTACAACTTGTGACAGTTTCACCCACTGCCCTCTTGACATCTTCTGCTCATGCTATCCATGCTCAGTTCCCTTGAAGTTAGGAAAATGGCGTACATTTGTGGCTTTCATAAAATACATCATCAGAAGAAAGGATGGGAAAGCAAAGAGGACTGGAGAGGCTCTGAGAGTCCTCAGATAGGCTTGCTGGGATTTCAAGTCCATTGGCTACAGAATACCAAAATCATTTTCCTTCACCAGCATTTTTAAAAAATCTGAACATTTGTCATAATTTCCTCACATCCCCCGCTCACAGAAACAAAATTTTCCACAAAAATATTTGCATTAGGGTTCACTGTTAGGGAGAGCAAATATTCTAAATGCCATGACAGGAAGCCATCAGGACGGGAGGCCAACTGCGTAGTTAATAATCAACTATTTCCCTAAAAACCACGGGTGAGAAATGTTATGAGTCGCTCCTTGCAGGCATAGGACAATCAGCCTAGGGAAGTGTCACAAATATGGAAATTGAAGAATATAAATACTGAGTCAAGCCAAATGTCCAACCGAGAATCTCATGCCTCCAGGCATGACAAACATTGGATCCTACGCCATAGGAAAACCACAGCGATTACACAGCGATTCGTCTGTCTAGTCTCTCTTACTTACAGCCTGCGGAAAACAGAGGGTTTGGAGGCATTTTGACTAAGCCTTCCCCATCCTGAAAAGAAGCAGGCCTATTTCATCCTCAAGTATCCATGCCCAACGGCAACATGTAGTACGCACCACCCACTGCAAGATGGCATTTGATGTCGCCTCACAAGTGCAGGGGTGGCAGCCACAACAAAGATGCTCAGCACACGGATGAGATGCAGGTCAACAGACATTTAGCAGACCAGATTTGCAATGTCTTGAGGAATTTGTGTTGATTCAGTCAGAAGGAGTGTCAAGCCATTCAGAAAGCAGAGATTTCCATGGGCCTGATTGTATGCATTCACTTAAAGATAGTGAATATGGATATATAATTTATAATTCTCCCCCTCCCTCTTTTGTCACTAACTGCAATTATAGGAACATATGAAGCTGTCAAAATACTTTGCCCATCTAGCCTAGTACTGTCATCTCACCTGCCACCCAACCATTTAACTGGAGAGGCCCAGGACTGAGTCTGGGACTTTTTTGTATTCAAATCCTGTGCATCACCACTGAACTCTTCTTGGCACCTATCCTTTCCTTTGGTGCTGATTGTGGGAAATGCATCGCAACCAAGCCCATAGTATACAGCTCGCAATGCCTGTTCTGACAAGTTCAATCTCTCTTTTATGAGCTGAGATGACAACTGTTTTTGTTGAAAAACAAAACCTTTTCTGCCACTAAAGCCAAGAGGTTGTGCCATTTGATTCGTAGATGTTCCTAGCGTCATCTCATTTCGAGAGAACATGCTTAGGTACTAGAGAAGGTACTAGAGAAGAAGGGACATCCTTCAATTAATTTGGCTCAAAATCACCGGCTAGCAAATAACGTGGAACGAATGGCAGTATTATGCGACCCAGCCTGCCACCACACCCCAATACTGACCTCCATCCGCAACCAGGCCACGTACACGCAAAGGGTTTCTCCCCCGTGTGCCTCCTCAGGTGGGCTTTCAAGTGGCTGCTTTTGGTGTACATCTTGGTACATCCGGGGAAAGTACATTTGTGCATTTTAATGAGTTCTGCCGCAGGGTTCTTTTGAAACTTTTGACCCATGATGACCCCCGTTTGCCCCTGGATCGTACCTCCAGGCCCGATTGGTTTTGCAGCGATCGGAACTGGGGCTATGCGGACAAATTTGGAGGAGGAGTTCAAGTTGGACGATGGAACAAGCTGTGGCACAAGTGCAAACGTTTGCCCTTGGATGTTGACCAGGAGCTGTGCAATTTTAATGTTCTCTTGCGCAGGTCCCTGTGAACTAGGGCTTGCGTTTGATGCTTGCTTAACTTGCACTGGTTGGATTTGGAGCATGACTGGGATCCCCCCATCGAGGGACATGGCTCCGTTTGATGCATCCATTGTGCCGCTTGACTGTTCGCTTTTGCTATCTTTTAAACTACTACTGGGTACCATGTGATCTTTGGGCTGCATGGAAGCCACAGTTATCTGGCCACAAGCTCTCATGTCTTTGGTCTCACTTTTGGGTCCTTCCTTGAGCTCTGTCTCCATGTTCTCTTCCAGAAACTCCTCGATTTCCTCCAGGGTGGGCTGAAATGGTCCCGAATCCTCCATCTCCACTGTGAATTCGGGCATCCTATAATGCTCCTCCTTCACAATAGGCTGAAGTCTCCTTTTGTCCCACCAAGAGGCATGGCCATTCCCCAAGGATGCCTGAGACAACAAGTAGTCCAAGATGCTGTCCTGACTCTCGGCACTTGACGAGCTCCCGCAGCTTGAGCTAAGGACCTGGGAATCGGGACTGGAACAAGAGCAAAAACTCGAGGAGTCGCTGTCATCTTCCGACAAGGGGGACGGCAGCATGTGGTACGACCTGCCAATGGCTGCCATGTCCCCAAAGTATCCGAGAAGAGGCCTTGCAGATGAGAAGGACTCATCCGCAGGAAGCAAGTGATCCACCATCCCGGGATAATCTCTTTATAGGTCTCCCACCAGCATGTACCAACAGAGCGAAAGCCTGGATATGGGAAACACAAACACCAAGAGTCAGAAGTCAGGTTTAATCATTCATCTCAATGCACTAAAACTACAAAGCTTTCCCTAGCCTGGCCCACAATCCTTGCTGCGTGCTCATGTTGCTACATGTTTTGATATTGCCTGTTATCACCCAAGAGGATTTCTTGAGCGCTCTTTTTCCAAGATTGCACCACATGCTTGCAAAAGAATTCTCTCTGAAACGCCATTTCACAACTATGTGTTCTGGAGATTTACAACAGCCTACTTATTTCCAAAGGATTGCTGGTGAGGAGAAAGATGTCCTTCAGTGTCCTTTTCCTTAGCCCTGGATCTTGCAGCCAGTGCTAAAGGGTAGAGAGAGCGGGAACGAGGCCGAGGGAGGAGAACTGTTGAAACTTTTACCATTCCCAAACCTCCATATCAAGCAGAGTGTTTATTACCGCTTTCCCCTGGCTTTATTTTTAACTTTCTCACATATACAAATATAGGCTAATCAGTGTAATGCAAAGCTTGGGGCGGCAGGAGCTAAAAATATTGGCTAGACTTTGACAGTGAGGATTTTCCTCTCCGGGTTAATGATTCAAATTTTCTACTGCCATTATCTGTTGCGCTGCTCTTGATACAGGCTTGAACCAAGCCGGATTATTTAATCGCCATACCTTGGCAAAGAGGGGGCCGTTCCCCACCCCTCAAAGAAAGATTACTAGCAAATTTTAGCTCTGGTCTGCATGCCCACAAGTCCAGTGTAAAAACTTCTCTCCAGCATATTCTCCTGCCTTTCATTTGAAGCACTGCCTTGGGATGAACTGAAGCATGTGACAGCTTCTAAATTTGGAAGACTCCGGTCAGAATTAGCATCTCAATTCTGGCTTTGGATTTCAAAGCATTGTGACCAGCCTCATTGTGCCATGTTCCTGACAAGCACCATCAACTCACTTAGCCTCAGGAAGACCTGGGAGTGAATTTCCTATGGAAGCACATCTGGGTGAGGGGGGGGCAAGAAATCATGCACAGGCCTTTCCCGCTCTAGCTGCCCCAAGCAAAACTCTCACAGCAAAACACCCAAAGCTTGTGCTCTTGGTTGTGAAAGGGAAAAGATACAGTCTCGGGCAGACAATTATTTGCTCTTCCAGTCAAGGCAAACCTACTTTGCCTTGGGGGAGGGTATATGAATTGTGGGGGCAGATCCTTTAAGAGCCAGTGCTGGTGTAGTGGTTAGAGTGTTGGACTATGACCTAGAGATCAGGGTTCAAACCCCACTTGGCTCACTGTACCCTGTCACAGCCTCTCAAACATATCCTACCTCACAGGGTTGTTGTGGGCATGAAATGAGAAGAGGGAGAACCTCTTGGAGGAAAAGGTGCAATATAAATGCAATAAACGTATAAAACCTGGGTTTGGAAGAAAGAGGGTGAATGTGAGAGCGCGAGAAGGGGCAATGGAAAACAAAGGAGATCTCAAACACATCTTTTGCAAAGTCATTTCTAGCATGCTCGTCTGCTATTGTTGCCGCAGCTGCTTTGCCACAAACTGTTGTTGCTATTGTCCAGGGGTAGGCAAAAGATGCTTACTATTCCCTGTATAATCCGTGCTTTTACTGCATCTTTTAACGCGCCCCATCTTTGTCTCGTTCCTCTCAAAGAAATAAAATCCAAAGCACGCACCGCGCAGCTGAGATGGCAAAAGATGGATTTTGCACACATCTTCCATCAGCACCAGCCCACTGACATTCCACAGGAAGCCTGAACAAGCGAAAGTACATTTCTTTGAAAAGCAGCTTCCTGACTGATGCAAGGCTGGGGACGTGGATGGCGAGTCCTGAAGCAAAAAACGCATTTGTTGGCTTCCCAAGCTGCACACTTTCCTAGTTTACACACAAACGCCAGCCATCTCTTCTTGTCAAATGACTACACTTATGAAATGTTCACATGTGCTGAATGGGAGGAAGTTCAATCAAAGGTTAGGCTTCACGGTGCAAAAAAAGAGGAAGGCGAACAAAGTCATTATGACATAAGCTTTCATGGGCGACTGTCATTAAATGCTATGCAGAATTCTAGATACATATGTGGTTGCAGCAGAATGGTATACTATGAGATCAGAAGGAAAGGAAAGGTAATGCCCCCCAAAAGGACATTTTATTAACAATGATCATTCACACATATAAGTAGTTAAATAATGCATGTAGGGTGATTTATTTATTTTTTAATCCATTGTGTTGGTTCAGTTCACAAGAGATAGCTTTGAGCCTCTCAGTGTATGGTAATTTATCCATTCCACAATGCATTTTCACCTCTTTTTGCATAATAATCACTATGAATAGTAAAGGGGATTCTTCACCTACACAGGTTAATTACCTAAGGATGCTGCAGATCAGATCTGAACCTCCAGAGTTTTCTCCTTTGTACTGCTCCAGGTTTATAGTTTAACCCTGTTCATGTCTACTGATAAGTGAGTTCCATTGAATCAAATGGGATTTGCACCCCAGGACTGCAGGTTTAATCAGTTTGATAGATTCATCAACTAAAGCTTTAGCTGATTAACCAGTAGGGAAAGGTGAGCATACATGTGTTTATTCAGCCTGTGGTATATTGGTGTAATAGGAATTTGGGGGGGGGGGGTGGAATACAAAAGATGGCATTTCCTTATAAAATGATAATCTCACGCTCCCTTTAATATTGTGGGGGACAGGGAATCACCCTGATAATGGGCATAAGGAAGGTCTTCTGAGTAATATCATCCTCCTTATTCCCTGACAGAAGTTTTGGTAATACGCCGTCAATGAATTGATCAAATCAGTCAGCAAGCAGGCGATTAACCAACCAAGGATTTCTGGGCACAATTCACACAAGGGATTGTCTTAATCTATGATGTCCTAAGGGAACTTTGCCAGCACACACAAGTGAGTGTACACACCAGTTCAGTATGTTCAGACACCCTGCTCTGAGTGCCATGCTTTCTGGCGTAAGGAAGGTCTTCTGAGTAATAGCATCCTCCTTACAGAATCTCCTCCCCAGAGATGCCCAGCAAGCTGCCAGCTTGTTCTTTTTCTCGTTTTGAATCAAAGCTTGTTGGGAGGGAAATGCAGCACTAGGCATTTTAATATGATCTTCATTAGTTCCTCTGCAGGCATTCGAGTGCCACGTGGTGGGATGAAGCATTTCAAAGCAGAGATGCATTAATGAATCCTGCCCCAGTTTGGTCCCAGTCCAAAGCTGCAACCTTACCAGGGAGGGAGCCCCCCACTGAAGCTAAGGGCACTTGCTTCCGAGCAGAAATGCACAGTTCACAAGTTCCACTGGGGTGTGTTGCACATGGCTTGCAGGAGGGAGGGGGGAAATGGGAAACATATGTCTCCAAAAATGCAGGGAATGCATGCTGGGGCGCCTTAACTCTCAAATGGCAGTCTATGCCTCACCAAAGGAGGGCACGCATTGGATTTGCATAAAATCTGCATGAATTCAATTCATATGCATAGATACAACGTAATAAACCATTGTACTATAATTTAAGTAGAAATACAGTACCTTTTACTACAGTGGGGAAGGTGGCCTGTTTGCCTGCCCAGCCTGCTGCCCAGGCGTCCCCTGTTGACGGGCAACTTCAAGGCTCTTCCTGCTCTTCCTTCTGATGGGTTCTTTATCTTTAAACTTGACTCGGACGCCTTCAACAGAGGGCTGTCCTCCGTAGGACACGTGGCCTCCCTAATATTTCCTGGCAAGGGCCTACGATGTGTCCCAGGGTATTTGGTTTGCACGATGCAAATGGACTGAAATCTTACCTAACTCTGTACTGGACTATGACCAAAGTGCAGAAAACAGCACTGTATCCAGGTTGCTATGCAGAGGGCCAGGAAAAAGGAGCATTTTAGAAGGAAAGTGTGCATGCCAAACATACAGGAAGTGGAACGAAGCTGAATGGAATGGACAGGGAAATAGGTAGAAAAACAGGCAGAAACTATCAGGTTTGCAAATCCTGGGAGCTAATGCTGTAAGGCTTAGTCCTGAACAGATATGTATAGGATTGCACCTTCAGGGCACATTTTAAACCATGAATGGCTGGTTTGTGGCCCTCCATATGTTGCTAGACTACAGCTCCCACAGCATCCCTGACCATTGGCCATGCTGGCAGGAATTGAGAGTACTTGGAAGCCTACCACATCTGGAGAATCGTCAGCCAACGCTGTTTCGAACTGTCCTTGTCAGCTCAGGAGCTAGCATTTCAAGCAGTGATAAGGGCAATATTAATCTCCGTGATTTCATCAGAATGCAGGTCCTTGAATCAGGTTCTGGGGTGGGGGAGGAGGGAGGGGGAGGAATGACATGAGAGTCGGCAGATGACGAGAATGCTTTCTAGCGCAGGGCCAGCTGCTATTCATCTTACATTCCCATATCCATATGGCGCAAATCAGTGCTCTCTCCTCCAGTGAAAGAAGAAATGCCAACAGGAGGCAGAAGGGTGAAACCCTAAAGGCACAGAGGTCAGTTGGCAGATGTGAGAACTTATACCACTTTCCTTGCCCTATCAGAGCTGTCACTGGAGCCAAAGGGAATTCTGGGTATTGGAGGAACATGCTGGATTCATCACTTGCCTGCTAATGACCAAATCCTTCTTTTTTCCCCTTTTCTCTTTTGGAGATTCTTAAAGAAGTATGGAATAGTAATGTTAGTCTCATGGGGAAAATGCATAGCTGTATTTTCATTTACTGAGGCCTGCCCACTTTCAACAGTTTATCCATGAATAAGTTTTGTGGGGGTTATTGCTATGGTTTGGTTTGGTTTATTCTTGATCTTATTATGTATTTTTATAGGGTTTTCCCCTCTCTGCAACTGAAATGCAGTCAGCTCTGGGGTGAAGCACATCGACTCTCCCACAGTACTCCAAACCTCCGCAATATCCTCACAATATTGTTTTCTTGCTTCTGATCTTTCAGAGCTGCCTTGTTTTGGGAACAACAGTTGCCTGTTTAGGTCACCAGCTAAATATTAAAAGGGCAGCAAATGTACTGCATGCCTGTGCACTGCTGTATTTCAGAGTAAGCATTCAGAGGAGAATGCAGAAAGCTATGCAAAACTTGAGCTGCTTGTCACTCCAGGGAACATTAGAGGACGACTGGGGAGCAGGGAGATGTTGCTGCTAACGGTATAATCCGATTTGGTGCCTTTTAAACAGCTGTGGATATGCTGACAGCTACTTTCTAGGGTTGCCAACATCTCCTCTCTTTGATGTAACCTAATCCCCTAAACCTATGTTCTCCCTACTACAACCGATTGCACCAAGAGGGATACCTGCTGATGGAATGCACAAGTCCCATTGGGACATCATCAATGCACCTTCAAGAAAGTCCTTGCATCAGGGCATTGGAATGCCACAGCCCAGGAATCCCAATAAACAGCAGAATTACTTTGCATGCAAATGTATATGGAAAGTGCCAAGTCAAGAAGCCAGTGTGGACCAATGCTGGATCTGGTTCCACCAAGGGAACTCAAGTCCCAGCCTCTGCTTGACTGTAGGGGGGTAGACCTAACTCCCTCCATCCCTTGTGATCTAAGGGTGCTGCATTGCTAGCTCTGCTTCCCTCCACTGTCCTAACTGGACCCTAATATCTGTGCACAGGTAAACATCCACAGGGCCCTTTCACGTAAGGCTTTTCCCTCACATGGAGGAGACCTATGTGTATAGCTCTGCATGCACAAAAGGGCCTATTATCATTCTACATGGCCTGTAGGATACCTGTGATCTACATCCTTAGACCACATCCCAGTCTCAATTCTTCCTCTGCCTTCTCATACATGCTCTGTATATACATACCCTCCAACATTTCTCCGATGAAAATAGGGACACCCCATTCCATAATGATAATTTTACTATTTATACCCCACACATCTTACTGGGTTGCCCCAGCCACTCTGGGTAGCTTCCAACATATATAAAAATATAATAAAACATTAAGCATTAAGCATTAAAAGAACTTCCCTATACAGGATTGCCTTCAGACAGCTCAGGGGTCAGATAACTCCATATCCTCCAACGTTTCTCCAATGAAAATAATATAATAATTATTTATTATTTATTCCCCAGCCACTCTGGGCAGCTCCCAACCAAATATTAAAAACACAGTAAAGCATTAAACATTAAAAACTTCCTTAAGCAGGGCTGCCTTCATATGTCTTTTAAAAGTAAGATAGTTGCTTATTTCCTTCACATCTGAAGGGAGGGTGTTCCACAGAGAGGGTGCCACTACCGAGAAGGCCCTTGGTTCCCTGTAACCTCACTTCTCACAATGAGGGAACCGCCAGAAGGCCCTTGCAGATGGACCTTGATGTCCAGGCTGAACAATGGGGGTGAAGACGCTCCTTCAGGTATACTGGGCTGAGGCCATTTAGGGCTTTAAAGGTCAGCACCAACACTTTGAATTGTGCCTGGAAACATACTGGGAGCCAATGTCGGTCTCTCAGGACATCCTAAGGAAAAGTGGGACATTCTGAGATCAGATCAGAACTGGGAAGGCTTCTCTAAATGAGGGACACCCCTTGAAAATAGGGTTATTTGGAGGGATATCTGCAGCATGACCAAGATGCAAACATTTGAATGGAAATATGTAAATGAGGAGGCGGGACCAGGCAAACAAAAGTAGGCTCAATTTCCAAAGATGGCATCACCAGCAGCAGGAAACAGTTATAGACCTATGCACACCAAACACCAATGTACCCTGGAGTGCTATTCTTCAGCAGCTACCAGTTTCCTTCTAGAGAGACAGACACCTGAACTGCTGCACTTGCATGGCAGTAAGAGCCAAAGCTCTCTTCCGCTGCTGAACCTGGATGGCTGAGATCCTACAGATTCCTTGGGGAGCAGGCACACAGGGGCAAGCATGTGTGCACAGGCACATGTGTTCATGACACAAGGACAGAGTGGACCTCTTAGGAATCTTTCCAAACACAGACCCTCTAGAAATAATCTTGCCTTTGATAACATATTTTATTAGCAGCTATTGTAATGCTCTGTAGGATTTTACACCCTTGAGAAAAAGCCTACAGATCAAAGTGCAGAATGGAGGAGTACTGGACTACCAGCAGTGAAGAAATGCAACAGGATAGAAAAGTTGCAGCAACTGTGAATGATGAGCCAGTTTTAATTCCTCGATTTTTATCCCAGCCTTATTCCCATCAGCTCAGGGCAGCAAACATGAGGTTGTCCCATTCCATTCTCACAGTGCCCCTAAAAGGTAGGTTTGCCTGAGAAATATTGACATGTTCTGGGGGTACTCAAGGATGAGCAGTACCGGCACCTCCCCCCCCATGTTAAAAGTGTGGCAGTTACTATAGCAACTTCATGGTGAGTACCAGCACCTTTTGTTTCTTTAAAAAAGAGAGTGGACATGCCTCAAACCACCGATAGAACTTCACAGCTGAGCAGAGCTTTGAGCCAAAGTCTTTTTGTTGTTGTTGTTGTTCCAAATCGAACTTCCCAGACTACAGATTGGGTTGTTTTTAAACCTAGCTGACAATCTGGCATCAAAAGAGGTATGTTTACAGCCCCATCGTATGCTCTGCTGTGTGCACTGGGTCAGCATAAAGGGATGAAGGAGATGCATATAGCATCTAATCATCATCAGCGTTGTCGTCATCCTTTACTGTCATCTGCCGTCAGGCTGGTTTAAAAATACGCTTGCTGTTAAATGCGGCAAGAAAGGTTTCCTGATTAAGGAGCCTCCAGCCTGCATAGCACATGACTGCTTGGTGGTGCCAGTTAAATGCTTAAGAGAAAAGGCACATTGGGCAGCGCACAGCAACAACTTCAGGGTCTGCTCTCACTGCACACGGTTGCAGCAGCACAGAGTGCCAAAGGCAGCTTCTCAATTCTGGCCAGCACCAAATATCATTTTACAACACAGGGCAAGTTTCTAGATCTCATGGCTGGAAAGATTTTTTAAAAACAACAACAACAACACAAAACAAATAAAACCAGGAACACATCTGCAAATTGAGTTGTATGCAGTGTTGCTCCTACTTAGAGTAGACCCATTGGAATTGATGGATATGGCTAATGTAGGTCCATTAATTCCAATGGATCTACTCTGAGATAGCTGGATATAAGAAATAGTTCCTTGCACACACAAAAAGGTTCAAAGTATTTCCTTTCTCTCCATGGAAAACCCTCCCAGCACCTTTATCTCACCTTACTGTCCACCAAAGAATCATAGAATTTTAGAGTTGGAAGGGGCCACAAGGGTCAGCTAGTCCAACCCCCTGCAATGCAGGAATCTTTTGCCCAATGTAGGACTCGAACCCATGACCCTGAGATTAAGAGTCTCATGCTCTATCAGCTGAGTGCTCTATATATATATATGGGACATCTTCCCTTCTCCTGATTCCCTCTATTCGCAATTAGACATTAAGAATACATAACTTATCTATAGGCTGGTAGCCTTGCAGTACGTCAAGATCCCTGATAATAAAGGAGAGGAAGGTGCTCCAGTATATGAGATCAAAACATGCTCCGGTTAGCCATGTTTACACACACCTCTCTTTTTCACAGCCTTGTCAAAATTTCTGCAGGAGCAGAGGAGGATCGGTGGGAGGGGGGGCCAAGAAATCCCCTTTCTCGCCGAAAGCCAACTGGCTTTAAAACGCATCCATTCTCCTTTGTTTTCCAGAGGAGGAAAGACTTTGTTTACAGCAATAATGGCCAAAGACTTTAATCCGGGCTCTAGATTGTGTACATTCCGCTTTGACATTCATGCTGGTCACACACACATGGAGTCCCAAGCCTGTCTGGGCTAATCTGTCAAGAGGTGAATGGATAAAAGCTCCGGGATTCATTGCACTAAGCATGGGAGGGGGGCGGCACAGAAAGGGAGAAGGGATACATTTCATATCCCTTCAAGAACCAGGCTGTGGTTTTAGTGCGAGGAGTCGGGGGGGGGGTTGTTTTTGCTTCCTCTAAATAGCCGAGTGTGTTTAACCCAACCTCAGCTTCACAAGGCTGGGTATTAAAGAGGCTGACTGAACACACTGTGACTGGTGGAGTTCTCCCTCCCTTTGGCCTCTGAAGTTTGCAATGACCGACAGTAACCCTGCAACCATCTCTCTCTCTCTCTCTCTCTCTCTCTCTCTCTCTCTCCTTTCTTTCAACATTACCATAACAGCCATAGCAGAGCAAAGCGCACAGCTGCCTCCTTCTGTTGCTGCTGCAGGAGGTTGCTTCCCCAACATTACATCCTCACAAGCCACTCAAAAGTTGCTCAGGGAAACCAGTAAACAGAACCGTGCTGTGTGCCGCAGAACTTCTGCCTGCCTCTCTCTCTCTCTCTCTCTCTCTCTCTCTCTCTGTCTCTCTGTCTCTCTGTCTCTCTCTCTCCAGTATGTCAAATATCTCACACCCTCAAGTTGAGAACATAGGAAGCTGCCTTGTATTCCAAGCCCATCCAGCTCAGCACTGGTCACACAGACTGGCAGCAGCTCTCCAGGGTTTTCAGAGAGGGGGTGTTCCCATTCCCACAGATTGAAGCTGGGTTGCAAAGCAGATGCCCCTTCGCTGTTCGAAAGAGGGTGGTAGAAGAGGCAGAACGTTGCAAGTGAAAGGGAAACATTTCCTAATTCTGACAGCAGCTCGGGAACAGAACTGCACCCTTCGCCCCCATTAGAGTCATGCTCTCCTCCAGTCACCCAAACAGCTGTTTGGCAGGCTGGGAGGAGCATGGGCTATACATGAGGAGGATGCATGTTTCAAACTGGACAGCTCCACTGGTAAGAGACTCGGAATCTCAGGGTTGTGGGTTTGAGCCCCACGTCCGGCAAAAGATTCCTGCATTGCAGGGGGCTGGACTAGATTGGCCCTCATGGTCCCTTCCTACTCAACAATTCTATGATTTCACATCACACTCACTCTCTCAAGCAATTTCTGGCATTTTTTGGGAGGGGGTTGGCAGTGGGAGCAGCTGGGGCATGCACATCAGGTAGTGCTGAAGGCCTTCCAGGGCCACATCATGTGGCCCCTGGGTTACCCACATGTGCCTCAGAGGCAAAACAAGGGAAGTTTTTTGATTTGCCATCATGTGCTAAAAGTCAATGTGTCTTTTTTGCCATCTGCTTGAAAGCCACGCCATGGACATGTGGCCCAAATGAACGCATGATTTTCTCACATGATGGCATACAGTGGTCTCACACACCCATGCCCTGCACTCCCCATGGAGAAGTTCCATATGGGAAACAGTCCTGGACTTCCTAAGAAGGGTGTGCAGTATCTTTTTGTAAGATGCACTGAAGGGGAGGGGTACTCAATAGGTATGTGTTGGGATACAGCTGCTCCAACTTTGCCTACTCCTAAGGCAGGATTTGGGACTGACTACAGGACATGGAGCCCCTTCCAGCTGCCAGGTTGCATGCTTTGCTTCCCAGTGAGAAAATGTGGCCTCTTTTCTTGATTCGGTTATACCAATATTGATGTCAAACTGTGCAAGCTTTGGAATCACACAGAATCCTTCATCCAACGAAAGGTTCTTTGCAGCTCGGAAGCTGCTGCCCTACCACGACACAAATTAGCTCCACGTACAAAGACAGCCTCCTGCTGGTTTCGTCATCTCTGCCCTGTTCTCGACTTAACACCGCAACCACAGCTGTCTTGTCCTGTCAAGGCGCTCCACGTTAACATAAGTTCCGAAGCCACCGCCATCTGCAGCGCCCATCCATTTGTCCCATTGCCATGCATTTGCATTTCACCCCCTGGGGGAGCGGGAGGGGGGGTCCAGAGAGAAAGCCAGCGGTGAAGCTTTGAAACAAACCAGAGTCACTTAAAACACCTGCAGGAAGGAGCCAAGCGTGCAAGTTAAAGGCAAAACGGGGTTGGGGGTGGCGAAAGGGAGGGCATCCCTAGCAGGATCTGTAACTGGATCTTTTCCAGCGTGGCAAGCGAAATGCACGCCGTGGGCTAAGAGAGGAAGCGGGGAAGTACCTGCACGTTTATTTCTTATTAAAGGGAAAGCGCTGGCCGCATGTTGCCTTGCTGCTGAAACTCCTCAGCCAGACAGCCTTCGCATATGGTGGGGAGCGCCGCCTCTTTCCAGCGCCAGAAGCGGAGATCGGGATCCGCACAGGCGAGGATCTCTCGCCCTTCACGGCCAGGATCCGGAATAGGAGTCTCTGCCCTCTCTCCCTCCCGCCCCCGATCACTGTAAACATCTGAAGGCGCGCACACGCGCCCAGGCACCCACACGCACCCCGTCCTGCCTCCATCTGCTGCCGCAAAGAGGACTCGCCTCGCCTCGCCTCCCTGCTGTCCACATTCCTCGAATTCTGCGCGCAAGTCGCCCCGGCGGCCAAGCCAGCTAATCGATCCTTCGATCCGGCGGCCCTCTATATTGATCCGCCAGGCTAGAGCCGCCGCCGACCGATCGCCTTCTCGCTTAGCGTTTCCTGCACGCGCAGAATAAAGCAAGCATGCTGCCGGGTCCCTGGACTAGAAACTGGCTGCTTCTTCGTTTTCTTCCACTGAGGTTTACCCACCCCACCCCCGCCCCGTCCTCCTCCTTTCCTTCTCCCCCACCCCGTCCCGCATCGTGCACCCCAACCCCTTATTATGGGTCACAATCGTGTCATTTGCTTCTTACCTGAACTTATTCAGTCAACCCTCGAGGGTGAGCGTGAGGAGGGCGACAGCACACCCCCCACAATTTAAACTGCAAAAAGATCCCAGTAGGCGGCAGCTCCTCTTGACATTTAATTCTTTTTTTTTTTAGGAAATGGGTGGGGGAGGAGAGAGAGAAGCAAAAAATAAAACGGATGGATTAAACCCCCTCCAAGGAGATGATGGGCTGGGTGGCAAGCGGCGTCCTTGAGAATCGCCCGCAGGTAAACAGGGTCCCGATGGGCGACCAGCAACCCGGCCGGCGATGTGTCCTTTCGCTCTCCTCGCGTAGTACTATATCCCCATCACATGACTGCCAGGGAGGTTATCACAGTAAAAGGCAGGGGAAGGCTTGAAGGAGGCTCGACCCAAAGTGGCGCCCTCATTGGCTGAGGGAAAGGCAAGGGGCGGGCCTGAGGTTTTGTCGTCAATGGAAGTATCTGGTATGCTCGCTCCGTTCGCCTTCCCTCTCCCTGGTCCCCCCCCCCGCTCCGCTCCTCTCCCTCCACTCCCCCCCCCCTCCCCACCGCGCGGTCCATTTTTGTATCAAAGCCCAGGCAGGAATGTTTGGCTTCTGCTCTCCTCTGCTTACTCTCTCTGAGCCATGACAAAGAAGATCATGTGAAGGCGAGGTAGAAATCCCTCAGGCGTATATTTAGAAGGCTGTTCTAACTTGGAAGAAGCACCCCGCCCGGGGGACAAATGTCCTTCTGACAATAGTTTGGCACTTGAATTGGTCTTGTTTTAAGGAAGGGCTGTAGCATCTGCCTCTTCCCAGGTTCGATCCCTGATGTCACCAAGTAAAGCTGGGAGTGATCCCCGCACCTGCCAGAGGAGCCCCAGCTAGATAATACTGTTGCACGCCACCCCAATCTCCCAGGGGTGCAAGATTCCAGGGGTTCCAGGCACTTACCAGGGTTTGGTCTCCTTGGAATGAAGGGCAGCAGAGACGGTGGTGTCTTTATGATATGTGGTTTATTTGCACGTATATGCAACCTGAGTCTGCGATGGAGGGGTTTGCAGCATAAACTTCCCAAGAGGGTCTTGTTTCTCCCCTAGCTGCAGGCTTGGATACAAACAGATCTCAGCCATGGCTCTCCCTCCACCTTTTCCAGCCTGTCACTTTTGAACCCATCTTCTAGCTCAGATCATCCACTCTGGCCTCTGTCTTTCTAACTAAACAAGGAGGGAAGCCCACCCATTTGCCCTCTGGCACAGAGCCACTTCCTGGCTGGTCTGGCTATTCCCGCAGTTGAATCTGTGCTAGATCAGGGAATTAGAAGGAGGTCTCAGGTATTATAAGGGTCTCCACTTACAGCCTACCCCCCCCCAACTCATAACACTACTGAGGTAGAAGGACCTGGGGTCTAACTCAGCAGGAGGCCGCTTCCAGGATGGGTGACCATACTTCACTGTTATGAAGACCTGTACAGGTGGCTTTTCCTTTGTTAAAACCCAGTGCTTTCTTTTTGGCTTTTGATTCACCTTGGCTTCTTCAGAGTCATTTTCTTTGGCTTAGAAAACCCCATATCATCCCTGGATGAGACATAATGTTGGAAAAAGCATGCTCATTTGAAATCCTAAAGCTTGCATATTTTTTTAGAGAGAGAGAGAGAGAGAGAGAGAGAGAGAGAGAGAAGTACCTCGCTTGCATATAATATATATACACACACACAGTGGTACCTCGGGTTAAGAACTTTGCATCAGGATGAGAACAGAAATCATGCTCCGGCGGCGTGGCGGCAGCAGGAGACCCCATTAGCTAATGTGGTGCTTCAGGTTAAGAACAGTTTCAGGTTAAGAACGAACCTCCAGAATGAATCAAGTTCTTAACCTGAGGTACCACTGTACACACACACACACTTCAAAAATAATAGACTTGGGTTTTGTTTTTTGCTGCTTACTCAAGAGAATTGACCTTGTGTCCACTGGTAGAATAATTGCCCTGCTGTACCCATTTTAAGGTAGCCTGATCCTTGTCTGGGCGAAGTGCTCTCAAATGCTGCTGTTTGGACATGATGCAAGGGGAGTGCAAGATTAAATCATGCTGGGTGGTTTCAAACAAAATGGGCCACAGCCTGAATGAAAGCATTTCAGTGTGATCAAGGGAAGCACACATGCCAAAATGTAGAACACAGAGATGATTTTAAGACTGTCATAATACACAGTGATCTGGGAAATGGGTGTGTGGTGGGGGAGAGGTTAAGAAATGGTGCAATGCTCACACAGTCCAAACTTAATCTCACAGTGTCATTCACTGTGGTTTTAAAGATTTAGTCCCCTAAACCAGTAAAAGTTAGGTGTGTCTATCCTATGCATCTTTCATCAGAAGCAAATTCCTTGTGCAGCGGAGGCCTGAGCTTGCTTTCTCAGCTGTAGATCTCATTCTGTTCCATAGCACCTACTCATAGTAAATTGGTGCAGGACAACACCCTCAGGGGCAAATCATACATTCTAAACGTGCAGTCTGCCACTGAATGGGGGCACATTTTCCCTTTAAAATAAAAGTTGGGGTGAGGTGGATCTGGACCACAGCACAGAGGATTTGATTGACTACTTCCTCCATGCTGCAATCCAAATTAAAATTGCCTCTTTGAAGCTCCGCCCACCCTGCAAATGGCAGCCTCTGGGTTATGTGATTCCCATTGAGAGCACAGTGATGGTGTGTTGGGAGGGGATAACACCCACCTCCCTGTACACCAGGGCCCTGATCACCCCATATGGCTAGTATTTTTAAGGGGGGGTGCAATAGCAAACTAGGAGTTTTAAAATAGCACAGAGTTTGTAACCACTTCCGGAGGCGGCGCAAAATAGCAATGGCGGTCCTCTTTACCTGGTGAAGAGGGGCTCCGCGAAAAAGGGTCGTCCGCTACGGCAAAGCGGAGACCCGTTAAGAAAAACCGCAGGCAGAGCGAGCCTGCGGCCGTGGGACTCGGCGGGCGCCCAAAGCCCCCCCGGAAACGAAGAAGGGGCTCCGTAAGGGGCTCCGGAATGCGAAAGGGGGAGCGGCGCTGTGAGTTCATCGCTCTTTTCGTGGATGCAAAGCCGCGCTGCTGATGATGATGAGCACCGACCTTTCTTCTTGAAAACATCAAAATTGGCTGCTACATACCCGTGAGTAAGGGGAGCTAAACATCGGAAAATTTGGGAATTTGGTTGAAATTCGGCTGAAAACGGGAGGCGAGTAAGAGGAAGTCCGTCTCCCGATCCTGCTAACCAGATTAAAGCAATTGCGCAGAAGAGTGCTGAAGCGCTGAAAGGGGACTGTAAAAGTAAAACGAGGGTGTATTTGACAGACTTTGTAACGAAAAGACAAGCAGGAAATCTCTGTAAAAGTTGTGGATTTTATCTTTGGGACCTTCTTCCTAATTTTGAGCTATGTGGAGTTAAAAGAGACAACCCAGCGATCGGGCTGTCAGTGTGCAAAGGAGAGCTGTCAAACTGCTGATACTGTTATTGGAGCTTAACTGATACATAGACTGAGACATTAACGTTTAAACATTGTTGCTGGGACCTTTCTTGACACCTTGTGGCTTCTCTTTAAGACAAAGAAAGCCTGTGGAAACTTCCTTTTGTGCTCTGGAACTATCAAAGACTTAACATAGGGAATATAAGAACTTCAATGGCGGACAAGAGTTCTCTCCTTCCTTGAAACTTTGAAATACCCCCACCTAGAGGATTGTGGAGATATAGAGGCCTGGGAACTGTACTTTATTGTGATTCTCTGTTTACACTCTGGACTTTGTTTACACTCTGGACTTTGTCTAACTTATGAAACAAAAGAAACAAAAGAAAACTTGACCTTGAACAGAGGCAGGTGTGGAATGAGTGGTACAGGGAGAACAAGAGCAGCTAAAGCTAAAGAGAAAGAAAAGAAACCAGGGCAACTTGTTCAAACAACCCTATCTCATCAACGAAGATCATCCATTCCAACTGTGCTGACAGCACAGGAGGGGGAATTTGAAGAGCCTGCTGCAGAGCCTGCTGCAGAAGATATGGCAACTGGAGGATCTGAAATAGTCCTGAAGCAAATCTTGGAACAACTTGGAATTTTAAATCAAAAAGTGGACAATCAATCATCAAAAATTGACCAAGCTACATCCTCTATTACTAAATTATCTGAGCAAGTTTCCCATCATACCCAGGCAATTGAAAAATTACAAGGGGCAACGACTGAAAATTATAAGCTTGCGGTGGAAGCTTGTCAAAAAGCAGAACAGGCGAACAAAAAGGTTGATGAGATTAGGGGGGAAGTAAGGCCTCTGAAAAGACAGGTAGGGGAACAACAAGCCTACCTGTCATTGGTTGAATTGAAAAGTAAGGAAAATAATCTCAGATTAAGGGCTATCCCAGAATTGGAGGAAGGAAACCTACAGGGATTTTTGACACTTTTGTTCTCCAAATTCTGGGGGATAGAGGAAGATAAGGATTTTAAAATTGTGACTGCCTTTAGACTGGGAAAATTGATAAAGAAGGACAAGTCCAGAGACTGTTTGGTTATTTTGAGATCGAGAGAGGAAAGAGACAAGATACTAGGCCTACATTTTAAAAAATCCTTGGAGATAGAAGGAAAAAAGGCTGAAATTTACAGAGACATACCTAAACACCTTTTGGACCTTAGGACTACTTATATAGACTTGACCAAATTGTTGAGATATAACACAATCCCTTATAGGTGGGAGTTTCCGCAAGGACTATCATTTACTTACAAAGGAAGGAAAGTAAGAATTAAAACACCGGAGGACCAACAGAAGTTCCTACACGACCACAAGGAGGACCTCCAGAAAGGAGCTGCAGCTTCTTGGCCTCCACCACCACCGGGACCATCTCCAAAGCCTACACCGCCTGGATCTGGACCAACATTACCACCTCCGGGATCGGGGGGAAGCCTAGACACCCCATTGTAGACCCACCAATTAGACCAGGATGTCGCTGCAGCTTCTTAGTTGGAATATAAATGGCGGAAATTCTCCGGAAAAAAGAAGAAAAGTATTTCATATATTGAAAAAAGAACATTTGGACATTATTTGCCTGCAAGAAACGCATGTGACAAGGCTCCACAGAAAAGTGTTAATTAATAAAAGACTAGGCCAAGAATTTATCTCTTCGGATAAAGTGAAGAAAAGAGGTGTGGTGATATATGCAAAGGAGAGCCTGTCACCGAAATTCTTATTTAAAGATGAACACGGCAGAATTTTGGCGATTGAAATTCAGACACAAGGAGAAAAATTTCTGATATTAGGAATATACGCCCCAAATGAAGGGAAATCGGAATTTTTCAGGAAGCTGCATGAGATTATGCTGGACTACTTAGACTATAACAACATCATCATGATGGGTGACATGAATGGGGTTGTGTCTGTAAATATGGATAAGTCGCAAAGTGCTAACATAACGAAAGATGGCAGACTACCTAAAACTTTTTTTGAAATGACTGACAATGTGGACTTGATTGACATATGGAGGGTTAAGAACCCCCTAGGAAAAGAAGGGACTTTCTTTTCTGAAGCTCATCTGACATGGACACGAATCGACCAAATATGGATAACTAGAGGACTGGCACCCAAGACTAGAAAGGTGGAAATCTGCCCAAAAACCTGCTCCGACCATAATGCTTTGAAAATGGAATTGAGACTAAATACAACCGGATCCTTCAGATGGAAAATGAATGACACCTTATTAAGGGACGAGAAGATTGTTAAGAAGGCCCAAAAAACTTTAAAGGACTATTTTGAAATAAATTTAAATACTACTGTGGAAAAAAGAATAATCTGGGACGCAAGTAAAGCAGTCATGAGAGGGTTTCTAATACAACAAAATACGATCAAGAAAAAATTCTGGAATGAAAAGAAGGAGAAGATATTGGAAAAAATAAGAGATGGAGAAAAAAAATTAAGATCTAGGCCAAAGTCGAAGGAGGTGCTGAGAGAAGTGAAATTCTTCCAAGCACAATATTTGAAATTGATAAATCAAGAGGTGGAATGGAAAATTAAACAAATGAAACAAAGATCCTTTGAATCAGCAAATAAGTGTGGGAAACTGCTAGCATGGCAGTTGAAAAAGAGACAAAAACTTAATACTGTTACAAATCTAGAGATTGATGGGAGAATGGTTCAGAAACCCGAGGAAATTAGAAAGTGCTTCCAGAGATATTTCAAAGAACTTTATTCACAAGGGCCACAGAAAGATTCGGAGGTGGACCAATTTCTTAAAACCAATGGATTACAGAAAATACCTCAGGAAATGAGAACAACCCTGAATAGTAATATTACACAGCAAGAAATTGAAAGTGCCATTCAGAACCTACAATTAGGCAAATCTCCAGGCCCCGACGGACTTACCTCCAAATACTATAAGGTTTTGAAAGACTATTTGATACAGCCTTTGTTGGAGGTTTGTAACCAGATTATGGAGGGGAGGAAGGCACCGGAAACGTGGAAAGAAGCCTTCATCACATTGATACCCAAACTAGAAACTGAAAAGACTCAGCTGAAGAACTACCGCCCCATCTCACTCCTAAATGTGGATTACAAAATTTTTGCAGACATTTTGGCAAGTAGGTTAAAAAAAGTGCTTAATGAAGTGATCCATAAAGACCAGGCTGGCTTTCTCCCCGGTAGGCATTTGTTTGGCAACACAAGAAATATTATCGACATTTTGGAACTTTTACAAACAAATCTAAATACTAGAGCGGTGTTAATTTTTATCGATGCAGAGAAAGCCTTTGATAACATTTCCTGGATGTTTATGAAGAAAAATTTGGAAGGGATGGGAGTGGGGCGGGGGTTTGAAAATGGAATAGAAGCAATATATTCAGAACAAAAAGCGAAATTGATAGTAAACAATGTGGTGACAGAGGAGTTTAAAATTGAAAAAGGGACACGGCAGGGGTGCCCCCTATCCCCCCTATTGTTTATTTCAGTTCTGGAGGTGCTATTGAACATGATTAGAAAGGACCGGTTGGTACAGGGAATTGAGGTCGGAGTGAAACAATATAAATTGAAAGCATTTGCAGATGACCTGGTATTAACATTGCAGGAGCCTGTCTCTAGTACTAAAAGAGTGTTAGAATTAATTTCGGACTTTGGTCGGGTGGCGGGATTTAAGCTGAACAAGCAAAAAACTAAGGTTATAGCAAAAAATTTGACAAGTACAGAAACAGATGAGTTTGTGAAGGAAACAGAATTAAATGTGGTTAAAAAAGTAAAATACCTAGGGGTGTATCTGACCTCCAAAAATTTGAATTTGTTTAAGGATAACTATGAGAAATGTTGGTTAGAAATCAAAAGAGATTTGGAAACATGGTCAAGATTGAAACTTTCCTTGTTGGGCCGAATAGCAGCTATAAAGATGAATGTATTGCCAAAAATGCTATTTTTGTTTCAGACCCTACAGGTCGTGGACAAGGTGGAATGTTTTGGAAAGTGGCAGAAGGATATTTCTAAGTTTGTTTGGCAGGGCAAAAAGCCCCGAATAAAGTTTAAGATACTAACTGATGCGAAAGAAAGAGGGGGATTTGCCCTGCCAGACTTGAGGTTATATTACGAAGCTGCAGCCTTCTGCTGGTTGAAAGATTGGATTTTACTGGAAAACACTGATGTCCTAGATCTGGAAGGGTTTGACAATGCTTTTGGGTGGCATGCATATTTGTGGTATGACAAGGTTAAAGTGCACAAATTGTTTAAAAACCACATTGTCAGGAGAGCAATTTTAATGGTCTGGACAAAATATAAAGACTTATTGGAGAGTAAGACTCCGAGGTGGCTCTCACCGGTGGAGGCCAAGGCATGTAAGAGACCAAATATGGAAGCCAATTGGCCTAAATATGGGGAAATCATTGAAAAGATTGGAGACAATTGGAGGTTGCAGAGCTTGGAAAAACTAAAAAACAAGGTGCGAGATTGGTTGCATTATGCACAAATTCAAGAGGTCTTCAAAGTAGATAAGAAGGTTGGATTCCAGGTGGAAAAATCGAAACTAGAGACAGAATTGTTAGAACCAAAAAGTAAACTACTCTCGAGAATGTATAACCTGCTGCTTAAATGGAATACTCAGGATGAGACGGTCAAATCCTCCATGATAAAGTGGGCGCAGGATTTGGGGCATAACATTATGTTTGAAGACTGGGAAAGGTTATGGAACACCGGAATGAAATTTACGGCATGTAGTGCCTTGAAGGAAAACATTATGAAAATGATATACCGGTGGTACATGACCCCAGTCAAGCTTGCTAAGATATATCACCTGTCTGATAATAAATGCTGGAAATGTAAAGAGGTGGAAGGGACATTCTTTCACCTCTGGTGGACCTGCCCGAAAGTGAAGGCCTTCTGGGAAATGATTCATAATGAACTAAAAAAGGTACTGAGATTTACCTTACCTAAGAAACCAGAGGCCTTCCTTCTGGGCATGGTGGACCGGAGTGTGTTTAAGAAGGACAGAACCTTTTTTATGTATGCTACTACAGCAGCAAGGATTCTGATTGCAAAATATTGGAAGACACAAGATTTACCCACACTGGAGGAATGGCACACGCAGTTGATGGACTATATGGAACTGACCGAAATGACTGGCAGAATCCGAGACTTGGGAGAAGAAACATTCGAGGAGGATTGGAGAAAATTTAAAGACTATTTGGAAAAACACTATAAGTTGTATGAATGTTAAAAAACGCACCCTCTAGGAAATTCTAGTTTCAGTAATGTTAAATTAAAGAAATGGAAATTAAGGTACAAGGAGTCAGAGATAGAATAATGAAACAACTTTATTGTGTTAAAATGAAAATGTACATGATTTGGGTTATATTACATTCGAAATTGGGTAACATGATAAAAAAGAAGATATAATAAGTATTGAAACAAGTTAATAAATTGCAGACGCTATGTATCACAGAGAATGCAGGGTTGGGAGGACGTGGGGAAGTCCAACAGATTTGGAAAAAGGAGTAAGAAAAATTTGTAACTTTTCTTTTTTACTTTTACAATACATTCTTTATTCTTTTTTCTGTATTATATAAAACTAATAAAAAATATTATAAAAAAAAAAATAGCACAGAGTTTGGCCCTTATTTAGCTTCTATCATTTTTAGATGGTCTTAGAGTGAGCGCACTGTAAGTTCCTAAAATGTTTTTCTTACACATTAATCCAAAACAAAGCAGCAGTTCCTATTGATTTCAATGGTGCTTACTTAGACTTATAGAAGCATGGAATTGTAGAACTGGAAAGGTACCCCAGGGGTCATCTAGTCCAACCTCCTGCAATGCAAGAATCCTGCCACAGACAACCTTGGGTGGGTTAATAGCCTTCTTGTTAACAGCCAGACACACTGGCCCATCTTTCCATATTCCTACTTCCACTGGCCCATATGACCAGGAGTGTGCATCATATCTGCTATTCGTGCTATTCACTAGGCATGTTGAGGTAGGAGGAAAGGGAACATCTAACTTGGCAAGTAACTCTGCTGCCCTGGATTTTCCATTAAGTTTGCATATAATAATAATTATTTAGAAAAAAACCCTCCTAAATTGTAAGAAATCATTACAAAAGTAACACTTCAAATGTCTGTCCTTTGCAGAATAACTGGATCCATCTATAATCCTAGTGGGAGACAAATAACTTGTTCTTCTTTGAAACATTGTTCTCTGTAGCTCATTTTTTTAGTCAGGTGTCAATTCTGACCAGAAAAGCCAAGACCATACAAAATTCTACTTCAAAACTCTACCTTTGCCTTCAAACTATCTCAGAGCTTGAGGAGAGGCCTCATCCATTTGCCCTCTGGCACAGAGCCCCTTCTCCTTGGCTTTCCTAATGGCTCTTCACCTTTCCTTTTTCTTTTTAATGGCTCATCTCCCAGGTGATTACCTCATTAGGAAACTGGCCTGGCTTATATTTTAACCCTTGCTGAATCCAGAAGTTCATTGTCTGGCACCCAGGTTAACACTCGGAGCACTGAGTAGATTCTAACATATACTAGACCCAGGAATTTAGGAGAGACTGGCACCCACAAACTCATAACAATATATATATATATTTACTGCATATGCATGCAAAAATACCTAAGTTCAATTCCTGACATTCCTGGAATGGTCTAGGAAAGACTTGCAAACAAGGCTGAGCTAGATGGTCCAGTGGATTGATTCAAATCAGTGTGTTTCCTGCCCTTGATATGCACTGGTGTACAGCAATGCATGCAGTCAGCAGATGGATATGCCTGAGGCATCAGGATCTGCACCGTGTAAGGAACAGCACTAGCTCAGCATCATCTTACATCAGTTTGTCCCTCATTGAAAATGTACAGCTTGTCCCGTGGTCTTTCCTCTTTCTCAGATCTGCCTGCACTGGACTTGCCAATAGAGACAAAACACTGCAAACCCAGCAAAGGAAATTGCACTTGATGATTCACTTCTTGTGAATCACCTGTGTCAAAAAGAAAAAGAAAAAAGAAAGAACAGGAACCTTAAGTCATGTGTTTCCTAACTCTTTTTCTTCTTCTTCTTTTTTAGCCAATCTCTTCTCCTTCGGATTACAGTCTGGACTACGGAATTTCCCGTTTCCTTCTCCCCCTGTTACTCATAATCCTAACTTGCAGTGTAGTCTGCCACCCTGTCAGAAACAAACTTAAAAATAAAGCCTTAAAAACTGCCACGGTTCTGTTATTCGAAGGACCTTCTCCTGACAGATGAAACTGGCCACACCTTCAGGACATCAGGGAAGGGTCTTCCATTCATTTCTTCACCTTCCCAGACATTGGGAGAGATGCAATGGAGAGCATTCTCCAGAAATGCTACCCAGGATATGGAGCTCTCTGCCCCAAGAGATCCACTCAGATGCCTCCAGGGTAGCTTTTAGGTGCCATCAGAAAATGTGGTTGTTGCAGGGGGCTTTTGGTTTGGCTGGTGGTATTTCCACCACCCAAATGTCATATCCGATGCGTTATTTTGCTATATTATTCAGGTTTTAATTTACTTTAAAAGCTGCTGTTTTATAGTTATTGGTGCTTTTCTGCTATATACAACCTTCAGAGAAGGGCTGTGGGACTTCCAGATCTTGTTGGAGTCTCAACATTTGTCAGCCCTAGGCAGCATGGCCAGCAGTTAGGGATTATGACAACTGTGGGCCAGAGGTATCTGAAGGGCCTCAGGTTTCCCTCTGCAAAGCAGGTTATCTAATTACGAATAGATGAATAAAATAAAATATTGTCCTGCCTTCGGCCTACCGAGGCTCAATGTAGTTTCACCTGCATTTATTTTATTTATTAGATTTATATACTGCCCTTCCTCATAAGATCTCAGGGTGGTTCACAGAACAAAATAGAGGATAAAAACAGTGCTGTTTTTGTAAAAATAAGAGGTGCGAGAACTCACCACAAATGCCTCCCTTGTTCTCTTATAATGGCAATTGCGCCCATCTGAAATGTGCTGTAACTGAGTTCCAGTACGTTCCAGATGAAAAAAAAGGCCCTGGATAAAAACAAGTAAATAAGTAAAACCAAGCCACAAACCAATAACCCCTCCTTCCCACAGACACATTTAAAATGCTGGAGAATACAGTCGTACCTTGGAAGTCGAACGGAATCCATTCTGGAAGTCCGTTTGACTTCCAAAACTTTTGGAAACCAAGGCACAGCTTCCAATTGGCTGCAGGAAGCTCCTGCAGCAAATTAGAAGCCGCAGAAGCTGCCCCAGGACGTTCAGGATCCAAAGAACATTTGCAAACCAGAACACTCACTTCCAGGTTTGCGGCATTCGGGAGCCAAAACGTTCGAGTCACAAGGCGTTCATCAAACAAGGTATTAATCAGCCAAAGGCCTGGTTGAAGAGGGACGTTTTATCCTGGTGCCCAAAATTATATAAGGAAGATGCCAGGCAAACGTCCCTGGGGAGAGCATCCTATAAATAGGGAGTCACTAGAAAGAAGGCCCGTTCTCATGTTGCCACCCTCCGGATCTCATGTGGAGGAGGTAGATGAAGAAGGACCTCAGAGGATGAATGCAAAGTCCAGGATGGTTTATGCATCTGAAGCCTAACTTGGGTGGTGTGGGCTGACAAGACAAGCATTCAGTGGTTTCCCCTCCCCTTCTGATGACACCACCCTTATTCAAGCAAATGTGCCTTCAAAGTCAGTGCCAATTCTGAGGAACGGACCAAGGATCTGGCTGATGAATTTGTTCAATATCAAAAGCACAGGGGTGGCAATTTAAGTGACAGATAGATATTGGTGGGGTCAGTTGAGGGGGCATCTCAACACATGCTGTGTGAACTTCCCAGCTGCTGTTCTCTCCATCATTGAAGGGAGATATACTGTTGCAAGCAATAAATGAATACATTGAAACAGCTTATACAGTATTTCAAGTCTGGGTGGTATTTCAAGGATAGCCAATGAAGATAACAGTTTCTCTTTCAAACTGGCAACTCACATGCTCTTTGGGAAATCGTCTTATATGAGCTGCCCAAGTTAGGAGATATGGATGCAGCTGGTTAGCAACACACTATCAGCGCCAGAACTCATTCGCAGGGGAAATCTCCATTCAAACTCATTTCCAAACGACATTTGTGATTCATGAAAGTACGGTAATTGAAGTTGCCATTTTAAATGAACATGCACGGAACAAGTACAGAAAGGGGCAGTCAGATTCAGACAAGAAAAAGGCACAAACTGCTGTTTCCCAATGCTGCAGATACAAGGCATATCTCATAGTTGCTACACACCCCAATAAATGCATTTATAAACAAACAACATGATTTAAAACAGCCACTGTGATAGTGGCTCCAAGTGTGTAAACTGTAACCATAGGCCAAATTAGATCTGACCAAATGTGTCTTTTCAAATTAGCATGCAAAACTGCAAATAGCATTTGCACCTGGAGAGAATGGATATTTTATAGACTCAGAGCAGGCAATTTAACCCCTGCCTCTTTTCCTGCAGCCCTAAGAAAAATCCTTTTTCTGAAGCTTCAGTGGCTTAAAAATGGGATTGGACAAATTAATAGAGAATGAGGAAATGAATGGCTTCTAGTCACAATGGTTCTATAGCTTGTTACTTCCAGTATCAGGGACATTATTTATGCCACTGAATTCCATGTGAGGAATATTGCACTCATGTATTGCTTTGGGCTTCCAATTGGCATTTGTTTGGACACTCTGGATGAAGATACAAATGAGCCGTTCTAGCTTCAAAGAAGAGATTTTCCCTTGGTACTATAACAGGGATA
Organism: Podarcis gaigeae; assembly: GCF_964106915.1. Classification (NCBI taxonomy): domain Eukaryota; kingdom Metazoa; phylum Chordata; class Lepidosauria; order Squamata; family Lacertidae; genus Podarcis; species Podarcis gaigeae. The sequence goes on from NC_139679.1 coordinate 88,181,920, forward strand.
GAAAGGGTTAAATGATCCCTTTTACAACTTTGATCCCACTAACTTTTTAATTGTGCTGTTTGTTTGTTTGTTTGTTTGTTTGTTTGTTTGTTATTTTTATTAAATTTGAATACCACCCTTCATCTGTAGATATCACGGTGGTTCATACTTGCAATATTTTTTTTTAAAGAAACCACTATTTGTGCTAAATGCAAGGAGCAAAAAACAGCCACATTGTTGTGCTTATAAAATTAAGATATTTCTTTCAGCCCCTGGTGGCAGGAACTCACAGGAGGCAAAAATGACCCTCTTCCAGGGTCCCTTGGCGGTCAGGCCAAGATGTGTGTGAGACAGGTGGACGGACAGCTGGCCAAGTGAAAGCATTCAATGTCTTCTTCCAGTTAAGCCTGTAATTCAAGAAGCACCTCCTGGCCTTTAAATAAAGAGAGAGAGAAAGGAAGAAGAAGAAGAAGAAGAAGAAGAAGAAGAAGAAGAAGAAGAAGAAGAAGAAGAAGAAGAAGAAGAAGCACAAAACACCTTTCTTATTGGCTCAAATTCATATCTCCAGAAGGAATAGCCTTCCTCTGGTGAGATCTTGTAGCCCATTTTTATTCAGCACAGTGACACATATATTCCAAAGCCAGGAGCTTCTTCAGCTAATAATGAAAGGGCTTTGTACGTAGGCAGATGGGCTGTTTTGACCGCATTCATTTGCAGTCCTTGAACAGATAAGAACTCCAAGTCCTCTTAATGCTACTGAACTATTGACACAAAGAACGTGTTTATCCTCTGCTGCCGTGCTGCAGCGCAAAGTAGAAAAATCGGCAGCTGCCCAAGGGTCCATTGTTTATAAGGTTTCTCGAGGGCATTCAGATAACCTGGCTGTTATGTTTTCACTTTGACACCGCTTATGCAATTTGGCAACCGGCCAGTCTAACAATACCAGCTTGCAAGACTGGGTTCCCCTCTGCATGTGCATCTTGGATTGTGGTGGGGAAGAGGTTGTACGCAGACCACATGACAACAATGGGCAATATGGACCCCTCCAGATGTTACTAGACTACAACTCCAGTCATCCCTGACCATCAGCTATACTGTTGAGGCTGATAGGAGTTGGAATTCTAAGCACACTTAGACAACTGCAGGTTCTTCGCCCTAGGAAAGGGATCTTGAGGATAGGGTTGATAGCTCAATGACAGCATCTGTCTGTGCCAGTTTTGAAGGAGTTGGATTTCACTTTTGCCTACAATATTGAAGGGGGACAACAAAGTCCCTAAGACACCTAGGACGGTAAAATAAGGTATGTGGCACATTCCCTTTCCTTGTCTCTCGCATCAGATAGCAAGCAGTCAACTAGCTATCGAAGAACACTCTCTGCATTTGGAGCAGGTGTAAAATCTTCGCCCTCCTTGGAACAGCTTTTCAATTAAAAGATTTAAATCAAACAAACACGCAAAGAAAGGCACACAAAAGTCTGCCTGAAGGCTGGAGGGGATAGTGAAGTAGAAACCAGCACCGGATTTGGAGCAAGTTCATGTAGCATTTGAGGAGCAAAATCGGAGGAAAATACTGAAGCATTAAAAAAACCTGAAAGGGGACCTGTATTTGAAGGCAAATCTGTTGGCTTCCCAAACTTAGGGGAAGTCATTTTTAATATGAGCTGCAAGTGCTTCTCTGACTCCACCCCCCCTCAACTGAAATGACTGGAATTCACCCAGGCTGCAACTGTGTGACCAGGGGCCCTCTGCTGGTCAAGCCTGAGGCAGCAAGGCAAATGCTGATTGTGTTGGTTTTGGTTTGATTCATCCTTCCACCATCCCTGGGCCATTGCAAGCAAAGGGTCTGTGCTTCCCACTGATCTAGGGGCAGGGATGAACATTGCAAAGTGGGGAAAGATCCTATGGGACAATAGTCTGAGGTCTGGGCTTAGGGGAGGCCACCTTTTCTTTGACCACACATTATTGAAAACTACTCTGATATTTCATAACATATAAAGGAATATAATCTTTTTTAAAAAAAAATCAATAATAATAATAATAATAATAATAATAATAATAAATGCTGCTATTGGTTGGCAGTTTTAAAGAAACCACTTCCCATGGAAGCACCTGAGGTTGCTGTTTTTGCTGGCACATTGCAGCAGTGAATGGGTGCTCGGATCCGGTCCATTCACCTTCTAAATCCGGTCTGTGGACGGTCTGGGAATCTGTGTGTTTTTATATGAGTAGAATGTTTCCTTTTATTTAAAATGCATCTGTGGGTTATTGGTGGGGCATAGGAATTCGTTCATTATTATTTTTCTAAATATAGTCCGGCCCCCCACAAGGTCTGAGGGACAGTGGACCGGCCCCCTGCTGAAAAAGTTTGCTGAGCCCTGCCCTACATCATGGGGCTACATAGGGCACAACCTCCTTCCTCCTTGTTGCCATGCTATCCCCCTTCAAGTATTCAAAGCTCATGCAATGAGCCCTGGAAGATCACAGCTCTCAATCACGCAGGGAGCCTGCTTACTATGTGAGCTGAGAAGGGTCTCTGCTGCACAAGTTCAGCCCCCCAGTGCAAAGTGGTGGGAATAAGACCAGCGGCTTCATCCCCACCTTCATGTTAATAACTGTAGGGGGAAAGAACGACTGAAAGGGATGCTCTCCTCTCCATCCACTAGGGGGCAGGCCAATTTGTAGCAGAGTGACTTCACCAGGAATCAGCCTAGAGGTCTCCAGCATTGTCTTTATGTTTCAGACTTTTTTATTTTATTGTGTTTTTATGGCATTGCTTATATTTCACAGCATTTGCATTAGCTGCCTTCCCTTTGTCGTCACCTGAAAACTGTGCTATTCAGGCAGGTCTTTGCTAGGCACATTCTTTTCACCAGCTAATTTTTACTGGTGCTGATGTTACTGTAATTTTGTATGCTGCATACTGCCTTGCTGTATTTATATGAATTTATTTATTTATTTCATTTGCATCCCACCTTTTTCTCCAAGGAGTTCATGACTCTCCTCCTCCTCCTCCTTCAATCCCCACAACAAGCTTGTGAGGTAGGTTAGTCTGAGAGGCAGTGAGTGGCCCCCACGTGAGCTTCATGGCCAAGGTTTTTTTGGGTTTTTTAGCCTGTTCACCCAGATCCTAGTCCGACACTCTAAGCACTACACCACAGGGGTTCTTAAAGTTAAAATGTAGTCTGTAAATATTTCAATACTAGTGGCACACCAACCCATCTGTCATTCCCCCCACACTAACTCTATTCCCACCCTATGGAACTTCTAAATTTGCTTTTCACCTTCCCAGTCCCATTGCTGATGCCAGTTCTCTCATCTATTCTTCAGCCCTGCTTTGCCCCCCTGTTTTCACCTTCTCCCCATGTCTATATCACCCCCCCTTTTTTACAATTCTCCTTGCACACAAATCACCCCCAAGGCAACCTCTGCATCTTCCTCCACCCACACATTGCAATTATTACAAATCCTTTTCACCTTCTGCCCAGTTATGAAGTCACCATCCCCTCTCCAAATCTTCCAGGGCAGGATTACAGCTTTACATTTTTATATATCTTGGAAGATACAAAACAAATCCTTCAGCCTAATCTACCTCATAAGGCTGTTGTGAAGATATAATGACTTGACTCCATATATATGTCACCTTTGAAGGAAGGGCTTAGAAGTTAGGGTCTGGTTTTTGTCTAGGGCACTCAAATGATTTTCGGAGATTGACTTGCAGAATCTCTTTCCAATGGGCTAAGGGGTTTGTAGGCTTCAGCATCCTTCTGATAGGAAAACTCTCTGCTCTGGGTCCACAAGGAAGATTGCAGGCAGGTCCCTTGGCTATTAGGCAAGATTGAAATAACAGATCTGTCCAGGCAGGTTATTAATCAACTTTCACTTGCTTGAAAGGAGAAATGTAACTACAATTGCATGCACTTTTGCATAGTCAAGTTAATGCTATGCACCTGGTTTTATGGGCTTGGAAATCCCATTCGGCCCCCTGATAACAAGGCCTAGAATAGATGATGGAAATCCTCAGTCTGGCACCTCAAAAGTAAATGACATATATGTGGAGGCACACCTTGCAGTAATTCAGTTCAGCTCTCAACAGCCTTGCAGAGAAGGCCTTATCCCCCCCCACTCTTGCATAACATCTCTGTTGTTTTAAGACATCTGCCTGCAATCCCCACTTTGGACAAACACCCGAGTGTTTTTCTATTGGGATGACGTCAAAACCTGCAATCTCCCCCACATATGTCATTTCAACACCAGCAGAGATCACAGCTTTCCTGGCAAGCTCTCCCTTGCTGTCACTGAATGACAGAAATCCCATAAAGGCAGCTTCGATCCAGGCAGCATGGTTAATCGGTTACCAAATGGCAGCACGTGCGGTCCAGATCGCTTTGCCAGAGGAATAATATCTGCTTGCATTGTTAGCTGTCCCTGGTAGATTCTTTCAGCAGCAGAGGTCAGAAAACCTGTGGTCAAAAGAGAAAATTGCTTCCAAGCTAGAAAATGTTCTGAACAGGGCAACTAAAAGATCAAGGGGATGGAGCGGCACCCTGATGAAGAAAGGGTGAAATGTTTGGGGCTTTTTAGCTTAGATCAGGCCAATGGCCCATCTCTACAGTATCCTGTTCACACAGTGGGGAGCTAGATGCCTGTGGGAGACAGCAAGCAGGATTCAAGTTCAAGAGCAGCTTCCCTTCCTGTGGTTTCCAGCAACTGGTATTCAGAAGCACTGAGCTTTCCATTGTGGAGGACAGAGCTGGTGGCCATGGACAGACCTGTAGTTCTCCAGCCAGGCAATGTGAGCAAAAATACACATACTAGAGTAAGAATGCAAAGATTTGTGAAAACTGCACACAAAAGGCATTTTATTAGGGGAAATGACTTTGCAAAAAAATGTCCCTAGTAGGGGAAAATGCACACAAAAAGTGTACTCTAGGAGAGATTTGCTCTAAAGTGCTGGTGCATTTTCATGAGGACCTTAAAAAAGAAAAAATTGCACCGAAGTTATCATATTCACCCATCTCTACCTGTCACCCATCAGCCAGGACGGATGGGAGAGGGAGTCCAATAACATCTGGAGGGCAGCAGGTTCTCCATCTCTGCTGCAAGTTATACTTTTTCTCAACTTCTAATAAGTTACTGGGTTGGGGGCTGCGGGACAACGATGGTGGCACAACTCTGCATCCTCTCCTGGTAATGGTTCCATGACAGTTTGATATCAAGCATTTATAGCAGCCTTTCTTTTTCAAAATCAACATATCGACTGAATATAAGGAATGTGCTTGGTGCCCAGTTGCCCAAGGGCAAACCCAGATTCCACAGAATCAGTAAAGACCCAGTTCCCAGCTCCCAGGCATCCATGCTTTGGTACTGTGTTGAAGGACAACATTGCAGAACTGAATATCAGACTAGACAAAACTTTTTTGTGGCATCCCATCCCTAAGCATTTAAGGACATTTTGCTGCAGCCAGGAGAGCTGCAGGAGTACAGCAGGTGCCGTCATTCTATTTATAGGCTTATCAGATGTCAGCTAAAACTGTTTGCACTTTCTATAGATTATACATCAAGTACAACAAGACAACACTTCAGAGTCTGTGCTGGTGGAGGGGCAGGTGCATTAGCCCAGGTTAAAGGCATCTGCTTAATTGAATGCATCTGGGAAAGGACACATGCTCTGGCCCTCTGCCCAGAACTTCTCTCAAGCTCCCAGAAAGCCGAGCTGATTGCTTTACAAACACTATTGTGTCTGGAGGAAAATTGGAGGTATGTGTGTGCACACTTTTAAAAATGAGGCGACATTATTGGGCAGGAAGTCGTTTTCAGGCCCAAGTCCATTTACAGATGCCTTAAAATAATACCCTCTTGCACGTGGATTTTGCTGAAGATATTCCAACAGCAACCTATTGCAGTCTTGCATGCAACTCAGCAACACCTTTGAATTTGGGAGCTTGCACCTGTGTGGCTTTACTGAAACCCAATCTGAGTCTGTTATTTCCAAGCAGCAGAATGAATGAGCTGAAATATGTGAGCTTCTCAATACATTCAGCTCCATAGGGGTAGTTTTTCTTCATTCCATACGCATAAGATATTCAAGTGTGCATATTATCTCTGATACTGAATACACATGAGATCAGTGTTAACAGGGTTGGAAGCATCCACAGATTTATTTCAGTTGTCAAACCACTACCAGCTCCCTGTCAATGCATCCTGTTTCTCCCTGACATTCTGAGTGACCATTTTATGACAAAGGAAAGAAGACTGGGAGACACTGCTATATAATCAGGGGCAATTTTGCTCAGCTACCTGCAATGGCCAGTAGAAATGATTGTGTCTAGATCAGGGGTATGCAATAACCACAAGATTCAGTAAAGACCCCAAATTGCTGCTTCAGTCTGAAGCACTGCCTGTTTGCTTCACAAGGCTGCCTGATTTGGCTTGGGCCCCAAGGTCAAATCCACTTTGGAAGGAAAACACAGCTTCATTTCCCCATCCCATTCATTATTATGGGGAAATCAAAAGACCTATCCCACCCCCTTTTGGCAGAAGTAGGTAAAATTTGTGGGCATGGTAACCTCTCTCAGAGTAGACAAATTATAGGCAGATAGGTCCAGAGGTTTTTATGCTGGACACCTTTAAAATATATTGTTTGGTTTAAAAAAGGAATAGTCTATAACTTTATTCTTTGGTGGAGCTTTATGAAATTTGCAAGCCTAGTACTTCCTCCTGATGGGGTGAATTCAGAAAAGTCCATGTAGTGGTTTTCCTACAAGAGCAACTTCTACTGCTGGGATGGTTGGAAAAAGGATTCCCTTAAATCTCCCCTGGTGTTTAATTATAGCCATGACCTGTCAGCCATAACAAAGCTCTCTCTCAGGGGTACTCTGGCATTTGTTCTATTTCCCTTCTCCTTCCCTTCTTCCCCTCACAGTTTCCTTAAACGGTAAGATGAAATACAGTAGCTTAGCTTTCCGCAGACTCTTGCCTGGAGGGATTTTTTGGCACCTGAGTCGCCAAGGCTCCATGAGATGCTTCAGCGGGTCCCCATTTTGATTGAAGGCACCTCAGACAAGCTGAGAATCCCACTGAAGCACTCCACATTGGGTTGGGAGTCATCAAAATCTGCTGCACACCCTTATTCAATGCTATTTTTCTTGACAAAGAGGTGCTGGAACTCCCCATGAACATCTCCCTCTTTCTCTTAGAATGGCAATGGCGCCTTACCTGAGAGGGGCCAGAACTGAGTTCCGGCGAGTTCCATCTGGTAAAAAAGTCCTGTATACATTCCCTCCAGAATTAGAGGCAGTGTGCTTCTGAATATCAATCGCTGAGGGACAATAGCAGGAGAGGGCTATTATGCTCATGTCCTGTATTATGCTCATGAGAGCCCGTGTGGTGTAGTGGTTAAGAGCAGTGGACTCGTAATCTGGTGAACCGGGTTCGATTCCCCACTCCTCCACGTGCAGTTGCTTGGTGACCTTGGGCCAGTCACGCTTCTCTGAAGTCTCTCAGCCTCACTCACCTCACAGAGTGTTTGTTGTGGGGGAGGAAGGGAGAGGAGATTGTTAGCCACTTTGAGACTCCTTAGGGTATTGATAAAGCGGGATATCAAATCCAAACTCCTCCTCCTCCTGTTTGTTGGCTTCCTACAGGCCTCTGGTTGGCCTCAGGATGCTGAACTAGCCTTTGTAATGATCCACCAAGACCCTTCTCATGTTTGTAAGCAGCACACAAGTCCATGGACATGTAAATTTTCTGCGGTGATGCCTAGCAGTCCACCATCAATCCTAGTTGCATTTTTTAAAAAAATTAATCTGCATTTGCCACAATAATCCTAATGAATAGAGTTGTAAATCATGCCCCAACATGGGGGGCAGGGCGGTGATGCTGCCCTCAAATATAAGGAGGGCTATTTTTAAAATGACATCTTCCCAACCAGGAAGCGCTGGATAATGGTAGGTAGGATTTAGTGCAACCACGTTTGGGATATATTGAGGACTAGTCTGTCAGAGAGATTCTGCAGTGCTGAGAGGCAAAGAAGGAAGCAAGCATATTGTCCTTATAGGTATAAGAATTATTAAACTACAAATGAGAAGGGAGGACAGATTAAAGTTATAGTGGCAAAACCCTCTCCAGTAGCAATTATTCCTTTTATCACTATCCAGGGCGATGACCTGCTGTACAAGCTGCAGATAGGGAAAACTCAGGCAGAGCAACGCTAAATGCAATATTGACACAAGAGGCCGTTTTTTCTGGAAAACAGCCTTCAGGGTTTGCTGACATCCTGGTTCACGGAACTCTGTACTTCTAAGCAGGTGTGGCCTTGAGCAGTTCAAACAATTGGCCATGGAGTTGTATCCTTCCCACTAAATATTACTTCAGATCGAATCAAGGTTTTTGGCTGCTTAGAGGTCTGTGTAAAGAAACGGGGGGGGGGGGGGGGAACACCTCATTTATTCCTGACCCAAAGAACCAGCATAGGCTGTTCTTCTGCTTCTAGCATCACCTTGATCTGCCGAAATCAGCAGATGACACTATCCTGCAGGGAGATAAATATTAGCACCTGCACATATTTGAACTTGGAGGGTAATTGAGTGCAGAGCTGGCAAGTTAATTATATAGATGCTCCTGAAAAATAATCTAATCATGGAACCTGAAGGTGGGGTGCAACAACCCCTAAATGGTGCCTCTTAAATGGAGCTTCTCTAACTCAGCTTCCCACATGAAATTAGGATTCAATGTTTTCCCAGCATTCCATATTTCACTGCACAGACATACTGCCCTTATATTTACCACCTTAAGCATTTTACTCATTCCAGCAATGAGCCTACAAGGAATTAAGAAAGAACAGAACAAATTAAAGGGTAAGTTGCAGTCTCTTTCAGGGTGCCTTGACTACAATAGGGGGGCAGATAAGCCCTGCCCCACATGGTGGGGTGCACGCACACCATTTGAATGACAATGCCCATCAATTGGGGGGCAGGGACAAAGAAAGAAGAAGAAGATGAGTTTGGATTTGAGCATACAGGATTTGAGCATACAGGATAGCAGAGGTTTTTTCTTGTTTCATCACATCTACAGAACACTGAGGGTTCCATAAAACAATTAAGAAACCCCATAGTTCAGTGGAACCTTTAAAAACTAATAAATGTTTGTTGCATCAGGATTTGTAAGCCAAAACTCTCTGCATCAGATGCATGGACTATTATGCTTACCTAGCTTTTCCATCTTTGTGTGTATCTTAATAGACAGAAGGGGAATGTTATTACAAAGGAAAAGCAGAAGATCCAGCAATTCAACAGATAGGTGTCCCAACACTACACTGAGCAGAAATACAAACAAAAGTAAAAGATTTATTCAGAGCGGTGAGTGTAACCCACTTCCAGTTGGCGTTGCTTTAACCCTAGCCCTTTTCCCTGGAATTTATATGTTTTGTTTTCTCCCTTTCTACTGAGAATTCAGAAAACATTGCCAAATCATTGCATTTCTGTGTTTTGCTTTGTTTTAGCTGATTTGTGTGACCTTTCTTCCAAAAGTAAAAGAAACGTGATTGCAGCACCAGCCTTCCCACTGTGGAGGGGCAATGTGCTTTTGAGGCTTTTAAGGGCTACAATACTTTTACTTTTAAAAAAACCTACCACTTCTGCCTCTTTTAGTCTTTCTGTTCACTTCAGCTGGGATGAGTGATTAACGGTACCACACCTCTATGTTACTTCCAGGTGTTAATCAGAAAGGGGAGGACCTATTTCCTTAAAAAATAATAATACTGTAATAATGGGAAAGCACCCTTTGCTACAAAGAAAATAAATAATGGAAGGGGCTAATAATTAAAGCACCATTTTCTTGTGGGAAGCAGGAGTTGATTGATAACAGGACATTTCATTTGTGTTTTCCCAACCATACCAAACAGAGAACTATAAAAAGAGATGAAGCTGCAAGAGGAAACATTTAATTAACATAGTAGTGAGGTTTTCTGAGAAGGCTTCCTTGTGAGTAAATGCAGAAGGATCTTAGTTGGTGCTAGAATGATTGATATAGCACTATATTAAGTGTTGAGAGTAATCCCTGTTTTACTTCCCTTTGCAGATAATTGTGGGGAAATGCCCCTTAATTGTGAAAAGCCTTTAAGTAAGGAAGCAACCCAATTATCAATTGGCAAAGCAATATGATTAATGCCAAGACATACCTTAAGAAGGGACAATAGCTTTCTGTGGGGAGCGTGCCACTATTAGCTGAAAGGCAGTACTCATGGTTTGCAAGGGGGGGACGGGACAAGAGCTTTTAAAATAATAATTATGTCATATAAGGCGTCTTGGTTCTCACTGACTCACTCATTTGGTCTGATTATTAGGAAGAGGAATGACATTTTTGAACAGCTCATAATCAGAAAATAGAAGATTCCTGCTTAGTGTGTGTGTGTTTTTTTAAAAAAATACCTTAAATGTTTAAGATAACCTGTGTGATAAAAACCAAGGCTTTTTTTATTAGGAATTATAGGTGCAGAAATACCAAAGGAGCAGAAAAGACTATTTATGTATGCAGCGATGGCTACGCAGATGCTTTATGCCCAGAGATGGAAGAAACATAAAGTCCCAACCAGAAAAGAATGTATAATAAAGGACTACACCAAAATGGCAAAAATGACCGGGAAGATCAGAAACCAAGAAGATAGAAACTTTAATAAGGAATGGGGAAAATTTACAGAATATTTAGAACACTGTAAACAATTTAAAACTTTGCAGGATTTTAATAACACTTGTAATGTAACAAAAACTAGGGTAAAAAAAGGAAGTTAAAGAAAAGATAGATTACATTATGTGATGCAGTTGAAAATTATAACCAATGGAAACCATGGAGTAGCATAGGGAAGTCCAAGGATTCAGGGAATCCTATATAATATGTATGATTTTGATTTATATTTGAATGCAAATGTTAAATAAATATAAATATTAAAAATGCAATAAATGAATAGTAGAAGAAATTTTAAAAAGGAACCGTAATTGCTTACCCATTATCTCTGCTGCCTTATACAAGTAAGACTATTGGTCCATCTAGCTCAGTACTGTCTACATGGGACTGGCAGTGGCTTTCCAGGGATTCAGGCAGGAAATCTTTCCCAGCCCTACCTGGAGACAACAGGGATTGATCTCGGGACCCTTGACATGCAAAGCAGATGCCCTATCTCTGAACTACAACCCTTCCACAGTGAGCTATGGCCACCCTAAAAACAATAACACCTGCATCCAAACCCTTAGGAACATAGGAAGCTGCCCTATGCTGAGTCTGGCCATTGGTCCATCTAACCTCAGTATTGCCTACACTGGCTGGCAGCAGCTCTCCAGGGTTTCAGGCTGGGTTCTCAACTGGATTGAGCCTGGGATCTGATGCATGCAAATTAGATGCTCTGCTATTTGGCTATGGCTGTTCCCCTAACATAGGAGGCTGCCTTATACCAAGTCAGGCCTGTGCTCCATCCAGTTCAGTGTTGTCCGCACTGGCTGGCAGCAGCTCTCTAGGGATTGAAGCAGGTAATAATTCCCAGTCCTACCTGGAAATACTGGGGATCGAAACTGGGACCTTCTGTGTGCAAAGCAGATGTATCTTACTTTTGAACTTGTTTCCTTTACAAGTCTTCTTTAATGAGATTTTAACTGATGATGATGATGATGCCTTGCTGGATTAGGCCAATGGCCCATTCTGTCCAGCATCTTGTCAGCACTTGTCAAATTCAGCCTAAGGAATAAGAAGCAGCAGAAGCAGCCCTAGCCTGGCCTCACTGAACACCCTTGAAGCTTACAAAGAGTACACTCTTACATGGACTCAGTGCAGTCAGGAGCCTGGGCTGTTCACAGCTGTGTTCATCAGCATCCCTGTCCATTTAGGTCCCCAAAATTCTGTAAATTAGGTTCCAGCCCAGAATAGCCTGGCCTGGCCTGAACCCCACAAGAGTCAAAGTGCCCTGTGTAACCTCTAGAGAGGACAATCGAGCATAGGAGCGGGCAGTTAGTAGCCCTTTCATCCCAGTTCTCTCTCTGTTTATTTTTAACTGCTGAAAAATGGCTGGAAGAAAATAAACACCCAGAGTGTTCATTGGAAGAGATGCGGTAATTCACTGACAACCATCTCAAGTTCACACTCTCTACCCTACCAGCTTAGTGGCTGTTCTATACACAGAAAAGAGAGGAGAGGAGTTCTGTTCTATTCCAGGTATACAAGCGGGAGTTTGCAACAAGCAGCTGCTTTGTGGAGTGCTCCGGAACAGATTTTTTTTTAGCCAGACATGCCCTTTTCCAGAATACTCCATTCCGTCCCTAATAGCCATGATCGCTGTGCACTGTTATCCACTGCCAGAGGCAATAACGCAGTGCCAGATTTAGGGCAGTGCCGGCACCTCCCCCGCACAGGGTGCTGAGCTGAGGGGACACAAAATAATAAAACCTATATTTATAAGGGTACCTACTGAGAAGAAAGCCATTGTACCAAAAGGAATTATTGTGAAAATAAGAAATACTGGGGGGGGGGGGCAGGCACCAAATGTTATCCTCATTCAGGGCGCCATATTACCAAAGTCCACCACCCGTGCAATAATCTTTCTGAATACCAGTTGCTGGAAGCCACTCGAGGGGGGAAGGCTCTTGTAGTCAGATCCCACTTGTGGGTTTCCTACAAGCATCAATGCTGGAATAAGAATAATACCTTTATTGCCAATGTACAACCTGTGTACAATGAAATTAACCGAGCCTAACTGAGCCTCGCACCCTCCCCACCCAAGCACTCAATCTCATTGCACTCTGTGTGTTTATCGCACAACACACCACCTCGCAAGTCAGCTGCACTATGTTATTTTCCATTCAATAGCCTAACAGCCCATGGACAGAAGCTATTTTTTATCCTGCTGGTACAACTGATTATACTTCTATATATCCTGCCCAAGGGTAGAAGATTAAAGAGGTGATGTCCAGGGTGTGAGTCATCCCTGAGAATTTTTCTCGCTCTCCTAAGGCAATGATCCCTTGCGATGTCATCCAGCGGACTCAAGGGACAGCCAATGAGATCATGTGCTGTATTCACCACCCTCTGTAGAGACTTTCTGTCCATGGTCGTCAAGCCAGCATATGGAATGCTGGAGAGCCACTGCCAGTCGGTTTAGAGTCCAGGCATGGCCAAACTTGGCCCGCCAACTCTTTGGGGACTACAACTCCCATCATCCCTGACCACTGGTCCTATTAGCTAGGGATGATGGGCGTTGTAGTCCCAAAACATCTGGACGGCCAAGTTTGGCCATTCCTGGTTTAGACAATAGTGAGCAGCGGCTCTCCAGGATTTCCCACCTCTACCTGCCGTTGCCGGGGATCGAACCTGCAACCTTCTGCTTGCAGGGCAGATGCTCCCACACTGAGCTCTGGCCCTTCCCCATGGACCAGAAGTCAAAAACCTGCGAGAGACTCCCTACACGACTAAGTATATCACCAGGAAGGGTGGTTCTAGCAGGGCCACATGCCACTTCTCTGTGGTGACATGAAGGAGGACCTTTCATGTAGCAGCACAAGTGTTACTGAATGCCGTCCCAGCAGATACCACACAAGCCTTTGAGATTTTGGTGCCTGTTGAATGTTTTTTTTCCCCCTCCCATCATTTTTATTCCACCTGACTTGGTCACTGTTCATTTTGGAACAGTAGAAAGTTATTGAAAGTGTTTTTTATCTGATGGTGATATTCCATTGTATTGAGATTCTTTTTAATACAAAGCTATTAAGACGTTTTCTAAACCAATGATTGAATATAGAGCTGCCTCATCATGCAGAAACTCAATCCGGGGTAACTAAGCTGTGGCCCTCCAGAGGCGGCTGGACTCCCAACTCCTTCAGCCCCGGCCAGCATAGCCAATGGTAGGGAATTATGGGAGCTGTAGTCCAGCAATACTGGGAGCGCCACAACTTAGCCACCCTGATCTAAATCTTTAAATGTCCACACACACCAAACAAAACACCGAGCTAATGTCCTCTCCGCCTCTCTCCTTCCTCATCTCTCTCCTTTTCTCTCTTCCTCTCTCTGCTAAGAGGAGACTACATCCCAACATCAGATGACATCCTGTGGCAGATTTGGGCAGTGCACTTGTTAGAAGTGGAACAGCTTTTCTGAAATCCACTGAGGGAGGTTTCCGCAACAAAACAGCAAGGTCCCTTCCTGTGTCACACACCCCTATTGACATTTCAGGAACAAAGTTTAGGAAGCTGCCAGAAAATGACTTTGAACCCAGGACAGGCATTGTTTTTGGTGCCTACTGAAGACCTTTCTCTCCCAACAAAACTTTTAAGTGGGCATCTTTCTCAGTCTGCATCTATACTAGAATTGTTTTTAGATTTTAAAAAATTGTTTTGTTTTGTGTGTTTGCTGTCCTGGGCTCCTTCAAAAGGAAAGGTGGGATATTATTTTTGATGATGATGATGAAGCTGTCTGAAGGATCAGATGTCAGTATGAGATACACCCACATCACCAGAGTTTTCGTATGGTTTTTATGCATTTATTATATTTTTGTTAAGCTTATCTGATGTTATAAATATGTGCACATTTGGTCAGTTTGCTTGCCCACCCTTCAGTATTGCCCTGGCCCCTGCCTTATGCACACATTGGGGGTAAATTTTTATTTAAATAAACATTCCTAATTTGACCCTTAAAGATATTTCAGACTTTAGTGCCCTATCAAAGGACTGAGGTCACTGAACATTTATTCCCACGTTATGATAAATGGATTATTTATACATATATAGCATACCTGGAGGTTTCACAGTTTAAACCCATTCCAACAAATACTCCTATCCCATTATGTTTCAGAGGCATCACACAGCGCCTCCTTCAGACCTCCCAGAAAATCCTACAGTTCTGACCTTGTTCTCAAACCGTCTCAAGTTGTAACTACCAACTGCCTCCTTTATTCATTTCTTCTACAGACCAAATTAGCACATTCGTTAGGATGGAGAGCAAAGGGGCATCCCATTCAGATATTTCCTGGCTATGGATGCAGTCCATCAATAATCTTCATAACAGAAGAGAATCTATCAGGCTAACCATGTGACCAGTTTGGCCATTTTAGCAGTCTTGTCTTAAACACACAAAAATCACTGGATGAGAAGCCTGGGAGTCATTTAGATCTACCCCCCCCAACCCATAACAATATTGTGTTGGCCTTGTTTTTGTTTTTTAAAGCTAAGATTCCCAACAATCTTCATCAGATTTCAGAGCTTCCATCATCTATCAGGAACTGCAGCTTTATATTATTATTCTTCAATTCCTAATCCTCTTGAGTTTAAACATTTTAAAAAGCATTTCCTACGTTTATAGGATCATTATTTTTTTATTGTTATTTCTGCATTGGAAACCCTCACCATGACAAAGTAGTGATGTATGTGCACTTGGATGAATTTCTTTAATTCCCACTGATGAATGCCACGGGACTTCTGTGCAGCCTAAACAGATGTTTGGTGTGTTGTTGTTTTCAGAGTTCCACAATCAGCCTCCTTTCTCTCCTTGCTTGTTCCATTCACTCCTTTCACAGTTTGCTGGCTCCAGTATCTGAGTAACCAGCAATTACAGGAAGCGATGCCTCTGTGACAACTAAATGGAAGTTTAGAGTTTTGTTTTGATTTTTCAAAGAACAAATTGTGCCATTTATTTTATACTATACTGAGCTTCTGCAGGGTCCACAAAATCATCTGGAACATTATTGGCATATGACAGGAAGTGTTGTTTTGAAAAGCTCAGGCACCAGCCTCCGCAATATGAAGGGGGAGGAATGCGGGGCTAGGAATAAATAACAAGGACTTGGGGCCTCAAATACACAGAGCTGTATCCAACTCTCTAGCAGCACAGCCAGACTTCTGTTTCCTCTCCTCACTCACACCCCAAATTTGATCCAGAGAGTCCCCCAACTCTCTAAAGCTGAATTTGACAGCACACAGGAGAGGGGCTGGAAGGGACAGGAAAGTCATCGCCAACATGCGCATGGGTATCTACTGCACCACTGAATATGGCTCACAATTACTGTCTTGAACTTGAGCCCTTTCTTTGTGCCATTTATTGCAGGACTTTAAAGGTAAAGGATCCCTGGATGGTTGTTGTTGTTGTTTAGTCGTGTCCGACTCTTTGTGACCCCATGGACCAGAGCACGCCAGGCACTCCTGTCTTCCACTGCCTCCTGCAGTTTGGTCAAACGCATGCTGGTAGCTTCGACAACACTGTCCAACCATCTTCTCTTCTCTTCTCATGAGGTGGCCTCAGCTTCACAATCTGTCCTTCCAGTGAGCACCTGAGATCGTGAAGCTGAGGCTCCAATACTTTGGCCACCTCATGAGAAGAGAAGACTCCCTGGAAAAGACCCTGATGTTGGGAAAGATGGAGGGTACAAGGAGAAGAGGACGACAGAGGACGAGATGGTTGGACAGTGTTCTCAAACCTACCAGCATGAGTCTGACCAAACTGCGGGAGGCAGTGGAAGACAGGAGTGCCTGGCGTGCTCTGGTCCATGGGGTCACGAAGAGTCGGACACGACTAAACAACAACAAATATGCTATATGGTAATTTATGGACCTAATAGGTATCTAAAGCCATTTGCACATGGAGAATGTAGGCACCCTATATATAGAAATGAGCCAACCAGTGATATTTTAGGGAACAGGCCAGCAGGCGGGGCCCATTACTTACATCAAAGGAGCCTACACAACACAAAACACTGTTGCTGTATGTAGGTTTTATTTTATTTCTTTTTTATCGTATTTCTTTTTGGAAATGTACACCCATTTTTTTTTCCTTTAAATTTTTTTTGGGGGGGCCCAAGAGAGTGGGGCTCTAAGCTATAGACTGTTTAGCTTATACGTAAATCCGGCACTCACTGCATCTTCTGGGGCCCCTGATTTCACAGGTTACTTGCCTATTGAATAAAAAGGTAGCTTTGTTTTGTCTAGCCTGCGTCTACCGTCCCTCTCAGTTCACTGAAGGACACACACAGAGACCGAGTTCTAGTATTACCAGCTTATTATTATAACACAAAAGGGGCTGTTACAATTCGAAGCAAGGATAGGCTGCCTCTCCATGGCTGCGCCCCTCTGCCCAGGTTGGCCAACCATCCCTCCGGAACGACGCGGCGCTTCTTCCTTTTATGACGTCAGCATCTCCCGGCAACGGGGGAGAATGGTTGCCTTGGCGACGTAAACAATATGGGAGAACAATGGCAAAGGCAGAACGTCGAGACACCAAATCGTGTCTCTGGTGCAGAAGTGCAGCTGCGCTTGAACGCAGGTGGCCAAAGGTGCTTTCCAGACGCCGAGGATTCTTGCTTGCAGTTAAATGAAGCGTTTAAATGGGACACATCTGAACTTTGTTTTCCTTCCTTGTATTTTTCACTTACGGTGTTGTTGTTTTCCTCCAGTCGCAACTGAGAATTCAGGGTGAGCTATGTGCTTTGTTAAACCTTATATGCATTGGTGAGAGATAGGTCTCTGAGTTGTCTGAAAGCAGGGAAGTCGACAGCCTAAATGGATGTTTTTTAGGGGAGAATTACTGTGACTTTCGTGGAAGCATACCATATCTTCAAAAGAAACTAAACTCTTGTGGACTTTCCTCAGCGGTAGAATTACACAGGCACACACATCCGCAAATATTTAAAGTTGAAGATCCAGCTGCCTGTGGAATAAGTTTCCCTTCCAAAATATTTACATCTATGGTCATTCATCTGCCTCTTAAATTCCCGTCAGGGGGTTTAAAAATATTTCCAGTGTTTTCTCAGCCCAGTTGCTGTTTTTGCTCTTGACAGCTGATTTATATATTTGTACTTTTAAGGACAATCTGCTCATTCAAAGCACCAATATTTTAATGTTTATGTTTTGTGTGTGTAACCTTTCTGAGGGAGGGAGAAATTATAGACCTCGGGGGTTCAGGTTGCTCTTGACATTTGTCAGTTTGGCATTTAGAAGGCAATGCAATCTATTTCATTTCTTAAGATTTTTACATTGTAACCTGGGCTGAGCTTTTGGGAAAGAGCAGGCTATACTGAATAAGCATCTTTAATTTCTCTGCTCTGCAACTGGTTAAATATAATTAGTTTGCTTTTTTAAAAGGAAGTTAGCAGGCTGTGACTGTATACGGACTTAACTTGCAAGAAAAGCTGCACCCTATGCACATTTACTTAGCAGTATGCCCTAAGTGACATTTGTGGGGAAGGGCTGTAGCTCAATGGTAGATTAAATCCTTTACCTGTAGAAAACCCCCAATTCTATCTTCTGCATTTCCAGGTAGGGCTGTGAATATCCCTCGCCTGAAAACCTAGAGAGCTTCTGCCAGTCACTGTCAACAATACTGAACTAGCTGGATCAATTTTCTCACTCAGCATAAGGCAGCTTCTATGATCACATGCCCCATTGAAAGAGTGGGTTTATCTCTGGGTAAACAAAGATCATGCAGCGTATCCCATTGAACACAGTGGGACTTCCTTCCCTGTAAACCTGATTTGGATTGTGTGCTGTATGAAATCTCACAATGCTACTGTTTGTTAAGTAATTATTATCTTAAAGAATTACCTCAAAATATTATAATATGCAAAGCTAGTCTTGAAAATTAAGAATATCCCACAAATTATAGGATTGGTTCTATCAGATGTAGTGATTTACTTGTAGTTCAGGTCCTGCGAAGACTTTATGTATATTTCATCAGGAACTTTGTTCCATTTCTCTGACTTAACTTGAATCAATTCAAATAGCTTGGAAAGATAAGACCTGTAGCTGTATGAGTATGCAAGTTTCACCCCATAATATTTTAGTACACTTTTGGTACACAGATATCACTACAATATAAAACAGTGCATAATGCATCCATGGGCATAGCCGGAGGCGGCAGCTGCCCCCTTGGATCAAGTAAAACAATAGAAATACTTATCTAACTGACCAATTATGTGGGTTCTGCACTCCAACAAAGTTCTGTCCCCACCACAACAAAAATCCTGGCTACGCCCATGAGTGCATCACAAACAAACAGAAGTTAAGGGCATTGGTCATACTGTAGTATTGAAAGAAGTACAGAGTTTTTTTGCATGTGATTTTTCATTAAGAAGGACTGTTCCTAAATGTTTCATTGGAAGTGCTTGTATAAACTAAATATTCACATATTGTAATAATAATTAATCACCAGGAAGAATAATTGCCTCAGCTGAAACAAATTGCAATTTTACATATTTGGGAGGAAAAATTGTACTTTCTCTGCTTCTTTGAGATGGGAAAACTTCTTAATGGAAACTTTTCCCTCAATTGTAAAAAAATTGGGTCCTCCTATTCATTCAGTTGAGTGGGGCCCTGGACTTTGGCTCTGATGGCACAAATGACTTTGTGGTGGTCCCTTCAACAAGACTGGATAATCACTGCCTAATGAACATGACTACCCATGGCCCCTACCTAACCTTTGAAACCAAATCTCTGTTGCAGTGCATCAGATCCTTTTAAGCTTGCCATTGACATGTCTAAAACGATTATTCAGGCTTTTTGTGATTAATGTTTTTGGGTGCTTCCAGACAGTCACTATTTTTGGGTGGGATTCAATCACATATCTGCAAATTCAACCTGCACAATTGTAGTTGTTTGGGAGGTCTTGGGCGACAAACAGGGGCACCGACTTATAAAAAATATTGGGGGGGGCGGGGGCCCATACCGACTTATAAAAAATATTGGGGGGGCCCAAGACCTCCAAACCGCTGCTGCTGGGGGAACGAAAGGGGCGAGCCCCGGGCTGCCCCGACCTTAAGTGAACCTGTGAGGGCCCGCCCTTTGCGGCAGCCGATTGGCTGCCGCCGTGGGCGGTGAATATTAATGAGCTAGGGGGAATCCCCGCTTCTTGCGGGGCTGACGCCAGCCCCGCGAGATTGTTGATGGATCGAGAGCCCGCAACCCCACCCCCTCTCTAGGTCGGGAGTGGCTTTGTTTTAACTCATTACTGAATGTATTTTAAAAGGTAACTATCGTCAAACAAGGAAAATAAAAAATACCAACATAATTTTGTGATTTTACAAAGCATAATATAGCTAATAATTTTCTTAAATTATTGGGGGGGCAGAGCCCCCCCAAACGAATTTTTGAGGGGGCTCGGGCCCCCTCAGGCCCCATGGAGTCGGCGCCTATGGCGACAAACCCTCTTCCCCAAAAGATCAGACATGTTGAAATAAGAGAAGCAATGAGGAAATGCACAGAAATATGAGGGATAATACATGCTTCCATGCAATGCCATCTAACTTCCCCACAAACTCATCTGAATGAATGCTCCTTAAATAGCCATTGCCATTTAATCTCCCTGCAAACTAATTAGGGTGAATGCTCAATAAGCAGATTGTCTGGAAGTGCCCTTGTGTAAGATATGTACCTTTAAAGCACATTTTAAAAAAAACATTTTCTCCCTCAAAAAACTGGGCACTAAAGTTTGTAAAGGGTTGTTGTTGTTGTTGTTCATTTCATTTCTAGACCGCTTTATATTTTTAAAGGCTGCTTGGAATTGTAGTTCTCTGAGAGGTAAGCTGCAGTGGCCAGAATTCTTAGATGTGGGAAAATTAGCTTTGAATAAGCTTTAAATGTATAGTGTGCACACAGCCTCAGTAGTAGTTTTTACTTGTCCCTCTGAATATTTATATATCAATTTTATTTTATTTTCCTACAGAGACTGAGCAACATAGGTGCAGTTGGCTCTTCCCCACTCGCCTGGTGCATCAATTCTGTTTTTCTGCTTATGTTCTAGGAAGTGAAGGCAGCATACGGTTTGGGGGAAACCAACGTCCAGTGTAAACCTTACCCTGTATTTTATTAAGGCAGAACGTCGCCAACATGTCTGTAGTCTCTTTTGCTCGTTCAGATACATCTCTGAATGCAGAGAGCTCTGAAGCAACTTACAGTAAGTTTTCTCTTTCTTTCTCACCACTTTAGTTAACTGGCTTGGCCCGTTTGGTTTGAAAACTCATGTCGTAATCTAAGGAGCTTCTGAAGAATACAGAAATCTCCAGGACGTAGACATTTGTGGGATATAAATTTTTATATGTCTGTACATTTTGCCTCATATCTAAGATTCTATCAAGGCTTACTTAAAAAAAGGGATGGAATAGAAAGAAAGCTGGAGCACTAAATAAAGCCCACAGGGACTTGGTTAGCCATTACAGATCTGCACAGTCCTCATGATACAGGTCCTATCACTTGAGCATTAGTTCCAAAATGTGAAGCTTTACCCTCACAGCCTCACTTCCTGAAACCTCAAGTATTTTTTTCCAACTCCTGAGATATCCATGACTAAGCGTGGGGTTGATTCTTATTGTTCCAGGAGAAAGACTGACATCTCGGCAAGTTGGGGATGTGTTTACAATTCCCTCAGTTCAGTCAGGTGAATCAAAACTAGGTAAGACAGTCTTGCAGATTTTTATTATTTCTGTTTTATAATTGCGTATATGTTCCAGTTTTCCTATTAAGTTGTTCAAGCTGGCGTAGCTCCCCTTCTACCATTTATTCCAGGGAACTCTGGGAACTGTAGCTCTGGGAGGTGGACATAAGGGTCTACTAAGAACTCTTAGCACCTTTAACAAACTACAGCTCCCAGAGTTCTTTGCAGGAAGCCATGGCCATTTAAAGCAACACCACAGTGCTTTAAATGCATGGTTTGAGTGTGACCTTTGATTACACAACCTGAATCCCATCTGCAAAATAGAGACAAATCCGGAAGTTGCCTGGAGAGAAAGAGAGAGTGAAGGTGGAGATACCCTAATGCAGGTGTGTCCAACCTCAAGTAATGCTGATCTACTATTCAGCATTAAAAACTGGAAGTGATCTACACACTCTCCCATTGTCATTGGGGGCAAGGGGTAAGGTGTTGGTGGCCAGAAAAAACCCCTTTCTTTCATTAGCACGGATTCACAGTCGATTCCATCACCGCCTTCTATGCATTGCCCAAATAGAGGCGACAGCTGATTAAGCCACAGGTCGCTCTGTATGGAGGAGGAAGGAAAGGCCTCATCCCGAATGCAGAACATCAGCACCCCGCACCCCAATTTCTGTTGCTCTCGGGGGGGGGGGGGAATGCTGCACCCTCTCCCCGCCACACGAGTGCGGCCCTGCAGCACCCAGTGAGGGCTGCCCAGCCGAAGGCGGCCTCTCTAGCAGAGTGAAGTGAGAGAGGCATGTGCTCCAGAGCTCATGGGACCGCAAGCAAAGGCACAAGTCTGGCCTGGGAGGGCGGAGTGCAGACTGACTCCAGCTACAAAAGCAGAGGCTATTGAACATTGATATTATTGTTGTATCTTTGGTGTTAGATCTTATGATTTATGTGGAAATTGTTTCCATTTGGTTGTGTACTTTTTGATATGTTTTATTTATTGTTTAGGACTTTTCTTATGTTTGTAATTATGTAAATCTTGACATGTTGTAAGCCGCCTTGAGCATGGTCCAGCTATGGAAAGTTGGCATACAAATAAAATGATGATGAAGATGAAGAAGTGTCTCCCTCCTGCAGCCACCTCACAAGCCCCATTCAGCCCGCCAGCTCATGGGACCACAGAAGCGGAGGCACAGCTTATTTCCTTCCGCAGCCGAGCCCCGGCTGCGAGGGAGGAGCAAAGGCTGCCTGGCCATATTGTGATCAAAGGAAATCCATTCAAGGATCGATCTGTTGATCCTGATCGACGCCTTGGACATGTCTACCCCAATGCATCTCCATTAGCATGTCTGATGTGGTCCTGAATTGCACTGGACTTGAGGACGGTCAGGATCAATCTCATTCTGGCCTGCAAAGAAAGCTTAGGCACCAACTTTGCAGCAAATATAAAGCAAAACAAGAACAATACTCAGTTGCCCTAAAAGGGATGATGGGAATTGTAGTTCCAAAACAGCTGGAGGGCCAAGTTTGGCCATGCCTGCGAAAAGCCATTAATAATTTTGGGGTTTTTTGTTTTTGTTTTAAAAAAGATTAATCTTCCTCAAATGGGGAGAAACAATACTTGTGAAGGGGGAAATACTTTGTTTTTATACGCTACATGCATATAAAATACAAATATTAGAATGTTGTATGTGAGAGAAGGGGAAGTCTCTTCTCAGGTGATTCTTACCACCTGATATTCTTAGATTTTTTAAAGTTGCCATTTTAAAACAAAACCTGCTGCTTTGTTAATTGGGGGTGTATGCAGTTCTACTCCATCAAATGTTGCTGTGTTTAAATTGATTTAATCCAAGCAATCGATCAGCTAAACATTGCAGCATTGCAATTAAATACAGAATCTTTCAGGTGTTGGGGTGCCATCCATCTGTGGTGGCTGTTCCACACATGCAGATCACCAATTAACATCATGCAAACTTTTCCCCCCTGAAGGGCAGCTGTTCCCCCCGCCCCCCACTTATAACTTCCTGTTTCTTGCAGCTTCTAGTCCTGCCACAGACTTTCAGTTAGACAAGAACCCGTTTAAAATCCCTTCGGATATTGATATCTTCTTGCTGCGAGACAAGCAGAAGGAAAAGGCAAGAGCGGTATGTACCAATCACAGGAGGTTCCTGGAGGAAATCTTTCTTGACCACAAGCAGTGTAGCATTATTGTTATTGTTTATTACATCTCTGTCTCGCCCAGAGGCAGCAAGGAGCAAAGCAATGCATTTAAAAAAAATTAAAATAAATTAACACAATTATAGACCATAGGGTCAGGAAGCAAGTTGCGGGAACAATGCGTTCACATGCTGCCATTTTGCATATATCCAGGGAAATCTCTAAAATGAGGCTCTGAGCTCCTTGGAAAGTGAGCTGGACACAAATGTTATAAATAAAAAGTGCTCATAAAAATACAATCCAACTGATCAAATTTTCTTCTTTTTTTAGGGCAGATAAAATAAAGTACCTCTCTGTGCAGTACGAAATTAGATTCTAGAATATGCTGCCCTAAAATGTAGCGATAGCCAATCATTTATAGTACTTTTAAAAAGGGCATTAGCTGAATTCATTGAGGATAAATCTCTCATCAATTAGACACAAGAGCCAAGTAGAACCTCCATGTTCAAAAGCAGTATACCTCAGAATACCCAATATGTTGGGGAGAAACTATGGGAGAGGGCTGTTTCCGAATCTGGAAGTCAACAGTGCTGAGGTAGCCTGAAGTGCTGGTCTTAGGACTAGAAGCTCAGCGCTGAGTTCTGAGATCATCTTTGAGCTTGCTGGATGACTTTAGGAGATGGACTGTGGCTCTGTGTCTTGGATGCAAAAGATCTTAAGGTTCGACCCCCAGAATCTCCAGGAAGGACTAGAAAAGACCCTGGTGAGCAGCTGCCATTCAGTGCTGACAATATTCTGGCTCATTACAAGACAGCTTCCTACGTTCTTATGACTTTGCAAGTAGAACTATTTCGGTGTCAAGGCACGTGAGAATCCATATGAGCCATCACCTCTGGGACATCTTTCCCCCTTTATATTGTCACAATCGGCTCAGGCTTGAGTCTACAACCAATTTATGCTTTCTGGACATTCCTTTTCCCCCGTAAATAGTTTTTAATTTAATTTTAGAAGTATAAAATTATAACAATATCAAATACATACTCAGATTTAGAGTTTTCTATGGGTCTCCAGACTTCCCACCATCCCCTCCATGGTGCTACTGTCATCATTTACAACTGCGTATTATTTCATCATCCGTATTTTAGGTCTATCCATATTATCCAAAGTCTTTGGTACATTACAAGTGGTGTTAAAATCCTGCTAAAGTTTTCATTTGTTTACAGTGGTCTCTTAGATAAATTATAAATCTTTCCCATTCTTTCTTGAAGCTTTTGTCTTCTTGGTTCCTGAACTTTGCGGTCAGTTTTGCCATTTTGTCAAACTCCAACAGCTTGATTTTCCATTCTTCTTCTTCTTTCCATCTCTGGGCTAACAGCATCCGTTAAGACGGTCGCTGCATACATAAAGAGTCTGTTAGAATTCGGGCCCATGCAGAGGTATGTGCCTATCTATTCAGGCACCGGCTGAATTCCTTAGACCTCCCTCCGGCGACTCCCGGCAGAATAAAACATACACGAGGTCCGTTCCGGCGATTTTCCTCAGGCTGTGAGGAAAACACACCAACTGCTTCTCCTGCTTCTCCTCCTCCCTGCATATCCCCAAGGGAGGGGAATCAGACACAGACAGAAACGTATCTACATGTCTTTATTTGTGTCTTTTAGCAGTCATACAGTAAAGATGTCTGCTCTCTTCAACAAACAGAGAGAAAACTCCAAAACTCCACCCATGTACATCCTGTACAGGTCATATGACACACACTGAGCTCACATCCTGTGCTCAATAAGGAGAATGGACTGCCCCTTCGTTTTCATGGCAACAGTCACATACTTCCTGTTTGGCTTTCCAGCCACAACCAGCAGACTGAGCTGCTAGAGCCTTTGCTTGCTGCAGCATTGCTGCTTTAGAATAACATTCTGTTCCTTTGGAATCTCGGTATCTACAATCCCTAATAAAATTTGCTGTCTGGACATTCCTAACCAAAATAGGTGTTGGCTGTTAGAGGTTGGGCAGTCAGATCTGATTTTTGCAGAGGTTCCATTCATACCGGTCCCTCTAGTTGGTCACCATTGGCCACCACCACCACCACCCCCCCCCCCGTATTTTTCGCTCTATAAGACGCACCAGACCACAAGACGCACAATGCACAGTGAAAGCAGAAATCCCTCTTGCTGTTCTGGCTTCTGGGATAGATGCGCAGCATGCATTCGCTCCATAAGACGCGCACACATTTCCCCTTACTTTTTAGGAGAGAAAAAGTGAGTCTTATAGAGCAAAAAATATGGTATATTCGAAGCAATCTTGGAGGTTACTGAAAACTGGATGGAGCAATAAGCCTACCCCCTTTTTACCCTTAGGAGCGAGAGCGAAGGAAGACTTTGAAGGTTCACGAGAAGATGACCTGCTCCACCCTGCAAGGTGCCAAACAATCTGGGTTCAAGAAAGAAATCCAAATGGAAGAGGAAGCGGAAGACAAAGAGTTGGCTGCGGAAGCAGAGCGCCTCAAAGCTCTCCGAGAAAGCATCTCTTGGAAGATAGCAGTCACTAAAGGTAGGGATCTTTACAGAAAGCGTCCAGATCAGGACACAACCAAGAGACTGACGGCAGTTTGAGTGACAGAACACACACTGCTTCAGCCTCCAGGCTCAGTTGCTGACACATCTCCAGTAACAAAAGACCTCAGGCAAAAACAACCCATGATATGCAATTGCCTACATGTTTCTCCAGTATGTTTCATTTTTCAAACCGAAAGCAGCCATAGGATTTTGCAGTCTTTAGTAAAGGAGTGCCCCAGGGTTTGGGCGTGCGTACACCCATGTGCTTGACCCTTTTCCTTCCAGTTTTTGTCCCATTCAGAATTGTGGGCACCTGCTTCCACAGAGAGAAAAGCAACAGTGGGTTAGGGGGCAGACGCTCTATGGGGGAAATATCCGTGAAGCTCAGGGGTGAGGAACCTTTGTTTTAAATCTGAGGGCCACATTCCTTTCTGGGCAACCTTTGGGGGGCCGCATTAGGTGAACAGGGCTAGATGTCAAAGCAGGCAGAATGCTGAATTTATGTTTAATCCAGGCATCCCCAACCTGTGGCCCTCCAGATGTTTTAGCCTACAGCTCCCGTGATCCCTAGCTAACAGGACCAGTGGTCAGGGATGATGGGAATTGTAGTCCAAAACATCTGGAGGGCCAAAGGTTGGGGGTGCCTGGTTTAATATTTATGTAGCAAGCTGATTTAAACAGATACTTACCCACAACCCTCTCTGTCCTCCATCTAGAAAAGAAAAAAGCAGGTTCAGAGTTCAAGGGCCTATTCCCAACTAGGCAATAATGCTCACGGAGGTTGTGAAGCTGCGCCAGTGAGGGGTGTAGCCTTGGGAAAGTCTCAAAGGCCAAATCTAGAGGCCAGGGCCTGAGTTCCTCCACCCCTGATGTAGCTGGTTGTAGACTCTTAGTTGAAAGTACATCTCAACTTCTTGGAGAATTGTTACTGATTCTTGAAACTCTGAACATAGCTTTTTTGCACATGGTCTGCTTTCGCTTCACAGCTGCTTGTTCTATCTCTACTTTGCCCAATTGTCTCTCTCCCTCCTGCCTTTCTTTCTTTTTCTAGACCAGGTCGTCGAAAGAGAGACCATGCATGACTACATCAATCAGAAACGGCAGATGTTCTTGCTGCAGGTATATGGCTTCAGTTTGGGTGGAATTTGATTCTGAGCCAGTGGAGGGCAGCAGTCAAAGCAAAGGGCTTGGCTCAGGACAGCTGGCTTCAGGTCCCTGCTCAGTCATGGCGCTCAGTGAGTGGACCTGGGCATGCCACTGTTTCCAACTTTAGAATGTTGTGAAGGTATAATGGAGGAAGAGCAGGTTACAGTTGTGATCGTACATGTTCATGCTAGCTTTCTTCCTGCAGGGAGACTTTCATGTGAGAATAGAGTTAGATATAGTGGCTACTGCTGGTATCTTATAGTGGTAAGATCCTGAAAGGACTGTACCATGTGCTTATTTAATTAGCTAGGGTTGCCATACACCCGGATTTTCCCAGACATATCCGGAATACTGCAGTTGGAAGTAGTGTCAAGATGGAAATCGCTAAAAAAATTGTCGGGGGAAATCCGGACATATGGCAACCACTGTCAGAGGAATAGGGGTGCGGGGGGATATGCCCACTCTGGATGCCATCCCGGGTGTGTGTGTGTGACATTTGATTTATTTTGCATGTATATGTCGCCTTTATCTTCCAAGAATCTCAAGGCAGTGTATATGGTTCTCCTCCTTCCCATTTCATCCTCACAGCAACCCTGTGAGGTAGGTTAGGCTAAAAGATGGTGACTGACCCAAAGTCACCCAGTGAGCTTCATGCCTCAGGTGTGTTGAACCCTATCCTATGCCATTATCTGCTGTTCCCTATGACCTCTCCTTTGCAGGCCACAGACAGAACTGATCCAGCTCAAGGAAGCAATTATTTACCTTGAAGAAAATGTATTTGATTGGGACTCAGTAGACTTGGGATATAGACTTTGGACTCCCCACATGACTTTGGGGAGATAATGCAATATTTTTGCATTGCATTTCTTTTCATACGTGACTTTAAAGGGTTGCTGAGCTGAGTCAAGAATCATAACAAACACAATTCAGCAAGTCTCCAGTGTGGGCCAGTAATTTTTCTCTTCTTTTTGGTCTAAATTCCAGTATGCTGTAACAGTAAAGAAAGATGAGATCCAGAAGCTGGAAAACTTGGCCATTGAAGAAGAAGCAAAGCTGGAAAGAGCCGAGGAAGACCTTGAGAAGGATGCCGCCATGTTTGATGAGTTCCTGAAGGAGAATGATAGGAATTCTGCACAAGCCTTGAAAATGTAATGCTGGAATTTGGACTCCATACTGTCACATTAGATTTTGTGTGTGTGTGTGTGTGTGTGTGTGTGTGTGTGTGTGTGTTTTACAATCTACCCCCAATATTTCCCTCCCCAGAATAATGAGAATGATGGGAATCAAATTGGGATTTAGAAATTGAGGGAGACGCATGGAATGGACTGGATCAAAGCCCCGAATAAATCTATTCTGGCATTGACAAGAGAAAGAGCCCTCAAAATTGCACATGGCTGGTATTTAACACCTAGATGTCTAGCCTGTCTAAAACCCAGCAGCTCTCCTATGTGTTGGAGAGGGTGTCCCACTATTGGGACATAAAGAAATATGTGGTGGGAGTGTTCAAAAATAGAAAAATTCTGGGAAAATGTCTTTGCAGAGATATCTTTGATTACATGGCAGACAGTTCCTATGTCTCCAGGACTGGCATTGCTTAATTTGTACAGTCAGGACTCACCAAGAACTAGAAATAAATATCTTATAACCCATTTACTGACCGCGGGAAGAATAACCATAGCCAGAACATGGAAAACATTGCAATGTTGACCCTGGATAAGTGGTATGAAGCGGTCTGGCAGACAGCTTTGTTGGAAAATCTAACATGGAAACTGCAGGTAGAAAGAGGCTAAAAGAAAAACTCCTACACAGTAGGGGACAATTTTATTGAACACACAGATAGTGAGGCACATGGGGGTAGTGTTTGGGGTGGGTAACATACCGTATTTTTCCCTCTATAACACACAGATTTTTTCTCCTAAAAAGGAAGGGGAAATGTCTGTGCGTGTTATTGAGCGAATGTGTGGTCCCTGGAGCCAAATGGCAAAAAAAATCAGGCAAAAATCAAATTGCGCGTCTCGGAGAAGGGAAACCTGAAAAGAGGAAGCGGCTGCTTTCCTGCATTCTGCCTCAGGGTCTTACTGCCCGCCCACCTCTGTTTCCTTGCTGTGTTTGCTCAAACGGAACAAAGAGCAGGGAAAGCCCCTCCCCTCCAGGCAAGCAGAGGGGAAAGCAGAGTGTCGAGAAAGCAGAGGGGAAAGCTGCTGAAAACATGCAGGAGGGAGGGAGGGAGGGAGAGAGAGAGAGAGAGAGAGCTGGCTGGCTTGGGTGGGTAGGTGAGGGAAAACTTTTGCCTTCCTTTCCTCCCTCCCGGTATACCCCTCTCCTGCATTCTTAGCCAGCTGCTTCTCTGCACACCCCTCTCATGCTCCTTGTCCATTCTGTGTTTTTCCTTCCCTCCCCACTTAAAATGTGGTTAAAAAGCATAGATCTACATGGATCCTCAGGATCTTTGCATTGGGTCACCCCAAATTCACCATCAGATCACATAGCATGTCCATGGCTACAGCCTGCCCCCCAAAAATCACGCACCCACTGTTGCCTGGGGCTGCAATGGTGCAAAAATGTGGTTACAAAACATGGATCCACATGGATCCTCAGGATCTTTGCATTGGGTCACCCCAAATTCACCATCAGATCACATGTCTGTGGCCACAGCATGAAGCACAAAAATGATACATCCACTGTTTCATTCAGAATGTTTTTTCCCTTGTTTTCCTCCTCTAAAAACGATGTGCGTGTTATGGTCAGGTGCATGTTATAGAGCGAAAAATACGGTAGTTTGGAATACTTGAAGTATACATTTTAACCTTTCAAATCGTTGCAGATATAATGTATTCCTTCCTTTCAATGAGATTGGAGCACATGGTGTGTTGTTTTATGGTTTTTAAGATCACGAGAATGTTTGAAATATATGCTGTGGCAAATAAG
This sequence comes from Podarcis gaigeae, assembly GCF_964106915.1. Lineage (NCBI taxonomy): Eukaryota > Metazoa > Chordata > Lepidosauria > Squamata > Lacertidae > Podarcis > Podarcis gaigeae. Next base: position 88,212,056 of record NC_139679.1, read on the forward strand.
CTATTTTTTAAATGGAAACAAGAAACTGATAACCAGGGACTAAACTCCACATCAAGACTGAAGATGCCCGGAAAGGTGCATATGGGTGGGATTTTAAAAGGCCCCACATATCTTGCCAATGACTGCACACTCAAAGGCAGCACAAGTTTATTATGGATTCAGTCCTGCTCATGCCTACAAGTTTTTCCACAGGGTCCAGCATTCTCATCCAAATGCCACCCCATTCCCACCTTACCCCACAATTTAATCCAGATTTACAATGCCCATTTATCAGCTTTCCTGTGGAAACTAAATCTGGATTAAATGGAGAATATGGGGTGGGATTCTGAAGATGCAACTGCAAACTTACTTACATGAGCAGTGCTGAGTCCAGATAAGGCTGCCATGCGGAAGAGCCCTGTATGGACAAGGCTGAGCTGGGAGGACACGGAGGCAAGGAAGCTGGAAGAAGCTTCTTTCTCTGTCTGTCCCTCTCCCTCTCCCTGAGCAGCTGCATCTGGCTTTTCAGGGAGAAGGACCTTTAGTCCCACCACTGCTTCATCCCCTCCTGTTCTTCAGGTAACAGTTGTTTTGATGCCTTTTTCTTAGCGCTGAAAAGGAAACCAAAGCCAAGCTGGAAAAGATCATTGAGATCCGAGAACTGACTGCGCAAATGATGAACATCCAAAGGTCAGAATTGTTTGGAAAATATTTGGAATTATTGTCAGTTATAGTAATTTTTTGTAATACCCCAGAGGCTATTTCTCCAATCCTGCAAAGAGATCTGCACTGATTGCTGATTTGCTACCAGGCCGAGGTGTTACTATTACTATATATACTTGGGGACCCTCTTACCTGTGTGATCGCCTTGCCCTCTCAACCACTACAGTCTGTGGAACTGGTACCACATAATACCCATTCCACATCTGTGAGAAATCAACTTTTGACATGACACGAGGCAGACAATAATTTGATTAATCTGAAAAACTTGATTTAGGGAGAGTTTTGTTCCCCCGCCTTTATACGCGGGAGGTCCATCTCTGGCTGTTCCACAGCTTTCCCTGTTGGGAAAGAGCAGCAGTGTGATGTAACAGTCTTCTTTTGAGGTAGAAAGTTTAGTAGTTTCTGAAATGAAGCAGACCCCTCTGTGGCTTGGCCTCTGCCAAGAGACAAAATACATGGGTTGAAATGGTCCAACCCTGGAAGCTTTTCCTCTGGGCAGCGGTGGAGCAAGCCTATTGGGTGTCTGGGACAGGGCGCATGCCCTGTGCCCAGGGGCAGAGCCAGCCGTCCATGGGGTTGGGTCCAGCCGCCCACAGGGCAGGGCGAGCTGGGGCAGGCCTCTGAGGAGACTGCCTGCCTCCTCCCACTAGCTGCCCTACAGCTGAGGGGGAGGCAGAGGGAGGGCTGTTTGGGGCAGCATGGAGCCTGTGGGCGCCCAAGCCACTCCCAGGAGAGACACGTGGCTCGGGTGCGCTGCAGGCCCTGCGGTGAGTGCCGCCCACCATTTTGTCACCCCCATCAACGGTGACACCCGGGGCGGCCCACCCCCCCTTCCTCCGCCACTGCCTCTGGGCAGAGAAGACTGCAAATGACTCTGTTCATGGTGACTGGAACCTGATGGAACTTCTCCTCCTCCTCTAGCGAGATCGCCAGGTTTGAAGACACTATGCAGGAGTATGTAGTATTCAAGGACTTCCTCTTCCAGCTGTCCCCCAAAGAGTGGCGGGAGGAATATGAAAGAAAGCGAATGAAGGACAAAGAAAAAACGGTGAAAATTGTACCTGACAAAGATTTTGCACCTTCCAAAAGTAAGAGCTCCCAGCAAAGGACTGTCCATTGTTTGGGCACATGTGCACCTCCCATTTTTTGGTTGTTTATGACAGATTAGCATAAAGGAATTGGGGAATAAGGAACATAATCAAGCCAAGGCTAGATACTTCTCTGCTTTACTTTGAGGGGGTTCTTATTTTATGCTGGCAGTTTTAAATTGGTAACACTTCCTTTTCTAATTAAATACTAAATGCTGCATTCTAGCTGTCTGAAGCCCTTTTGTTAGAGCCCAATATAGTCAGGAGAAGCACCGCTGACTTCAATGGTGCTTTCCCCCAGCTTTTTCTGCAGAGAATTTCATAAATGATACATGGTTGATTAAGGATATAGAAGCAGCTCTCCTGATCCCATGCTATCCAAAAGACCACCCTTTGCTAGTCTGCTATCCTTATATGGTCAGATGATCCTAATAAATTTGGTATTATTTGGTACTCTTCTTGTGGGCGTGGCTGTGGGAGCTCTCTTGCTGAGCTCCTGTACTTCAACATTTACCACCACTGCACATAGCAAAACAAGGAGGATTTAACAGCAGACTGAAACCAGTAAAGGAGAGCTGATTTGCTGTCCAGAGGGAGGCAGTTTCACAGTCTGGGTGCCACAACTGGTGAGGCCCTGGCAGGGCTGGTGTGTACATTGAACAACAGGGACATGGGTGGTGCTGTGGTCTAAACCACTGAGCCTCTTGGGCTTGCCGATTGGAAGGTTGGCGGTTCGAATCCACACGATAGGGTGAGTTCCCATTGCTCGGTCCCAGCTCCTGCCAATCTAGCAGTTCAGAAGTAAGTCAGTGCAAGCAGATAAATAGGTACCGCTGTGGCAGGAAGGTAAACAGCATTTCCGTGCGCTCCGGTTTCCGTCACGGTGTTCAGTTGCGCCAGAAGTGGTTTAGTCATGCTGGCCACATGACCCAGAAAGCTGTCTGTGGACAAATACAGGATCCCTTGGCCTGAAGTGAGATGAGCGCTGCAACTCCATAGTCACCTTTGACTGGACTTAACCATCAAGGGGTCCTTTACTTTTACCTTTACCTACATAAAAGCTCTCTCATGACACACCATTAGGCTCACCTACCTGTCAGAAAGTCCTGTGAACTGTAGGGGTAAAATATGTATACACCTCTACTCAGAAGGAATCCCCATTGAGTTCAATTGCATGAAATGTATTTGTCTGTATAACTTAAGGCACATTTTCCCTTCTCCTGCTCAGGCCGGGATTGGCAGCAAAGGAGGAAAAGCCGATCACTGCCAAAGCATTCCAGTTTTGACCTGTCTGGAACAGATTTGAGCTCCTCCAGGACTCAAAGCCAAGTTTTTGCTAGAAGGGACTCTATTAGGCTCAGCCAGGTGGTTTCAAGGCAGTACCTCAGATCCCAGCTTGGCAAAAGATCGTAAGTGCAAAAGGGGAAGGAATTATAAAGGCAACATCATTGGTCCACATACAATCATGCCTGTGATTTAAAAAAGAAATTAAAAAATAAAGCTCAATCTGGAGGCCCTGCCCAGAGGTGCCAGGTTGGCAAATCTTGGTGAAGTGATGAGGCTGGTAAAAAGTGGCACACAGGACAAAAGAGAACTTCTGTAGTGAGAAAATAGCTAAGGGATCTAACCAATTTACAATCCTACACTCACTTACCTGTAAGTCTAATTGATCTTAATGAGACTTACTTTTGAGTAGCTAGTATAGGCTTGCAGTTAATTGCGACACAGTAGAACTTCGACTTACGTTACCCTCGGGTAACGTAAACTTTGGGTTGCGAAAGCGGCAAACCCGGAAGTATTTTTCTGGGTTTCACCTCTTGCGCATGCGCAGAAGTGCTCTACTGCCGTGCATGCACAGAAGTGGGATGCGGCTGGACCTCTGGAACGGATCCTGCCCGCAACCATAGGTACCACTGTATTTTGTTTTCATTGTGTGCTTTATTTTCCGCTGTTATCGCTTGCCACAAGCTCTTGAAAGGGGCAGGGCTAGAAACTGATTTCTATTGTATTTTTAAATCTCAAGTTATCCATTGTTATGGTCACGTTGTGCAAGCATCTAACTTAGAAATAACCTTTGCAGGAGCATTGCAGGAGACAGGGAAACTCCAGAGACTCCATCTGATGATGATGACGACGACGAGGTTAGTAACCTTGAAACCAACATATTGAACGTATTCCTTTTGATTTACAAAATGGGGGTTTGCTGCTTATGGTTCGTTTGGCTTACTCAGAAGTAAGTCTCATTAAGCTCAGTTAGACTTACTCACAGGTAAGTAAGTGAGCATAGGAATGTAGTGTAAATTAATTAGAGCCCTGAACTATTTTGTCTTTGAGCTAAATAAAACCTAAGGAGACTAAATAAGACATAATACTACAGTTTGATTACTTGGTAAAGAGTTAAGCACAGTAAAGCATAAGGTTACCAAGCAAGACCCCTGGGGTTGCTAGGAGTCCCCTGGACAACAATGGACATGGCCTCTGACAGCCTGGGTGCAGCATCACAGGTCTGAGTTTCAGGGTCTGAGCTTCTGGTTTGAAGCTTTTCCAGCTCTATGATATCTGGGGCTCCTTTCTTATACAGTGGTACTTCAGGTTACAGATGCTTCAGGTTACAGACTCCGCTAACCCAGAAATAGTACCTCGGGTTAAGAACTTTGCTTCAGGATGAGAACAGAAATTGTGCTCTGGCAGCGCGGTGGCAGCAGGAGGCCCCATTAGCTAAAGTGGTGCTTCAGGTTAAGAACAGTTTCAGGTTAAGAATGGACCTCCGGAACAAATTAAGTTCTTAACCCGAGGTATAGTGTTACACTATGCTGGCGAGGCTAATTGGTGTCTTCATATCCACATGCATACCCTCCAACATTTTGTGCCAAAAATTCAGGGCATCTCTCCCCCCCCCCCATCCCCATATCTGTCATTTGCCCCTCCCTGCCACTAACCTCTTCCTTGCTCACTCGCTTTCCGCCTCCTTCCCTCTCCTCTCTTACCTTTGCTGTCTTTGGCTTCCTGCTCATGAGATGTTGCGTGGCCTGGTGCAGCCTCCAGGAAGGTCGCTCTACCCACCCCAGGCCGTATTGGGAGATGCAGCCCGCACCACATGGAGAAACACAGTGCAGCCTGGAGTAGCCTCTGGGGAAATTGGAGCATCCCGGATTGGTATCAGAAGCCAGGGCAGCTTCTGTTAATTCAGGATGTCCCAATTAAATCAGGACACTTCATGGGTCTACATGTGGGTTAGACACCACTGGCACTAACATTCCTTAACTATCCTGATGACCCTGGCATGAAAGCAGCAGTGGGAGAAATGGATATCCTTTGAAAGGATATCCAGCCAGCTGATCAATTTCTCATTTTGATCCTCCCTTTTAGCCCATCGCTCGTTTCTGCTAATTAAATGCTGACTACAAAGAAGCCATACTAACTCCTGCAAGGGTAGCTTACAGTAGGATAATAGCAATGCAAGACTAGGGCCCAGGCCAGCTCTTAGGCATCAGGCCAAAGCATGAGAAGGGCAATTGCAGGCATCAGTGTAACTCAGGGGTCAGCAAACTTTTTCAGCAGGGGGCCGGTTCATTGTCCCTCAGACCTTGTGGGGGGCCGGACTATATTTTTTTTTGGGGGGGGGGAATGAACGAATTCCCATGCCCCATAAATAACCCAGAGATGCATTTTAAATAAAAGGACACATTCTACTCATGTAAAAACACGCTGATTCCCGGACCCTCCACGGGCCGGATTTAGAAGGTGAGTGGGCCAGATCTGGCCCCTGGGCCTTTGTTTGCCTACCCCTGGTGTAACTCCTCAATATATCAAAAGTGCATTGGGATACACCTTTTATTTGCAGCAAAGGAGAACATGCATGTTGTAGTTAACTGTATAGGTATCAATACGCTTATCTCTCCTTCCATGCATATTCTCCTGTGTGTGTAACAGAAAGGACTCCTTGATGCTGACACTTTCCTTTGCAGGAGCCGGTGTTGTACTTCACAGATCCACACCAACTGCTGAATCTGTTCACTGAGTTGGAAGAACAGAACTTGTCCCTAATTCAGAATTCTCAGGAGACAGAGGAAACCCTCGATGAACTTCGGCATACCTTGGCTAATACGCGGAATAAAATGTAAGTGATGAAAGGATGCTGCCCACTGACAATACATAGATGCTTTTGCATTGTGAGTGGTTTCCAATTTATATCATCAAAATCTATTCTGAGCATAGACTGGAAAAAGAGACATTTTATAGAACATATGACCAGTTTCCCCATTAAACTTTGGGGGGGGGTTGTTTCTCTATGATAGAATCCATGCAACATTCATTCATCCAATGCCGGATTTATGTATAAGCTAAACAAGCTATATCTTAGGGCCACACTCTCTTGGGGGCCCCCAAAAAAATTAAAGGGGAAAAAACTGGATGTACATTTCCAAAATATAAGATAAAAAAACAAATAAAATAAAACCTACATACAGCAACAGTGTTTTGTGTTGTGTAGGCTCCTATGATGTAAGTAATTGGCCCCGTCTGCTAGCCTGCTCCCTAAAATATCACTGGTTTGCTCATTTCTATATATAGGGTGCCTACATTCTGCATGGACTGGTTGCATGACAACGTGTGCAAATGGCTTTAGATACCTATTAGGTCCATAAATTACCATATAACATATATTCAACAACAAAAAATAGCGACAATTTGTTGTTGACAAAGGACAGCTGGACATATAAAGGGCCCCATTACTTTCCGTAGCTTAGGGCCTCATCAAACCTAAATCTGGATTCATCTCATGAGGACCTTGTATTAGGATTCCCATGCTTGCATAATAGAGACCTCATTTCCCCATGCCAAAAGAATCCAGATTATCTAATACCTGTTTGCTAGGAAGCTGAATGTAAGTGAAGTTTCATAGTTAACCTGCCTGCAGTTGTTGCACATGACTAGCACATGGCGTGAAAATAAAACATCAAAACTCCTTTATTTATTTATTTATTTATTTATTTATTTATTTATTTATTTATTTATTTTTAAATGTTTTCTTCTGGACCAGGGACCGTGAAATAGAACAACTGAAGCAGCTTACAGTCACTCTTCAAGCCAACATTGTCAAAGAGGAGGAGACTGCAGCAGACCTTGAACTCAAATCCCGAGTCTTTTCCTTTGGAGAATACAAAGCTGACGTTCAGGTATGTATCTGAATGAAATCGATGACTAAACAACCTTGGCCAGGAGAAGAATAGATAACATGTGCCTGGAGCTTGACACCTTTTTCTCTGGTGGAGGGTGGGGAATAATACTGGAAGTGTTATTCCGAAGGAATGTGGTAGTTCCAGTCCCAGGTTCATGGAAGTTAATACTGACTCCTGCCCGCAGGACAAAATGCTGGTGAGCTTGCATCGAAAGGTGCTGGAAGTCTACCGGCGCTGCATTGGGGAAAACGAGGCAAACCTGGGAACCCTGCAGATGCTAACTGTGATTGAGCACCAGTTGGACGACTTACTGGAGTGCCTGGAGAGGATCCCTCCAGCCAAGATAGAACAAGCCGAGAAGGCCAAGGAGAAGGAGCGAAGGATGAGGTCTGACAGGGGCTGCCCACTTCTTTGGGGAAGGGGCAGAGGGCACATTTGGAGATTGGGGGAGGAAAGTCCTGTGGGCACAAAATGGCTGCCAAGGCGTAATACAAAACAGCCACCCCATTTAAAGAAGAGAGGCGGCACCATCACTACCAAGGGGAAAAGGGCACCTCATCACCATACTCAAGAGAGAGAAGCTCTTTTTCCTTTGTTCAGAACAGGAGCGTAGATGATGGTGGTGGTGATATTATTATTATTAATTATTATTATTATTGACCCAGCCACTCTGAGCGCTTTCCAACATACCGTATTTTTTGCTCTTTAAGACTCACTTTTTCCCTCCTAAAAAGTATGTCTTATGGAGTGAATGCAGGTTGTGCAGCTATCCCAGAAGCCAGAACAGCAAGAGGGATTGCTGCTTTCACTGCGCAGCGATCCCTCTTGCTGTTCTGGCTTCTGAGATTCAGAATATTTTTTTTCTTATTTTCCTCCTCCAAAAACTAGGTGTGTCTTGTAGTCTGGTGTGTCTTATAGAGCAAAAAATACAGTATATAAAAACATAAGAAAACATGAAATATTAAAATGCTACCCTGTACAGGGCTGCTTTCAGTTGTCTTCTAAAAGTTTTTTAGTTACTCATCTCCTTGACATCTGCTGGGAGGGCGTTCCACAGGGCGGGTGCCACTACTGAGAAGGCCCTCTGTCTGGCTCCCTGTAGCTTTGCTTCTCGCAATAAATATGGGCATGTTTAAGGAGGTGCGTTCAATATAGGAGAAACTGAGCCAGTGCAAATAAGATCTGAGCAGGAAGAGCACACCTCCGTCTTCCGCATTGTGGATTTACGAGGGCGTATTTCCTGGGTACCATTCACGGATGCTATTGCAGGTACTAGTGAGCACCCTGGCACCTGCAGGCACCATACTGCCTTATTGTCTCCAGTCCAAGTGAGAACATATAGAAAACATGACCTGTGATGGAAGCTGTGCTGTCTCTGCAAAGGAGGCAAGGCCTGCCAGATACTGTTAGTTGCTTGTCAGTCCTACTGTTTAAACATACTTAAAACCAAATCAGTTGATTAATTGCACCAATTTATTAAAAATGCAACCTGAGAAATAAAATTAAGGCACAGAGAAAAAGTTCACCCCATTTTTGAAGGCTGAACCACAGCTGCACAGCTCAGAAACTTGTGACAGATTCTGACTTAAAACTTTGAACTACCTCTGTTCAATTTACTTGGACAAGAGAATGTGCCAATGCCCAGTTTTAAACTGGGATTCAAAGCACAGGTGCATAGACAATTGTTCGCTTTCTACTTCTGGTAGCAGCTGTCTTCCTCTGATAGACAGGGGCTTTTGTCACAGAACCCCATAAAGAGCCAAGGGGCTGTGGCTCAGAGGGAGAGCATCTGCTTTGCACGCAGGTCAGTTTTTATGCCCAGTGCCTCTAGTCAGGGCTAGCAGAGAAGCTGTGTCTGAAATTCTAGGAGAGCTGCTGCCAGTCAGTGTAGACAGTACTAAGCCAGATAGGCCAATGGTCTGACTCAGTAGAAGACAGCTTCTTATGTTCCTAAGGGGCTGCCAGCAAAAGGAAAAATGGGTCCTGTTTTTGTGTGTACATGGAAGCACATGGCATTTAAACGCCCGAGTCCCAGTCCTTGTGCTAATTCAACTTGATAGAAAACTAATCAGATAAAGTTGGCTTACATGACGTGTACTTCTAGCCCTTAATCTGTTTCCTTTATTTTGCCAGGATGAGAGAAGAAAAGATAAGGCAGCAGAGGCTATTACAGGAAGAGAGGCTGCAGCGTGCACTGGCAAGAGCACAAGCCGATGTTAAGAGAAAGGTAAATCCAGCAATTCCAGACAACTGGTCCTTGTGCACTTCCTTGATTTCAGAATTGCAGCCGGCGCACAAACCTTTCTGCTCAGTCTCCTCCTGCAAGCCCAGTTCCACTAAATGGTGGCTATAAAAAGGACAGGGCTTTTACTGAAACACTGCCTACATATGCCCATTGCAAACAAGGGATGTTTGCCCAAAGAAACTTGATGGGCAGCTTCACTTGCTACAAGTGCACTTAAACTTACTAAGAGGTTGTTGTTGTTGTTGTTGTTTAGTCGTTTAGTCGTGTCCGACTCTTCGTGACCCCATGGACCAGAGAACGCCAGGCACCTCTGTCCTCCACTGCCTTCCGCAGTTTGGTCAAACTCATGCTGGTAACCTCGAAAACACTATCCAACCATCTCGTCCTCTGCCGTCCCCTTCTCCTTGTGCCCTCCATCTTTCCCAACATCAGGGTCTTCTCCAGGGAGTCTTCTCTTCTCATGAGGTGGCCAAAGTATTGGAGCCTCAGCTTCACAATCTGTCCTTCCAGTGAGCACTCAGGGTTGATTTCCTTCAGTATGGAGAGGTTTGATCTTCTTGCAGTCCATGGGACTCTCAAGAGTCTCCTCCAGCACCATAATTCAAAAGCATCAATTCTTCGGCGATCAGCCTTCTTTATGGTCCAGCTCTCACTTCCATACATCACTACTGGGAAAACCATAGCTTTAACTATACGAACCTTTGTTGGCAAGGTGATGTCTCTACTTCTCAAGATGCTGTCTAGGCCTGTCATTGCCCTTCTCCCAAGAAGCAGGCGTCTTTTAATTTCATGGCTGCTGTCACCATCTGCAGTGATCATTGAGCCCAAGAAAGTAAAATCTCTCACTACCTCCATTTCTTCCCCTTCTATTTGCCAGGAGATGATGGGACCAGTGGCCATGATCTTCGTTTTTTTGATGTTGAGCTTCAGACCATATTTTGCGCTCTCCTCTTTCACCCTCATTAAAAGGTTCTTTAATTCCTCCTCACTTTCTGCCATCAAGGTTGTGTCATCTGCATATCTGAGGTTGTTGATATTTCTTCCGGCAATCTTAATTCTGGCTAGGGATCCATCCAGCCCAGCCTTTCTCATGATGAATTCTGCATATAAGTTAAATAAGCAGGGAGACAAAATACAGCCTTGTCGTACTCCTTTCCCAATTTTGAACCAATCAGTTGTTCCATATCCAGTTCTAACTGTAGCTTCTTGTCCCACATAGAGATTTCTCAGGAGACAGATGAGGTGATCTGGCACTCCCATTTCTTTAAGAACTTGCCATAGTTTGCCGTGGTCGACACAGTCAAAGGCTTTTGCATAGTCAATGAAGCAGAAGTAGATGTCTTTCTGGAACTCTCTAGCTTTCTCCATAATCCAGCGCATGTTTGCAATTTGGTCTCTGGTTCCTCTGCCTCTTCTAAATCCAGCTTGCACTTCTGGGAGTTCTCGGTCCACATACTGCTTGAGCCTTCCTTGTAGAATTTTAAGCATAACCTTGCTAGCGTGTGAAATGAGTGCAATTGTGCGGTAGTTGGAGCATTCTTTGGCACTGCCCTTCTTTGGGATTGGGATGTAGACTGATCTTCTCCAATCTTCTGGCCACTGCTGAGTTTTCCAAACTTGCTGGCATATTGAGTGTAGCACCTTAACAGCATCATCTTTTAAAATTTTAAATAGTTCAGCTGGAATACCATCACTTCCACTTGCCTTGTTATTTGCAGTGCTTTCTAAGGCCCATTTGACTTCACTTTCCAGGATGTCTGGCTCAAGGTCAGCAACCACACTACCTGGGGTATACGAGACATCCATTTCTTTCTGGTATAATTCCTCTGTGTATTCTTGCCACCTCTTCTTGATGTCTTCTGCTTCTGTTAGGTCCTTTCCACTTTTGTCCTTTATTATGGAAATCTTTGTATGAAATGTTCCTTTCATATCTCCAATTTTCTTGAACAGATCTCTGGTTCTTCCCATTCTATTGCTTTCCTCTATTTCTTTGCATTGCTCGTTTAAGAAGGTCTTCTTGTCTCTCCTTGCTATTCTTTGGAAATCTGCATTCAATTTCCTGTATCTTTCACCATCTCCCTCGCATTTTGCTTGCCTTCTCTCCCCCGCTATTTGTAAGGCCTCATTGGACAGCCACTTTGCTTTCTTGCATTTCCTTTTCATTGGGATGGTTTTTGTTGCTGCCTCCTGTATAATGTTACGAGCCTCCATCCATAGTTCTTCAGGCACTCTGTCCACCAAATCTAAATCCTTAAACCTGTTCCTCACTTCCACTGTGTATTCATAAGGGATTTGACTTAGATTGTATCTTACCGGCCCAGTGGATTTTCCTACTTTCTTCAGTTTAAGCTTGAATTTTGCTATAAGAAGCTGATGATCTGAGCCACAGTCAGCTCCAGGTCTTGTTTTTGCTGACTGTATAGAGCTTCTCCATCTTTGGCTGCAGAGAATATAATCAATCTGATTTCGATGCTGCCCATCTGGTGATGTCCATGTGTAGAGTCGTCTCTTGTGTTGTTGGAAAAGCGTGTTTGTGATGACCAGCTTGTTCTCTTGACAGAACTCTATTAGCCTTTGCCCTGCTTCGTTTTGATCTCCAAGGCCAAACTTGCCAGTTGTTCCTTTTATCTCTTGACTCCCTACTTTAGCATTCCAATCCCCTATAATGAGGAGAACATCCTTCTTTGGTGTCACTTCTATAAGGTCTTGTAAGTCTTCATAGAATTGGTCAATTTCAGTTTCTTCAGCACAAGTAGTTGGTGCATAAACTTGGATTACTGTGATGTTAAAAGGTCTGCCTTGGATTCGTATCGAGATCATTCTATCATTTTTGAGACTGCATCCCAGTACAGCTTTCGCCACTCTTTTGTTGACTATGAGGGCCACTCCATTTCTTTTACGGGTTTCTTGCCCACAGTAGTAGATATGATGGTCATCCGAACTGAATTCACCCATTCCCGTCCATTTTAGTTCACTGATGCCCAGGATGTCAATATTTATTCTTGCCATCTCATTTTTGACCACCTCCAACTTACCCAGGTTCATGGTTCTTACATTCCAGGTTCCTATGCAATATTTTTCTTTACAGCATTGGACTTTCCTTTCACTTCCAGGCATATCCGCAACTGAGCGTCCTTTCGGCTTTGGCCCAGCCGCTTCATCAGCTCTGGATCTACTTGTACTTGCCCTCCGCTCTTCCCCAGTAGCATGTTGGACGCCTTCCGACCCGAGGGGCTCATCTTCCAGCGTCATATCTTTTATATGCCTGTTGTCTTTGTCCATGGAGTTTTCTTGGCAGGGATACTGGAGTGGCTTGCCGGTTCCTCCTCCAGGTGGATCACGTTTGGTCAAAACTCTCCACTATGACCTGTCCATCTTGGGTGGCCCTGCACGGCATAGCTCATAGCTTCTCTGAGTTATTCAAGCCCCTTCGCCACGGCAAGGCAGTGATCCATGAAGGGGACTAAGAGGTTGAGCACTCAGCAATTCAACAAGTTTTCTTTAGGCTTGCTGAGAAAAGCGTGGGTTGTTGCACAGGGTAGTGGAACAGCCTGAGAAGGCCCTCGGACATCTCCGCTCTGGGCTATCCCACTTCCTTTCAAGGAGCGTGTAAAATACAGAGATTGCAGTTGCCCATGCCTGGGATGGACTCAAGCAGCAGTGGTGATGGTGAGAGAGTAGGTGTAGTAGTAGGACAGTAGGTGGAGCCCGAGCCAAATGAGATTCCCGCATTGCAAGGCGTTGGACTAGATGACCCTTGGGTCCCTGCCAACTCTACAATTATATGGCTATGCTCTGCCTCCATATTCAGAGCTCTTGTATCTTGCAAAGATGAACAATAGAAATCTGCCTGACTGGGTGTTACTGTACATATTTTACTTTGTAATGCATAACAAGCTGTGCTGACCAGGCAAAGCTATTTTTAGCAATTTGGGAACCAATAAGGAAGGGGTGAACTTCATAGAAATGTTCTGGGAACAGCTGATTGACTGATCTGTTTTTATAAGGCGACCAAATGTTTGTCCTCCTTCCAGTTGTTGTTTTTTAAGCACCTGGTAGCAGACAGGTTATCTTCTCTTAGCACCTCAGCCATTTACTGGGGCCTATGCTGCAAAAATGTATGTGGGAACCTGCTGTGAACTTGTAGCTTCTCTCTGGTGCCTGCTCCTTTATCAGTTATTAATCCTTTAGAGACCTATCATATTATGCCATTACTGCTGAGCTTACACAGGAGCTTATGAGGGGCTTTGTTGAAATCTCCAGAAGTCCAAGTATACAATGCTCACTGGATCACTCTGTGATGTGCTAGTTGAAAACCCTGTGCAGTTTTAAGAACAGTAGGATCTTGAGGTTGAAAAAAGCAGCTTATCACATCCACTTAGAGCAGTCTCACCTTTCACTTTCCATCTGCTGTTGTAGTTTGTAAGGCGCTTTCATGAGAAGCTGCCTCTTGAGCCAGAGTAATAGGAATGCAAAGCTGGACATGCTGATTTGGCAACCCTTCCCTCCCCCAATAAACCATGGCTGTAAGGTGGTGTAGTGCCAAACCAGCTTGGGCATATGGCTGAATGGTGCCATTATGGCAGCAAAAACTCAAAGAACCCACTGTGGTGCTCCGAGTCCCTATCTGCCCTTAGCTTGTTATTGTGTGGTGCTTTCCATTACAAAAGATGTGGTTAAAACAAAAAAAATTCCTTCCAGTAGCACCTTAAAGACCAACTAAGTTAGTTCTTGGTATGAGCTTTCGTGTACATGCACACTTCTTCAGATACACAGTGTTTTGACTATGGCAGACCAACACGGCTACCTATCTGTAACTGAAAAGATGTGGTTGTAGCACAAGGACAATTTTGTCAACTTTCTCTTGCAAGAGTTGCTACCTCAAAGATAGCTTCTGATAGCACTATGCTAGTGCCAGACCTCCTCCTCCCTTTTGCATGCCTCCTAAAACAGGTGCACTCAAGAATAGCAGCAGCATCTTAATTTGCAGCAAAGTGCTAACAAGATAATGAACCATCTATAGAGGGTTATTGGGTGGTTAGGAGGCAGTAGCACCACATACTCTGGGAGAGGGGAACGTAGAAGACAATGCAGCATCCTGCAGATGGACTCCAACTCACATCATCCCTGCCCGTTCATCATACTAGCTAGAGCTGGTAGGAGTTGGGAGTCCACCAACATTTTCAGGGCCACAGGTTAGCCACCCCAAGGATAAAGGTACAGCTGTGCATCCTTTCTAGAGCTGCTACATGCGTTAGCCCTTTTGTTCCTGCTCTTGCAGAGAACCATAGGAAGAAACCACACTGGTGATGGTTTCTTCTGCAAAAAAAAAAGCAAATACTTTTTTGGCTCTGCTTTCCAGATGTACTTTTTAAAATTTTTTTTTTTTTAAGTACACTTAGAGCTTATGGTTTTGGTAGTTTTAAATATCGCCATTTGCACACCACACATGAAAATTACTAAGAGTTCTTCTGATGCCTGTCTTTATTGTGTCTTTTAGTCTGGCAGAAGGTTGGTATTCCGGTCTGAGCCTCCTGCCTACAAAGAGAAGGAAGATGAGGATCAAGGACTCATAGACAAGGAAAAGGAAGAGCTACTCTACTACTTTACTTAACAGCCCTGAAACTGTAAGAAATGGTAGAGAAATGTTTTGGTAGTTAGTACACTTTATCAATAATTTGTTCACTACTTTCATCCCATTTCCTCATTCTGGTTACATGTACAGCCCCCAGTAATCCAGGACAGACTACAAGTCAGCTTATACACTGCTTTTAGTTGGACAATTCAGTTTTGCCTTTTTGTAAATAAAACTGCTTTTTTAAAATCTAACAGGCCACCATGGTTAGCAAGAGCAAGCAGTCCAATGCTTTGATTTCAGTCTTGAGTCCTGGAGATACAAAAATGAAAGGATTTCTGCTATTCAGAGATTTCAAGGCTCCAAAATTAGAAAGGTTTTTACAACTTTGCTTCTCTTGCGGTTAAGCAGCATCCTGATTGGAAACAACAAAAAACAACTGAAATGGAGAAACCGGACATTAGGTTTTTTTTATTAGTATCTTTGTCTCACCAGTTCTTTAGATGTCCACTGCCAGCAATGGACTTAGGCAGAATAAATCTGATGTTGACCTTTAAGCCCTTACCCTTCAATGTTTACTACAAATTCCATTGTAGGAATTTACAAAGCCAAGTAAATGATTTTTAAAAAGTAGACATGTTTACAAGTCTCAGGAAAAAAACAACCCACATGTGACTTATTCATAACTCTGCAAAACAGAAGCACCACGTTTTGATGGGCCCAGTTCATACTCTTACCTAGGCTGTGATCCTTTCAGCAGTAAATGAATGGGTGTGCTGTCCCCACCCTCCCTGCATCAAAGGTAACTGCTTACCAGGCACTCTGTGTAAAAAGCTGTAGAGGAATTCTTCTTGTTCAAGAAAGGGGTGAGGGAGTAGAAAGAACAGGAGATGAAAAGGCCTCATCACAGAGCAGCCCAAGTTACCTCTGAGGATCACTGCCAAAATGAAGTGTATGAACCAACCCCACAGAATAAAGAATTTGAGGTGACTTTTATGGGGGGGGTGTGCAAGCCTCCAACACTCTTTTAAGCAAAGTCATACATCTGCAGACCACTCAGAGTTTTAGTTTCTCTTAAACTGAACTTTAGTGATATAAAAAAAAAGGTTGAAGGAGTTAGCAGTTTCTTCACTCGGTTCATCTAAGGCAGTGGTGGAAAACCATAGTCTCTTCTGGGCAAGCTGCTAAGCGCCACCTGCCAGCCAAGAGTGGAATCAGAGGCAAAGGTGGGTGGGGGAATGAATATTCATTTCACCTTTGTACAGTAAGCCAGTTTCCACATGCTATAAGTACTAATAGCAGATTCACTGAAATTAATAGACATGACGTGACTTAAGGTTATTAATGTCAGTGCTGCTTCTTGGAGTAAAACTTAGCTGAATACAGCCTGCTCCTCTCGATCATCCACCCAGGAAAGCAGGAGGCATTTGTCAGAATTCAAGGATACATTCCAGCCATACAAAGACTCAAGGAGGGGTGGTGAGGAATGTGGCCTAGAGCCAGTCCCAAGGGCCAAAGAAAGAGGCAGGCAGGCAGGCAGGGCAGTATTTTGGCCCCATGGTTCCCCATCCTGATCTAAAGGAAGCAAAAATTAACTATAGTTCTTCTAGTTAAGAATTTTTTTTTAATACCCATAAATTAAATCTGAAATGATGTATAATCAGTATAAAAATGCCTTTACAATTTCAGGGAAAGTAAGTAAAAAGGCACAGGAATCAGTACATTTCTAATTACTTATGGGCAAGCCCCCTCCCAATCTTAATTTGGAATGAGCTTATTGAAGAAGCGATGCATGGTCCAATAATAGCAGAAAATCATTTCCAGGGCCATTCTAGTCAAGTTGCGCTCTCGATTACATGCTATGGAGTAAGAATAGGTCCAAGCAACACATCCCCAGGCATTAGGGATGTACCAGGAAAATCTTCTGAAAGGGTGACAGAAATCCTGGTATCCAGAATGCTACCATCAGAGGCCTTTGGACCAGCTCACCTCATTGCCATTTTTGCCAGGTAAGTCTGGGTGGCTGCAGAATTAGTCCATTCCAAAATGTGCATGAGCTTCAGAGGCATATGGGCCTGGAGAAGGGTCCAGTCTGGGGAACTCTGTTTCTTACCACCACCACTCATGCTTTTCAGCTAGCTACCCTCTTAGTGCATTCCATGACTTCAAATAAATATACACAAGGTCAGATCACATGTGTTCATCTGCAGGATATCATACTTTGTAAAAAATAGAACTGCATATGCACGCTCACACTGCAGGATTAAAAATTCATACATACACACACGCTGCTTTTTAACAAAGTCCTATATATAGATACATATATATAATTTTACATCCTTGTGGCACATCATGGAAAAAGTATGTTTAAAATTCCAGCCTTGATGTTTGTTGTTGAACACCAAGTTCTTATATCCTATGCTCAACTGAAATCTTGACATTTGCTTTTAAAAAGTCTACAGATCTGTTTTCCTATCAACTAAAGTAAAAAAGGCAGGTTCCTATTTAAATTAAATATACACTTTCCTTCTGGGTCAGTAACTCACCTGCACCTCAAATCCTATGACACTAGCTGGAAGCTCTTTGCTCAAGTATATAGTCTGTGTAAATGGCACATGGACCAAGAATGCAATCCTATGCACATTAACTTGGGAATAAATATATTTCCAAGAAAACATGCATGGGACTGGGCTTTACATACTGAAAGTGGCAACTTCACAGGAATTGGCAATACTGTTTTGTATTACTGTAAACATATTCAAGGGGTAAGAATTAGCATCTGCTAGGCAGCCTCCTAAAAGGTAGAAAGTGTATACTGCACCATATCAGGGATGGAAGGAGCAAGGAACAACAAGGTTCAACTTCTGCTACCCCCCAAGAACTGTATTATCATTTTGCAATTATTTCCTTAAAATTGTATTCAATGCTATCAGAGAAAACAGTTCGATAATAAACACTTCAATGGCCTTAACGGCTTTTCCTCCACTCAAGTCCAATATTCAACTAGGGGCACTAATTATGTGTATGGGTTTTACACTGCCAAGTGTAACTGTTGATATTGCAGCACTGTCCTTGAACACAACAGTATGGAGTACAATCACAGCATGTCCATTCTAAGACAGGGTTTCAAAACATCCACTGCATAATCTAAATAATGCTTCCATTATCACATTTTTCTGACCACAAGACAGAACATACCAAGATCTCCAAAGCCTTATCAAATAAAATTTACTGAACAGGTTTCCATTGCACGATAACCATCAAGCAAGCCACGAAGTAGCACTGATGTGTGCCCACTCCTATTTTTTTCCTTCAGAAGTAGGAACAAGCTTCTATTTCTCAAGATGCTGTACTTGAATGTTTCTGTCCGCAGCACAATCATTCAAGGTCCTGTAGGTTAATGGTGCTTCCTGTAAACTGAGAATTATCAGAACTGGCATCCTCTTCGGTAGAGTTGTGTGGCTCCTGTACAAAAGCAGAATAAAAAAATTCACACAGTGACATAGGCATTCCAATTTCCAAGTTTCACAGATATATATGGCTGATTTAATAAGCTTCCAAATTCCATCTCTGGGAAGATCACACACACTGGATGATTTTAAAAAATCATACTCTTCTACAGTCAGCTTTTGGTCGTTTACCATTTATCCATCAAATTTTAAACAAGCAAAAAAAGCATACAGAAAAGGCATCTTTTAAAAACTTATAGTAGCTGTCAATTTGTATCACGCAGGGCAACTGGAATTTGTGTTGATGTCCAATTTTAAAACACAAAAGGGGTTGTACCTGAAGGATATGAACAGGCAAGTCTACTGTCAGCTGAGAATGTGAAGAAGACGACTGAGAACTGAGCTGAAATGGCAAATCTCCCTCTCCTGGGGAATCATCCTAAAGATAAAAGAGACAAGATCAGTTTCTAGTCACAGAAAAATCCCAATGGCAACCTAATCTTCTGCTATAAACACATGGAAACATTTGGAAGTGGCAACATGTCTAATTAGCTATGCATTTTTAAGGCTCTCCATCCTGAAAGTAGAAATCTTAATCATTTCTATGAAATATATAAATCATGCTGCTACCCAATTATGGACTGGAAACTATTTACAGTCATACCTTGGTTGACGAACGCCTTGCGACTCAAATGGTTTGGCTTCTGAACAGCGCAAACTCGGAAGAGAGTGTTCCCGTTTACAAATGTTCTTTGGAACCTGAACATCTGATGTGGCTTCCATGGCTTCCAATTGACTGCAGGAGCTTCCTGCAACCAATTGGAAGTCGCAACTTGGTTTCCTGACGTTTTGGAAGTCAAACAGATTTCCAGAATGGATTCCATTCTACTTCCAAGATACCACTGTACTTAGCTACTTTATTCACTATAAGCAGACAGTTATTTAAAGGCAATGTTCATCTAACTTATTCTTCCATGGACATCATCCTCTGCATATACTAAATGCAAAAACAAGAGAGTACTTTATACATCCATGTACTGATCTAAACGGTATCCCTTTGCTAAAGGAAGCCTTTCTGACCCAGTGGAGCTTTCAGACAGCAGAACAAGAATAAAGGGAATCTTCAGGTACCTCCTCCTCCCTACACCACCACTTCCTATGCTGTTCCAAAGGGCCCAACCCTCCAGAGCACATCAAACCTGTTTTTATTAATCACCATTTGCAAATTGGTTACACTTATTTTAGACAAAGGGGTCACGTCACCTGGGACATGCCAGTCTACTGTATACCAGCTCCTCTTCCCCCTGCCACCCTGACTTCACCACCAACTGTTTGTTTGAATGTGTTGCTGTCCATTTACTGTTTTGTTTTAACATATTCCCAATTCATTTCACATATATATTTCAACAGTTTTCATTTTCAGGAAACAAGCGAGGAAAGGGGTTATCATGTGATGGGTAGAGAAGAGAGCTGAAAGGTTGAGTATAATAATCCCGCCTTCCCTGGTCAAGACTGGGCTCAGGGCAGCTAACATCAAATATATAACATTGGTATAAAATCAAACAATAATTAAATTACCTCCTAAAAACAAGTCAGGATAGTTTGCAAGTTAATTTCTAAATGCCCTTCAGGGATGTTGCATCTGAACTATATAATGGATCATCATGCACACCAAGAACCACTTACCAGTTGCATAAAAGTAGATGTAGGGTGTACATTTCTAAATACATAATTTAAAAATGAAGTGTGTAAATAAAGTCAGGTAGTGAATTCTTACCTGAAGTAGCTGGATTTGAACAAACTGTGTGCCAGCTGAAGAATCTCTTACTGTTAGGCTTCCATTTGGCAAAACACTATTGCATGACCGATTCCCATGGTTAGAAGAACTAACTTTATCACTTTTGCCTCTTCTTATGCCAGAGTTAGGGCTTCCTGAAATAAAGTAATTGACGTGTGTAATACAAAGTCATGTTCCATGGAATTGAACATATGTACTTCTAAATAAAGTATTTCAAAAAAGCTTTTAATATAACAATATATGCTTCTCACCAAAGAAAGTAGGTAATTAGGTAGTAGGTAATACTACACATTGCATATAAAAACATGGAGCTGAATCCTGATATCCCATTAGTGGAACTCAGCTTACAGAATCCTGTACCTCACAGCAGTGTTCGAAAATCCCATTGTTCTGGGTGCATTTTGCGACAGGGAATTTCATTAGTGCAAGCAGTTTCTGAGCTCTGGGTGCAGCACTGCACCCAAGATTTAATATTAAAATTGCAGAGTGGAAGGAAAGGAGGACTTTTTTCTGCCTCCCCACTTCCAGCTACTCTCTGAAGACTGGAGAAGAGACCCTCTTAAGAATATTAGGGGGGTGGGCACGGAAAGAACTAGATCATGTGAAAAATGAACATAGTATTTTAGCTGCAGTTCTTTCTTTTTCAGCTTTGTATTCTTGTTATAAAAAAGTGTGCCTAGACATTCCATTCTAGTGCCTATAACCTAGGTTTAAGGGGCCATTTAGCTCCTAGCTTTCATATCGCAGTTTCTACCTCCTAGACCAACCCAGTTACTTCACTTCTCCAAATATAATTACTAATGAACAGCATGGACTGAGCACACAAGAGGTTGACCAAATTTCTCTGAACACCATGTTTACATCCTTAAGTCACAATAACTGAAAAAACCAATCCAACAAAACTGGACCACTCTGTGTCCTAGACAAAGCAACAGAAACTGCTTCACACACAGCATCAAGGTCAGAGCAGATGTGATTATAATCAATGTGTACATGCCCGAGGAAGGATTAGTAAACATGGTTAGGATTGGGTGATAAGGGTATTTTACAATTACCATTTCATACAAAAGCAAACATTTAAGAAACAGGGAAAGAGTTTCATTAAGCAGTATTTCATCATACATCAGTGTTCTATCATCCATGTGTGCTGCAGAGCATACCCACTACTAGAACATAGCAAAATTACCCCAATTTGAACAAGTCTTCTAAGAAGTGAGGCTCTATTCACTAGAATAGCCCCAAACTAACCATGATACTACCTTAATAATCTATGATGGCTTGTACCAGGCACACACACAAGTCTTCAAAACAATTTCACTAGGTAAATTGCATCCTGTGCTGGAACAATTATATACTCACCTATGTCATTCCCATTTTCTTTCTGTTTTCTTTTCTTTGCAAGCTGAATGGCTCGATAATCTGTTCTTGCAGACCCACCACTCTCCTAATGAGAGAAGAAGGTTTATGCATGTCACCAATACAACAGGATTCTTAGGATTTTTAAGTTCATATTTTAGACAAAATGCTTTTCCAAACATCACTGAATAGATCCCTAGAAGTCTCCCTGCATGGTCTGAACTTTTTCTATGCTAATCAGCTTAACAGTTTAATGGGATAGTGATGCAAGCATAGGGACATTCAATATTGAGGTCACCCATTTATCTGACTAGCAGGGGACTGGAAGTACTGTATTAAGACTACCACCAAAACACGTTTTGGAAATGCAGCTCTAGACTATGGTCTTCTGTCTTCCTCAAACTAACACGAATGTTTAATTCAACTACCAGTCAGAAACCCTATTTTAGCTGCATGTGGGATAATAATGATGATAATAATAATATTAAGACAAGGATCAGAAGAGAAGGAACTCTTCAAGATATTGCATTCCATTTTCCTTGTTCTATAACCAGCGAACAGGGCACTCCTTTTTATTTAGTCAGTTCCAAAGTCAACCATCACTCACTTTTGAGTACTTACAACAACTTGGGAAAAGAGGTTAATAGCACTAAGCTCCAGCTGGGAAAACAAAAAGCAAACTTTCCTCCAAATGCGATGTAGAATGTGTAACTGGGTTTAATACTTTCACAGGCAACCACAACTTATACCACTTACGTTGTACAAAATATACGACGACTTCGTTCGTGGCAGACATTCCACAAACCCATTTGATCTGGTAGAAAGGATGGCTCATATACGGCAATATAATATCCTCAAAGCTAAGATACTAATGAAAACTACAGTTATTGAGAGCTACTGCATACCAGAAAGGAGCTGCCAGTCACCGTGCTCAGATCAGTTTCTTTCTGTGCACTGTAACTTCCTGGAGGGTTGGAGAACACAAACTGAGTCACCACTTTACTGCCTTCTTGCTGTCCCACAACATCCAGGCTAGGAAGTAAAGTCTGCTCTGCTTTACTTGGAGCCAGTAATTCAGATGCATTATTTCCGCCAAGGCTGCTCGAAGGGGTCAAAGTGGCTGCGTCTACTGACAGGTTATTACTGGAAGTCAAACCATGCAGGTCTTGACTGGAACTCCTTGTGGACAACGATGCAAGGGAGCCTAAGGCTTCTGCATTCACAGTCTGTACATCATCCAAATTTAAAGTGCTTTGCTGTAAAACTGTGGCAGTGGTTCCCAGCAGAAGAGAGCTGTCCAGGCTGTGTGGAATGTCACTGCTAGCCACTAAAATCAGTGGGTCAACTGTCTGACCAAGAGAACTGCTACCAACAGAAAGATTGCCCCCAAGCGTGGAGCCAACAGAAGCAACATCTATTGTGAGAATTCCAGAGTTTATCAGAGCCATGTCTGTTGAAATTCCAGAGGTGTTCCCAGAAACACTGGAAAAAAGGGACACAAGGTCTACATTGCTGAGGTCACTTTGTCCTGAACTGGCAAGTTCGCTGCTAGGTGTGAGGGAACCAATAGTTTCCATCTGATTTAAGAGATCTGAAACAAAGATTTAGCATGTTAGTACCACCGTGCCCATGGAACATGGGAATCAAAGGCCAACAATAAACCCCACCTGCTGCCTCTACTTCCAACTTGGCTGCCCTGCCATTCCTCCAAACATCCTGCTGTCTAAATCACTCCAGCCAACATCCTTCTCACCTTGCAGAAGCCAATGTTAGCTAGGAGCCTATTTCTGCTTGTCACTATTCTAGTCTGTCTTTTCGGATCATTTTCAAACCCTGCCTCCCTCATATGCACACACAGTGGCATGGCTGCTGTTCAATGTCAGGGTGCCACGTACTATGAGAATGGCTTGAATCAGTTTCCTGTATGTTATGCAGACTGAGAGGTACATGCTGCATTTCCCCAGATTCTGGCACCATTTACTCAG
The DNA here is from genome assembly GCF_964106915.1 of Podarcis gaigeae. Lineage (NCBI taxonomy): Eukaryota > Metazoa > Chordata > Lepidosauria > Squamata > Lacertidae > Podarcis > Podarcis gaigeae. Next base: position 88,235,434 of record NC_139679.1, read on the forward strand.
TTTGGCTAAACCACATAGGAAACAAATTCATGCAGTTCTCACAACCATGTAGAGCTTCTATCATACAGAAGCAATTTTCAGTGGCAAACAAGCCACTAGTTATATGGAATTGATCATAAAGTGTCTGGAAGCATGAGATCAATGTCTGAGAAAACCACAAATTGACACCAGTATCACTAAGTCACTGCTCCTGCTGTAAGTTAGGAAATACTATTATAAATGAATGCCCTCCTTTTAAAAGGATACAACACCACATAGTAATTACAGTGGTACCTCAGGTTACATACGCTTCAGGTTACAGACTCCGCTAACCCAGAAATAGGACCTCGGGTTAAGAACTTTGCTTCAGGATGAGAACAGAAATCGTGCGGTGGCGCAGCAGCAGCAGGAGGCCCCATTAGTTAGTGGTCTTCAGGTTAAGAACAGTTTCAGGTTAAGAGCGGACCTCCGGAACGAATTAAGTACGTAACCAGAGGTACCAATGTAAATGGCAAGGACTTAGGAGAAAAGTATTTGAAACCACAACTGGTTTCTAAATAACCAATGTTTCAATACCAAAAATAAATATATTATGTTTTAGATATAACACATACCAGCTATGACTTATTGCCAAGCAGTCAGTCAACGGGTCATACCTGCACTAAAATTGTGTTGCTTGACCATGTGTGTTTTCATACTATGCTTGGAAGTGAACAATTTATTACAGCTGGATACAGGGCAACGCGTCTTCAGTGAGTCCACATCCTGAAGGTGTTTTTTGGAGTGAATATACAGACTACTACGTGCCGAGAACTTGGCACAACAACCTGAAATAAGATATCAAAGTTTAGGTACTGTCCCTGTATTTACATTTATAACCTCTTTTCATTTAGATGCCAAAGGCAATTATCAGGATTCCCATTCCATTCCACAAAATTATCTGTCATGATTTTTTTGTATGTACTGTCATAAAAAATGTGGAAATGTTATTAATACAAAGTAATATGGAAAATCCATTTAAACTGCAATCCTATACTCACTACAGTACACAGCTCCACTATGGGAATTACTTCTCAGCAGACATATGCTCTTAGTGTGGAAAACTTAAAATGTCACAAACAAGCATGTATAGGGTATCCAAAAGTGCCAGAACAAAGCCAAAAACACCTTTTTAAAAAGTAGTTTTGGAGGGGAAAACACGAAAGGGTTTCTCCTATCCATGCTGTGCTATGAACCTGCTTTTCTCCCCATTGTATGATTCAGCAACAATTCAAACCTGATGCACAGAGCAGCTGCCATCTTCTCTAATTTAACCCTCTCTGCATGACTAGGAACAAAGGAGATAAACACAAGCATACAAGAGCACATATACAAATAATACCTTCTACTGGACATTCAAATGGCTTTGTGCCAAGATGAGTTATACTATGGCCTTTCAAGTGTTCGGCTCTTGTGAAGGATTTTCCACAGCCTTCTACAGAACATGTAAACCTTCTGTCATCTTCATGTTTCCTACAATAAGAATTAAATAAATTCAATATAAAATGCTAAGGGCACAGGCATCAATGATTATAGGTTGGATACTAATCATTTTAGCTGAACATGTGCATATTGCTATACTGTACCTGGAACACTTAAACCAGAATTCCACAATCTGATACCCTTCAGCTGTTTTAGACAACAACTCAGATCAACCCCAGCCAGAGGGGCCATGCTGGTTGGGGCCCAACAGCACCAAAAATAATCTTCCAGATAAAATGCATATGCCTTTCCCAAGGGAAGGGAAGCTTATTTATCTTCTTGTATTCATCTCTTTCCCTTTGCGCACCCTCCCAATTTGTTATTTCCCCCAATGTAAATGTTTAAAGTGCAAGCTCTTTGAGGACCTCTAAACAGCCATGTACAGTCAGGTAATTTACCTTTTGTGCCTTAATAGCTTGGACATGCTAGTGAACGACCAGCCACAACCTTCAAAGTCACAGATGAAAGGTCTTTCACCTGGAGGAAAGCAAAAGCAAAAATATTTTTTTAAAAAAACGAATGCAATCACCCGACATTTTTGATTAAAAAAAACCCCACAACTGCTCACACTCACATGTTATTCAGGAAGTCTAATAATTTTATGTTTAGGTAAAGGTAAAGGGACCCCTGAGCATTAGGTCCAGTCATGAATGACTCTGGGGTTGCACGCTCATCTCGCTCTATAGGCCGAGGGAGCCGGCGTTTGTCTGCAGACAGCTTCCAGGTCATGTGGCCAGCATGACTAAGCTGCTTCTGGTGAACCAGAGCAGCACACGGAAACGCCGTTTATCTTCCCGCCGGAGCAGTACCTTTTTATCTACTTGCACTTTGACGTGCTTTCGAACAGCTAGGTTGGCAGGAGCAGGGACCGAACGATGTTTACTACTGATTTAATTGTTCTGTTTTGTGCAGCTTATGAGGTAATTTGAGAACCTTAGCTAAAACCAGTTCATTAAATTTTAAAATAAACAGAAGAAACATTCTCACCCATCCAATGACCCTTCTGCCCGATTCCTCTCTTGAGTTAAATAGCTATTGGTTCTTTAACACCAGAAGATTCAGAGCAAGTCATGCATATAGCTTACATTGCTCAAAATGCTGCTGACCCCAGGCAAGCAATATGCACAGTTGTTTAGGACACTCTCCCTATAAATCTGAAAATACTATTTCAAGTTTACCAAATCCAAGGAAGTCTTACTTTTATCAATTAGTTAAACATTATGTTCTATTTGCTTCCACCTCCCACTCACTTAAGCTCAGGTTTGCTGGTTTTATTTAAATAGAAGTTAACTTCTACTTAAGATAGCAAGCTAGCAGTGCACCCAAGGACACAGAAAAACATCAGAATACAAGTAAATCAAATAGATTGGGGGAGGGAAACCCACACACAAAACTGTGTTTATTCCTTAGTACCACAACTCCATCTAAGAATCAAGGACACATTTCAATTCAACATAATCAGTTTATCTATTAATGACAAACCAACTTTAATGCCCTAGCTTCACACCTGTGTGACTTCTCATGTGGATTTTCAGTCGGCAGGCTTTGTCATACTGCTTGTTGCAGCCGGGGAAGGAGCAGGAGAACAGTTCTTGTTCCCTGAAGTGGATTCGATTATGAGAAAATAATGCACTCACTGTTATGAAGGTCCTCTCACAACCTAGAGAAAGAAGGAAGAACCAAACTCTGCTTTAGTGGAAAACAAAACAATTGGGTATTACCATGAACTAGAATATTATTACCATGATCTAGAAAAGTTCAAGGTAATAATAATATCACTTAAATTGTTTTAATGGTGTATCTTACTGTGTATATTATGTTGACATATCATTTCTAAGTACTATGGGGGGAATTGCCTGAAAAGTGGTCTACAGCCCCATTAAATAACAATAAATAAATAAATAGATAGCTAGATAGATAGATAGATAGATAGATACCTCATTAAACTATGAAGACCTTTCTGGGGAATTGCTCTGGACTAAGTTTATTTCCAGTACTGCAATGTACTACAGTATAATGTCACAGATGAAGTTAGTTTTTTGCATCTCCTTTTCACTAGCACACTGCCATTCTTATACATCACTCTGCAATTTCCCTTTCTTCTAAACTGGAGTGCAAATTTTCTTGTCGTTTCGCTAACCTTTATTTTCCACATCTAATATTGTAGCATTCCAGCATAGTAAGAATTCAAATGTACAGAGACAATGTACATGATAGCTAATCTAAAGTAGATTATCTCAGAGTACCAAATGCAGAAAACAAACAACAGATGAAGGCCTTCATGTCTGCCTTCTGTGCTTCTCTCTTGCAAACAGAATGCTGAAAGTTATGCACAAGTCTAAATATTACAGTGCACTTATATTGAACCCCACTACAGGGTCATTCCATATCAAGTGATCCAATTTTTTTACTCATCCAATTTTCTTAATATTTTGTACACTTGTTGAATGATCAAAACTAAGTTTATATCTAACATTTTAATTTTTTTAGGTGTACAAAATATTAAGAAAACTGGATAACATGAGTTTTTTATTTAAAAAAAATGAATCATTTGATATGGAATGCCCCTACAGCATTGTGGATGTTCTGGCTTGGATTCAAACCCTCATTTACCTGTAAAGCTCAACGAGTAATTTCCGGTCTTATAACTATCTATAGTCTATCCCACAAGGTGCCGAAAACACCTAATGAAGAGTGCAGGGCAAAGTATTTTTTCTTAAAGAGATTAGGACTGGAAGTGGCTACTGAGATTATGATTCAGCTCTCTTCCGCTTTTTCCACTGTGCAAAACAAATCCACACTGCACATTTAAAGTGCACGACTTCTACCCAAAGAATACTGGGAACCGCAGTTTGTTGAGGGTGCCGGAACTGGTAACTGGAAGCTGGTTTCCAAGGATTCTGATGGAATTCGGGCGCTTTAAACGTGCAATGGATGCAGCCAGCAATCTGTGGGTGCTGCCTATTTACAAGTCCAAACGGATTTTGAGGCGGGGCTCTTACCCAAGGCCGAGACTTGTTGGCCTTTGTAAAAATAAGAAGAGGGAGAAATAGAGCTGCCGGCTGCTTACCTGGATACTCGCAGCGGTAAGGCCGGTCGGGCTCCAGGTGGCTCCTCCGCTGGTGAGCGCCGAGGCGGGCGGCGCTGGGGAAGCGCTGCCCGCACGCCTCGCACTTGTGCGTCGCCTCCTGCTCGTGGGCCCGGCCGTGCGCCCGCAGGTTGTAGATGGTGGTGAAGCGCTTCGAGCAGCCGGGCGCCGAGCAGGCGAAAGGCCGCAGCTTGTCGTGCGAGTGCAGGTGGCGCCGCAGCTTGTAGGCCGTGGCGAAGGCCCAAGAGCAGCCGGGGACCGGGCAACAGAAGGGCCGCGCCGCCCGCCCGGAGCCCCCCGCCGCCGCCGCTTCTTCTCCCGCTCCTCCTCCTCCATCTCCATCCTGCGCCGTAACAGCAGCGCCGCCGCCGCCTCCGTGCGCGGACAGGCGGTGTAGTCGCAGCAGCTGCTTGCGGGAGAAGGCCTCTTCGCAGCGGGGCTCGGGGCAAGAATAAGGCGCGGGAGTCCGAGACGGGCCTCCTGCCGAGGTCTCGTCGGCAGCGCCTGAGGAGCGCAGCGCCGGAGGAGGAGGAAGGAGCGGCGCGGGAGGCGGAGGCGGCTGCGCGGGCCCGCCGAGGCTGAGCAGCCCGTTCTCGAAGCGCACCAGCAGGCTCTGGTTGTTGATGGTGAGCGTGCCCGAGAACGAGGAGCCGGCGGCGCCAGGGTCGTCGTCCTCCTCCGCCGCCTGTCCGCTCCCCTCAGCCACGGGCCCAGAAGCCTCGGCCTCGAGTGCACCTTCCCCCCTGCCGTCGCCCGGCTTTTCCTCTCGCGGAGGCGGCGGAGGCTGCGTCGTCGTGGTGCTGGCGGGTTCCTGCGAGGGGCTTCCGGAGGCTCCGCCCCGCACCAAGTTGAGCACCAGCAGCAGAGCGTCGCTATCGTGCGGCTGCCCAGGGCCCGCGGGCGGCAGGGCTAAGGCGCTGCTCGCGGAAGGCCCCTGCGGAGGGGCGGGCGGCGGAGGAAGAGGAGGAGGAGGCGGCAATGGCGGCGGCGGTTGCTGCTGCTGAGGCGGTTCCGGCGGCTTCTTGCCCTCCAGGAGCAGCAGCACCGGGAATGTCACGTCCAGGCCCCAGGCTCCCGCCGCCGCCGCTCCTGCCCCCGAGTCCCGCGGCTGAGGGGGTCGGCGGGCGAGCCCTGAGGAAGAAGCCCCCTCTCCAACGGCCGCGGCGCCGCTGCCGCCATGTTGCTGGGTGCCGGGCTCGGGCCGGGCCGCCTCCACCGCGGCAGGCAGCCCCTGCGTTTCCATCTTGGGGGTCCCTGTAGCAGCGGCTGAAACCGGAGCCGCGGGGCGGGGCCGGAGGGGCGGGCGGAGAAACCCGGAATGCGGATGGCTCAACGAGAGAGACAACAGCGCAGAGAGGGGATCCGGAGCTAACGCGACTGGGTGGAAAACCCGGATACGGGATTGCTATGTGGAGCATGCAATAGCGCAGGAAGGTGCGCCTCGCGGAGCGGAGTTGGGAAATTGGAGAGAAGTCGGAGGAAAGGGTATGCAAAAATAAGAGCTGCCGTCTTGAATCAGGCCAGTGGCCCATCCCGTCTTAACACCCTGTTCCCACAGTGGCCAACCAGACGCCCGTGGGAAACCTGCAAGCAGGGTTGACGCGCAAGAGCTGTCTTCCCTCTCCTGTGGTTTCCAGCAACTGGAATTCAGAAATATTGCTGCTTTCGACTGTGGAAGCAGAGCTATAGCCGTCGTGGCTGGTAGCTATTGATAGCCCCTCTCCTCCATGAAGTTGCCTAATCCTCTTTTAAAGTCATCCACGTTAGTGGCCATCATGCAAAGGAAGGGATCCTGCAAAGTACGGCGATGTCGCAGGTGGAACACATGAGAATGTGCTTTTCATGTTCAGGACGAACCTAAGTGTCAGAAATAATACAGTTTCCACCTCCTCTGTTGAAAGAGGCTTACACCTAGATTGGATCCTTCTTGTTTACATTTATTTATTACCGTATTTTTCGCTCTATAAGACGCACCAGACCACAAGACGCACCTAGTTTTTGGAGGAGGAAAACAAGAAAAAAAATATTCTGAATCTCAGAAGCCAGAACATCAAGAGGGATCGCTGCGCAGTGAAAGCAGCAATCCCTCTTGCTGTTCTGGCTTCTGGGATAGCTGCGCAGCCTGCATTTGCTCCATAAGACACACACACATTTCCCCTTACTTTTTAGGAGGGAAAAAGTGAGTCTCATAGAGCAAAAAATACAGTAGTTCGTTTGGGAATTGCCTTTCACATACACCTTAAGGTGATTTAAATCATACCAGTGAAAGCAACTAAAGATACTGTTACCCGCCACCGCAATCTCCAAGCAGTGCAAAATCCCAGGGTTTCAAGGCACTTACCCAGGGGTTCAGGTTTCCTTGCAGTGAGGGCCTGCCAAGATTGTGATGTCTTTAGGATATATGGTTTATTTACACATATATACAATCTGAGCCTGGGATGGAGAGGTTCACAGCATTAACACTCCAAGAGACTCTTGCTTCTCCCATAGCCACAGCCTTGGATTCAAGCAGAAATAAGGCATAACTCTGTCCCCCAGCCTACCACCTTCTAGCTCACATAACTCTCCACTCTGGCCTTGACCTTGTGAACTACCAGCGAGCTGAGGGAGGGGTCTCACCAATTTGTTTTCTGGCACAGAGCTACGTCCTTTGTTACCTTAATGGCCCACACTTAGAGAACTTTAGCTCACCAGGAAGCTAGTCTGGCTATTCAATGAAATGAATCCATCTGTATCCAAGAATTAGAAGGGAGCTGAAGCATACAGCCTATCCCCAACAACTCATAACGATACAATACATAAGTTGTAAAGAAATGTGATGTATTCCCACCACGTACAGATGACTCCCCACTTTACACAAGTTTAGGCACCCGAAACACAGTGAAAATCGTGTAAGTGGGGAACACCCTTTAAAAGCCTCCTTCCTCTCTCTCCAAATTACTACTCTCCAAAAATAAAAAATACTGCACCAAAAATATCCACAACTGTACTGTAATTGCTACAATATCATTTAAGCAGCAGGTGGTGCTATACCACCTTGGGGAAAAAATGCATGTTGGTCCTAACTTTTGACACACCCATTGTTTCTCTGCTAAATTGGCACTTCCTGAAATGGTGTGTGAACCAAACAGCCATCCTTCAAGATTCAAACTTCTCTGAATTCTGCAATGAATTAATGAGCAAGTATGGCAGAAATTGAGACCCCAATTTACCCAGTATCTATGCTGCGTTCACTAATTAAACCCATGGTTCAGCCACTTTTCATGTATTTACAACTACTTTATAAAAAGCAGTTTGAACTATTTAGTTAAACTAAATAGTTAAACTGTTTTTGTTGATGGTTAACTATTCTAGATTAACAATTAATAATTACAATACTCTTGGGGGAGATGATTATTTACATCTCATTATTAGCACATTGAAATAGCAACAGAGAAGTGTCTTTCCTCACCTAGGTTGCGGAAACGAAGAAAGCTAATCGGGTTCTGACCTTTTTGTGAAAGGACTGATCAGTTCTTGTACTGAAAACAGATTCCTAGGCTCAGAATGTGCTCAGAGGCATGCTGTTCTTTAATTCTGACTGTTTGTCTGTTGTACCAGGCTCTGGTTACTGGATCTTGGGGTTCGACTAAAATAATAATAATAATAAACTAACAAGGAGGGAGCCCTCCCTTCTCTGATGTCACTGAAGAAGCTAAATATCTGGCTTTACAATCTATGGCCAAAAGCTTTTAAGTGAGATGTTGAAATATTTGGCATTGTCTGCATGCAAACTGGGTGTGGGTAAGCTCCAATAGAACCGGGAGCTTTTAAATTTATTGGCAAATTCCAAAATCAAAAGCACATGAAGATAATATATCACTCTGTGTGTGTGTGATCTGGCATCTAGTCAGGAATGTTCTGAACGGAGAAGTAGCTTTTGTGACCTAAGAGATACAACTGTGAGCAATTTTTACATTGGATATATCACCACCGAGTGTGATTCATCACTGCAGCTCTGTCAGCCTGAAAAGATCTCGACCAGCAGCAGCCGAGGCCCATTCCTGCCTCCATTCCAGCTAGCAGCCACAACCCCATCACAGCTGTGGCATTGTGCAGGACCAAAAGGCACCAACTCTTCTGTAGGCCATTTGCAAACTGTGGTGCAAAATGGTGGCATGTTCTTTCCTTTTTTATGGCTGGAGATGAAGTTGCAGAGGAGATGAATGATGCTATGAGACAGGATGACAAGGAATGCGATGTGGTGGTGATGGTGAGTTCTCACATCCCTGATAGACAGATAGGGATATAAGCAAGGGGGTGGACAAACAGTAGAATTCAGGGGAGGTGAGTGAAGAATGGGTTGTGGGACAACTCTGATCCATCCATCCATAGTGCTTGGAAGGCAAATCATCCAGGCAAACAATTAAGTGAATGCTTCACCCTTGTTGTGTATATAAATTAGCTAAGGAATCGGGTATCCAAATCAACAAATACAGTAGTACCTCGGGTTAAGTACTTAATTCGTTCCGGAGGTCCGTACTTAACCTGAAACTGTTCTTAACCTGAAGCACCACTTTAGCTAATGGGGCCTCGCGCTGCTGGAGCACAATTTCTGTTCTTATCCCGAAGCAAAGTTCTTAACCTGAAGCACTCTTTCTAGGTTAGCGGAGTGTGTAACCTGAAGCGTCTGTAACCCGAGGTACCACTGTAAATGGATTTCCAATGGGGGCCCGTGTCAGACCCTCCTGAGCAGCTGAAGTGCTGACACACAGGCATAAATATTCTCATAATAACAATGCTGGATTTTGACCTGAAAAATGGGTTGCTTAAAAGAGCATTAGAAATGGAACATGTGTGTCCTTATTTCTTGTGCTTGGATTTCTAGACTGACAAACAACCATAGATGTTGACAATACAACTCATGCTGGATAGATTCTTTGGTTGGGAAGCATTCACTGTGATGTGATGGAAAGATGTCCATTACTGTTGAATATTAAGTACCATAGGTTGGAGTTTCCAAAAAATGAAAATAAAAAGGGTCCACTGTCCTGGAAGACAAACTCAAAGGCGTGTTTATTATGCCAACTTAACTAAGGCTTGTTGAAGACCAGAAGAGCATTGTTCAAAGCCTGTTGTTGTTATTATTTAAAAAAGGCAGAATAAAAAATTTAGTATAAGGTTAACAACTCAAGGCTTGTTCCAGGATATTGTCATCTACGACCTTATGTGGAAGAGTCACCTTCAGCTTCTTGTCTTTCTGCATGGCTTGGCAGATGGTTTCATATGCATTGTTGTTGCCGGACCAACAGCGTCTAGCAACCTGTCCATAGGAACAAAAGAAAATGGGTATAAATTAAGAAAAGAGTCATTTGTCTCTCGGCTATGTCAATCATAGGAGAACACTTCTAATCAAATGGTTCTCATTTTTAACAAATTTGATTTCTCAGTACAGTATCTAGCTCCTTCACCCCCTTGGCCAGGCATAGGCAAACTCGGCCCTCCAGATGTTTTGGGACTATTATTCCCATCATCCCTGACCACTGGTCCTGTTAGCTAGGGATCATGGGAGTTGTAGGCCACAAACATCTGGAGGGCCAAGTTTGCCTATGCCTGCCTTGGCTGTCCCTGCCCCCCTTTAAAGTAAACCTGGTATGTTTTAGTTCCAGTTACAAGATTATTGGCCAGCACTAACCACAGGCAGTCACAGTATCAACAGGGCGTTTCACAAGGTTCCCTCTGATGTAATGGAAATACTAAGGTGATCTGTAATATGTTCCATTTTAGATACAGGCATTTCTTGAGCAATCGCTGCTCGTTATATGGGGAGGTATTACACGGAGCTAAGCACTCCTAAAAACTGACTGAGTACAGTGATAAAGCCTTTCCCACATTTAAAGAGGCTAGGAAAACACTGTGCTTTGAGGGTTTGAAAATCAGATTTGAAGTGTTCAAATCTGAGGAAAGCGCCTGGAGGAATCCCGCAGTTATCGCGTAAGTTCAAGCTTTGTTTACAGGCTGCTGTTTTTATCATCTGCCTCTGATAAACGAGGCTTATTAAGAGTGTTCCTCAGTGGCTCAAGCCTAAAGATTAACTTCCTATACGACATACCTACATCTCTTTCAGCAGTGATAAAGGGAGTTACATGCAGAGCAAATCCCTTTTGAGTCCTGCATGATAAATTGACTATGTCCACTAAAGCAGGATGGTTTTCAGTTGCTCAAATCCCTCCTGCAAAATTAAAGACCCAGAATCCAAGACCCAGTAACACTGACCTGCCTCCACAAGAAAAAAACCTTCAGCTACTGGAGCTAAACTGGAGCCATATTCCTCACTGCACAGGACTAGGGCTGTTTTTTAGAACGTTGTACAGGACAAACTCCTGTAGACCTTACTAAAGCTGCAAGTGCTACATTTCATTAGAAAATAGCTAGCTGAGGAAATGACGCTTTGTGATTTCACATGAACTTACTAAGACATTTACGAAATTCTGTATTTTTCAATACATTTAAAAACAAACAAACACCCAAGCAATATTTCAGAATAAGCAGATCAAGCATATTGGCTTACTCCATTGGAAACATCCCAGCTTAGCATCATCTTCGCACGTTCTTCAGCATCTGCTGTGCCATCCAGGACAAGGCCAAATCCTCCGTTTATCACTTCTCCCCTTTAAAATGAATTTTTTTTTTTTAATCACTTTTTTGGAGTCGAATAAATCACATGCCAGCCACTACAATCAGACACACATTTGGGGGGAATGAAAGATACATATTAGACCTAAAACAGTGCTGTAAATGGGCACATTTAACTGATGGCAAATGGCCAGTTCAAGTAATGGACTCTGAGAATCCTGGTGCAGGATAAGGATTTTTGCCTTTTCCCACACTATGCCCAGCCAGCAAGATCAATTCTTATTAAAGTGCCGGTGCCAAGGGTTGAGCTTGCTGCGATTCTCCTGAGTACAAGATAGTCCAAACAAGTACTTGTTTAAACAAATAATGAAAATGCCTGCATGTCTGATGATTAAGTGGCTAAAGTTACTGGTTTTCTCAAAGGCCAGGCGATGGCTATTGAAGTTGATTACACTGCAGTGTGGAATTCAGTTGCTGTGGTGGCAATGACCACTTTGGAATATGAATAAAGACCTTGGAATAGGGTCCTAATGGAATTATAAGAAAGTATTCTTTCATTAATTATTTAATTAATAGGTTGGTTTTTTCCCCCAGTTCCTCCAGGCTTTGTTATTGGGGGATTTGTTTTCATGTTACCTTGCTGACAAGTCGTAAGAGCATGACATTTGCTCTTTGCAAGTGTCAATCTAGTCCGGTACAGTGGTAACTCAGTTTAAGAACAGCCCTGTTTACGAACTATTTGGTATAGGAACTCCGCAAAACCAGAAGTAGTGTTCTGGTTAGTGAACTTTACCTCAGTCTACAAAGGGAAGCCAAACGGTCAAAGGGCACCGGCGGCAGGAGGCCTCATTAGGGAAAGCGCACCTCGGTTTAAGAACGGCTTTGGTTTAAGAACGGACTTCCGGAATGGATTAAGTTCATAAACCGAGGTACCACTGCATTCTGCATCCAGACGCTCCTGAAGTTCACAAGTAAGGCGTGAAAGGGATGATCACTGCCTGTTCTTTACCCCAGGTAGCTGGTACTCAACGTCTACCTGGTACTTAAATGTATACCACACCATATCTGGATGTTCCTATTTTAGTTATCGTGGATAACGGGGACAAAGCAGAACTCAACAGACTCTATAACCTGTAACACATGCTGTAAATGTGGCTGAAGGCCTTCAAATGTTTTTAAAGCCGAGATGATAACAGATTAAACAGAGCAGAAGCTGATACTTCAAGGGTGCCTTCATATGTAGAGGCTGCAGCTGGGAAAAAAGTAATTAAAGACTGTGCTACTTTTCTTAGATGCCCAGGTGTGAGTCAAACACAGAAAACAGTTAGCTGAAAAGCTCTGTAAAATGCCACCCCACTGTTCATTAAAGAAAGTTTTAGACTACAACCACAATGAACTAGTTTCAACTCTATTTAACTGCTATATTTATTTAAAGGTATGCCTCCTTTTTAAAAAAGGGAACTTAGAAGGGAGACATAGTTCTACAATTCTGTGTTGAAAGAAGCCATGGCAGTTAAACCCATTTCCAAACATTCTAAATTTTTCTCCAGCTATGGCAACAAGTCAGAATTTGACCAAGGCTGAAGCCTAAGTTGTGTAAGCATTCTAAAATATATAAGTTTGTATCTAACAAAGTATCTAAGGAGCAGATTGACTTCCACTCAGCCAACAAAAGATTCTCTCCCTCTCCTCCCCTGCTTTTATCCTGTGCACACACACCCCACCACTGCTCTGGGGTCCCCCAACTCTCTGGAGCAGGTTTGGGGTGGGACGAGAGGGAGGTGAAATTCTACTCCAGAGGAAAACCTTAAAATACTGGATATACACTGAAATTGACAGAATGGATGACAAGGCAAACAAAGGAGTCTTGTTGCATTTTAAAGACTAAGAGATTCATTATGGCATGAGCTTCCACCATCAGATGCAATCCACAAAAGTGTTTGCTTGTCTTTTATTGGTGTTTAAGGTTCTACAAGAGTTTCCCCTATTTTTGTTGCAGTAGGCTAACATGGCTGGAAGATCTTAAAATGGATTAAAGTAGCCACACAGTGAACTGAGATTCAACTAATGTTGCCGGGGGGGGGGGGGGAATGTCTTCAGGGACCAAATCAGTATTGCCACAGAGGCCAGCATGATATGAGTAAAAAATAGATGTTCAGGCAATGCTGAGATTAAGCACCAATTTACAATGCTTTTCCAAGTGCTGTAGTTCCTCCACCGATCTCTGTGTGATGCCTGGTCAAAATCACTTTCTAAGTTTCTCATACTGGAGTCAAATCTAGAATTCTGCCATGCAGTTCAATAGCTAAGACAGTGAGGTCCAGGTTTGCCCCACTCCACATGCCTAAAAATGCTCATAAATTAAACTTACAACAAGTCATGTTTGTTAAGCTGAATTTTCCAACAAGTCTTCTCACTTTTATTGGAGAGCGCTTTGCCCTCATTAGTACTGGGTCATATATTCAAATAATTAAAGAAAGATGTGGCATTTTGACCTAAGCTACCTCCTATAATTTCCAGATGTCTCCATCCAAGGTGATCAAAGAACTTCAGGCCCCTCTTGCAATCAAGACATCACACTGTTGACTGTGTACTTCATTTGGTAAATTGCCTCTGTCTCTTTGTTGCTACAAGTCACTTTGGCCTCCTGCTAATAAATGGGCTTTCAGAACTGAGCTGCCTTAACAATGGCCAACCCTAATGTAACTCCCTATACGCTCCAGCTAATAGTAAAATGATTCCAATTCCTGTGAGTAAGTAATTAATGTTCAGCTCTGTTTAGGCGGCATGATTATCAGCCTATAAACAAAAATATCACTTCAGTCTCTGAAGGATGAATAAAAATTTGTGGAAAGGAAACTAAAACATGCATATTAGAAGTGGCTGATAAATCCATGTGTTTATCCATTGGTAAAAACACTGCAGTTCAGATCTGTCAGTTCTCTAGCCAGCAGTATTGACAATGGAATGCTCAGCCTCACAGACATAAGACAGCACACACATTTTATCATGAACTGATGAAAGATTGAAAAAAAGCATGTCTGAATGATGGAGTTTTCAAGGACCAGATGTATGGATCCAATGCAGCCAATCCCAGTGCTGGGCATGAACTAATCAGATTAATTCAGTGAATTAATTCAAAATTCTCTGACTCACACCTGAAAATACTTCCCATAATTCCCAGGTGAGTTGAACATGATTTTATTGTAGTTTGTATGGGTTTCATCACACATTGCTCTGCATCTGATTGTGGGCACTGCATTTTCCATTTTTACGTATCTGAAAAGTGATTTTGTTTCAGCTTAAAGATCATAATTGTTGGGGAAAACAAATAAAGCAATTCTTCACATTGTACTGTGTGTGAATGTTTTGATGTTCACTTAGTCTTATTAAAGGTAAAGGTACCCCTGCCCGTACAGGCCAGTCTTGACAGACTCTGGGGTTGTGCGCCCATCTCACTCAAGAGGCCAGGGGCCAGCGCTGTCCAGAGACACTTCCGGGTCACGTGGCCAACGTGACATCGCTGCTCTGGCGAGCCAGAGCCGCACACGGAAACGCCGTTTACCTTCCCGCTGGTAAGCGGTCCCTATTTATCTACTTGCACCCGAGGGTGCTTTTGAACTGCTAGGTTGGCAGGCGCTGGGACCGAGCAGCGGGAGCGCACCCCGCCGCAGGGATTCGAACCGCCGACCTTTCGATCGGCAAGTCCTAGGCGCTGAGGCTTTAACCCACAGCGCCACCTTCAGCAGAGCAGCTTGTAAAATTTTTGAAGGCTGAAAAAATTGTGAGAACCACATGAATGCATTGTGTCTTGAACTGTAATGGAATTGGCTCCATTTTGGAGGGGTTGAACTTGAACTGGTACTAATCCCTTTTAAAAAATGAACTTTCCGAGCACTCTGCAGTCCCCACCAACCTCAAACTTCAGATCACCTTGATTCCTTCTTATGGGCAATGCAGACAGCCACCATGGAGGGTGAAGTATTATCACTAGGGCTTTTTTACCCTTCCTATTTAGTGCAAAGTAGCCAATGGAAAGTATGAGCTTAAATTGCATATTTACCTCATTGAAATCAGACTCTGTTATCTTTTGACTGGGTCAGAATTACATGTTAGGAGAAACACAAGAGGGCAGAAGTCTCATTGTACAGGTGGAAGTCCTTGTGCTAAGAGGCCAACTTCATTGGATACAACCCACAGAAAGGTGCCTGATTCTTGCCCTGATTCTGAATAAGGTAATTGGTCCATCTAGCTCAGTATAGTCTGGACCAGAGGCGTAGGAAGGGTTGTGTGGTTCGCCCTGGGTGTCATGACTGAGGGGGGGTGACAAAATGGCAGGCTAGTGGGTGGCACATCTTGCGCGGGCATATGTTCCACCACTGGTATGGAGCAGGGATTGGGGAATCTATGTCACTTCAGATGTTGAACTACAACTTGCACAACAACCCATTACCATTCCAGGAAGCTAGCTGTACTAGCTGAATATAGACCGTGTGGTTCCTGTGATCATTTATATCTGCCAGCACGACAGGAACCAGGATAGCAGAATAGGTGAAAACCTCAATGGACAAGCGCTGCGAGGTTGAGGCAAAGGAAAAGAGCAGGGACTGTTGTGCCTAACTAAGAGCTTGGGGAGGATATCATGCTCTAAGAAATCTTCCAGGTTCAGTGCGCACAGAAAAAAAGGTTTAATTTGCTCCTTAAAAAAGAAAGAAACAAAGCTAAAACTAATTGGAGTGAGAGCGGAGGAAAAAGCAGACTGGCACCTGACCTGTTTTGTATCAGCGATCCCTTGCTGCATTTTAGCATATGGACATGTTATATTGGGGTCCAAAGGTCACAGGTTTAAATGCAGCTTGCGGGGAATCGAAATGCATCTCATCCACTGGCACCCTGAAGAACTAGGCAAGTTAATATGGTGTTGGAAGTAAGTTCTATTTAGAAAGAAAGCGAGCGAGAGAGAAAACCTCAAAACTACCATAATAGTAGTCAGTTTTCCACTGAATGCAGTGGTCACTGTCTTAACATCTGGGACTTTTTTAAAGATCTGGGAATGAATTAGAAGAGAATCTTGCAATATTAGTCAATAAAAAGAAACCTCAAACTCCAGCAGAGTCTACTTAAACCATTCGTATCCTGGTTTTGCACTCTGAAGGCAGCTAATACTGTAAATTCATTCAAAGGCAGCCCACAATAATGGGCTGTGCTGAATGAATCCCACTGGAGCTATATAAAAGCACAACTGTTCCTCAGTTTTCATTAACTTGCATAGAGATTGTGTGGGGCACCTTGATGTGTTTCTAAAGCACAGATGGAGAGCCTGTGGTGCTCTGCATGTTCCTGGACTTCCATCCCCCACTATCCCTGACTACTGGCTATTGCTGGTTAAGGGAGTTGGAACCCCACAACATCTGGAGGGCCACAGGTTCCCCTTCGCTGTTTTAAAGTCTTTCCAGAGGAGTAACTACAGTAGGCTGCTTCAGCAAAAACAACAAAGTGTGGCACTTTAATCTGTCACGGCATAAGCTTTCATGAGTCCACATCAGACTGTCATCAACAAAAGCTTACGCCACACTACCCTTTGTCATTTATAAAGTTTGAAACAGAAGCAATAGAGACTCCCATGAAGGCATGGCCTTCAGCAGCTCAATCCTGTTCCCCTATAACCATTGCTGTTTTTTGCTGCAGCCGCATGGCACTTCCTTTACTCAGGAAACGACGTCTCCCTTCCTTTTGAAGACAAATTCTCCTTACCAGCCAACGCCACCACCATTGTGCAAGGCAACCCAGGTGGCTCCTCTGAATGAGTCTCCCACAAAATTCTGAACAGCCATATCTGTGGAGTGAGAAAGCAGATGCATTATCGAAGCATGGGGATTCTTAGGTTAATGTGGGGGAAAGCGCATAATAGACTTGCAGCTGTGAACCCAAAGCTTTCCTTTCTTTCTTCATTGCATTGGCTGTTTCCATTCCAGATACCACATTGCCCTAACATTGTTGCCAGAGGGCGAAAGCAAATGCGATGGTAGCAGATCTGTGTGGCAAACTTGAGATTGCTGCCAGATGCCATAGCAATTTAAAGCACAGCCAGTGCTAATTCCGGAACTCAAGACATCCTTAGTGAGTCACCTGAACTACAGTGGTACCTCTGGTTACATACTTAATTTGTTCCGGAGGTCTGTACTTAACCTGAAACT
The DNA here is from genome assembly GCF_964106915.1 of Podarcis gaigeae. Lineage (NCBI taxonomy): Eukaryota > Metazoa > Chordata > Lepidosauria > Squamata > Lacertidae > Podarcis > Podarcis gaigeae. Next base: position 88,252,834 of record NC_139679.1, read on the forward strand.
GTTCTTAACCTGAAGAAACCACTTTAGCTAATGGGGCCTCCTGCTGCCGCCGCGCCACCGGAGCACAATTTCTGTTCTCATCCTGAAGCAAAGTTCTTAACCCGAGGTACTATTTCTGGGTTAGCAGAGTCTGTAACCTGAAGCATATGTAACCTGAGGTACCACTGTATGAGGAATAGGCCTGACCAGGGCAGGCAGCCCAAGGAGTGTCTGCTTTTGCTTCTCCTCCTTATGAGCATCACTATGCTGGCTCATGACCTGTCCTTTCCTCAGACAGGTGATCAGGCAGGCAGCGCCAGCCAGCATGACTAATGGTCAGGGATTATGAGAGCTGAAGTCTAGCAACATCTAGGAGGTAACAGACTCCCCAACCCAGGCATAACAGAACACAATCTGTTCCATAGCCTGTTGAAATCCTTGGAAAGATCACGTCTCTGAAGGCCTTTCCTTGAGAATGGATAGATTGTGATAGATTGTAGGCATTGCTGATGCATTTTAGTATGTCTCTGAGTTATTCAGTTTGGGGCAGGCTGGATGTTTCTCGTTTAATTTAACTGGCTTCAAGTAAGTATGTTTACAGTGGCTGTAAATTGCCTTGGGAGGGCTTTTGCCCTGAAAGGCTGCCTTTAAATAAAAATACAATCCTTTAAATAAAAAATATAAATGCATTTTCTCATGTTATGTGTACTTATAAAACTGATAAACACTTCTTAAGTAACTTCAGCTTATCTGAAATTCAACCATATAAAAATGGAATGTTATTATTTACAAGCAAATTCCTCGTCCTGGAAAATATCTAAGGGCGTTTCCAGAATGTTGTTTTTGGGGGATGGAGGGTGAGATTCAACCACACACTAGCAAATATAGGCTGCACAATTAAAGTTGATTTTGTGGTCTTGCACAAACATTCCCAATAAGGGAACTGATGGGGAAATGCACTGAAAAAGGTGAGATAATGCAACATCCCCACAAATAAGACTGAATGTTCAACAAACAGGTGGTGTCATCTAAGCTTCTCACAAACTTTGTGCAAACAAATCAGGAAGAATGTGCAATAAACAGGTCAGCCGGGGCAACTGAAGGCATTACACAGATGTCTGCAAACATGACATGCATGCTGGCAACATCAGCCCTGCCATGTGGGAACTCCTTGCAGACGACCACAGTGCTTGGAGATAGGCAGTCAAGGCGTGGACCCATAGCAGTAACCAGAGGAGAAATGACTGCTGGGAGGAGCGCAGAGAAAAGAAACACCATGGCGCATTTGGACACTTTCATCTGCCTCAGCTGCAACAAAACATATCTCTCCAGTATCGGTCTCTACAGCCACATCAAGCACTGTAACCCTCCAATGGTTTGGCTTCACCCCTGAAAGTGCACTCCACCGTGGTCTCCCAAGACAGACAGATGCCAACCATTAAATGTGCAGAATCTTGGGAAGAAGGAGAATTTCCACAGTGATTTAATCGTCGGCCTTTCTTCCCCTTCCCTCCACTAGGCAGGGTATCTGCATTTTTATGTTTTGAACTGCCACAAATTTATTCATTGAACTGACACCTGACATTTTGTTTAACTTCTAGTAGCTCTGTCTATCAGATGCTGGGTCTTGGTTAGCTGGGTAGAGATGGGAATACCAGCAGGTTCAGCTTGTCATTCAGGGGCGAGAATAGCTGTAGATTCTGAAATTCTCTCTTTTATTCAGGGATGGGCATTTTGTCCTTCTTTGAATTAGCTCCCTGTGTATTGATGGGGTAATGACCATTTGCATTATAAATAGTTAGAATATAATGTTTACACTATCCTGGTCTATGTGTTTAAGTTGTGCACTCAAGTTCTGTACTCTAGCTGCAAAGGATGTGCTATTTTTACAACTCCTTTTTTAAATCACCCTGTGCGTGCTTATGCCATCTCTGCCTACTTACTGCCTCGGAAAAAGTAGGATATTCCCGATGGAAGTTCAGACAACCATAACCTAGTTAACCTTCCAAGCCAAGGATGATTCAGGATCTCCCTCACCCCCTATTTTGACATCAGTGAATTGTGGGCAACCTGTGTAGCAAGAAATCTTACCTACCAGACTAAAATTCTCTATGCTATTCAGCAAAATTATTTTTCGCATCTTAATCAATTCTGATCACTCAAAAGAGACTATGCACCTATTCAGCTGACCTGCACAAAATGCTGATCCATCATAGATGTTCGACGTTTCTCTGTAAGGACTGTCTGTCCCACTTACATCATGGTGATCTCGACTAAGGACAACTGGTGCCTGCAATATAAAATAAAAGCTGAGGAGAGAGCATCAGTTGACAAATGTACACTAAACCAAACTATGGCATAGCACCCGGTAACATGGCAGCAGAAAGACCAGGGAAGGAGTGAAGCAGCTGCCATTTTTTCTCTGTGTCCCCCCACACTTGCTTGTTAGCTATGGTTTGGCTTATTGTTATGTATGAACCGGGCCACACTTGGTGCAGGATTTAGGGTGACTTTGTAACACTGGGAGCCAGCAGAGTCCCACCCAGACCAGAACACCCATCAGCTCCAACCAGCATGGTCAATGGTCAAGGATGATGGTACATGCAGTCCAACAACATCTGAAGGGCACTATGTTTGAAGTCCCTAATTATATGTTTGTTTGTGGCAGCTTCCAGAAATGGCCATGGGGTGGCTTTCCCTGGATATCTTTACATATGGTTCCCCAAATGCACAACTCTGTCAGACTCCATTTTAAATACAGATCTGACTGCATGAAGAACATACACAGAAAAGCTTTGCCATGAAAAAAAGAGACTGGGAAGTGTGATCACAAAATCCACCCTTTTAGATTCCAAAAATGCTTGCTCTAAAAGAAGGCCCATTGAGTTCAATGGGGCTTGCTCCTAGTTAAGTTGGCATAGGGTTTCAAACCTAAATCACTCCCAGAATTTCCTATTGCCATCTGGCATGGCTCTCTAATGGGATGGGTCAGAAATGACAGACCTGGTGAGGAGAACGAATTTTTGTTTCTGATCTTCTGGCAAGATTAAAGGATTATCTTCATCCTCAATCCCTGCTGTAAATTATTTTAGTATGGAGACCAGTCCAGATGGAGGTACCAGCTGACATCTTCTCAGGGAAAGACTTTAGCAGTGAGTGCTTGTGTTTGATAAAAAGCTTAAACTTATTGAAGTGGAAAGATATGGAGCATGGCCCTGTTTTAGGCTGCTAGCAAATTATGTGGTCTGCTTGTAGTGCACTTATAAAGATGGAAACCATGACATTAGATCATGCAGAGAGAGAGAGAGAGAGAGAGATGATAGATCGGCATGAGGGTTTGACCTACGTTTTTCATTTATAGTCATTCTTGATTGATAAAAGTATCTTATATTAATGGGTTGTTCTGGAGAAAGATCCTGGGGTCCAATACTGGAAGCTGATATGCACGGTTATTTCCTATTGTATGCCTCCTGGACAGAAAATATACTTTAGCCACATTTCTCTGTCATGAATCGTTGTACTGAAATAAATAGGAAGGAATATCTGTGAAAACCACTGGTCATTCCTAACAGGTTTTTAAAAAGGAGTTGGGTTCAGAAATAAATTTTTAAAACCCCACATTTTATACAAAACCTTATCATGCCATGTGGTTAGTGTTAGAGCCAACTTCATTTCTGTGGGAATGTTCAGGGAGGCAGGAGAGGATATATATTGTTAAATTACTGTATATCCTTCCCAACTTGTGTTAACAAGTTCTACAATTTAACAGAGTAACATTCCCCTTTTTAAACTCGTACAGCAGATAATGTCTTTGCCAGGCTTGTTTAAGCCTCTAAAATAAGTTTCTTGGTAATTCCCCCTTATCCCCTCATAAAAAGATTAGACACAACACAGTCTTGTATAAAATTACCGTATTTTTCCCTCTATAACACGCAGATTTTTTTCTCCTAAAAAGGAAGGGGAAATGTCTGTGCGTGTTATAGAGCGAATGTGTGGTCCCTGGAGCCGAAAAATCAGGCAAATCTCAAATCGCCAGGCAAAAATCAAGTCTCGGCGCTTCACTGAGAAGGGAAAACTGAAAAGAGGAAGCGGCTGCTTTCCTGCATTCTGCCTCAGGGTCTTACTGCCCACCTGCCTCTGTTTCGTTGCTGTGTTTGCTGAAACGGAACAAAGAGCAGGGAAAGCCCCTCCCCTCCAGGCAAGCTCAGTTGCTGCTGGGGGAGAGAGAGGGGGGGGAAGGGAGAGAGAGAGGGGGAAGGGGGAGGGAGAGAGAGAGGGGGGAGGGAGAGAGAGAGAGGAGGAGGGAGGGAGGGAGGGAGAGAGAGAGAGAGAGAGAGAGAGAGAGAGAGAGAGAGAGAGAGAGAGATATGGCTGGCTGGCTGGCTGGCTTGGGTGGGGAAAAACTTTTGCCTTTCTTTTCTCCAACCCGTTAAATCCCTCTCCTGCATTCTTAGCCAGCTGCTTCTCTGCACACCCCTCTAATATCCCTTCTTTGTTTTTCCTTCGCTCCCCACTTAAAATGTGGTTACAAAGCATAGATCCTCAGGATCTTTGCATTGGGTCACCCCAAATTCACCATCAGATCACATAGCATGTCCATGGCTATATCTTGCACCAAAAAAATCATGCACCCACTGTTGCCTAGGGTCACAGTGGTGCAAAAACGTGGATACAAAGCACGGATCCACATGGATCCTCAGGATCTTTGCATTGGGTCACCCCAAATTCACCATCAGATCACATAGCATGTCCATGGCTACATCTTGCACCAAAAAAATCACGCACCCACTGTTGCCTGGGGCTGCAATGGTGCAAAAATGTGGTTACAAAGCATGGATCCACAGGGATTCTCAGGATTTTGGCATTGTGTCACCCCAAATTCACCATCAGATCACATGTCTGTGGCCACAGCATGAAGCCCAAAAATGATACATCCACTGTTTCATTCAGAATGTTTTTTCCCTTGTTTTCCTCCTCTAAAAACAATGTGCGTGTTATGGTCAGGTGCGTGTTATAGAGCGAAAAATATGGTATATAAAATAGTTTACTCACATTCTGTTCACAAATGGATCCCAGAAGGCAAATTTAGGTTACAAAATATATACACCTGGAATCTATCCCATAAGAAGATAGTTCTTTTGTCCTCTCTTGGAAGCCAAGAGAGCATCTCAGACTAAGCAGATGTTGCTTCTTTGAGGAATGGAGTCAGAGAGGGATATGGCTGCCTCCGCTGAGGTATTTTGTTACCTGAATAGGTGAGGTCATGCCCACCTCTGGTCACATGTAGAGGAAGTCTGTCCCAGCCCAGGAGGAAACAGCAAGTTCTGACTGGCTGGTCCAGACACCCCCTTTTATGTCTACTCTAGGAATGTTGTATTTGACTGCTCTGTGTTTCACATCCCACAATTTCAACCCGATATTCTTCGTTATTCTGCTGCATATTCATTGGCTTCAGGTGGTTTGCATTTTTAAAGGAAATATCCTTGTCCCAATGTTTTACCTTATCCTGCCAATGTGGGTGATGTTCAACATGTATTTACTAGATAGCGGAACCATGTGGCTTTTTCCATCACAGGTTAATCTTGTATGCTAGAGGAAAAGAAGCAGGTCACACCAAAGTGATATATGCAAAGAGAATTTACCTTAATTTTTCCTTCGGCGATGCTTCGGTTAATAGCCAGTGCAATAGCAACACGACCCTTCTGATCTGAGTACAAAATTCTGGCTTGGGAACCCACAACCTAGAAAATAGAAATAATAGAAATATCTCCAATGCTCCAGATGTGAGCCAGTGACATTTCTTTTCCTCACAATACACATCTTCAATGATTATGTTATGATGATGCCATTAGGCTTGAAATAATCATCATCATCATCATCATCATCATCATCATCATCATCATCATCTGACTGGGTGGCCCTAGCCACTCTGGGTAGCTTCCAGCAAATTATAAAACCACAGCAAAACACCACACATTAAAAGCTTCCCTATACAGTACAGGGCTGCCTTCAGATGTCTATTAAAGAAGCCTTTTATTGTTTCTGGGTGCACAGTTGTGGTGCATGTGTGGCCCCAGCAACAGTTTATCTCGTTTGCAAATGTGCCTCCCAGGCTCCCAGAGTTTGGCAACACCTGGTTCATCCCAATCCTAGAGCTTTAGCAGTTAAGCTCTTCACATTTAGGTCATTTGTACTGACAGGGTGTCATTTGAAACATTTCTAATGTTGGACAAAAATAGCAGTGGGCAGTTTACCCATGCTTTGGGATTCATGCTTGGCTTTTGGTGCTGAAGGACTAATGCTCATCATAAGAATAAATCACACATTGGCTGCCTTGGACTGCTTGAAAGCACTTTTTCTTTAAAGGTCTGCCTGCCAGAAATGAAAATATTCCCTGAAAGTCCTGTTAGCTTGGAAATTTTCCAAAGCCCCTTCCAATTTACATGACCCAGTTAGTGCAGCAACTATGGCCTAGTTTTTGCTAAAGTAATAAATCTGTGTCTGAGCTGGGCTACTTCAGATTGCAGATGGGGCGCCTCAAATGTTTTAATGCTTCTCTGTTCAAAGGAAAATAGGTGTCAGGGACAAGGGTTCCAACTTTTCTCTGGTGCTTAGTTTTCTAAGAGCAGAGAATTTTCGTATAAAAAAGCAATCCATCATGAAAGGTCCGCCCTGCATGCATCACCTCAATGAGAACTAGTGACCTGAATAGAACTAGGCTGGATTCTGCATACAGCCAAGTTTGGAACCAGGGCTACTTAGATAATCCACCTCTGCAGGGTTCCAACCCAGATTTTGAGGTTCCACTGAGTCAGATATGTTTAATGGAGCAAAAATTAAAATCTGTTCTTGTTCGGGAGGTACATTTCCAGAATTTGGCAAGCCAACAAGAGGATATTCCTCTCTTTTCTGCGTCTTTTCTTTAACATAATGTATGTATGCTTAATTGGAAATAAAACCTGTAAACTGTTTTCAAATCTTACATCTTTGTAGTAAAAAAAATGCAAATTTAAAAAAATGAACTGCACCTCAATTTTAATCTCCCCCCCCCCAAAAAAAATTAGCAATTGTACTTGTCTACAAATTGTGATATTGCAAACATTAAAAACAACAACAATAAAAATACAAGCAATGGCTTGGACCCTAACTTGCCTTTGAAACAGAATTTGTGTTCATTGTATGGGACTTTCCTGCTCTCCCCCCCCCCCTTTCACAGCCCACTGTGATCCCAAAGATTTGATCCCATGGGTTGTTGTTGGTTCTTGGGAATGGTGTGGGAATGCAGCTTGGAGCAGCTGCATATGGAGGTGGACTTGGCAGAAATCGCACACACCCTTAAGTGAATTAGAGGTACAATTCTGGCCAATTTGTTTTTACTTTTTTTAAAGAGAGAGAGAGAGAGAGAGATGGATTGATTTATTTTTTTAGGAAAAGGTTTGTGTATTTCTTCATTTTGGACACATGCACAAAATCCATTCTATTCCAAAAACTGGGAGTGCTATTATTATTCAACTGGAATGGAACCAAAAGGAATGTCATAATTTCAGACGTTTCATGGAGCAGAACTGAGAGAATTAGTTTATTCCTCCTTGCAAGCCACATCATTGCTCAGCCCAATGATGGCAGCTTTGCAATGATGTGGCAAATGTGATTCAAAATGCAGAAGGCAGCATAGCCGCATGGCCATTTTATCACATGCTGTCTGATCTACTCAAGCCACAAATGAATGAGGAAAATGTGATAGTGTGAACTGGGATGCTCATGAATGCAGGCGTGTGAGACGCCTCTGTATCCAGAAGGTGATTAATTTTTTTTCAGAGGCCTGGAGGCCAAGGCAAATGTCACATACACATACTATAGCCCCACTCTGTCCCCCCCTGCCTATATGTAAATTGCTTTAGGAAGGTGCCAGTGAGATTCTGGCACTGAGAACACAGAGACAACCATTTACCAAGACAACAGTTTTAGGTTTTTGATTGGGCTCAGTCTTCCATATGCCCTTTAAAATGATGACACTGAATCTGAGCAGTGCACACAGTCATTCTTTTAGTTGGCAGGATCCACATACCAAATTGTGCCTCCTGGCTTCCTGGATCCAGCGGATGTTATCGGAGTATTGTTGCTTCACAGATGCAGTCACTGGACAAGAGGAGGGGAGAGGGGACAAAATGGCTCATAAAGTGAGTACATTGCAGCCTAAGCCATGTGGTAACTCCAGAGGCCAGCATGTAGATACACTATATAGAGAATAAGATACAGGGAATGAAAAAGGCATGAGCACCTTTAAGATGACAAGTTAAATAGGAATGGAGGGTGGATAAACGATTGATGATTGATTGATTGATTGCCACTAGGCTTGCACATAAACATGCACAGTCTAGAGGCAAAGGAAATAATTTACAGTGGTACCTCTGGTTACGAACTTAATTTGTTTCAGAGGTCCATTCTTAACCTGAAACCGTTCTTAACCTGAGGTACCACTTTAGCTAGTGGGGCCTCCAGCTGCCGCTGCGCCACCGCCACACGATTTCTGTTCTCATCCTGAGGTAAAGTACTTAACCCGGGGTACTACTTCTGGGTTAGTGGAGACTGTAACCTGAAGTGTTTGTAACCCGAGGTGTTTGTAACCTGAGGTACCACTGTACTTTATCTATTTAGCAAATAAACCACCCTTCATCACACTGTAATCCCAAAGCGGTTTCCAATAAAATAACAAAAGCAAGATAGCATGTTCATGACCAAATATAACCAACTGCCAGAGATAAATGTCAAATATGTGACCAATACTGAGGAAGCCTGCCCAGGCATGATCTCTTCCATGATGCTTGCAGTTCAACTGCAAGATCCTTTAATTAAGCGTTGAGGATTAATATGCCTGTCTTTTTAATAACCATGAATAAGACATCTGCTTCCTTAGGAGAATTATACTGCATTTTAAATTCCTTAGGGAACTATCCTGTAAAAGGGCAATGGGAGACTTGAATGAAAAAAATGTGTTTAATGGGCATTTGCAAAATATGACAGAACAAATACAAAAGGGAGTATTAATATATCTGAAAGGCTTTAGATCACCCTGGAAAACAAACATGGTAAATCTGGGGTGCAAAACAGCTCAAGGAACAAGCATGGACTGCCCACTTCTATTCTGTCCAAGTGCGGCAATTCATTCACCCTTCCTAGGTAGAATCACTGACCTTTCATTAGGTTGACTTTGAAAATCCTTCCTAAATTGCTGAATCTCACATTTAAAATAAAAAGGGGGGAAAGTTGCCTCTTTTCTCATGAAACCGATCCTTTATCAATTTACTTTGTTGCCTCTGCTGCTTGCTGATCTTTATTTAGGTTCCAGAAGATACTAAAAGTATGTTGTGATCTCAGCCACATTATTTGTGTCAGCAAGGAAACTGAATCCCTAGCCTCAGAGTTATTTTGTATTTTATTTTTACATCATCCAAGCCTCTCCAAATATACACAGGAAAGCACATTCTTCACATAAAACTGATAAAGACAATTTCACTCCCACGCCAGCCTTGATGCAGAGATGTCATCATTTCTCAGCAGATATTCTAATTTTTACAGAGTGTCACTTCAACGGAATAACCTTGGACATACTAATTGCAGGAAGCAACCATAATCACATTTGAGTGTGTGTGGTGCAAAACACCAGCATTAGACTTTATATATCGTATTTTTTGCTCTATAAGACTCACTTTTTCCCTCCTAAAAAGTAAGGGGAAATGTGTGTGTGTCTTATGGAGCGAATGCAGGCTGCCCAGCTATCCCAGAAGCCAGAACAGCAAGAGGGATTGCTGCTTTCACTGCATAGTGATCCCTCTTGCTGTTCTGGCTTCTGAGATTCAGAATATTTTTTTTCTTGTTTTCCTCCTCCAAAAACTAGGTGCGTCTTGTGGTCTGGTGCGTCTTATAGAGCGAAAAATACGGTAGGTTAAAGTATCCTGGGCATTATGTTTCACAGAAGCCTATTTACTTGTAGTAGCTATAGTTCTGAGGGTTGCCACAGACACCAAGAATTAGTCTAGTCCTTTCAATAGCACACCTGATGCTTCCATTGCTATTTATCTATTGACTGCCCTTAGCAGAGAGCTGGAAGTAACAGCTAACAAAAGGAGTGGTACTAGCACCAGCATCAATGCTGGTGAGAAAGATGGAACAGCTCTCCATGTACACATAAAAAATCACTGGAACTGACAGCTGATATAGCCACGCAGAGGCTTCTGTACACCTGAGGTGGGTGGGTTAACAAGTTTCTTAGCTGAAGATTGGTCTTGCTCCTCATATCTTTTCCTTCTGCTTCACATTGTGTGGTAGTCCTTCTTTCTGCTTCATAGCATGGTGTGGCATATAGCATCAAAGGCTATAAAGTTTAAGGGCTTGCTCACCGTGCATGAGAATCACTTGGCTACTCATCAGTTGCTCACAGCTGACTGTGAGGTAATTGACCTCACAGGAAAACTTTTCATTTGATGTGATTAGAGCATATCTAAAAGTTCTCCCTGTGGTGGCCTTTCTGCACATTCTATGAAAAATATATTAAATAGCAGTTTGCGACTGTTAAAGCCCCCTCTTTGGTTGCTTTCTGTCCTCACTATGCGAGGACCTTCCTTTGCAACAGGCATCTAACCTGCCAAGTCATTAGTGATAATCTCTCCTGAAATATCCAATACTTGAAGGGCTTTACCTGCTGTAACTACTTTATCTGCCTACAGGGTGCCAATGTGGTGCCCCCTAGATGGTTTTGAACTCCAGTTTGCATCAGAACCAGCTATTGTTATGGCCAATGATCAGGGATGATAGGAGATGTAGTTCAGCAGCATCTGGAAAAAGCACCATGTTGGTTACCCCTCGTCTATTAGTTTGCATTTTTAACTGATCATTTAAATGCTTCTTCTGTCATGTGGCAAACCACCTTGTGTGTCTTAAAGGAAAAAGCAAGGTAAAAACATTTTTTATAATAATAAATAAATAATGTGACAGGTTTCTGTCTCTACAGTTTTTGGCATTCCTTTTCAATTCTGCTTGATAAAATTAATTTTATTATTATTATTACTATTATTATTTAAAACAGAGGCAGCTTCGCTTCTTCAGAATGACAGTGTATGGCTAGGAGCCTGAATGTGGAATGTCCCAAATTCAAAGAATTGGAATTTTGTTTTGGTCATTATACTAATGATATGCACATTCCATAAGAGGAGTGTTTGAATGGCCCAACAAAGGAGCGACTGTAGCTATTAACCAGCCACTCAATGGCCAGCTTGATCTAAAGTTGCTGACTTGGTGCATCAAAAATGGATCCCATGAGGCCATGTTCTGTACCTATCTGTGGAAGACAAAGAGGCAATTCAAATGTCCATATGGAGAATATGGGTTGACAGGAGGAATTTGGTTCACAGTGAAGCCACTGTGTGTTTGCTTCACCACAGGCACAGTTTTTGCCACTCAGCTCACATTGACCACACCATAATCCCTCCACTTCTGGAACTTTTCCAAAAGAATGGTAAACATGGTTTGGGGTGCCAGCTAGGTCCGGGGTAAAGCAACCACACACTTCCCCATGTTAACAAACCCTGCAGAGATCCATTCAACTGGCTTTCTCAACCTTCCAATATGTCACTCTTGAAGATGAGGACTGTAGCTGAAGTTCTGCTTCTAGCTATAGCATAGCTGAACATAACAGAGCATTCAGTAATGAAGAGGTCAAAGGGGATTCCTAGAAAGGTTCATCTTATTAGACATCCACTCCACTGAAATTCAGTAGTTGTTTCTCTCTGAATTCCTCTGTCCATTGCTCTGCCAAGCACAACAACAAATTCAATAACTGAGATGCGACCTAATCTCCTTCAGTCAGCTGGATTTTTAAAATGTCTATATATATACACATATATACACACACAATTCTGATGGGCACTTTCTTGTGAGACACAGCCTTACAGCTTTATCTGGCATTAAAATAGTTTGGGTCTCTATCCCCCCTGAACAGTGGGAAAGTCAAGGCAGTCTTTCTAGGGTCGGATGCCATACCTTCCGGGAATATCTGCACTGTGAGAATGAGAGCGTTCCAGCTTGTCACTGTGTTTGTCATCACCCAATCACACAAAACAAGATAGTCTTTTGCAGGCCCCCTATAGTGCCATATGAGCAGGGGGTAGAGGTACCTTTGCAGAAGGACCGTAACTCAGTGGCAGAACATGCTCCTTGCATTCAAAAACTCTCAGGTTCAACCCCTAGCATCCCCAGGTATGAGCTAGGAAAGACTCTGTATGAAACCAGGTAGGGCTGGGTGATACCCCTGTCTGAAACTCTGGCACTATTGCCAGTTACTAGAAGTGAGAGCTGGACCATAAAGAAGGCTGATCGCCGAAGAATTGATGCTTTTGAATTATGGTGCTGGAGGAGACTCTTGAGAGTCCCACGGACTGCAAGAAGATCAAAGCTATCCATTCTGAAGGAAATCAGACCTGAGTGCTCACTGGAAGGACAGATCATGAAGCTGAGGCTCCAATACTTTGGCCACCTCATGAGAAGAGAAGACTCCCTGGAAAAAACCCTGATGTTGGGAAAGATGGAGGGCACAAGGAGAAGGGGACGACAGAGGACGAGATGGTTGGACAGTGTTCTCGAAGCTAGCAGCATGAGTTTGACCAAACTGCGGGAGGCAGTGGAAGACAGGAGTGCCTGGCGTTCTCTGGTCCATGGGGTCACGAAGAGTCAGACACGACTAAATGACTAAACAACAACAACAACAAGCCATATTGAACTAGTTGAACTATGGTCTGCCTTAGTATTGCAGCTTTCTATGTGTGTTATTAGGCAAAGGTGCTCTTTTTTAAATTCCAAAGTTTGGGGCTGTTGCCAGCAATGTGTTCACATCTACTCATTTCCTTAAAAATAAATAAATTAAAATCATATTTAAAGTATTGTAGTGGGGTTAGCAATATTGAGGGGCACATTTTCTCAGGTGTCAGGGGCTGTATGCTGGCAGAGGGCAGGACTAGAACTATATGTGGGTGGGTCTACACCTTCTCTCTCATCCTCTCTCATTCTCTCTCTCTGGCACTCCTTTTTCTCTTTCACTCCCTCCTTCATTCTACCAAACAGGTTGCTGGCAGAAGAACAGACCACTCTTGCCAGAAGTCTAAAACTATCCCTTGCAGAGGGATTTTGAAATTAGGACGAGGGCCACATTAAATCAGGCTGAGGGACACGTGCAGCCACTGGTTGTCCACTCCCATCTTACCGGAAGCCTTCAATCCTTTGCCAGCAAACCAGCCAAGAGATGTCAAGATCAGAAAGCCAAGTAATGAAGCCTTCATATGGCAAAACCGCTGTTCATTCCTTAAGCATGACAACATGAATTATTTTGCTTCCAGTGTGTCATCAGGTATAGGACCTCATTGTATGAAAATATTATATTTAATTCAGTCTGTCGTATCTGCGTCCCATCTTATTCCCCAAAAGCTCAGTTGCATAGATGGGGTGGTATTCAACTAAATAACTGAACTCATGCAAGGATTACCACTAGTGCAATTTCCTCCCCTCCTGCCCCTGTGCTTGCCATCTTCAGATCTTCCCTGGAGGGTTGGTGGAACCCCCAGAGAAGATTTAGGAGCCACACAGTGGTTGGGGGGGGGAGAACATTATATTGTGCAAATAGAAATCCTTGTGCTGATGGAGGATTAGTCTTAATGCTATGTTAAATACAACCTCTCATTTTACCCCAAATCTCCCACTCTGAGCCCTACACTCTGTCAGTCCCTCTGGCCTCCTCTTGATGTTTCTACTCAAGATTTACTTGGTTTTGTTGCCTGTAACAGAGGAAGGGGTTGCAGTTGTCAATGACCCTGCAAATACACATGGAAATGGCAAGAAGTTCCAATGGCTATAAAAGACATATGTGAACTCTGCTGTCAGAGGCAGCATGCCTTAGAACACCGGTTGCTGGGAATCCCAGATGGGGAGAGTGCCATTTTGCTCATGTCCTGCATGAGGGCTTCTCAAAGGCCTCTGGTTGGCCTCTGTGAGAACAGAGCGCTGGGCTGGATGTGTCCTTGGCCTGATCCAGCAGGGCACCTCTGACATTTCGTACCCAGAAGATGTGTCTGTCTGGGAAATTTACCTTGAAGTGGATAATAATTTGGTATTTATGGTCTTAGTTGCAAGACACAATAAACTGCAGGTAGGTTTATCCATATCCCAGATTCACCTTCCATACTAGAAAATGGGTCGTCTTACCTCCCTGAAGCACAGCTTTCTCAAGCACTGATGTTGCAATGAAGTCGGTGGTTGCCAAATCTTCTGGGTTGCCTGAGGTACAAACCCAACGGAATGGTCCAAATCCCAAAGAAAAAATGTCACTGGGAAGGGAATATGTTTCACGATTAGAAGATAGCTGAAATTCCTGCCATATTTATCCTGGCAGTTAGCAATGCTTTTCTTTCATTAACTGAAGATGAAAGAATTCCAGCTATTTTTAAAAAACACACTAATCCAAACACTAAGTTCTTCGGGCCATTATTTTTGAATTTCCACCAAGGCTTTACAGATGTAAGCTACTGTTTCTGTCTATGGGTATCACACCTGTCATAAGCACATTCTGATAGAAGAACAGGGAGGTTTAAGTGAAGAAGCAACCAGCTAATTTCTTCTACTCAGAGTAGACCCATTGAAATTACAGGCAACAACCATTTCCTGCAGGGCTTCTCTTCCTGGCCCCTGCATATGCAAAAGCACGCATAAGTGCATTTAGTCCCCATTTCACCCTCTTCCCAGTCCAAAAGGACCCACACACCTGCAATTATGCATCAGCTGGACACACCTAAAATGGTTGTCACCTGTAATGGACCTAGGTTAGTCATGTCCATTCATTTCAATGGGTAGAAGAACTCGGTTGGATACAACACATATTTTATTCTTCAACTACATTCATAGTTAGCAGCTAGGGTGGGTTTAGTAATTCCTGGTTTAGTAATGCAGCATGAAACCAGGAGCGCAGGAAAGGAGTGTGGAAAAGGCAGGGATTTCCCTTTGGAATGCCCTATAATTTACATTTAAGATGTGTTAGCTGGTCTATATTCTCTGGGGTGCAAAAAGAAAAAAGAAAAGTGGGGGAGTAAGTTCAGTCTTGGAACACACTGCGTTTTGTCTCTCAAGTGTTTCATCTCTCTTGCTCAATTCTCTCATTACAGTGGTACCTCGTGTTACAGATGCTTCAGGTTACAGAGGCTTCAGGTTACAGACTCTGCTAACCCAGAAATAGCACCTCAGGTGAAGAACTTTGCTTCAGGATGAGAACAGAAATCGTGCGGCGGCAGCATGGCAGCAGCAGGAGGCCTCATTAGCTAAAGTGGTAACTCAGGTTAAGAACAGTTTCAGGTTAAGAATGGACCTCCAGAATGAATTAAGTTCTTAACCCGAGGTACCACTATACTTTCCTCCAGCTTAGAATTTGTCTGATAAATCCCCACCAGCTCTCTATACATGTTCATATCCACATGACAGAGTGGCAAATGGGACGAGCTTCTCTATTCAAGGAGCTCACATTAGTGTTTAAAGCCCTATAGCAACTTAGGTCCCAAATATCTGAAAGACCATCTTCACTCCTACTGACGTTCTTGGGTGTTAAAGATCTGCAGAGAGGGTTTCTCTTGATAGTACCTTCACCCTCAAAAGTACAGGGAAGTAAAGCCCCCAAATTGTGGAAGACCCTTTTCACTGACATGTGTTTAGCATCTTCACTTAACAGTTTTCTCCATGTGCTGAAGATGCACTCTGGCCTTTGACAACTAAGGAATTTTGTTTTATGGGACCGACCTCTTTCGCTGAATTTATACTGTTCTGTTCTATCTGGAATGGTTTCAGTTAGTTTTTATAACTCTGGTGGTTTTATCTGTTTTCATTATTGTATATTCTGTTGTAATCTTCCCCGGAACTGTACGGTGAAGGGCAGCTAAGAAACCTTTTGTGAACTGCAGCTTTTAAGAACCCATCTTATAGCTTCTGGTCTACTGACACATTATTTAATCACAAAAGACAATTCAGTTTTTATGAATATACAGGAATGACAAAAAATGGTCCCAAACAGGAAAACTCCTTCAGTGTCTTTCTCCTTCTCTTCCTAATCCCCACCCAAAGTACAAGATTCAAGTCTTCTTTCTACATTGGTGTTCCACATTTTATTCTCTCCTACATACCCCATAATGTGTTGGACGTAAGAAGGGTATCGAAATTCAGCTTTGCTGGTACCTCTTTTCTCGATGTCAGCACCTTTGGAACAATTTAAATATAGGTTTCAATTTAAAGTGCTGGGTTTTTTTTTACCTTTAAAGCCCTACACAGTTGTTGTTATTATTATTGGATATGGAATTATGCTGCTTTGCATGTTGTGCTGGATATGACTGCAGAAAAATAGGATACAGTGGTACCTCGCAAGACGAAAAGAATCCATTCTGCGAGTCTCTTCGTCTAGCGGTTTTTTCGTCTTGCGAAGCAAGCCCATTGACGGCTTAGCAGCTTAGCGGATTAGCTTTTCGCGGCTTTTAGCGGATAAGCGGCTTAGCGGCTTAGAAAAAGGGGGGGAAGGGGGAAAAACCCGCAGGAACTCGCAAGACATTTTCGTCTTGCGAAGCAAGCCCATAGGAAATTCGTTTTGCGAAGCACCTCCAAAACGGAAAACTCTTTCGTCTAGCGAGTTTTCCGTCTTGCGAGGCATTCGTCTTGCAGGGCACCACTGTATAAATGTGATGATGATGATGATGATGATTCAACCCTTTTGCCAGAGTTTTACAGACAGGGTTTGGGTGAGCAGGATTGGATAGCTCTCCAACTGGCTGACAGTGGGGCGTATTGGAAAAAGTTATTCTTCTTGAATGTGAGATCATCATATACCAATGGTTACATGCTTTTTCCTACACAGAAAAGCGCTCCCCTTTCCTGTAGAAAATGTGCAACATGGGGAGCACCCCTGTTCTTGGGATATGTTATCTGCTGTACTCGGCCAAATGCACTACTTGCTTAACTTATGCAAAAAGGAAAAGTGCTACTTACCTGCTCTCTGAGCTTCTAGAAGGAAAGCATTTCCATAATCCCAGAAAAACATTCCTTGATCAGAAAGCCTGTTGATGGCAGCCACTTGTCTCCTCAGACTGAAAGTGGAAAGTTATAACGTTCTCTCAACACTATATGAATTTCCATAAAGAAAAATTATGAGCATGCATTAGGCCCTGAAATGAATGAACCAAAGTCTGCCATGTCTTAATTGCAATGGGTCTACTCTGAGTAGGACTAGCATTTAATACCACCCGTTATTTACAGTCCTGTGTTTGATTTGCTTCTTCTTTAAAGCACCCTGGGATCTTACAGGATAAAGGGCAGTTAAAAAGTGTAATTCATTATTAAGACTGAGACTAGTCTAATTAACACTGTTATTCTGAGGATAACATGAGACAAGGATACCCTGCAAACTTAGAAGAAGGTAGGAAAGAGATCATCACAGTAAAATAATGAAATGGGTGTATTTATTTATTTGCATTGAAGTTTATGAGGCACTTTTCCATCCAAAAGGGGCCCTTAGAGTGGAATATTGGAGGGTGAAGCATAAGAGTTATAAAATTAATGCAGTAAAAAGTCAATCAAAATAAATACTGAAAGAATAACGTATGAAATCCTAAGCTGCAAAAACAAACAAAAATCTCCAAGCAATCCATCAACATAGTCAATACTGCATGCACATAAATAAAATAGTAGGAGGTAGTTTTCATCAGACAAATAAAGGTCATTAAGGAAAGAGCTAGGCAAACTTTCCAGGAGAGAGAATTCCTTTGTCTGAGCACTGCAACAGAGAAGGCCCTTTCCTACATTCCCAATAGCCTCTGAAACTGTTGGTGGGATCAAGGTCTCCCTTGAAGATCTCAGCGGATGGGTATGCAGCCCTGGCAAAATAATTTGTGTTCCTAAAAAGGTAACTATTAATTGACATAGGCTGACAGCAAGTGTGAGAGTGGGCAACCATGGTTTGGGGGCAATGACTGCCCCTATCATGTACAAAGTGGTTATATAGACGAGCAGATTTGAAGTCTTCCCCATCTTGCTGTTTACCTTCCTGCAGTCTGATATTTGAATGTTTTTTGAACCCAGAGAGGCTCCGATACTGGAAGTAAACCTAGCTGGGGAAGGAGGTGCTGGGGCAATGGGAGCAGGGATGGTTTGCCCAATGTTGAATGCAACTTTCTACTATTGAGCCAGCTTCCTTGAGTGGCCTTCTTGTCCCTGGAAAATTTGAAGTCAGAAATACCACTGGCTTCCCACATTCTAGGGAAGAATGGTTATCACTCAGGTAGGACATTTCAGTTTCTGACAACTCAGCTCTCCTCCCTCACATGCTCTTTTTGTTCTTTAAGTCAAACCCTTTTCTCACTTCTGATTTGGGCAGACAAATGAATCTGCTGCCATGTTGCGTCTAATTTAACCCATCAAATCTGTTTGACCTAGCATCAGTCGATCGGAGTGACTCCTGGCTCCCAAACCATCTTTTTATGAAAATGAGACCTAACAGGAACAAGCTACAGGAAGAGAATCATTACCGCTAATCTATAGAGCCTAATTCCCTAATTCCCAGCTCCTGTGAGTATGCATTGGAAAAACAAGCAGCTGGCAATGGCTCAAAATCAATGCAGCTGGGTCACTTAACATTTGCAGCATTCTCAGAAATAAAACTCCTCTTCCTGCACAGTCATTTGCAGATTTGATTTTAGAGCAAGGCTGAAGAAATGAATGACATTTCTGTAGCCCACTTCGACCTTCAGAAAGGAGGATTCTTCTTTCTGGTGCATAGTTCTGCCCCTGAGTTTGTCATAAGTGTATGATGCTGATGAAGAGATATCCTTTCAGACTGAATTTGATATCCCAGTGTGCAGTTTCTGGTGTTCGGATTTTATGAATGTCATTCCAAAATCAATTCCACCCCCCTATAGCTAGCTAGCTAGATAGATAGACAGACAGACAGACAGACCCCAAACTTAACTGTGTCTATAGAAGAAAAGTGAATATTACAAGAGACATTTGACCTCACAACAGAAGCAGAGTTTTGTTTAAAAAATTGTCCCAAGAAAACTTGTTCAAATTATTGAAGTACCTCTCTTGCACTAGGGTTCGGAATTTCACAGGGTTGCTGGACATGAGCTGGTTAGCCTCCTTAAAGCTCAGCTGTACCGGGTAGTAGCCTCCATTAAAAGGATTGTGACAAGATGTTTGGTCAGACCCCAAATCAGCTAGCAGTTCTCCAGTGGTATTGAATTCCTCTGCAAGTCTCTCCCTGCACACAGAAAGAGGAAAAAGTGGACAACTATAGATCAGTTTTTCGTATGGAAATAGAAAAGTAGATGCCAGGAGCACCTAGACGAAACTTTGGTAAATTAGCCCCTTTTTATTGCTAAGGGATGGACGCATTGTAGGAAATGGCACAACCAACACTTCAAGCATTTGTAAATCACACTGATTTCAATGACAAATACTTCAATCTCCTATTAAAATCAATGAGGCTGAAGTTGCGGGGAGAAATTTCACGACACATTTTTTATCAGAACTGCAACATGGATTCCCCGCTCCTCCCCTGCTGTCGCAAGGTTCATTATTAGCTACTTACCAAAGATCCACCACATTCCCATGATATCCCAGACTAAGAGCCATTTTCTTCTTCTTTGCTTCTCTGTGTACAAGTCAAAAGGGATTAACTTTTAACAATTCAAAAGCAACTTAATTTTTTTAAAAAATTGATGTCATGATAGTTTTAGATTTAAAAGATACTGAACAATGTTGCTGGAGGGGGATGTTCAGATGAAGACTTTTAAGCAAATAACAATGTCTAGAATCCTCTTGAAACTATAAAGTGAGATAAAACTACTCTCCTGACATGCTACATTTTCCTCATCTACATCCAGGGACCTCTTTGTTCTTACAATCCCCTCCTTGACTGCCTGTCCTATTTCTCTGTATGTCATTGGCTGATCTTCTCTGATGTCAAAGTGAGTATTCAGGCAGGGATGTCACAGATGTCCTGTAGGTACCAGAAACTGTTCTGGTCTTGAGGGCTTGGATTATTACCTTTAAGACTCTGAAGTGTTTGAAATTCCAAAAATGCAGGAATAACTCTTTTTAACAAATTAAACATATACGAATCAAGATGGTACTATGTGTTATTGGATAGTATCTGGCTGATGCGAATCAGGTGAGAGGTTTGAAAGCAGGCAGACAATTCTTGCTGTTACGTGATATTATGTTATGTGATATTTATGTTAATAGTGTGGTTGTTAGCAATGATCTGTTCTGCAGTTTGAGCACTGGCGGAGGAAGAGGAGTGCGGGGGGAGTGCACCGCCCCCAGCAGTGCAACCCCGGTGGGGTGCCATTGTGATCCCCCCCCCGCCTGTGCTGGGTGCCACGCCTCCGCAGGCAGTGCGCCACGCCCCAGGACACTCGTCGTGCCCCTGCGGCAGCACACCCCACCTTGGGACACGCTCCAGCTCTGGCCCCGCCTGCTCTCTACCCCCCGGTGCTGGAGCATGAAGCTCCGCCACTGAGTTTGAGATCAAAGCACTAAAGAATTCATGTATGTTCTGCTCCAAAGTGGAAAAATTATTCACACTAAGGCAGGTATGGGGAACCTGTGACACACACACCATGTTGTTTTTCTCCAACTCTAATCAGCCGCAGTCAACATGGTGAATGCTCAGAGTTGATGGGAGATGTAGTTCAACACTTCTCAGAATGCCACAGATTCCATACACCTGCACTAAGGCAGACATGGCCGATGACGTGAGCCTTGATTGTGCTGAAAAAATAGGACAAGAATTTTATACATGCAAATTCCTACTTCAAGGAATGTGGCAAGCTGCATGTTTCATGTTTTTCACCATTGCAAAGGCTTAAATTGTTAGCCAGTTTCTGCCCCTCTTCACTACACACCTTTAAAACAAATAGGGGAAACAGATGTCAGGACCAGCCCCAAGAGAGTTTTTTATTTTAGTGAGGAGCACTGACCTAGTAGTCACTCACTTCTGAGAAATGTGAGGTTAAGCACTAGAAATAAACCATAGCAGAGATAGGGCAGAGAGGGTTGCCTGCCCCAGACCTTTTCTCCACACTGCAGAAAAGTCCTTTGGTGGGATGTGGAGTTAATTAGCAAAACGCTAAAGAATGTGTTTATTGAGCCATACCTGAGCTGAGCAATACAGTGGTCCAGACTGCTAGTGATTTCCATCAACCATCCCTGCTGGTGACGCTTTAAGAGGGCTGCTTCATCAACCTGAGAAGTTGCATTAGATAAAATCGAATAGAATTAAACAAGCAACTACTGAACTTTAGAATAATTTGCCTTTAATTACTTATGGTAAAGGGTAGGAAATGAATCAGATAAGTCTCCAGGGCAGGTCACAGCAATTTAAAAATACAATATTAAAAACACTTGAAAACAAATTACAGTTGCAAGGATAGAATGGGCCATATATATATGTTCCAGTAACAAGAAGCCGAAAGCACCAGCCTGAAGATGACGAGTGAGACCTCGTCGAAACGTCGCCTAGACACCCCAACTTTTACACGGGAAGACACCCGAGGACACCAAAACCTGCATTCCTGTACCCGTGAAAATCTACGAAAGCATATATATATATATATATATATATATATATATATATATATATATCCCAAGTGTCAAAGGCCAGGGCAAAGAGGTGCATCTTCAGCATGCAATGGAAACTATATAATAAAGATGCCACGGGCAGATCTGTGGGGAGGGAATTCCTCAACCTAGGGGTTTCCACAGGGAATGCTCTTGCCCAGATCACCCCCACCCCAAACTTCTGAGGGAAGGGGAACTAAAGACTGCTCTCTTTGCTGATCTTAACACCTGAGAGGGTCTGTAAGGAATGAAGCAGCCTCTCAGATTTAAGAGTCCTAAGTCATTTAGAGCTTTAAACTCTATTGTGAGCACCTTGAATGTGGTCCAGAAATGATCTGGCCATCAATGTGACCAGCAGGTGACTGAGACCAGTAGTGGTGTGTAGCTCTGAGGCCTAGCCTGGGACAGGCCACTCCTAGCTGAAGAACCACAAATGATCAATCAGTGAGATTTCTGACCCAAGCAAATTTAGAAACAAGATTTTCTCTCCATCATCAGTGGTAAAATTACACAGGTCACTGAAGTCCTTTATTACCCTGTTTAACAGCATAGCTATAAAGCTGTTATTATAGTAAGGCCTGTTTCACATGAGAACATTTCAACTCCATGGGGAAACCTTTTATTGAGTGAGCAAGATGTGCACGTCTGCCAACCACCATAACTTGAATTACAATCTGCCCAACAAAATTCTTGTTTGGTTAAGAAAAACAAATTCACATTAGCAAATCCTTTCATTATTGTTTGACCTTTTTTGTTGTTGTTTTAAAGCCCAGCTGCTGGTTTAAATGGATGGAAGCATTTTTTTCAGCGAGTCAAGGTCTAGGGCTGGAGTGGCTAAGTTAGTGCGCAGCTCACTTAAGACCACAATCCAAAAGAGAATAAAATGCACAAAACCCCACTGAAAATCAACGGGCTTAAGCACACTTAAATCAGTTTGAGGTTGTGGCCTAATGTTCTGTGACAGTTTTCACCTCAGGGTTCATAACCTTTAGATAAAATGATGAATTGTTTAACAGTGTGATCCTAAACTTATCTCTTCAGGTGTAAACCCCTTTAGTTCAATAGGGTTTACTCCCAGGCAAGTGGATACAGTACTGTAGCCTGAGACATTTGCCCCTCTCTAAGCTACTAAAACCTTAACTTTTGGTAGAGTTTCCTTGTAAGCTCTCTCTTCTTAAAACCCACTTGTTCATTAAAATGCCTTAACAAAATCATAAATGGGAGGGAAGTACAGGGAGCGGCCACATGAGAATGGACCGTTTCAGGGGAGGTTGATTTTTTAAAAAAACTAAGTAGAAGCATACAAATAAACATACAGGCTTACCTCAGCAATAATTCCCACACAGCCAGCAATGACTGCAGCCTTGGCTTGAGCGCCACTCATTCCTCCAAGGCCAGATGTGACAAAGACTTTCCCAGCCAGATTCTCCACTCCCAAGTAGCGCCGGCCTGCGTTGAGCACTGTTAGCTAAGGCACATTGCAGAAAAAGGTGGTGACTGTGCATGGTACCCTATGGTGTCATTTACCAATGGCAATACTTCTATCGTATCTCCATTTGTTTATCATTTGCACTTCTCATTTCATCTACTCAACAGAACTTTACATGCTCAAGAGTGAGCATGTAAAAGCCTGAAACAAAGCAAAGGAGGCTTCAGTCCAACCACTCAGGATCAATTACAGGCAATTAAAACAGAATACATTTCATTTTCTGCTACGCTTCTGTGTGAGCTACTGCTCTGGTTGTTGTTCCCATTTGGAAGGTGACAGTTCTGCTGTATTAGTAGTACTTTGGTGGCGGTGGAAAAATTCCACTCTCATGCAACTGATGCAGAGATAGGGCAGAATTGCCTGCCCCCAATGGGCCTTATAGAAGCCTATATCAGGTAATGTTTTTTTTTTCACAAAGCAGTTCCCTTGCAGCACCCAGCTTGAGAGTTGGTGGCTTATATACGTTACAATGAGCAATGTGTCACATGGGGCTTGTTATGCATTCAGTGGTCTGTGTTTGCCTGAGCTTGAGTCTGGACTAAGGATGCTGAGCCCCTGTGTTCTGATTTGATACATTATATCCAATCACAGAACATTTCAGGATTGGGGCCTCTGCCATTGGCCCTTAAACTCTGACTCATGATTCGCAGCTAGGTAGTTTAGACAGCCAATCACGTTGGGAGTGGGAGTGGCCCAGGCCTTCAGAAATGTATATAAACAGATGTTTTGCCCCTGTTGTCCAGTTTGGTAGTTTAATAAAGGTTCATGCTGTTATCACTGTGTCTTGCTGGAATGCACCTACACTTCAGCAGTTTAGAGCAGAGAATGGAGCAGTGGGTCAGCTCTGCATTTGTTGTTGTTGTCGTTTGTTAGAAATACTAAATAGATCTTTAGTCAGAAGAGAACTGATGCTTCCTTTTTCTACAAATGATACATTCTGCCCAACAGTGATAGTGAGCAGTTCTTACCACAGTTCCATGGACTATTCCCTGTGGTCCAATGTAGCAGTAGCTACCTGCTGTCATCTGTCCATACCTGTCAATAGGAGTGAATGCAAGGCAGTTTTTTCAGTCAACTATGGATGTTGTTTTATTTTTATACATTCTGCCCCTATATTACTCTGTTAGTCTAGTAGTGCAACATTTCCTAAGTAACGGTACCCTTTGACACATTTCTCCATATTTCTCTTTTTCTCCATGTAGCTTCCTATGGTGTGAGTCTATAAATTACTCAGAAATAAGCCCCACTGAATTACACAAATATAAGCCCCACTTCCCCAAGGAAGTAAATGCATGGTTTCAGCCTTTGGGTTATATTTCTGCATGTATACATATAATGTTCTATCCCTTCACCTGCCACAAAAAGTTCCCAATTCAGAACTAAAAAGCAGACGTCAAAAATTAATTGGGAAAATTAATTAGGACAATGGATAACTTACATTGTAACCCCCATTGCAAACAGTTTCTCATATTCATCTCTGGAAGAATAGTTAGGAATCACCTAAACAAAGCAAGGGAATGTGTCTTATTTAGAGCGTTTTGACAGCACTTTTCAGCTGACCAGGCAGCCAGAGAACTTTATACAGGTGACTAAAATCAAGCCAGTCCCTGTCATCAGAACTGCAATCTAAAAGACATGACACAGAAGGAAAAAGGGAGGAGAGGGGCAAGTAGACATCAGTTCATAATATTACAAGAAATAAAATAGAAGTCCTGAGGCAGGGAGGAAGGTGAAAAGAGAGAGAGGTCTCTGATTAACACTGTGATTCTACCACCTTGCCAGCACAATACAACCAACCTATTATGGGTGTTCCCCAGCCAAAGGAATGCACACAGCAGATAGTTAACTGTACTGTCAAAAGTGGACACTTACAGAAGTTCCTACGGCTCTGAACACCCACACATACCAGTCTAGCACCCAGGCAGCTAGTTCCTGGTCTGTGCTCGATAGAGCAGTTGCAGCAACAGGGGGCACCACACCCCTCCACCAGTTTATGTGCCTGTGTGAAAACTGCCTCTGCTCTTCCCTCTTCAATCCTCTCCTGGTTCCAAGAGACAGTGGTACAGGAGAGGGTGGGGAGACGTCCAGCCCTTCACTTGCCTGACCTGCCTCATCCTCCAATCCCTTCTGAGCTCCATTCTCCAGCTCTGGAGCTTCCCCTGCCTCTCGCCTCTGGCTGCTACAGGTCCCCACAAATCACTAGCCCCCTCTCCTGAGCCAGACTCCAGCCCCTCTTTTCCCTGTGTACACTCATCAGTGTCCTGCCATTCCCCGAAACAACCTTACTAATGCTGAAAGTGTGAGGGAACCCATTTGAACAAGCAAGGAGATCTAGTTTTAGATGCTCCAATTATAACTAATAAAGTTTAACCCTATAGTAATTTGGAAAGTCGGAGAATATTCAAGAACACCCAGATCTTTTCCTCTCTCTGTCTCTCTTTTCCAAGGCCGCAGGGAAAGGACAGCAGGAAAAACAACAGGGTGTTATTGGATGTAGTGGTGGAGGACAAATTTGATTCAGTTTGCATTTAAAGGTGCCCCTATCTGATTCACACTTTCTGAAACAAACAATACGTGAACCGAAACACGGCCAACCTTTGATCAATGAGGTGAAGCACAGTGCATACCAGGAAAAGACTGTGGGTCGTGACAAATGATAGTAAGCAAAGAGAGGACAAGATGACAGGAGCTATTTACCATGCCGTTGGTTATGACTAATCGAGGAGCGTTGTGATGGCTGGGGAAGAGTCCCAAGGGATGCCCACTGTACATGACCAAGGTCTGATCTTCAGTCATCTCAGACAAATAGTGCATCACCAGCCAGAACTGAAAGATGGAGATAGAATGGGAGAAAGGAGCAGGCTAAGCTTCCTTCTTATATTGATCTGTGTTTCTAAGGCTTTTAAAGGGCAAACTAGGCAAGTTGGTGGCAGGCCACCATTTTAGATTAACTGAGTGGGTTACTAGCCAATTCTTACAAAGTGACTTAAAGTGCAACATTGGCAAGTGGAAAGCCAGGTAATGTATCACACACAAACACACACGCCTTTCCCCTGAAACTGCTTCTCCCCACACATTCCCCCCCCCCCTTCCAGTTGGGTTCTGAAACTAGAAGTAATTCACATGGGGGGTGGAGAGCAGTGTTTGGGGGGAAAACATGAGCCCTGGGCTTATACTGAGTACTCCATCTAGCTCAGCATTGCTTGGCGAGGCCCCGGGCCCCGCAGTTCCCTTAGATAATAAACACATGGACACGAATGTTTAGGTTAATGGGATAAAATAGGCCACAACTTTATTGGTTACAGATGTGAGCGGTTTGGCTTAGGCATTGGGTGAAACCAGACTATATCCTGATACTGCCTGTCTGCAGGGAGTCTCATAAGGGTATACCACTGGTAGGGGGAGCCCTGTTATATACATCAAATTGGGGCACCCTGGGGTCCACAATGGGGTCGTGGCATGGCCCTAGCCCATGCCCAGGCTTCGGACAGGATCCACACCCCCAGATCCCTTTAATGGGATACCTTTAATGAGGAAGGGCAGGCGGAGGCAACAACCTCCTCTCCCATAAACAAGGCCTACCCAGTGCCTAACTTTACAAAGTTTTGACGATTGCTACAAGGTAGGGGAAAACCAAATGGCTGGTACCAATCTGTCAAGTGGAAAAACTCCTACCTGCCCCCAACAATAAGGCGGCCTACATTAGTCCGTGGCAAAGCTGGTGTCAAGCAATACATAAAAAAGAGGGGGTGGGGTGGAGAGCAGTGTTGGGGGGGGACATGAGCCCTGGGCATATACTGAGCCAGTTCATCTAGCACAGCATCGTCAACACCAGCCTTCCACGCCCTGGTGCCTTCCAGATGTCATTGGACTACAGCTCCCTCCATCCCTGACCATTGACAGATGCTGGGAGTTGTAGTCAAATGACTTCTGCAGAACACCAGGTTAGGGTTCCTGGTCTACAGCGATTGGCAGCAGCTTTCCAGGGTTTCAGACAGGGAATCTTTCCTAGTCCTCCCTGGAGATTGCACCAGAGGCCTTTTGCACGCAAAGGGTGTGCTCTACCTACTAAGCTCGGGCCCTTCCCCTGAACTAAGCGGGTTACGGCTCAGCACCCCTTCACATGCCACATTTTCAATTGCCTCTCCTCCCTGCACCAGAAATAACACTTCCAGGAATAACGTTGCTACAACATCTTTACAAACCGTCTCATTTTTCATGAAACAAAACACTGAGAACAAACTGTCCTTATCGCAGTGAAAGAAAATCATTCATCCGACTGCTATTCTTAAGTAACCAGTGACAAAGGCATATTGTTTTGCTCCGCTGTGAAACTCTTGTTAGACATCACAGTCATATCGACGCTGGACATGGCTGCCGGTGCAAAGGAAGAGATAGCAAGTTTCCAAATGTTGTGTTTTCTGAATGTCACCTTGCTAGACGCGAAGTGCAGAATCATGTTCTTTCCCTCTTTTTCAGAATATCATGGTTGTTTCAGGAAAGAAAGCTGAAAGAGCTTAGCTCTGCCTGAGGACCTGGGAGTCCTGATCCCAGACAGAGCAGGGGATTCTTGTGATTCCTGAATGATGAACCTAAAGCACTCTGCATCTGCTCAGAAAACATTCATTTAGGGTGCTTCCAGATTCGTGTTACTTGTTTATGCAAGGTGTGTGCAGCATCCAAACTATGACATAAAAATACCAGCCCATATCTACCCCCACCCCCATTTAACCTGGATTTATGCTTTTCATGAAAAAATCTGTCAAGTTATTTTAACCGAATAATGATCCCCCCACAAACTTTGTAAAAAGGTAAAGGTAAAGGACACTTGACAGTTAAGTCCAGTCACGAACGACTCTTGGGTTGTGGTGCTCATCTCGCTTTACTGGCCGAGGGAGCCGACGTTTGTCTGCATACATTTTTTCTGGATCATGTGGCCAGCATGACTAAGCCGCTTCTAGTGAAACCAGAGCAGCACACAGAAATGTTGTTTACCTTCCCGCCGGAGTGGTACCTATTTATCTACTTGCACTTTGACGGGCTTTCGAACTGCTAGGTTGGCAGGAGCTGGGACTGAGCAATGGGAGCTCACCCCGTTGCAGGGATTCAAACCGCCGACCTTCCGATCAGCAAGCCCAAGAGGCTCAGTGGTTTATTTTTTATTTTTTTTATAATAATTTTTTATTATTTTTACAAAACAAAAAAAAACAGGGAACAAGGGTATAGGAAAAACAAACAAATCACAAACAAATACATAAAACATGACTTCCCCATACCTCCCCTTCTCTGCATCATTATTTTATAATGTGTCAGCAACCCTTCAGTCAATTTCTCTATATATTCTCATTAAGTTTCCCCCTTTAATTTACGATTTACAGCTGTAGTTCTTTGTTTCTAGCCTCTCGACATCTTAACCGTCCAATATTTTACAGTAGTTCTTAAGGTATACTTTAAATTTTCTCCAATCTTCCTCCACCGCCTCCTTCCTCTGGTCACGGATTCTGCCGGTCATCTCTGCCAATCCCATATATTTGATCACCTTCATCTGCCATTCCTCCAGAGTGGGTAGTTCTTGCATCTTCCAATACTTTGCTAAAAGAATTCTTGCTGCCGTGGTAGCATACATAAAGAAAGTCTTATCCTTCTTCGGTACCAATTGGCCCACCATGCCCAGAAGAAAAGCCTCTGGTTTCTTTGAAAACGTCCATTTAAGGACTTTCTTAATTTCATTATAGATCATTTCCCAGTAGGCCTTAATTTTTGGGCAGGTCCACCAAAGGTGATAGAAGGTTCCTTCAGCTTCCTTACATTTCCAACATTTGTTATTGGGCAAATGATAGATCTTAGCAAGCTTGACTGGAGTCATGTACCACCTGTAAATCATTTTCATAATATTTTCTTTCAAAGCAGTACATGCTGTGAATTTCAAACCGGTGGTCCATAACTGTTCCCAGTCAGCAAACATAATGTCATGACCAACATCTTGTGCCCATTTAATCATAGCTGATTTTACCGTTTCATCCTGTACATTCCATTTCAGCAACAGGTTATACATTCTAGATAAGTTTTTTGTATTGGGTTCTAACAGTTCCGTTTCTAGCTTTGACTTTTCACTCTGGAATCCTACTTTCCTGTCCAGCTTAAACACTTCATTTATTTGATGGTAATGTAGCCAATCTCTAACTCTATGTTTTAATTTTTCATAGCTCTTTAATTTAAACTTTTCTCCATCCTTTTCTAGCATTTCATCATATTTTAACCAATTTGAGTCCATGTTAAGTTTTTTAACTGCTTTTGCTTCCATTGGTGATAACCATCTGGGGGTTTTATTTTCCATTAAATCTTTGTACCTGATCCAGACATTATACAATGCCTTCCGTACCATATGGTTTTTAAAACTCTTATGCACTTTCACCTTGTCATACCACAGATACGCATGCCAGCCGAGGTTATTATCATAACCTTCTAGATCTAAGATGTCTGTGTCCTCAAGAAGTAGCCATTGTTTTAACCAGCAGAAAGCTGCTGCCTCATAGTAGAGCCTCAAGTCCGGCAGGGCAAACCCCCCTCTATCTTTTGCGTCTGTTAAGATCTTAAACTTAATTCTGGGCTTTTTGCCCTGCCAGACAAATTTAGATATATCTTTTTGCCACCTCTTGAAACACTCCATCTTGTCCAGAATTTGTAAAGTCTGAAACAAGAATAACACTCTCGGCAATACATTCATTTTGATAACAGCTATACGGCCTAACAAGGAAAGTTTCAGTCTAGACCATATATCTAGATCCCTTTTGACTTCTGTCCAACATTTCTCATAATTGTCCTTAAATAAATTAGCATTTTTTGATGTTAAGTTTACCCCCAGATATTTAACTTTTTTAATAATTTCCAAACCCGTTACGTTTTGAAATCTATCTTTTTCTTCCGGTGTCAAATTTTTCCCCAACACTTTGGTTTTTTGTCTGTTCAATTTGAATCCTGCCACTTGACCAAATATCTCAATTAGGTCCAACACTCTTTTCGTACTCTCCTCTGGCTGTTGTAATGTTAGAACTAAGTCGTCTGCAAATGCCCTTAATTTATAATGTTTCGCTCCGACCTGAATACCTTTAACCAGCGGGTCCATTCTAATCATGTTTAACAAAACCTCCAGGACAGATATAAACAGGAGGGGAGACATAGGGCATCCCTGTCGTGTACCCTTTTCTATTGATATATCATCCATCACCATACCATTCACGATTAATTTTGCTTTTTGTTCTGCATATATCGCACCTATACCATTTTGAAATCTTTGGCCTACCCCCATTCCCTGGAGATTCTTCATCATAAAACTCCAATTGATATTGTCAAAGGCTTTCTCCGCATCCACAAAGATCAAAACTGCCTTTTTGTTAATGTCCATTTCCAACAGTTCCAGAATGTCTAAAATATTTCTCACATTACTTGACATATATCTCCCTGGGAGAAAGCCTGTTTGGTCCTTATGAATCTCCCCTACTAGCACTCTTTTAAATCTTTTTGCCAGAATGTCTGCGAAAATTTTATAATCCACATTCAACAATGATATAGGCCTATAGTTTTTTACTTGGCTTTTGCCAGTCTCTGTCTTTGGTATAAGTGAGATGAATGCCTCTTTCCACGATTCGGGAGCCTTTTTCCCCTCCAAAATTTGATTGCAAACTTCTTTCAATGGTTGAATCAACCATTCTTTTAACATTTTGTAATATCCTGCAGTTAAACCATCCGGTCCTGGAGATTTCCCCAATTTCATATTCTGAATGGCACCCTCTATTTCTTGTTCTGTTATTCTCCCATTTAAGGTCATCTTATTCTGTTCTGAGATTTTTAAAAGTCCATATTTTCTGATGAATTCCTCTATTTCTTGCTCGTTTGTTGGGCCTTGCGCGTACAGTTTTTTGAAGAAACTTTGAAAGCAATTGCTTATCTCATTTGGTCTAGTGATTATTCTTCCATCTTCTTCCAAAGATGTTACAGTATTCAGTTTTTGTCTTTTTTTCAATTGCCATGATAGCAGTTTCCCGCATTTATCTGCCGATTCAAATGTCTTTTGTCTCATCTGCTTTATCTTCCATTCTATTTCTTGATTCATCAGTTCCATATATTGCATCTGATAGAATTTTATTTCTCTTAATATTTCTTGTGACTTTGGTTTAGATCTTAACTTCTTCTCTTCTTCCTTTATTTTTTCCAGGATTTTCTCTTCCCTCTCCTTTTGCTTTCTTCTCTTTAGGGAATTCTGCTGAATAAGAAAACCACGCATCACGGCTTTACTTGCATCCCAAATTGTTCTTTTCTCCACATTTGTTCTTAAATTTATCTCAAAGTATTCTCTTAAAGTTTTTTGGGCCTTCTTGTAGATTTCTTCATCTTTTAAGAGGGTGTCATTCATTCTCCATCGAAATGTTCCCGCCGTTGTTTGTTTCATTTCCATTTTTACAGCATTATGGTCGGAGCAGGTTTTTGGGCAGATTTCTATCTTCTTAACTTTTGATGCCAGATTGCTGGAGATCCAAATTTGGTCAATTCTAGTCCATGTCATCTTTGCTTCGGAGAAAAAGGTTCCCTCTCTTTCTAGAGGGTTCCTTGTTCTCCAAATGTCTATTAAGTCCATATTGTCGGTCATTTCAAAAAAAGCCTTTGGTAGTCTCCCATCCTTGGATATCACAAGTCTTTGAGCTTTGTCCATGTTTGTGGAGACTACTCCGTTCATATCGCCCATCATTACAATTTTATAGTCCATAAAGTCTGATAGAGTCTCATGCAGTTTCTTGAAAAATTCCGCCTTCCCCTCATTAGGTGCATACACCCCTACTATTAAAAGTTTTTCTCCTTGCGATTGAATTTCAACTGCCAAATATCTTCCTTGCTCGTCCTTAAATATCATTTTTGGGGCCAATTTTTCTTTAATGTACATCACTACGCCTCTTTTTTTGACTTTATCTGATGATATAAATTCCAATCCTAGTCTCTTATTTATCAGAAGCTTCCTGTGGGTCCTGGCTATATGTGTTTCTTGGAGGCATATTATGTCCAATTGTTCTTTTTTTAGAATGTAAAAAACTTGTTTTCTTTTTCGGGGAAGGTTCAAACCATTACAATTCCAGGTTAATAGTTGCAGAGACATCTTTGTTTATTGATGGGTATCTGTTCCTCCGACCGCACCCAATAATTGTTCTTCTTCGGTTGGTGGTGGTGAAGTAAGTCCAAATGATAGATTTGAAATGTCTGTTGGTTCTCTTAGGGTCACAGTCCCTTTTTGTAAGTCCTCAAAGTTTCTTTCCAAAAACTGGTCCTTGTCCTGTATTGTTTTGATCTTTATCTTCCTCCCTTTAAAGTTGAAGGACAATCCTTGTGGGAATTCCCACCTAAATGGGATGCTATTTCCCTTCAGCAAGTCAACAAGGTCTTTAAAGTAGGTCCTTACTTGCAAGATGTAACGGGGGATGTCTTTAAAAATCTGTATCTGAGAGTTTCCTATCACCAATGCCTTCTGAAAATGTAGATTTAATATTTTGTCTCTCTCTTCTCTGGATCTTAATGTGATTAGACAATCCCTCGGCTTTTTGCCTTGTCTCCTGCCCAGCCGGAAGGCTGTGGTTATCTCGAAATCTTCTTCTCCTTCCCAGTCCTCCAACCAAAATCCATGAATGTTCTCTGTGAGGAATTCCTTAAGGTCGTCCTTTTCTTCCTCAGGGACAAGTCTCAGCTTCAGATTCTTCCCTTTTCTCTCAAGTTCCATCAAGGCCAAGGTTGCATCATGTTCACCCACTTTCCTCTCAATTGGAACAAATTTTCCTTTAAATTCCTCAACCGTACTTTGAGCACTCTCGGCTATCCTCCTCGTTTCTGTATTTTCCTGTATTAATTTATTTATGGAGTCAGTATGGGATGAAATCGTTGTTGTGTTCAGGTCTAATCTTGTTGTAAGTTCTGTCAATTTTCTGGAATTTTCTGCCAACTTCTTGGAGTTGTCTGTGGATTGCTTTGTCAATGCCTCTAGAGACTGGTTTATTTTAAGCAGTGCCTGTGTCATAGAATCCATTGATGCTGTTGTTACTCTTTCCTGTGCAGCTGGTAAGCCTGCCGTGGAGGCCCTTTTCTTTTGTGCTTGTGCTTTTGTTCTGGCCCTTGTTGATATTTCCTCCACTGGATTGCTCATAGCCAAGGTCGTTCTCACAGGAAAGGTTTAAGTGGAAAATCCCACTGTTATTTTTTCCAATGGAACAATGTCTCTCTTTCCCTCTAGGGGGAGTAAAATGTATCCCAAAAGTGAAAGTCACAAAGAAGCTTTAAGCATATATCGATACAAATCCAATAGTCCAACACGAACTTTACTTTGTATCAAGGTAAAATAATCTTCTAAATAAGCCAAAACCGTTACTTTTTGTCAAATAGAGTCATTCACATCTGCCGTCCGATTTTGACAGCTCCCTTTTGACAGTTCCCCTTTTCCGGCGATACAACTCTGATCAGGCAGCCCCTACCAGGGGGGTTTAGCGGTGAGAGGGGATGACTTCTCTTAATGTTTTCAGCAGGTTAATAATGTCTCTTTTTTTCTTCTTCCCCCCCCTATTCCTGCCCAAAAAGGGGGGGAGGTTACTCTCTGATGTCGGGCTTGTAGTTTTAAAAGCACTTGTCATATAAAAACAACTTGATTTTTTCGTTGCTTGATTAAACATGCAGTTTCCGGGGGGCAGACTTCCTTGATTTAATGCCTCCCGTTTTCAGCCAAATCCAAGTTTTTAAGTCCCGTTAATAGTTGTTTTGAAGTTCTTACTCACGGGTATCGATGCCAATTGTAGTTTCAGGAAGGAATCGGCGCTCTCCGTTAATGGCGATGCGGCTTCACTCTGTGGGCTGGGTAGCGACTCTCAGCACCGCGCTCACACCCGATGCCGCTCCGGAGCCTTTAAAAAGGCTCTTTCGCAGTACCGGGGGGCGCAAAGGTGCCCACCGAGTCTCCTTGTTCGCAGGCTTCAGCGCCTGCGATTTTAGGGGTCCCCCGCTCGCCGTAGCGGGTCAGACCCGAACTCGCAGAGCAGTCTCGCCTCGGAGCTCGAGGCTAAGACCGCCATTAAAACGCTGGCGCCGACCGGAAGGAGGCTCAGTGGTTTAGACTACAACACCACCCGCGTCCCACAAACCTTGTAGCCTTCTATAATTAGCAGGAAAGAAAGCAGCCACAACAGGTAAAACAGCTGTCACCCCACCCCAGGCCCCCATAATTCAAGCACTGGATTGCTCTTTCGATATTTTGATATTTCTTAAAGTCAAAAGCCCCAACAACTGCATGGATTCATTGTCAATGACAGCCAATAACTTAGTCACACCTTCCACCAAGCAAAATATGGATGTGATGGATTAAGAGCATGGTCAAGCAAGGCAAGCAACAAATGTATCAACACCATACCTGTGCCCAGTTGCTGAAGACTTGTCCATTCCCTCCATAAGTTACAAGTTCCTGGGGAAACTGCAAAGAGCACATTTTAAAGTATGTTTAAAACAGCGTCCCTTATTTCAGTCTCAAATATGATTAAACCCAGTTTAATCAAAACACTGCTTAATGAGCACATAGGTAAAGGTAAAGGTAAAGGTACCCCTGCCCGTACGGGCCAGTCTTGACAGACTCTGGGGTTATGCGCCCATCTCACTTAAGAGGCCAGGGGCCAGCGCTGTCCGGAGACACTTCCGGGTCACGTGGCCAGCGTGACATCTCTGCTCTGGCGAGCCAGAGCCGCACACGGAAACGCCGTTTACCTTCCCGCTAGTAAGCGGTCCCTATTTATCTACTTGCACCCGGAGGTGCTTTCGAACTGCTAGGTTGGCAGGCGCTGGGACCGAGCAGCGGGAGCGCACCCCGCCGCAGGGATTCAAACCGCCGACCTTTCGATCGGCAAGTCCTAGGCGCTGAGGCTTTAACCCACAGCGCCACCTGCGTCCCTAATGAGCACATAGCAGAGCTTAAATCTGACCAGGGGCATTCTAGACTGTGGCCTATTCAATTATCCTCTGTGCTGCACGAACTCCGGAATGCCAAGAGATAATGGCTTCTATTAGCACCAGCCACTTCTTAGGATGCCTCTGCAGGGCACCTGATGAATGTCTAACCTAAACCGACTGACAAACTGTCAAGTCATCCACCTCCCCATGTCTAAGCTCCAGACAATAAGCAGCAGAACCCGTGTGTTGATATAGCTTGCATTTCAGTGGAAATGAATGTTGGTGGAGGGACAGGGCTGGCTCAATACATTTTGCTGCCCGAGGCGAAGGACAAGATGGCACACTCTTCCAAGGCCCAGACATAGGCTACCTGGACTGGGAGTGGAATCTTACTCAAATACTGGTGAAAGGACTATCTTCAATTTATTGTCACATGACTGTTTCGTGCATTTTAACTGCCTGTTTTATTACCATTCCTTGAGGCATCCAAACAAAAAAATAAAAATTACGTAACATCCCTACTAATGTGGTTTTTGTTGAAATATTTATAGTGCTTACAACATTATTCATATTTTTGTTTATGGGAATGAAAGAACACCAACCATCTGATTGCAGGAAATTGCTCCATAAGCTATGAAAATGTTTTCTAAAAACAGTCACACAAGCTGTGTTAGATATAACAAACTATGAATATTTCTAATAGTTTTATTCACAATAAAATCCTTTTTGGCAAGTATCAGTGGGATGGTCGAGCTTGCATTTTGCCCATGATTTGATGACTCTCAGAAATAGAATCAGATTGTTGTTGATACATAGCTTGCCTTTGTATTTTGTCTTCATAGCATAGGGTAGCATATTCTTATTTTGACTAAGCAAACTTCAAATCACTCTTGGCTTAACTATTCGCTATACCTGGTGGCAGATTAGGTGATATTTTTCCACAAGGTGCTTAAACAAGGAGTTGTTTTGAGTGATTCTTACAGCAAGTTCTCACATAACCTTGACTGAAACTTTAAGAGGGGAAGGCTGGAAAGAGTAGGGGCCAAGTCCATGGCTTCCTTGAACAATATTATAAAAACAATATTCAAACCGGATCCATAGCTGTGCTGAAGATTCATGGATGGCAAAATTTAGGAAGCCATTTTGCTGGATAGTCTTCAGAGGAGGACTAAAATCTCCAACTGTTTTATGAAGAGCTCAAAAAAGCAAAAGAAGAAAGTCAAAAATTGGCTGGAAATTATTTTCTGAGAAATGTCAGCTCAGCCCTGTTTGCTTTTAAGCATCACATGCTCTACCTCAGAGCGGCATGCTAATTTTGCACCTCCACTGTTCTCCTGGTGGTGCAGCAATAAAACAGCTAGCACATTTGCAGGGGTAAGCAGGGTTCGGTATGGTCTCAAATTGGATGGGGGACTGTGTGTTGAGGTTCCTACATTGCAGAGGGTTGGATTTAGATGACTCTAGGGGGTCCTTCCAACTATGATTCATTAAAATTAATGGGGGAAAGTGCCAATGCATTGATTTTTAAAAAAATAATAATTAACCCATTTCATCCTTTGTTCCATTTCAGAACAATCGAAGCAGAACTGGTGTGTATCAATTCACAAAGATCAATGCATTGTCACTGCTATCAGTTTGCTTTCCAAGACTAAGCCTTCCACCGAGGAATGTTCATTACCTGTGCCACTGCAGGGTCAAGATTATTCATAATCATGTGCATTATTGCAGCAGCTTGGATGGTTTTGCAGGGATATTCCTGGATGGGGTAAGCTCTGAAATTAAAATACACCAGTGAGGTAATGAAATAATTATCTTCAACCTTCTACAAGTGCATACTTGGGTTTATCACAAGCAAATCATAAAAAAACCAAAATGAGAATAAAATGTTTGATATGAGGGTAGAATCAAACGGCACCATTCTTCTTCTCCCCCCCCCCCGAGTGATCAATATTTTCAGAGATTTCTCTGTGTATTCAAAGCACTTTGAGTGTCCCTAGCAAAACCCCACTACAAAAGCTAACACTATGCCAAAAATTACTTCCATCTTTTTCCCCCAGCCATGGTCCATCAGTTAATGAGAAAATAAATTGCAACAATTTCTGGGATGTTCCTGTGGTCAGGGCACAGGTCTTTGTTTTGCTTACCGTGTTTTCAAGGTGGACACAGAGTTTGTAAGTGTCCTTACTTTCATTCTACACATTATCTCTCCAGAGGTTTGCATTCTGCAGCCTTTCTGGTGGCATCCTTCCTGAAAACCCATTACATACTTGCCTGGGCTTTAACAAAAAGGCAGGAAGGTGTGTCTCACTGCTGTTTGGTGCTATTTTTAAAAAAGGTGAAGTCTTTCTACTTTTAAAGAATCAGGTAGGTAGCCGTGTTGGTCTGACACAGTCGAAATAAATAAAAAAAAATTGTCCAGTAGCACCTTAGAGACCAACTATGTTTGTGCTAGGTATAAGCTTTCATGTGTATCTGAAGAAGTGTGCATGCACATGAAAGCTTATACCCAGAACAAACTTAGTTGGTTTCTAAGGTGCTACTTTTAAAGAGGTTAGTGTCAAATCATGTTGTTGTTGTGTTTCTTTTTTTAAAAAAAAAAGTAAAAAAGACTTCCCTTAGAAACAAAACCAACAAGTGCATCAGTCTCAGGCAGTCAGTTGCCAGCCTCTCTGGCTTCCCACGCTTGAATTAAAGCCCAATTAAAGACTCAATGAGCCCCTCATAGGGGAGTTCAGATCAGGAAGTATGGGAAGCCAGGGAGGATTCAGAGCACTGGAGAAACCATCAGTGGAGAGCGAAACACAAATGCCTTCCTTGGTCACCTCACAACAAGGAGGTAAACTCAACCCCAAACCCACTGAAATTCTAAATAAATTCTAAACTGCTGTGCAAATGAAGCAGAAAAATGGAAGCCTCTTTCACAGGGGAAGAATACAGCTCTAGCATAAACTGATCAGGTACAAAATGATGTCCGTAATTTTCAAGATTCATAGACCTGGAAGATGCATATCAATAGTTGTGCTTAATACTTGTAACAGATCCCATTTCTAGATAAGAACTCCCTTATTTGCATATGGATTTTATGTGGATTCTCTTTCTCTCTCTGCATATGGAAACTCATTTAAGCTGGGGGAATTAGGGCAGCCAGCTGTGCTCATCAGAAATTCATCAACCAATTTCAAACCCTGCATTTGAACGATATGTGTCTATATAGCTTTAGCAGCTGGACTCACCCCCATGGACAAATACATATCAGGATGAAAATGAAAGTTTGTAGCCTTTGCAAGGTTAAGAAGTCATTTTCATTTTGTTTTTAAAATACTGGTGCTCAGTTTTATAGCAATGAATGGACTGGAATTAGCGCTGCTTGTCTAATATTATTAGCTGAGTTAGAGATGAACAATATATTGAGCAGATGGGGGGGGGGGAATCTTCTCATTTGCTGCTGGTACAAAGTTAGCTCCCAAGAAGAGGGTCTGCTTTATGCTGTTCTGCTATTGGCTGCCCCCAGTGAAGTAGGCCACAAAGAGGTACTACACTGTAACTACAGAACCAGTGATTGCCCAGCAACACAAAGAGCCAACAGGAGTCTGATTAAAGTCACAGACTCTGGGCCACTTCCTTGGTCTGAGCAACACCTTTAGCACAAAGACCAAACTACTGTCAGATTCAGCAATGGGCCAATTTACCTGCCTGCCTGCCTGCCAGCTTCCTAGCTTGCATTGTCTCCCCTAGCCTGCCTATTTGGTGACAAGTGGCCTTCTGACTGTTCAGTTTGGTTCATGGGTTGTGCCTCCACATCAACTCACTCTGACAGAATTTAGGTACAACTCTAAACAAAAAAAATGGCTTTCACTCCCAACATGCCATTCCTCGTAGAGCCCTCCTCAAGCCTTTACCTCATCTCAATGCGGGGGCAGAACCTGTACATGTAGATATGTCCATAGAGTCTCAGCTCCTTGGCAAATTCTGGCGCCAGGACTTCGTGGAAGTTGGAAGGGAAATAACGCAAGGCGTTCTTCAAAGCCAGCTGCACAGAGAGAGAGAGAGAGAGAAGGAAGCCAGAAGAAAGTGACCAAGTGGGTGGTTATCACAGCTAATTAAACACATGCATTTTTATCAGCCTGAACGGGAAATGTGCCCAGATGCTGCAAACGTATTCAAGGGCACTGACCGTTAATAAGTATGAGGCTCCAACAAACAAGGTAGCACAGCATTTTGAATGGGATCTTCCCACCCTAACCTTTGCATAAACAAGAGGCTATCCTGGCACAGGATCTGGGCTGCACTCGTTCTCCAGAGGAGATGGAACAGCAAGCAGAATCAGCTGTAGATAACAGACATGCCAGGAACTCCATTGTACCATTATACCCAAGCACAACATGATGCAGGACACCCCTGGCGCCTGTTTGACAGCAGAACTTTGCTAAGTCAGGTTTGTAGCTCCATTGTCGCACTGAAATGGCACAGAAGGTTCAGTGCATGCTAATCTAATGGACCAAGATCACCCAGTGCTGTGCCAAAGAAACCAGAAGACTTCTGTGCTCAAATTTGCTAGCATTGCCAAATGCTGGGTGGGCGATTTTGTATCAGGAGAAATCAAAACAGGGAGGAGATTGGAACCAAGTTCTATGAGAAACGGCTGCAAGATGATAAGATTAGTCTAGAGAAGAGAAAGTGTCTTCAAATATCTGAGGACTGTCACACAGAAGATGCAGCATACCTCTTCTCTGTTTTTCCAGAGGGCAGAACTGGAACAAATGAGTGGAAATTGCAGGAGAGCCGAGTTTAGTTAAACATTAAGAGAAACTTCCTAACAGTAAGAGCTAATTGACAGTAGAATAGACTAGCTCCAGAGGCTGTTCATTTGACAGCCATCTGCCAAGGATGCTGCAATCACATTCTGTGTTGCAGATTCTGCAATGAAGCAGGATTCAGAGTAGATGATCTCCAAGGTCCCTTCCAACTCAACCCCACCTTGCTACTTTGTGGTGGCACCTGCCATATGCCCTGAAAGGGATTCACTGAAGCCTTTTCTTGCTTTGGACATTTCTGCAGTTGTTGCCGTTTTAATATTTTCTGAGAACCATATACGGTTCATCAAAACGAGCTGTTTGTTACCTTCACCTCAATCTCCAGGGAAGGAGCCAAGTCTGAATATTTTAAATAAGTAAAATATGCCAGCAGGAACCCCAACAATACTTCAAAGGATAGTTGTTCCTCCAGCAGGCAAATCAGATAAAATCTTTCCTATCCTCCTCAGTAGGGTCCTCCTCATGTCATTGTCATTAACTCTTTTTTAAAAAAAAA
Source organism: Podarcis gaigeae (assembly GCF_964106915.1). Lineage (NCBI taxonomy): Eukaryota > Metazoa > Chordata > Lepidosauria > Squamata > Lacertidae > Podarcis > Podarcis gaigeae. The sequence continues at coordinate 88,293,266 of NC_139679.1, forward strand.
AACACACAACAAACCACCATATGGGATATGAAACAAGGAAATGTTTGTTCACTTCTCAAGTTCACTCCCTGCTTTGGAAATTGAGCATGCTATTAAATGTGTGGGAGCCCCAGCCCACCTGGGTGGAGTAAAAAAACTAAAACCATAAAGCAGACCCTTCTATATTCAAACTTTGGTTTGTAGAAATTTTGTTGCTTCCACCATGTAACTGCTTAAGGGTATAGTTATCTGCTCTTCTTTGTGAAATCAAATAAGCAGACAGCAGAGAAGGGAGCTGACTTTAGCCTTTGGCTTGCATGGTATACGAGGCCAGGAAGCAGTAGTGAGATCAGGGCTCTACAGGCACATTGAATTGGCTCTGCCAGCGTATTTGCACAGCCCTGACCTCACCGCTGCCTTGCCTCCCACTCCTAATCAGTGACAATGCTGCTGCCAGAAAGCTATTGCTCCCATATGGAAAGGAAGCTCCACAGATGGCGATGCCTTCAGACTATTCAAAAATATGATGAGCTAGCCCAGTGTCTCCATGCTGAGAAGATTCAAGCTCAGCTTGAGCAGCATCTTAAATATTCAAGAGGCATTTTAAAAATACTGTTTGCAGCTCTAGGCTCAGTTTTTAGGAAGAATGGGTCACAAATCACAATCTGCTATATATTTTGCAAATGGGCTTGTCCATCAGCTCTCTTTGTTTCCAGGCACCTCTTGAGATATTGTCTCCCAATTTGGCACGACATTTCCTGAGATGGTGGAGTGGTCCTGAACCAGATCAGTGATCCTCCAGAACTGCTATCTTTCCTGGGAGGGATGTTCCCATTGGTACCAAGTCAGGAGAACACAAGGAGAGCCTTGCTGGACCAAGCCAAAGGCACATTCATTTCAGCATCCTGTTCATATTGTGGCCAACCAAATGCCAGGACCCCCACACAAGAACACTCTTCCCACTTGTGATTCCCTGAAACTGGTGTTCAGAGGAATACTGCTTCTGACCGAGGAGATGCTACACATAATGGCCAGTAGCCACCGACAGCCCTATTCTCCATAATGCTCTAAACTACTACTCAAGTAGTGGTAGCAGCCTAGCAGTAGAATAAATAGTCTTTAGAAAGCCAGATCCATTATTTTGACAAACTGTGATGCATTTCAGACACTGAATGAACCCAATTCCCTAGTTGTTTGTGGCTTAACATCTAGTCATCTGGAATTGACAATGCTGTGCCCTTTTCCAGGTGAAGACTTTAGCATTTGCCGATTCCCTTCCCTTTGACTATTACAGCACAATGACCTTCATGTGCAAACTAACATGGCCATTTGTCCTAATTTACACAACCAAGTACTGCAGACAGCTACATTTTAGAGACAAAAGACTCTTGTCTGCAACTGACAGTTCTAGATGGACTCTACTTAAGAGGCTAGCACAAAGAAGATGAAATGTGTTTGTGTTCTACTAACAAAAGTAATTGGATAACGATGGGCTATTTGTTGGGCAAATATCTTTGTTGAATTGGCAGGTGAAGCCACACAGTGAAGAGACATCAGCTGGCAAGTGGAATATTAGATGCTAAAGCAACAATCTGGAAAGCTGGCGAGGTGTTGAATTTTGACAGGCTGCAAATTGTACAAATAAGTATCTGCTTTGTGTATCCAAACAAGTTAATTCAGTGCAGCCCCAGTTTTCCATGTGCAAACAGGAGTGACCAATAGGGAGGGATGGATCTGATCTCCTAGGAGCAGCGCCACCATCTAGTACTGGGACAGAATAGTGGCAGTGTCATCAGACTGGCACAAGTGCACCAGTGTGCCAATTGAGTGTGCCCAAACTGCCTCAACCTTGCTGCTGCCCTGCTCTACATCTGCATCACTCTGGTATGCAGTAGTGGCATTGCTGCCAGGAGGCCAGGTCCACAGTGGCACCTCTCCTCACTGCCGTCTCCTGTGTGGAAATGTTTCAAAGCATATCCTTTGGGGGGGTGGACCACTGCTCAATATCAGAGCACATGCTTTGCATGCAGAAGGTTCCAGGTTGAATCCCCGGCATCTCCAGGTAGGGCTGGGATGGAGGACATGCTGCCTGAAACCTCAGAGAGCCACTGCTAAGTCAGTGTAGACCAGAGATTCCCAAACTGTGGTCCACGGACCACTTCATTCAGGCAGCCTGTCTGGATTTGAAGGCGGGAGATGGTATATTCAACATTCATATTGATTTTATTTCTTACACTGTATTACAATTTGAATGCTAAGGAATTCAAATAACAATGCAATGAAACACACTGTGTAGGAAATAAAAGAAGCCTATTAAAAAATACTGTTAAAAACCATACAGCACCTAGCACATGGGTAGGCAAACTAAGGCCCGGGGGCCAGATCCGGCACAATTGCCTTCTAAATCCAGCCCATGGAATCAGCGTGTTTTTACATGGGTAGAATGTGTCCTTTTATTTTAAATGCATCTCTGGGTTATTTGTGGGGCATAGGAATTCATTCATTCCCCCCCCATACAGCCCGGCCCCCATAAGTTCTGAGGGGCAGTGGACCGGCCCCCTACTGAAAAAGTTTGCTGACCCCTGACCTAGCACAATGCATTATAATTGCTACAACAGGCAGAGGAACCATCAAGTGGTCTACCAAGATGCTCAACCATTTTCATGTGGTTCAAGGGGGTGGGGGAGTGTGAGGGCCACTGGAGTAAATGATACTGCCCTAGATGGAGCCATGGTCTGGCTCAGAATAAGGCCATTTCCTAAGTTCTTATGTAAGGCAAGTTTACTCTTTAACAGGGGCACAATGAAGAGATGCAGGCTATCTATGTATGACAGACAAAGGAAATGCAGCAGAGAGTCCTATGGCATTGTAGGATAGCAGAGTAATACATTTAACAAAAAAATGTTGTTTTTGCTGCATCAGGCCAACACAGCAACCCTTCTGTAATTTGCCAAAGGAAGACACTGTCTTTCTTAGGATTGGTAATAGTAAAGCACAGAGACTTCTGCCTCTGGGCAGGGAAAAGGAGGAGACAGAGGATGTTGTGGCTTCAAGTCCCGAGCAACAAAGGGGCTTGGAAGAAAGAGAAGTCAGGAAGCATATATGGAAAGAGCCTTGCAGATATGGTTTGGTTTATCCAAGGAGATTAAAGATGAGATGGTGGAAAGAGCCACGTAGCTCTTCCGAAGGACCCCGAAGCACATGGCTAAAGCTCTCATAAAGGCTTTATATTATTGCCAGAAACAGAGATGCATGAAAACAAAACATGGGAACAGTTTCGAGTTAATACTGCAAATATAAATTGAAAATAAAGCGCTGCAGATACACAGGCTTGATCCTCAGCTTATATTAACTGGCATTGTTCCCTCAGCTTTGGAACACATTACGGTTACACTGCCGATTCTACTTCTAATACTGCTACTACTATCCTAATGGATTATAATATCATGGCTTATATTATTAATAGTCACAGCAACAATAATAATTTATATTAATTGCAAACTTGTTCTCCAAGTGCTGGTCTTGGGATGCAGCAACTGCCCTATGAGGAAAGATTACAACATTTAGGTTTTTTTTAGTCTAGAGAAAAGGAAAGTAATGGCCTGTCTACATTTCCACTGCCCCATGCCTAGAAAGCATGGCTTTGAGCAGTTTTGTCTTTGCCTCACTGCTTTCCCCCAGAAAACCCACTCTTTAGTGCTAAATCAGAGCAAACAACATTCTGGAGAAAACCCAATTGATGTTTGCTCTGATTCAGCAGTAAAGATTGGGTTTTCCTGGGGGACAGTAGCAGGGCAAGCAAAAGTGGATGAGCCCAAAGAGCCAACAGGATAGAAGTTTATAAAATTAGACATGGCATAGGGAAAGTGGTTTGATGCCAGATCCTATAGCAAGATGAACAGGCTGTTGCAGGACCACAGACAGCTCCCAGTGAGCAACTTGCTCCCACAAAAGTTGGGAGCAGACTAAAGCCTTTTAAGCTTCTGTGTCCAGACTCCCTCTTCCAGACTCCACTGCCTTGTAGACAACTTCAGAGTCTTAAAGGGCCAGCTCTCTGGCCTGAAGACAGGCACTCTTGCCCTGTTCCCTAGTTTCTCTCCTGGTGTGCTCCCTGCACCGTTGAACCAATGATGTGTGGTGGGAGGCATCTGGTTTCTCAGGGGAAGGAGCCTGTGATAGTCCAGGCTCTGGCCCTATAGGTCCTGATGGTCGACTCTAGGAGACTCTTCTGGGGGCTGCTGTCCAGCGGCCTCAGGTGTGGTCATCTCCTGCTCTCCAGCAGTCAGTTCAGGGCTTTTAATCTGATCTGGCTCCTTAGCGCATGCCTCTGCAGCCTCTGACTCTGTGCCTGGATTGCTGCACAGGGGTCATGACAATGCAAACTTGGTGCAAAACCATCTAAAGTCAGCTCAACCCCTCTCTGGACAGAGAGCCTTTCCGCCCACTGTGCCTCTGTCTTGTGTGGATTATCTCTGATCTTGTCGGAAGCAGTAGGCCTCTGAATACCAGTGTTTGGAAACCACAGGAGGAGAGACTGCTCTGGTGGGTTTCCCACAGGCTTTTAGCTGGCCTCCACGAGAACAGAATGCTGGTTGAGATGATCTATTGGTCTGATCCAACTGGCTATTTCCCTCATAAAAGCCTCCGTTGGTCCTAATTGCCCTCTGTCAATGCAAGGGACACACTAATGGATACAAACCCATAAGGTCAGACCCACTTTGCAGGATGATGCTATCTAGGAATATAAGCCTGTTTCATTGAAAAGATACGTTTGGAGAAAGCGACTCACAAATATATTATGTGCCAAGACATTTGAGCCAGCTACTGCCTCTCAGCCTAATACAATAATACAGGGTGAATCCTTTAAAAGAGGCCCCTTGGATACAGAGTACACATGTTCCACGGGTCCTCTTTTAAAAGGCTCACCCTGTGCAAAGATGCCACAAGTCTTCTCTGATTCAGAGTAAAACAATCCTGGAAGCACTCTCCTGGGAATTTCTCATTGGTTGGGGAAGTGGTGGGCATGTAACAATACTTAAGAACCCAACAGGCAACTCAGTTACTGCTTAGTTAAACAATTATTTATTTTTTGGTTGCCCAACCAAAGAACAAATCATTAACCAACTCATTCAAGGATGCGTCTCAGTTTGAATATGCCAGGCCAATCGATTTCCCCCAAATGTCCCTCACCACCATATCATCATAGCAGTTTCTTTTTAAAGGCTTCAAAAACCAAGTCAGTCTCCTGCACAGACTGTTTTTGTTGAAAATTGAGAACCTATAACCCTGTAGGCAACAATTCACTTTGTTTGTTTGTTTGTTTGTTTGTTTGTTTATTTACTTACTTATTTATTTATTTATTTATTTATTTATTTATTTAATATTTTGCTTTTCCTCCAAAAGGAGCCTAGGACTGAAAACAAGTGATAAAATTATTTTAAAATCTCAAAAACAATTTCAGTATAAATACAGACTTGGTCAGTATCCATGGCCATTGGTCATTCTGTCTGGGGCTGATGTGCATTGGAGTCCAACATCTGGAAAGTAACAAGTGGCCTTACAGGAACACATATCTCTGTATACATAAATACAGTGTATTCTTACATTCTTCTGTTAAAGGGCAAGTGTATCCATTCCTTTAAGTTTACAAAGCGGAGCACACTTACTAGAAAATGTTCCCCTAGAACATGCACAAGCATTATTTAGGATTGGGCTCTACTGGTGGAGAGGCATGTTTGACTAAGCAGACAAATGTACTTCACTCTTTATTTGCTTCACTGAGGGACAACAGAAGGTCCATGATGATTGCTTATGGTCTCCTCTTTTGTCTAGGCAACATGTGTCTCTATAACCTGTTTCTGAAAGTGAATATTTTTATTCCTGTGCCTTTGGGGAACTGGGATGCCGCAGACCAGCAAAGACTGACATTCTGGTGGGTTTAAACTGGTGTGGGCACCCAAAGAGATCCAGTGCAAATGTTCTTACCTTTTCTTCATGAGACTCCAGGTTGGGAGTCCTCACGGGAGCATGAGGGATTCCACTCTTTCGGCCCCTGTTCTCCGGAAGTGGGTTCAAGGGAAGCCCGCCACAAATTTCTTTCAGGCTGGACATGGCTTGTGAGGGGTTGTAATTAGAGGAAGAAGATCATTCACAGAGAGCTATTGCCTGTGGGGCAAGACAGAAGATAGAGGCTCTCTTTGGAGAGTCCTGGGGAATCTTCAGCAACTTTGAGGTGACCCCTGATGAAAGCAAGCTGCTCACTGGCTTTTGTATGTGCACGTCCAGTTCTCTGGAGAAAAGACACCATGCCTGTCAGACACACCTATTCAGTCTCCACAATCCTATTGGTTTCTCCTGCCTCCTCCTCCTAAAGAATAATTCACAGGCCTACTGATTATTCTCTGGCCATTCTTTGCGCATGCTTTTGGGCCTGTTACTTTGAACCACATTCGGCAAGCTTATGTACTTTGCACACACACACACACACACACATTCACTACTCTGAGGGGCCTGGTGGGTTTTGCAAAGTTTTGAACCAATTGAAAGACACAGCATTGTGTGTCAAGTTTAAAAGATTCTACAATCTGACAAAAAAATCAAATCTTTGTATTTGCGTGTTTTCATTTGTGGGCCTTAATGTAGATCACCTTTGAGACTCCCCTATCTGATTATATTATTAGTAGTAATAGTAGTAGTAGTACCCTGCCCATCTGACTGGGTGACTTCCAACAAATATAAAAGCATAACAAAACATCAGACATTAAAAACTTCCCTATACAGGGCTGCCTTCAGGTGTCTTCTAAAAGTTGTATAGTTATTTATCTCCTTGACATTTTATGGGAGGGCGTTCCACAGGGTGGGCTCCACTAGTTATTAAGTCATCTGTATACCCCCTTTGGGTTCCAGTAATCACTAGCAGAGCTTTACAACAGGTAAAATTCACAATAAGGTGATGAAACATACATATATATATTTTTTAAAAAATCACAGCAACAAAATGTCCTATAAAACTGACACCAACATGTAAGTCTACAAAGAATCATGGGAGCCATACAGCAGTAGCATAACATAATGACAAAAGCTCCAAATCGCTCTAAAACAAGGCACCCCTTTCCAGGCATTTGAAGGAGCAATGTGAACTCTCCTCAGGAGAGATTTCTATAATGTTGGGGCCACCTTTGAGAAGCCCCTGTCCCACGGCAAGCCCCTTGCTTCTCTGATCATGAGGAGGGGGAGGGACTCTGAAGAGGATCTCAATACGTGCCTGGCTTCATTTGGCTGCCGCACTCAGTCAATTTGGGGTGTCAAATTGCTGATTATTTAACTTATTCTTATCAGGCACTTCCAGACCATCATATTTTAGTACAGATCTCTCACACTTCTGGGTACATGCTGGAATAATATGCCTTTTACACAGTAAGAGCACACCTTCCTAATTCACCCCCACCAGCCCCAGTGATTAAAACATGCATAATGGGGTGGGGGGAGGGGGAAGAACTCTGATGAACCAAAGCAGAAGTGAAGTGCTTCTTACTATCTTAGGTCTTACACACATGGCCCACAAATGCCTTGGGGAAGAGAAAGAAAAGAATGAAATATTTTTGCAGATCAGGGAATTAAGTCAAAGGCACATTTGCCGAGGGTGGGGACAATAAGCCTGTTATCAGAGGGCTGCAGGCCTGGAAATCTGGTTGGAAGAAAGGAATGAAGAAAGGAAAGAAAGGAATGGCTGGTGGAAATTTTGCCTCTGAATATGTCCCACTCATGCAGTCAGTCCGAACTACTGCAGAAAGAGATTAGAAAATCCACTTTATGGCTCCAGTAGGCAGCAATCAGTTCTGGTGATACAGACACTCAGGGGCTAAGAACAGAGAGTTGTGGAAATCGTAATGTGACCCAATAAACAGACTGCTTGGGAAGATACAGAAACTAGGGTTCAAACCCCACCTAATCTGCAGATTCGCTGGGTGGCCTTAACGAAATTCCTGTCATTCAGCATTGACACACCATCTGTAAAATGGGTATAATGCAGTGATGTATTTTGTGGTGTTGCAGCAAGAAGACGGGAAAGGACCACAGCAGTCAACAGTGATCAGTATGCATGTATGCAACATGCAAACATAACCACACACATAGTTGTGGAAACATTTTGTGACTGTGGGTAAGCCAGGGGTGGGGGAACTTCAAGTCGGCAGGGCATGGTAGTGGCCCTCTAGGGCTTCTGTATCTGGCCCTAGATACTCTTCCAAGGCCACACCCTCTCTCCTCAGGCTACACTCATCACCGGCCTGCTTCCCACCCCAAATATTTGTGCCCAGCAGGAAGGTGACCTTGAGCTCTCATAATGCCTTTTGGTTGTCTGGGTGAAGGCTAGAGAGTGTGTAAATCAGATAACTGCTCTCCCACTTTTGCCTCTGGCCGCATAGACTTGGTGCCTGCCAAGATCCCCTGCCCCTTATTTATTTGTAATAAAAAATAAATAAAGGTTGGCCTTTGTTGTTGTTCATTGCTTGGAAGGGGCTTCTCTGTTGTGTGAGGGTTTTGTTGTTGTTGCCTGTGTTAGAACATATGAACAGCTTGCCGAATCAGCCCAATGACCTATCCAGTCCAACACCCTTTTTGTCACAGTGGCAAAAGAGTTTTATCACTTTGCCGGGGTACGGGGAGGTATTTTTGAAAGCAGTTCTGAGCACCACCAGTTTGTTGGAAAGGAGTACAACAAGGCTGTATATTGTCTCTCTGCTTATTTAACTTATATGCAGAATTCATCATGCAAAAGGCTAGGCGGGATGAATCCCAAGCCGGAATTAAGATTGCCAGAAGAAATATCAACAATCTCAGGTATGCAGATGACACAACATTGAGGGAAGAAAGTGAGGAGGAATTAAAGAACCTTTTAATGAGGGTGAAAGAGGAGAGCGCAAAATATGGTCTGAAGCTCAACATCAAAAAAAATGAAGATCATGGCCACTGGTCCCATCACCTCCTGGCAAATAGAAGAAATGGAGGCAGTGAAAGATTTTACTTTCTTGGGCTCCATGATCACTGCAGATGGTGACAGCAGTCACGAAATTAAAAGACACCTGGGAGGAAAGCAATGACAAACCTAGACAGCATCTTATAAAGCAGTGGAAGACAGGAGTGCCTGCTGTGCTCTGGTCCATGGGGTCACAAAGAGTCAGACACGACTAAACAACAACAACATGATGTGGGTATTTGGCAATGCCCCCAACAGTTTTTTACCTTTTCAAATCTGTCTCCACACGCAAAAGTGGCTGAGGACCCCTCTAGTCTTTTTGCTGTAAGAGACTGTCATGGCTCTCCTTCTGGAACTTTGCAAGGAGAAAACGCAGAGGACTGAATACAAAGTTGTAAAGGGCTGGGCTGAGTTTCAATATCGTGAAAGGGCAGCTAATGGTTATGTATTTTACTTGCAAAGACACTTGTGGGATATTCTGTCTCAGATGCAAACATACAAAAAAGAAACCCCACCTTGGCTGGCCTTGGGAAGGACACACCTTGACTTGGAGCAGGGAAGTGATATACTGTTTTGCCTCTGGCAGCAAAATAACTTTGCATGAGCCTGTAAACCCCAGGGGGGTGGAGAAACCCCGGCCTGCACTGCAACCAGTAGGCCAAAGCATTGCTTAGTTTCCAACCAGCTGCAAAAATTCAATCTTACTTTTCTCTGCTTAAATCCAACTTCTGCTTCTCCTCCCAGACAGGCTCTGGCAGGTTATTAACGCTGCTCGTTAATCAGCATCCATCCTTAGTGGTCGAATCCACTAAGCAGGACAGCACATGTCCGATCACAGCAGCAATTTGTTAAACCCTCCTCCTCCTGGACCACTTTGCCTCTGTCGCCTGCCCGCCTCGGTGCTATGCGCAGACGGCGCCTGCTGCTGTTGGCCGTTATGCCTGAGGGGGGCGCTGCGGAGACACGAATCGACCCCGAGCCTGGCCGGTGCGAAGGGGGGAGCGACGGAGGAAGGAGCGCTTTCCCCGACGGGCATTTGGTTTTAAAGGCCCAGGACAGGAGCAGCGTCGAAGTTGGAGGCTTGACGGGCTCTTGCGAAGTGGGGGAAAGGAGAGGCTCTGCGAGCGAGCAAACGCGGACACGTGCGTCTGGAGAGCGGCGCAAGCAGCCGAAGGAGTGCGCAAGTGAGATGCAAAACACAGACACGCACACGTATCAAAGGACGGGAAGAGGATCACATGTCAGAATAATCCCTTTTGCAGCCAGACGGGGCTAGAGGGGACAGAGGTGGCCGGCAGAGGCGATCGCCGCGGGGTTGGAGAGACGCGAGCAGCTCGGCGCAAAGAAGCCTCGCCTCCCCCCAAAAATAGCTCATCGTCATTTTTTATTTTATTTTATAGAAGGCACTGATCCAAGGCACCTGAAAGTGAAGGAAGGGGCTATTCACCAATCCCCACAAAAGCCACCCAAGCCCGGCGCTGCCCTGAATAGTAGTAACAATACTACTACTAATAATAATACATAGGATCGTCTCTGAGACACCGGCGATAGTCCCAAGGGGGTGGGGGAGAAGGCCGTGCTTGGGCGACCGAGGAGAGGGTGGTTGGAGGGTGGCAAAACAAAGGCGGCTTTGCCCTCGATTGCACTCGCGTTAGAGGAGCGTCAAAGCGCGAGTCAGTCCGGCGCGAGGAGGAGAGCCGAATGGAAACATTCGGGCGGCCAAGGGAAGGTCCGAAGTGAAATCGAAAGTTGAGCGAACTCCGAGGGAACTTTCGCCCTCCGAGCCGCGTCGCCGCCTTGACCCTGCGAAAGGTCGACGGGCGAGGAGGAGGAGGAGGAGGAGGAGGACTAGGCTTGCTCCGCTCGGCTTGCTGTGCCAGACGTGTGAACTGCACCTCGTCTCCGGAGGGGGGGGGGCGAAGTTGGGAGGGGGCGAAGGGGCTCTATCTCGAAGCAGCCAGCCAGCGCTCTGACTGAATCCACTGGGAGGCGATGGGCGGCTGAGGTGGACGCGCCGGGGGAGGCGAAGCGGCCGCGGAGCTGGGAAGCACGCCTTAGATCCGAAGGGGAGAGAGAGAGGAAAGATACACAGAGACACGCGCGGCGGGTTCCCACCCACCCCTTCGGGGAAAGAGAAGCACGAGGAGCCCGCAGTCATCGCTGCCCTGAAGGAAAGTGTTTTTGTTTTGTCTGCTCTGCCCCCGCCTGAAAAGAAAGGTCATGTGGGCACCAAGCTTGTAGAAATATCACCATTATTATTATTATTATTACCCTCGCGCCTCCGGAGAAGATGGATTTCCTAGGCGGAGTCATGCAGCATAAAAGCATAACGCTGATCGTATTCCTGGAGTATATTATTTCTGGCCATCCTGGAGCAGGTAAGCGGAATTACGCATAGGTTCCCAATCAATGGTAGCGGAGAGCTTTAAAGCCTCTTCCGAGTGTTTATTTGCAGGAAGAGGAGAAGTCGTCCGTTTTTTCTTTAGATGTCTAGCCCACTCTGTCACCGAGTCCAGAGGCAGGCAATACCTGTGTCTCATCCCCGCCTAAGTCCCGGTTGTTCCCATTTCAAAGCCAGGAAACTGAGGCAGAGAGAAAGGTAATTCTCCCAGAACCATTCTGCACTGGGATTCAGACCAGGTTGAAATGGGATTACTGGGAATGGTTTTTTCAACAGTGAAATCTTATGCAAGAAATTTTGGCTTGCACAAATGCTCAGATGCTGGGCTCTACTATAAGGAGAGCCACACAAGATTGAGAGTTATGATTCAATATTCAGCGTGCTGTCTGCCTGCAAGTACTTGAGATGGGCTGTGACTTTGGGTGCATAATGTATGTGCATATCAGTGCTTTGAGTTTGGACTTAGCACATAGGATAGTGTTGGGAATAAACATATCCGAATAAGAGCAACTTTCAAGTCATGCCACATAATGTGTCTCGCTCACCAATATGCACTGTTTCTCCGGAAGAGCATATCTATGTTTCAAACCCTCTCTGGTGAGGACTGAGATGCATTATTGACGTAGAGCATGAACCATCCCCTCCCATCTGCATGTAGAAACCCCCCCCCCCCAGTGTGCTCCTGTCTGTAAGCATGAGGCTGTGCCATTGATGGGTCTACCTCAGTGCTATCTACACTGACTGGCAGCAAGCAGTCCTCCAGGATGTCAGACACGAGTTCTTGCTCAACCTGACTTGGGCGTGCTAGAAACCGAACACAGGACTAATGGGCTGAGATGGGTGGCGTCGCTCCTCAATGATCTAAGGAGGGATAACAATGGTCCTTCACAATTTGTGACCCAAAACACTGAATTCAGTCATGTCTTTGGCATTACAAGTTGTTCAGGAACATAGGAAGCTGCCTTCTACAGAGTCATCCCATAGCTAGTCCATGTTGCACAGTGATGTCTGCTTGACGCTGACCACCAATGGCTCTCCAGCCAGGACTAACTATAACAATAACAATAATTTATTTATACCCTGCTCATCTGGCTGGGTTTCCCCAGCCACTCTGGGCGGCTCCCAAAAGAATATTAATATTAATAATAAAAATAAAGTCATAAAACATTAAAAACTTTCCTAAAGAGGGCTGCCTTCAGATGTCTTCTAAAAGTCAGATAGTTGTTTATTTCTTTCTCAAACCCACCTGGAGATGCAGGGGATTGAACCTGAGTTCTTCTGCATGCAAAGCAAGAGCTTGGCCACTGGGCTAGAGCAGTGTTTCTCAATCTTTTTTTCCAACCGTGACCCCCTTTCGACCTTGTTTCCTTCATGTGGCCTCCCCTGCTCTACTGGTAGAAAGGGAGCTATTTTGTTTGCAAATAGAACATCTTCTATTTATTTTTTTTAATAATTATATAATTGCACCTGGGGGCACCCTTGGAATATCCTTGGAATATGGCCCCCGGCTGAGAAACACTGAGCTGGAGCCCCACCACCTCCACCTGCAAGGGGATATGTTGCTACTATGGCGAGTGTACCGTAATGCACTTAGCCATTCCCAAGAATGCAAGGCCCTCCCCCACTTTTCATTGGCTGGTACCACTTCTGAGGGAGTGGTCAGCACTCTAGGAGCATAAAGAGACGAGTGGACTGCTGAATAGAGTAGGCATATTGGCTGACAGTTGGCGTAACAGAAGCGAGAGCTCAGTGGCTGTGGGGATCCTCTCCTTATATACAGAGCTTCATTTGGTGAGGCCCGATTGTGGCTTAGTTTTCAGACATTATGGCTCTTGATCAAGGAAAACCGCATGGTGGTAGTGAGCCTGTTGTAAACATTGAGTAAGAAAGGAAATGAACTCCAGTTTGATGCTCTTTAACACTTGTAAAGCAAGAAGTCCATTTAGTCTGCCAAACAGTAGGGCAGGCTATGTTAGTTTTGACCATGATACTCAAATGGTTGAGAGGCAATCAAGGGGAATATACTTGTGAAAACCTAGATATCAAGGTGCATGTATGAAGTTTCAAATATATCCAAATTCCATACAGCTGCATTTTTTCAACTCCAGATCTCTGTACAGCTTTCTATCCTCTGCACCACACCAGGCTGCATCTTCCGTCTATATACAGCTTCATAGCCCATGCTTGCTATTTTGGATCTGTTGAAACAGCAGATAGGATGCAACCCCCCACCCCACCCCTTCTTGCCTATGATTACATTGGGTGGTGGATTATACCCCTTAGGCTGGTTGTTCCTTCTTCTTTCCCATTTGTTCAACAGCTCTACGAACCAGTGAAACTGGTGTGAGTGTTTTGCTTTTTAACTCAGCGATGGCAAGCAAAGGGAAGGCTTTAGTAGTTTGGTTTTGTGTTAGTGAAAAGCATAAAATAATCTTGTGATGTACAATAGATGACAGATTATGAAACAGATGAATGCATCAGACAGTGGCTTCTCCCATTATCTATTCTCATCAGAATTGTTGTCACTTTTCATCAATCATACACGGCAACGATAAAATTACCCCTGATCCACTTTGTTTTCAGCCATTTCCCCTTTATCCTGTAATCAGTGTAAAAACGTGTTACCATATTAACATTTAGCAGCTATATAAAGTTAGGACCGAGCAGAGAAACTGCCCTGTCTTCATACATTAGGAGTAGCATGCCTTGCAAGGTTTGTGTTACTCTGTCCTGGACTGTCAGATGTTATTGAAGATGTGCCACTGTGGGACTGCATTGTGTTGAGAGCTAAAACCTCTTCACTGACCCTAGTGACTCGAATGACCTCAGCCACTGAGAATCAAGGCCGGCCTTATTTGCATGCATAGCTCCACCCTTTCGTGATCTTATGGCCAACAAATTTCAAAGGGGATTAGACAAATTCAGGGAGGATGAGGCTACCAGTGGTTACTAAAGCCGATGGCTATGTCCTACTTCCATGGTTGGAGGCAGCATGCTTCTGAATTCCAGTCACTGTAAATTGCAGCTTGCAGTTGTGCTCAGGTCCTGCTAGTGGGCTTCCTCTGGGCATCTTGTTGGCTCCTGTGAGAATAGGATGTTGGACTAGATGGGCCATTGGCCTGATTCAGCAGGCTCTTCTTATGTTTTTATGACCAAACCCTGGCTCTCCCTGCTTGATCCCACTGAATGCAAAGCTTTTGTACAATAATGATACAGTATTGCTGAAAGATCAGAAATTGAGAGATGAAGTTAAATCCAAATGGTTGCTATCCATGGGACCATGCTACAGTACAGTGATACCTCGGGTTACATATGCTTCAGGTTACAGACGCTTCAGGTTACAGACTTTGCTAACCCAGAAATAGTACCTCAGGTTAAGAACTTTGCTTCAGGATGAGAACAGACGGCGCGGCAACAGCAGGAGGCCCCATTAGCTAAAGTGGTGCTTCAGGTTAAGAACAGTTTCAGGTTAAGAACGGACCTCCGGAACGAATTAAGTACTTAACCTGAGGTACCACTGTAGTTGGTTACTAGACTAAGTAGCATGGCTGTTTCCACACAATTAAATATGTTTGGCTGCAGTAATCCCCCCCTCACTTCCCTCAAACAAAGCAGAAGCAGAGGAGGTGACCAGTGGAAAGTGGGAAACCATTTCAGATCCATTTTAATATTTCTTTAAGGGTGAAAGGGTAAATCAGGCAATAGGAGAGAGGTGATTAGATCAGAGGGCTATGAACTAAGAAACAAGCTAGCATTCTGGTTATATGCCTCCTTCAGAGGTTAGATAGTAGGCTTATACTTCAGCAATTTGTGGTGAAGCTTTAAACAACCTCACTTTCCCATTCTACATTTAAATACCCTACAGTCTCCACTGGGAAGAATAGCTCTCAAGATAAGTTTAGTTTATGCTATTTCATATCATAAGCTTTCTATTTTAAGTGATACCACAGATCCATCCATCCATTCATTCATTCATTCATTGGTTTTGTATGCTGCTTTTTCCACACACACCAAAAATGTGTGGCATCACTGTGTGGCAGATTCTGACCATGTTTAGCCAAATATTCAAAGATGACGTCTTTGGATCTTCTTCTTCAGCATGCAAAGGCCTTAAACTGAAGCAGGCATGGACTGGGATAGTGGGAGAGAGGGCTGAACACCTGGGCAGAGCTTAGGTGTTATATCACTAGTAAATGGACCCCTGACCGTTAGGTCCAGTCGTGGCCGACTCTGGAGTTGTGGTGCTCATCTTGCTTTATTGGCCGAGGGAGCCGGTGTACAGCTTCCGGGTCATGTGGTCAGCATGACTAAGCCGCTTCTGGCGAACCAGAGCAGCGCACGGAAATGCCATTTACCTTCCCGCCGGAGTGGTATCTGTTTATCTACTTGCACTTTGATGAGCTTTCGAACTGCTAGGTTGGCAGGAGCAGGGACCAAGCAATGGGAGCTCACCCCGTTGCGGGGATTCGAACCGCCGACCTTCTGATCAGCGAGTCCTAGGCTCTGTGGTTTAACCCACAGCACCACCTGTGTCCCTCACTATAGAGTAGTAAATCCCATCTTCTCTTACCTCTCTTACCAATATTAGCTAGATCAGCCTTCACAAATCTGATGCCCTCCAGATGTTGTTGGACTACAACTCTCATGACTGATGGGCGTTGAAGTCCCAAGAACATTTGGAGGACACCAGCTTGGTAAAGGCTGAGCGATTCCCCCCCCCCCCGAAGCTTCTTTACACAGTAACACATAAACTATGAAATTTGTTACCACAAGATGTGTTGATGGCCACCAATTTAAATGCCTTCAAAAGGCAATTAGAATTATAAGCGGACACATGGTGCATTGCACAATTATATCAGCAAACAAGAAAGATTATGCATTTCAACAGTTATAAAGGAAAGGGATAAAGGGAAGAGGCAGACTGCTTTAAGGAGTTAGGCTTCATGGAACAGATTAGCCTACTAAAATGTATATATAAAGAGGAAGGGACATATATAAAGAGCTTTTCCATTGCACCGTTTAGAATTAAAACTAGCAGCAGCAATTCTTTTTTCAAAGAGTTGGTTGTAGAAAGACTACCCTGGTTTTCCATTGCTCTCAAACGGAACATGAAGCATCCTCAGCATGGGTGTGGTGTGACAACAGGAGCCTATGTACCATGGGCGTAGCCAGGATTTATTGGGGAGGGCAGGCTTTATGTTTGGGAGGGGAAGAACCGAGATATCTGCAATGCAATTGGTCAGTTAGTTAAGTATTTCTATTTACAGTATTTGCTTTATCTTGGGGGGGCAGCAGCACTCCTGCACCCCCTGACTACGCCCATGCTATGTAGCAAATGTGCTTGATGCCAGCAGTTATTGAGAAGCAGTGGTGGCCCTGGCAGTCCTCCTGGAGGACATACCATTATCAACATCCCATCCAAGAGGATGAAGGAGAAGGCGACTGATCGCGATGAGCCATAGTTTGGATCTGCCCAATTCTTTGCATGTAAGATTTTTTAGGAATGGGAGCAGTAAGGTCATGGATGCCTACTTCCAGTGAACACACATACTTGGAAGAGATTCTTCTGACAGCACAGAGGAAGAATGGCAGAAAGTAGACTGTGATCCACTCCACTGGTGTGTTGCTAGCCAATTTCCAATGCTTCACCTAACATCTGCTGGTTACTGGGATCATTGCAGGGCTAGGTTGATCTTAACTATGGTAATTCAGCAATACATTTCTTCTGTCCTTAAGCAAGCGTGCCTAGTCAGGATCCCTTAACACAGAATAGTTCTGCCACGCGTGTGTGTATTTTTGTGTAAAATACACTTTACTAAATTCTAGTAAAGAATTTAAAGTGCTTTCCAGTGGCATTCCACTCTTTCAGTGGAGCAAGAAACCTGGCCAGTCTTCTCCCTATATACTGGTTTGTTTATTTTTCCATACTGCCTGTGGTTTGGTGTGGTTTTTTCTTATTTCATAACATGGCATCAATGGGTGAAAGGGACTCAATAGCAAGGGCAGACCCACTAACTCGAAACATCAAATAAGGATGGGTTTGCATAACTACTAGCTTGGAACATGTGGCGCTTTGAGTATATCATGCAAAGGTTGCTGCAGACCCACTTTCAACCCACATGCAGCCAGCTGAACTCGGTAAGGCAAGGCCCACACACTATTGTCTTAAAACACAGCTGGGTCATTCTTTTTCTCAGTATGGTTTGAAGCTGGTTTGGGGGCAAACATATCAAAACACAGTATTTTCCTAGATCTGGATTGTGGCTAATGCCATGTGTATAAAGGTAAATGTAAAGGGACCCCTGACCATTAGGTCCAGTCGTGACCAACTCTGGGGTTGCGGCGCTCATCTCGCTTTATTGGCCGAGGGAGCCGGCGTACAGCTTCCGAGTCATGTGGCCAGCATGACTAAGCCGCTTCTGGCAAACCAGAGCAGTGCACGGAAATGCCGTTTATCTTCCCGCCAGAGCAGTACCTATTTATCTACTTGCACTTTGACGTGCTTCCGAACTGCTAGGTTGGCAGGAGCAGGGATCGAGCAATGGGAGCTCACCCCGTCGCGGGGATTCGAACCACCGACCTTCTGATTGGCAAGTCCTAGGCTCTGTGGTTTAACCCACAGCGCCACCAATGCCATGTATATACCACATCCCAAACCAGCTAATCTGCTTTCAGCCATCAGCCATCTGAAAGGTTTGCCCAGCTTTTTGATGACTATGTCACTGCCAGACGCTTCAAACATTTGCCAGAAGCCCTTCGACAAACAGCCACCTTGCTGAGCGACTCCCCTGGGATAGCAGGGTAAATGCATAAATAGTTGAGTGGCATCGATTATTGCGCAATGCCATCTATCAAGAGCCAGGCACCATCCACCTCGGTGACATACAGCCCCTCGGGAGTGAGGGGAGGAGGGCGCACTGCAGCCTTGATTGTTTAGCCTGGCATGAATTATTCAAGGAGTCCCTTTTGGCATTCAGGGTAAGTCCCTGGTTGCCGGAATGCTCTGCCCCTTTGCCCGCCATGCCTTACTTTTATGACCCTGCATTTCAGAGAAATAAACCAAGTGACGGATGGGCTGCCTTATTGGCACATTAACTGCTTCCAATGCAAGACTCTTAATCAACTGCAGATTTTGATCCGACTCTTCCCACCCGCCCCCTTCTCCGCTCATTTGTCACATGTGCTCTCCTACTCTGCCGTTCCTAATGACACAGCAGTTCAGACAGGAACCATTTATTGATGTTGCTGCATTAGCAGGCACAGCAGATAAGCCTCCTTGTCATCACCACTGATTAGAAAGCCAACTGTGCTCTTCCCCACTCTGCCTGCTCCATAAAATGCATTTAGAAAATTGGTGGCGGGGGGAGTGGAGGAGAGAGAGAGAGACAGGCAGTGGGATGCTTTCCGATTCCATCTCTAGGAATGAAAAGAAGCAGATTTCCATTTTAATTTTGAGCCACGGGGCGAGCGTCATCTGTATTCGTCTCCTGTCATTCTTGCATTCTGAGGATTCATTGGAAACCAGGGCAAGTCTACTTTTGAAACAGAGCCATGCAAACAGAGCAATTCCATAGTTCTTGGGTTAGACCCAAAGGTTCCCTTCTGCACGGGGGAAAGGCACAGATGATCACCCAAGGCCTGTTTTGCAGCTCATGCTGGAGCAGAAGAAGGTGGGAAGTAGATCGGGAACTATTGGCGATTTGCAGCACAGCAGCAAGGGTTTCTGACTCCAGTGGTTGGACAATGGCAACAGCACAATGACTCCCACCACCACAAGTTGGACTGCTGAAATGGGAAAGAAATAAAAGCTTGGAGGAACCAGACTTGCATTTTAGTGTGCAGAACTCGGTTCAGTTCTGGTACTTAGAACAAATCCCTGAGCTCACTGCAAGTTCAGAGTACTCATGTTCTTCAATTCTAAGTACTTCAGTTCCTTTTGCACCTGGCTCTGGTTGTTAGATCTCTAGTGAAACACAGAGTAGATCCCACAAGGCTAGAGGACCGTGCAAGAAAAGTGAACCTAAATCCAAAGAGGTGCTTCCATTTCCACAAGTAGACATTTGAGAACCACTATGGGATTCTTCCACTAGTTCAGCCGTCCCTAGCCTGTTGCTGGACTACAGCTCCCATCATCCCTGAACATGGTTCTTGCTGGCTGGGGCTGATGGGAGCTGGAGTCCCAACCATCTGGAGAGCACCAGGTTGAGAAGAGGGTGCTCCAGTGCATGCACTATCAACTGCAGAAGACAATTAGCTGTTCTCCCTCTCCCCAATTCCAAAAACTTTTAATCCAACCCACAAATTTTAGTCGATACACTTTAGACATAAATAGTGTGTTCTGCCTTTTAAAAAAACTTTCTGTAGGTATGAAAAGCATAAAGCCATAGAACTGTGAGAAGCCCTAGTTCAGCATGATATTCTGCAGCAGAAGCATCCTGTGAAATTGTGACAGAGGTAATGGAAACGAGCATGGAAATGGATTTGGAACAGGAACAGAAAATGTGTAGCCTCTGGGTAGAAAAACTGGAAGTGAATTCTGATTTTGACTACCTTTAGAACGGAGCTATTAACCACTGCTTTGCTACTTCCCACTTGTATTTATTATTGGAACTCATTTTTTCATGCACTTAGGGCCATTTGATTCAATATTTCTTCTGATGGTTTTATGGCACTCTCGAGGTGGGCTTGATCATTTTTTCTCAGGGCGAGTTCAAGCATTCAGGCCTTGTTCTCAGCTGCTACATGAAGTACCGCTGGGCTGCCACTGTCTTAGGACTGTTGCCCTAAGTTTGGCCATGTGGGGGCCTCTCTAGCTTGCTCCTCCTGCTGGCAGCTGCTTCTAATAGCAATTTTGTCTGTGTGTGCTGTGTGACTCATGGTACAAGCGCTCCAATTTTCTTCTTTTTCTGTCACCCTGCCCTGTTTTCAGGAGGTCTCACAGCCACAGTAAATTATGCACGTTCTTCTCCATAGCAAAGGGTTTCAATCAATGCATGCATCATTTTTTAAAACAATGATTTGAGACCCAGAAGGTAGATTAGAAATGTTTATCCTGCTGTATTTTATCATGTCTATTTGTTTTTAAATGACTGGCAAGCTTGACTTGCATTATGATCGTATTGTGCACCAATTAATTTGCCAATTAATTTCTCATTTCACAACTGTTCCTTGCAAATATCTGATCTTATCAACCAAATTGATGCTTGGTTAAGCAAAATCTCTTTTTGGCTTTTCCGCACATTTGATAATACCCGATTCAGTGGGTAGGATTGGATTTTCGCAAGGCACAGCTGTGGAACGAGAATATGTCTCAGACCCAGGCAAATCAATTGGTACACAATGCCATCAAATTTGGGTTAAGTGAAACTGATGGATGGGCCATAAGTCTCTTTGAGACTTTTTTTTTTTGCAGAAAGCAAACAATAAATGCAGATAATAATAACAATTAATGACGGTGTTAAGTGCTTGGTAGGGGATCCAGGGCTGGGGAGGGACTGGGTGATACACAATTGTGCAGAATATTGATTTTATGCAGATTTATATCGTTTTGTTCCCTGCTGCTCGCACTGCAGATTCAGCAAAGCTACGAGCCTTCCGATGCGATGGGCACTCCTGCAATCCTGCCGTGGGGAACCTTGCGACTGGAAGAATGCCAGTCACGCTTACCACCTGCGGTCAGAACAGCACAGAACTTTACTGCTTTTACCCAGACCACCATCTTCTCCACCACGGCCCCCAAGGGTGTGGACAGCCTAGGTGCACCAAGTGTAACGCCAACCAGCCTGATAACTCTCACCTTCCTTCCGCTATGACGGACGACTTCTTCCTAAACCCCGCCTCCTGGTGGCAGTCTGCGCAAGGGGTGCACAGGGAGGAGATCCGGCTGGATTTGGAGACGGAGTTCTACCTGACCCACGTCATTGTGGTGTTCAAGTCGCCTCGTCCAGCGGCCATGGTGCTGGAAAGATCGCAGGACTATGGGCAGACGTGGAGGCCGTACAAATATTTCTCTGCCAACTGCACGGCCACTTTTGGGCTCCCAGACGATACCACCGAGGAAGGGTCTCTCTGTACCTCCAGGTATTCAGATGTGATGCCTTGCACTAGAGGAGAGGTAGGTGACGGTGACTGAAATATGCTTCACTTTTCTATGGTCACTGAGAGATTATGCTAAAAACAAAGGTTAGAAGCTGCTGCGGAAGAGAGCAGCCCTGGTGTAGTCGTGGGCAACACGTGTCGTGTAATCTTTGACAGCCCTGGATATGGTCCTTTCCATCTCTATTTGCATCATCCAGCCAGTTTAGCAGAGTCTGGGTGAGCATTGCTTCAGAGAGATGGAAATGAGCATCACATTGCATGGAGATGTTTCTTGCGGAACCGGAACTATGGTGTTGTGGTTTTTTTAAAAGGCCTAATCATATAATTTGTTTTCCCAAGAAAGAGAGGTTTTAAAAATACACACTCAGTGAAACTGTTCTATTTTCAGCTGACAGTTTTTCTATATAAAGCAAAGTCATTTGTCATGTTGTCAGTGCACATAGAGTACTAAGAACATTGCCAGCACCTCGTTTTCAGAAACCTGGATCCTGCACTTCTACGTGTGTGTGTATGCCAGTGACTATTTTATGATTGATGCACGACCATGCACAAACTTGTTGCTGCTGACCCGGAAATGGCTAGAAAATGGGGCAGAATGGAATTGGGTGTGGCTTATGCATGCTCCGCCAACATGCCGGGAGGTCATGAATGGAACTCCAGCGTAAAATGATAGCCATATCTATCTATCTATCTATCTATCTATCTATCTATCTATCTATCTATCATCTATCATCTATCTATCTATCTATCTATCATCTATCTATCTATCATATATCTAAACTCTCATCTCTCTATCTTAATGTTTTATTTTTTTGTAAGTTTTTAAATCTATGTTTTTAGCTGTTCTTATTTTATCTGTAAGCTGCATTGAGTCCCAGCCAGGGAAAAATGTGGGACATAAAAAAATATATTATAATAAGAAATCTCAGCAGCAGAATCCTGTGCAAGGCAAGTGTGTGATTCATCTAGTGGTACCGACTGACAATCCTGGAATTCTTTTATAATTGCTTAGCATAGTATATCAGGCACATGTGGCTATGTTGACATATCCTGCTCTATGGCATCCAAGTGATTTTTGATGCCGCATGAACCATGTTCAGGTTTTCTCACTTGTGGAGCCTCTATTCAGGTGGCACCATGCCTTATGAGCACCCAATTTAGATGTTCATAGAGGGAAAGGCAAAGGACTGGAGGCCACCGCTGCCAACGTAGCCAATCCCCTACAGTTTCACATTACTAGCTCACACTCTGGCTCCACTCCCTTCCGCTCCTTCCTGATCAGAGCAATAGGGCAGAAACCCAGTAATTCACCTTGCCTGAAACTGTATGGGAACTGAAATGCAGCCAGGCTTCTCTGGATTTTATGATGCAGCTCTCTAACTAAAAGAAGTGTGAAATCATTGTGCATATCAGGAGGACGTGTTCTTAAAGATGCACATATTAGTCAAAAGATGCATATATGAGTCAAAATAGCATAGAAAAAGGCACTATATCAGGGGAAATTTCTTGCAAAAATGTTCAGATTAGGCAAACTGGTATACAACAATGTGTATATTTAGGATAAATGCTCACCGAAATGCTGGCGAATTTTCATGAAGAATTTTAAATTAATTAATAAATGACAAACTGATGCAGAAATGTGGATTTGAAAAATGAGAAACTGAATTCAAAGAATTGTTAGAGCTGAGAGTTCTTAGGAAATCCCCTATTTACTCCGAGAGCTACGAGTCTAGAGTGCCCTAGAAAGTAGGATTGATCATTAAGACACTCTGGCAACTGTCTCTGCCAGCAACTCTCAGCCCCCATTAACGAACTACAGTCCCCAGGATTCTTTGGGGGAAAGCCCTGACTGTTTAAGGTGGTATGATGCTGCTTTAAATCTACAGTGCAGACAGGCCCCAAGTATGTTTAATGGGGCTTAAACATATGTTCATAGGATAATTTATTTTATCCATTCATGAAATTCATATACTGCTGCTTGTAAAAACAAACAAACCTCAAAGCAGTTTCCGAAAAGATTTCAGCCTTGAAAGTAGAGTTATCTTGATGATCCAAACTGGTTGTCCAAATGAGTCGCATGACTCTCAGCTTACCATTCCAAGGTGTAGGACACAGCAGTGTAAGTACTTGTCTTATTTTTCATCTTCTGAATGCCTTCCTAAGACATGGAAATAGTTACAGAAAGTTGCGCCGCGTTGCTATTTTACAGAAAACAAGAGAGGCAAATAAATTCAGTGGTGGAGCAAGTTCTGCTGGTGAAAGAGAATGCAGGCATAGATATATGCATAAAAAGGTAAAAGGTAAAGGTACCCCTGCCCGTACGGGCCAGTCTTGACAGACTCTGGGGTTGTGCGCCCATCTCACTTAAGAGGCCAGGGGCCAGCGCTGTCCGGAGACACTTCCGGGTCACGTGGCCAGCGTGACATCGCTGCTCTGGCGAGCCAGAGCCGCACACGGAAACGCCGTTTACCTTCCCGCTGGTAAGCGGTCCCTATTTATCTACTTGCACCCGGAGGTGCTTTCGAACTGCTAGGTTGGCAGGCGCTGGGACCGAGCAGCGGGAGCGCACCCTGCCGCAGGGATTCGAACCGCCGACCTTTCAATCGGCAAGTCCTAGGCGCTGAGGCTTTAACCCACAGCGCCACCTGCGTCCCTAGATATATGCATACAGAACTTCAAAAGCTTGCATTTTTCATTTCTTTGTTTTGCTACCCATAGAAGTTGATCTAATAAAAAGCCTTCATCTGGCCTGCTTTAAGAAGATCTTAAGTCGCATGTGCCCCAGTTTTTAGTTTTACATTCACCTGCATTGTGCCAGTTAAACAGAAGGTGTGATCAAAAGCAGACGCTTAGGTTAAAATGCTGGTGCAGATTTGTACCAAGGCTAAGGTCTCA
Source organism: Podarcis gaigeae (assembly GCF_964106915.1). Lineage (NCBI taxonomy): Eukaryota > Metazoa > Chordata > Lepidosauria > Squamata > Lacertidae > Podarcis > Podarcis gaigeae. Next base: position 88,317,616 of record NC_139679.1, read on the forward strand.
GATCAGATAGAAATAGGAATGGATGTGTTCAATTTTTTTATTTTGATTTTTGTATTGTCCTTATCCTGTGCTGGAGGGATTTGGGAAATTAGAAGCATGTTTTTAATAAAGCAGAGCAGCCGGAAATGAAAATAAGTCTGCAGGAGGAAGAGTTTGGAGCAGTGGAAGGGTGGTGTTGCAGGAACTGTAGGTCAGAAAAGTCTGATCCACCAAGAATTTATCGACTTGCTTCTCTATTGATGTTCCTGTCAGAATCTATAGGAGGTCAAACTACCAAAAGTCCATTCATTCCATGTGAGCGTCTCTTGTGACAGATGACACCAAGGGAGTGTGCTAGAATGATTACGGGGGGAAGAGAAATTGTGTATGCTTGAACAAGGTAACCCGTTGCTGTGGCAACAGGTTAGATGTGCCCTGCTTGACAGACCTGTTTAATAATAATAATAATAATAATAATAATAATAATAATTTATATCCCACCCATCTGGCTGGGTTTCCCCAGCCACTCTGGGCAGCTCCCAACAGAATATTAAAAACACGATAAAACATCAAACTTCCTTAAACAGGGCTGCCTTCAGATGTCTTCTAAAAGTCAGATAGTTGTTTATTTCTTTGACATCTGATTTCTTTGACATCATTCCACAGGGCAGGCGCCACTACCGAGAAGGCGCTCTGCCTGGTTCCCTGTATTTTTTTTTTTTAATAATATTTTTTTATTAGTTTTATGAAATACAGAAAAAAGAATAAAGAGCATATTATAAAAGTAGAGAAAGAAAGTTACAAATTTTCTTATTCTTTTTTCCAAATCTACTGGACTTCCCCGCGTCCTCCCAACCCTGCATTCTCTGTAATACATAACATCTGCAATTTGTTAACTTGTTTCAATACTTATTGTATCTTCCATTTTATCATGTTACCCAATTTCAAATATATTATAACCCAAATCATGTACGTTTTCATTTTAACACAATGAAGTTGTTTCATTATTCTATCTCTGACTTCTTGTACCTTAATTTCCATTTCTTTAATTTAACATTACTGAAGCTAGAATTTCCTAAAAGGTGCGTTTTTTAACATTCATACAACTTATAATGTTTTTCCAAATAGTCTTTAAATTTTTCCCAGTCCTCCTCGATTGTTTCTTCTCCCAAGTCTCAGATTCTGCCAGTCATTTCGGCCAGTTCCATGTAGTCCATCAACTGCGTGTGCCATTCCTCCAGTGTGGGTAAATCTTGTGTCTTCCAATGTTTTGCAATCAGGATCCTTGCTGCTGTAGTAGCGTACATAAAAAAGGTTCTGTCCTTCTTAAGCACTCTCTGGTCCACCATGCCCAGGAGGAAGGCCTCTGGTTTCTTAGGTAAGGTAAATCTAAGTACCTTTTTTAGTTCATTATGAATCATTTCCCAAAAGGCCTTCACTTTCGGGCAGGTCCACCAGAGGTGAAAGAATGTCCCTTCCGCCTCTTTACATTTCCAGCATTTATTATCAGACAGGTGATATATCTTAGCAAGCTTGACTGGGGTCATGTACCACCGGTATATCATTTTCATAATGTTTTCCTTCAAGGCACTACATGCCGTAAATTTCATTCCGGTGTTCCATAACCTTTCCCAGTCTTCAAACATAATGTTATGCCCCAAATCCTGCGCCCACTTTATCATGGCGGATTTGACTGTCTCATCCTGAGTATTCCATTTAAGCAGCAGGTTATACATTCTCGAAAGTAGTTTACTTTTTGGTTCTAACAGTTCTGTCTCTAATTTCGATTTTTCCACCTGGAATCCAACCTTCTTGTCTACTTTAAAGACCTCTTGAATTTGTGCATAATGCAACCAATCTCGCACCTTGTTTTTTAGTTTTTCCAAGCTCTGCAACCTCCAATTGTCTCCAATCTTTTCAATAATTTCCTCATATTTAGGCCAATTGGCTTCCATATTAGGTCTCTTACGTGCCTTGGCCTCCACCGGTGAGAGCCACCTCGGAGTCTTACTCTCCAATAAGTGCCTGGTTCCCTGTAACCTCACTTCTCGTAGTGAGGGAACTGCCAGAAGGCCCTCAGAGCTGGATCTCAGTGTCCGAGCTGAACGATGGGGGTGGAGACGCTCCTTCAAGCTTTGCTAGCCAACCTATGTGGATTGGTACCACATGCTCTCTTTTCAAACCACACCAGTGGATCAAACACTAGATTTTGCTAATGCTTTCCTTCCATGAGACTCAGATTCAGATCTTGTTCAATCATAACTGCCGCAGAACTCACAAACCTGAGCCTGAGGAAAATAAACCAGCAAAATAACCTTTTTCTGGTTCCAAATCTTCCATGAAGCCACTGCTAGTTGAGTGGAAGGACAAGAGCTCTCACGCTTAGGGCCAGTCCTGCCATTAGGCAGTGGAGGCAACTGCCTCAGGCAGCATATGATGGGAGGTGGTGGTATCCCTCAGCTCTTCCTCCTGAGCTTCCTGACAACCCATTCACAATATTAAGTCCCTGTCTGGAAGCCCCCATTGCTGCGATTAAGAGGGCGGGGATTCCCATAATCGCAGCTGCATATATTTAAGCTGTTGTGATGATAGTAGTCATGATTTGGGAAAATGCAAGAGGTTAAGCCAGGACACCCCCCGCCCCTCAAAAAGATGGCAAACTCCAGGGCCACCTATTGAGTCTAACATGGTCCTGGAGTCAGCAGATCTGCTTTGGCCACCATGACAAAGAAAGCTCATCATTCATGACTCTTTAGTTATTCCAACTTCCAGCTGGAAGAGATCGGGGAAGGGATTAGTTGCTCATAGAGGCAAGTGCCCAAATGTTATGACTAGGGCTGTCTGTTCAGCATTTCGTTGAACTTGAGCTGCAGAGGAGATAAAATGCAGAGGCAGGGGGGGGGGGGAAGCAGTTAACTCCAGCAGAATAAACATGCAGATAGCACCGCCAGGTTCTGCTTCCCCAGAGGAAAGGGCTGTAATACAGTGTGAGTGTGTTGGGGGAGTGCGCAGTACCAGGCAAATATGGTTTTGTAGGGGGGGAAAGCAGAATGGAGAACAACTCAGAGGCAGCTACGATGGAAGAGGAATCCTCTTCTAACCTGCATTTTAATGAGCCACATCTGCAGGCTTGCATTCTCTTTTTCTTCTTCTGTTTTTTTTTCAACTTGTAAGCTAGCCAGGAAAAGGCACTGTTTTTCTAGCATTATTTCTGCACTTCCTGACATGCTGGACAGCAGATACTGAATAGATTTATCATCTTCTCATCATTATATAAACGCTCAGTGAAGCTCCTGCTTCATTGGTCAGACCTAAACGGGAAGGGACCTGGAGAGCTATCAGAAATTGTTGACTTTTTTTTTTAAAAAAAATGCTTCTTTTTTATGTATAGAATTGACATTTATTAGGCTACTATCCCACCCTTCTTTTAGAAAGTAGGAGGATCAGAGGGGTTCGAGTGATCCTGGGTCCAGGCCCTAGTTAGCATCAGGTGCTCCCAACTCCATTCAAGGCACTCAGAAGAAGCACTTTTCTGAATGGTCCTCTCTGTAAGGACAATGGCTGATAAGCTTTCTTCTTTCCCCATCTCAGTTGATTCTAGGAAACTGGTTCAAATCTAACTGAGATTGGCAGGCGCCGAAAGCAACTACTATCTGATGGCAGGGTGTGAGCACTGAGCTTGATGGTTCACAATCCCAGGGCCCAAACATCCATATCGCGTTATCATCGCCGTGACTTTGGCGAGATAAATTTGCTACTTTGTGAGAGACTCAGTGTATTCATACCTAGGACTCAGCTACACTCAAGTCAGTTATATCCTTGTAACTCCATTGTAAAGATGCGACACCAGATGGCGCTCTAGAGCACAAAATTTATCTATGCAATTTTACATAGGGGTTTTTTTCGTTTTGTTATAACGATCTAATTTATGGCTTATTTATAGTGGTTTTCTTCCTGTGTGTAGATCCAGCCATAGAATTCATTCATAAGTTCCGTTGGGTGCTTCTGAGGTGGGGAGGACTAATGGCGTGATCCCAACCCCTCCTCTGCATTTACTGTGTGCACCTGTTATCAACTGCTGATGGTGCTGAAAGGAGCCAATCTCTTTTGCTGTCTCTTCTGCTATCTCTTTGCTGTGTCAGAAGGAGGGGACAAGACCATCCCTCCAGTTGTCCTTCCAGCAGGGGCCTCTCCGTGTCACCAGTTGCCAGCAGGTGATAGAGGGGTTCGCTCTAAATTTTATTTCAGCTTATTATCAATCATCATCATCACAAGCTTCTGGTCTTCGATTAGTTTTATTTTGCATTGATGCAGGCTAATTGCTTTATGCAAGTTTGTATTAGTTGTTTCATTGCCTAGAGATCCTGCTGATTAGGATAGGCAGGACATAAATTTAATATGGTAAATGAATAATTGTGCCTGGAATCTTCTACCTTATAGAAGGCGCAATGTGCCTTCATTGTTTTAATTTTCTTCTGACATCTTAAGGAGGATCTTAAGATCCTTTCTTGGGTAGCCTGCCGTAGGAGGTCATGCGTAAGAAGTGCCCTGACTCCATGACTCACTCATCCTTCTTGATTCTGGGCATGAATTCCTGATAAGAGGAGCTTTTGTTGTGGCCGCATCGTTTCACGTCAACTCCAGACTGGGAGATCAGGCTGTAATAACAGAATTATCTGCATTGGGGAATGGAGAATCAAAACATGGACCCCACGAATGGCAGGAAATCAAAAATCTGAGACATTGTCTCTGGAATGAAGATGACCCTCTTGGCCGGAGATAAAATATCAATGAGATGAAGAACTGCCAGCTGCTACTGAATAGGGTGGCGGAAATACATCGCCTTCATGATTGTTGTCAGCTTGCATTTTCTGTTGCTCTAAGGCACTCCTAAATTCCTTGCTGCTAAAAAAAAAAGAAGATAAAGGGGGTCAGGGCAGGCAGGGGTAATAATATTCCATTTATGATGAGTTGCAGCTGAGCGACTGAAAACAATAGCATGTGAGAGGTGAGAGTGAAAGGAATTCTCGCAAAGCACAGAGCTCCAGCATCAATTGGGATTATGCAAGAAAGACAGAGTTTAGCTCTCTTTTCTGTGGGAGCATTCAAAATAATTCAAAGGACACTTCCATTCTGTAAGTTCCTGAAAGTTAGCAGCCGAGCTCCGAAGTCCTAAGAGGAACTGAAATGAGGCTGGAGCTGGGATGGTGTATTGGGGTAGTATACCCCAGGCTGAAGCCAGAGATGTCCACGGTTCGACTCCCTGCTTGCCCCACTTGTTGTGGGGAAGATTCTCACTTTGTACAGCAGACAGGCAGAAAAGGGGGGAAGGTGAGGGAAACACGACAACTTGGCAATCCTAGCTGGGCTAGATCTCCTAGGAGGGACCAATCATGCAATGCCACATAAAAAGAGCAAATGATAGTCAATCAGAGGCAGAATTGATTATTGGGCCGGCATGGTGGGTAGGAAGCAAAAGGTTAGGTGCAAATGAGATAAACTGCAGCAAAGCAAGCTGGTGGGGGAGACCAGAACAAGTTGTCTAAGCAGCCAGAATTTTAATGGCCTGCCTAGAATTGTCTCCTCTTGGCCAGTTGCCAAAATGAATGTATTTGTTATGAGCAGCTAACATCCTTGCCTTCCTTTCCCAACAAATTCATTTTTACAGTGGTCTGTTGCCCCCTTCTAGTCAGCAGCATTCTACGTCTTTTGCTCAATTCAAGAGCGCTGAGGAAACTGCTCATCCCAGAGCTTTATTTCTCAAGCAGAAAGAGGCCGTGAATTAATCATCGAATTGCACTTTGATGTGGGAAGTGGAAGTTCCATATAAGGATACCCGTTGGGACAAGCCTATCATACAATAAGCTTTGTTGCTGATGGATCGATATCCAACAGCTCGTGGGGACCAAGAGATGGCAAAATAATTTGAAATATGAAAGGCAAGGCCAGGAATACATATTTGCAAAATAATGGAAAGTACTGGAAACCTTTGCTATCTGTCTTCTTCTTTCTAGAACCTAGAGTCAAATCAACTATTTACTCAACTTAAAACAGATCTTAGGAACACTTATAACAGGGCAGAACAGTGAAGGAACAAAGTTTGCCAGTTTTTAAATGTTGCATTTTCTTTGTTGTTGATTTAATTTACAAAGAACCATATAGCACAAAAATTATTATTATTGTATTGAGGAATATTCTGAGCAGCTGGCATCCTGTTCTAAAAATATTCCTCAAATGATAACACCTCAGTAGAGTTTCAAGGCCCTGATTTCAGCTTTCACAACTGGGAGGACTTCAGAAATGTTTCTGTCTCCAAATAAGTTGCTTGGTTCCAAGAGGGCAATGCCACTGCAATGGTCCATAATAATGTGCTATATGTTACAGATAGGTAGCCACGTTGGTCTGCCATAGTCAAAACAAAAAAATTCCTTCCAGTAGCACCTTAAAGACCAACTAAGTCAGTTCTTGGTATGAGCTTTCGTGTGCATGCACACTTCTTCAGATACAATGTGCTATATGGTTCTTTGTAAGCCTTGCTGAGATGTACACTTTGCAACTATAATGTTGTTTTGTCTACCTTATTATAAACACCTACTTTCACTGGAATGATTGACTATGCTTTTGGGTTTGGCTGTGATCTTTCCAAAGCCTTCTCTGACATCGATTTCTCAGGAGGTGGTGGCTGAGAGGAAGATGTGTGTCGGTACCCAAAGACACTTCTTTCTTCTGTTAAGAGACACCAGAGACTGTAAACCACCCTGTGATCCTTGGATGTAGGGCAATATCTAAATCATCACCATCATCATAAGGCGAATATAGAAATCAGGGGTTGTGTTGGTTTCAGTGGGTGTCCTTAGGTATTTCATGCCATCAGCAAAACACCAGAAATTAAAAGCAAGCAAAAAATGTAAAGAAATGCTAGTCCATATACACATCTCAGACTTTCTTGATGGCACCTAGAACCACAAAAAACTGTTACCTCTAGGTGCAACAGTGAATAGGAAAAACATTTTGTGTGTGCATGCGCTCCTGATACCCAACTTCAGGTGTTGATTTCAGGATCATGTGACTGTTTGGGGCTCTTGGATTTTGAACTTCAGAAGAGGAAATCTCAGTTCCAGATATATTCTCTCAGTGGCTTTTGAATTCATATTGAATTTCAGTGCTTCTCTACCAACAATGGAATGGTGCTATCTGAGCTAAATAAGCTTGTCGGTTAGCCTTTGTTTCCATTAACCAAGCTCAGGCAGGCACGTGGATTGAGTAAACTTGGTCACTGGGCTTTAATTCTGTCCATCGAAAGAATGCTGGGCACCTGTGCTAAACAGAATGGGCTATTTGCACATGCTTCCATTCCTCGGGGGAATGTGGACAGCTGGCCGGAAGGGGCCTCTGTTGTTTCTCGTGCTTCCATTGAGCAGGGAATGTGTGAACACCTGCACTGGGCGGCCTAGGCTGGGCAAATTGCCCATTGCTCCCAGGAGCAAGGGACATCTCCAGTTTGAACCCTGGGCCACTTGCAAATCGGTGTCCTCTAAAGAGATGGGAAGTTGATGGGGAAAAGAACAATGAGGTGATGTCAATGGAAGCCCTGATATTGCTCCAGACAGAGTGTGTTGTTGCCCAAAACCCAGGATGAGAGAACTCAAAGTACTTTTCCTGGCAGGACTCAAGAGAAAGCAAAAATAAAGGTTTCTGAATCTGCAAAGTATTATCCATGAATAGTAGCTTTGAAACTAATGTAAACAGTGTTTTTTAGCGTTCTGCCTTGAGGGAACAATTGTCCCATTGACTTTTAAGCTGTCGTGAAATTCTTCTGTTCTAACAGGGAATTTTCAGCATCCTCCCTAAATCACAATTCCTAGGATCCTTTGGGGGAAGCCATGTGAGTTAAATTGCTAGAAAAACACTATAAATGGGCCGCATAGCTAAAGAAAACCTCTGTTGATCACATGTGGAAAACTCGACTTCACGGTAGATTGTTTCCTCTCTCTCTCTCTCTCTTTCTCTGCTTCCAGGTGATCTTTCGTGCCTTAACTCCTGCTAACAAGATTGAAGACCCATACGGTCCTGAAGCACAAGACCTCATGAAACTCACCAATCTGCGGCTCCTCTTATTAAAGAGACAAGAGTGTCCTTGCCAAGGCTCAGGGCTGCTGGAGAAGCCCCACAGATTCTCCCATTATGCCATCTATGACCTAATTGTCAGAGGCAGCTGCTTTTGCAATGGCCATGCAGAAGAATGCCAACTTGCCAATGGGACAGTTGTTGTGGACAACATGGTAACTATTCAAGTTATGCTTTCTTAAAAACAACATAAAACATCCCTGCATATCTAGTGCATTAGATTTATCCTTTTGCATGGCTAATAGACCACAGGTTGTTGGATGTGGCCACAGTGTGTATCTCCAAACAATTAAAATACCTGTTTCAGGCTTCTCTTATCAGAACTTAGGCCCGGCTCAAATGTTGCTGTGGCGACAGGCCTGCTGCAGAACTTCCACACAACCAGGCTCTGTGCCACAGTGGTAACATTCATTTTATTATAGCTTTTGACACCTGAATTCTTTTCAGCGTTGAGCACAAATGAAGTCAAATCAGATATTAATAAAACCACAATAAAAATAATATACCCAAGGCAGTAGGCCCTCTGGTTGTTGGTGGGGTCAGTCTAGCTAGAGTAATCTGAACAATTCATCTACTGCTGATACCTTCCTGTAGAACATGCTTCCCTAACCTGGTATTTTCCAGATGTTTTGAACCACAACTTCCTTCAGTCCCAGCCAAGACAGGTGCAGTGACACATCCACTTCATCCAAATTTCCTTTAGCATGGGATAGGATGGGATTTTTCTGCACATGCAAGTTCCATAAGAGTTACCAGGTTGATATACCTTGGTACTTGTTACTTGTGCAGAAAAGGACAATCATCACAGGATGGCAACTCTGTTCTAACATAATGTCTCAATCCCACGGAATATCTGGTGAAATTAAGTTGGAGAGATGTCTGCTTCTGAAGCAGTATGCCCATGTGACTTTAAAGTTGCAGTTCTGCGATTATGAATGAAGAGCTAAACATCTAAGACATGTGCTTTCATTATTCCTGGCCATACTCAATGGATGTGAAGTGTTAAACTATTAATATTTAAACACTGATGAAATACTAACAATGCACTGGACACTAGATATTTCAAATAATTCCCTTTTTTGAAATGAAGGAAGGAAAGAAAGACCTGGAGGGAATGTTAAATCCTCTTCTGATTAACAGCGGCTCTCAATTCCAACCTTATTTTGGCCTCTAGAAAAATGCCAGATTTACAAGGAGTCTGGGAATTAGTCGTTTTTTGGATAAGCTGGGAACAAGTTTATAATTACATCTAAAACAAAGTGACAGAATGAGGGCAAATTTGCAAAGCTCATTTGGGTTTTGTGACTTACATTTACCTACATGTTAAAAAAAAATTGTAAGAACCCTTTTCTCAGTGTTTATCTTTCCCAGCAGTTTAAAATGAAGTTGATTAAAATGGGTTTGGCAGGTGATGATGAAACTAGCAAAAGGCCTATTGCTGTGTCAGGTGGGATGCTTGGAGAGAGAAGCAGCGCTACTGCTAAGGCCTTCTAAGCCAGGGGTTGAGAAGAACCTCATGCCCACCAAGCCCCTTTGGCCTATCCATGCCCACCTGCCAATCCCCTGACACCATACATGGAAGACTGTTTAAAAACCCAACAGAAATTAACTGGACAAAATGAATGCAAAAATAAGAAGTGACATAAGAATAACTAGGTGGGAGCCAGATACATCTTTTGGGCAGGTACAGCCTGGGCACATCCATGGACTAATGCCAAGAGTAGCCACCATGGACCTGTTCAGATGTTGTTGGACTACAACTACCATCGACCATGACTGTTGGCTGGGGCTGATGGGAACTGCACTCCAGCAACTTCTGAAAGGCACCACATTGGCTACCCCTGGACTAGGTCCTCCTTATAGATCTTGCAGTCCTGTCAAATGGGGAAATGTGCACACAGCACCAAGGAGTGCTTTTTGCCCTATTGGGCTCTAGCACCTTTCCCTATACCTGCTTCTCACCTCCCTGCTTTTCCGAAGGTGAGTTTACTTGTCCTTGAGAGAAGAAAAGAAGGCAGAAGAGAGAGGGGTTTTCCCCCCCTCAAGCGTTACAGCTGAACACTTGGAGAACCCCTCAGGGTTTTCCGAGCTCCCAACTTTAATGTTTCTGGGGCACAATTAATTTTGGGGTAAACACAAGATTGCTTCCCCATCCCTCCTGCTGATATGGTTTGTAGCCCCCAGAACCTATGTGAGTAAATCAGATTGCCAGAGGCCAAAGGAGAACTTCCCTAGAACGAAACATGGAACAGTGTCCAAATAACTTTTGTCATGCACAGACAGTTATTATACAGACATGACCTCCTGCCATGCCTACTATAAATGCAAATCAGGTAGAAAGAAATATCAGGAGTTTAAACAAAGGGAACTAGAATGTGACAAATAGATGTCTTAGGTATTTTACAGAGGAAAGGCCTCTATTTTGAAGGCCTGTCAGAGGACAGTCTTATATTTGGAGTTGTGCTCTGCTTGAATGGTGAAATGCATTGTATTTCTATTTCAATAACAATAATTATCATGTGCAAATTTCCGGCAAATTTTTTACTCTCTTTTTTTGTGAAGGAACCCCCCCCCCCCAATTTTTCTCAGCAGTGCATGAACTGGTCACTCTAGACACTAGCATACCCCCCAATATTTCTCCAAGGAAAATAGTGACCTCCTATTCCATAATGATGATGATGCCCCAATCGCTCTGGGCAGCTTCCAACATTTATAAAAACAATAATGAAACATTTTAAAAAAAACACTTCCATATACAGGGCTGCCTTCAAATGTCTTCTAAAGATTTTATAGTTATTTATCTCTTTGGCTCAGGGGCCACATAACTCCATGTGCTCCAATATTTCTCCAATGAAAATAGGGACATTCTAAGGAACAGCAGGACATTCTGGGATCAAATCAGAAAATGGGATGGGACTGGAAAATAGGGACATTTGGGGGGGTCTGTGCCAATCGACCTTTTGGTTTTTCAAAACAGATAGGGCCTTTCATGGGAAGAAAGGGGAAATAAGTTCTGAATTACAAGTTTGTATCAGGCCCAAAGAATTCATGCTTTAGCCATGGCTCATGGTTATCAGCTGTGCAGTGTGGGCCAGAAAAACCGAAATGCATAAGGTTCTTGCACGACAAGCATTTGAATCAGAGCTCTGGGTATGTGTGGAGGAAGGGAAATGGAAAGAAAATTACACACTGCAATAAAGACAAGGATGGTAGGGAAGTAATGATAACTAAAGCCCCTCACCCTGAGATATTTAGAACGTTCTCCAGATTCAGGTTCCAAAATCAGAATCCAGCCCATTTAACCAGAAGCGAGCAACACCAATTAACAGCTGAACTCTGCCAGTTTCCTTGTTTGGCTCTCTAAAGAAATCTAAAAGCCAAAGTAGTTTAAAATCCTTCAATCTTGGTGAGACATGACATTACAGAGTCCAGGATTCCTTTCACAATGTAGCTTCATATACCTCTAGGTTTTTGTAATCTTGCCCTGCTTTCTTCTGAGGTGGAAATTCCTTCCTTCCATTTCATTGTTTTAGAAGTCAGGAGGACAAATAACAACTGTATGAGTTCCACAATATTTTAAGAAAAATCCTGAACCACCACAGCTCTGGCATACATCTAGGATTCACCCCCAGTATCCTAGCAACAAAGGATGTTATTAAACTCCACCCACAGGAAATATGGGTCCACTTAAGGAATGAGTCGATAAGAGGAAAGCAAACAGCTAAATATGCAAGTGTTGAAGCCTCACAAGATGAATAACACATTAAATTAACGCAGCTGGTTGAAGAATAAACACACTGCCCAAGAGAAAACACATTATGGCCCACGCTCTTGGCACAGTGATTGTAAACCTTAGCTGGATTTCTCTTTTATATTTTCCTCTAAATGTTGTGCCACTAAATGACTTCATCCAGCATGGAATTGAATTGTTTTGTTTAACTAAAATTCATAAATTCCCCATTTCTCAGAATTTAATAGGAAGAATGCATCCAGATACATTAACACTTTTTTTTTTTTAGAATGAACTTTATGAGTTTTCAGCTTGTTTTCTTGAATGTGGAAAAATACCTCCCATTTTTGTTGCTGGTTCATCTTTGCCTTTACTCTGAAGTTTCACTTGCAGATGTTGTGATTTGATCAGATTGGCTGTGATGACCTGCTTGATTTTGTCATCAGTATTGCATACAGTGCATATGACGTGGTTTCTGCATCCTTGAGACTGGATCCAATGGGATTAAGTTTCAGGGTGATAGATTTCCAGTAGGCAGTAGGAGAAACATCTTCGCAGTAAGAACAGTTTGACAGTGGAACTGAAGGTCTTGAAATAGAAGGTGGTCAGGCATCTGTTGGAGATGCTCCAGCTCTGGATTTCCTTTATTGAGCTGGCCTGTACCATCTCTATGATTCTATGATGTCATGGGACACACATAAATAGAATCACATAAGTGGCCACAGCCAATAGCATTAAAAAGCAGTAGATTAAGCTATGGATTGTTTGTTCATCCAATAGAGGTTGGGGTTTTTTTTAAAGAGGTTCACAAATTGTTGCAAGTCAGGGTAATTACCACAGGAGCTCTCCAATAGGTAGCTTGTGGTATTTGTGCAACAATATATTGCAATTTTCAGGGCAAGGAAGGTGTGATGTCCCCACTACAGTATAGGACTATTTAAGAGGAATTGAGATGTCTGGACCTACTACCAAAAAAAGAGTAACAACTTTGCATTCATTGTGCAAAAACACCATAGTTTGGATATTTAATATATCCAAGGTTGGCTCTGAAGGAAGTGGTCCTCCCCCTGTCTGATAAGGACCTAGGGGTACTTGTGGAGAGACAGGTATCAACAGTGGTGAGGAATACCTTTTGTCAACTTTATCTGTTACATAGGTTTTGCATCTTACTGGAGTAGGAGGAGTTTACTAAGCTGATGCATTCTTTTATAACTTTTAGGATTGACTCAGTCCCAGCTCCTGTCAACCTAGCAGTTCGAAAGCACGTCAAAGTGCAAGTAGATAAATAGGTACTGCTCTGGTGGGAAGGTAAATAACGTTTCCATGCACTGCTCTGATTCGCCAGAAGTGGCTGAGTCATGCTGGCCACATGACCCAGAAGCTGTCTGCGGACAAACGCCCGCTCCCTCAGCCTACAGAGCGAGATGAGCACCACAACCCCAGAGTCGTCCGCGACTGGACCTAACGGTCAGGGCTCCCCTTACCTTTACTGTGATACACTTAAGTAGAATTGCCCTTGAAGGTGCCATTGAAGCACAACACTGCTGTCTGCCACTTCTTAGACTTCCACATTTGCAATGTTTCCAAAGCACTTTCCCCAAATATAATCTTATTTTACTTATTGTTATTTATTTATTTATTAAACATATTTGTTGCTTGTCACCCGAAGGTCTTCAAGTGACTTATAGCAAACAAAATATATAATATAGGGGTAACCATATAATGCATTAATATTTCATATAACTTAACATTTATAGGGGAAAGAACATGCCAGCCTTATTAATAATAGCAAACATTAACAATACTCAAATAATAAGCAAAGCAATACTCTGGCCCACTAACTGGCAAATAAACAAAACCCTCAACCCTGTCTCCCTAGTCCAAAAATCATTCACATCAAACAAACAATTTCCCCCCTTTAACCTCCTCACCCCACCCATATGTCTGGTGTCAAGGCCAGCTGTTAACAAATCAGTGGTGGGTGGGTTCAGTGTCCTCCAAGAATGGTCCAGCATCTCTTTTCTCCCTTCATGGCGGAGCAATAGCAAAGCAATGCAGGAAGATGGTAACAGAGGTCTTAACCGCTCCTCACATTGCTGGTGTAATGCATTTTTGTATGTTATCTTCATGAATTTGTGCATCGTTATATACCCTTTACCCTAGCATATGTGCGCATGCGCGTGCGCGCACGCGCACCCCCCCCCCCACTATTCATTTGGAAAACAACATTATGAAATTCGGAGATCTGCAAATTTTGAAGAATGGCTGTATTTTGATTTGTGTATTGCTTCAGAAAGGGCAACTTGTGTAGGTTCACCTTTAAACGCAAACTTAATCAAATGTTTTCCCCATCCCTACTCACTGTGGAACATGAATGGGAGAGTGCTATTGCTATCACATTCTGCTTATGGGTTTTGTTCTTGTATGCCATCCACCTCCTATAGAATTGTTGGTTGGGGTAGCTGAGCAAAAACCTGGGTTGTGTAAGGTAAAGCTAGTTTTTCTCTATCTCGGCCTTCATCTTGGTGACTTGGCTGTCGCTTTCCCTAGCAAACATTATCTTCCTCTCTGAGAAGTTTTGTTCTGTTCCCTCTCATAAGCCAACAACCAACTGAATTTGTACACTATCTGATCTAAGCTTTGCCAGTCTGTGTGACCTCCAAATACCACAGGAGCTACTGTGTGTTGTAGCTTGCAATTCACCAAACATGTTTTTATTGGGAGGGAAGTTCGGCTGTATATGCCAATTAGCTGACTAACCCAAGAAATAAAGAGACATTCAGCTTGTGGAATGATTCAGACTAGTTTCTGCTAGGGTGAAAAGACTCTGAGTTGTTATATCTGAAAAGTTGCCCACGTAAGCCTTTGTCCATGAAGAGAAAACTTATTTGTTGCATGAAAATAGATGTAACACTGGGTTGTTGTTGTTAGGAAAAACATATTCAGAAGAAGATATTTTTTTAGTGGAAATGTAGCAGTTGGTAATACAGATTTAAAACCCTTCCTCTGGTGGCTGTTTTCCCACTCCAGATCACCACCTTCCCCAGACTGCTTTTCTTCCCATGGGAATCCAGATTAATTATAAATGTGCATTTGATTTCTATCTGGAACAGGTGGAAAGCAGTTGGAAAAGTGTTTGTTAGAAAAACCTGCAACCTACATACTAGCCTGGTAAAAGAAGGACAGTAATGGCTCCTCATGATGTTCCTAACAACCAGGTGTAGGTTTGTGCCGTATTATAATGTGTGAACAAGCCCTGAACAAGGACCAAGTCCTTATAATTGTAATGAAAATGATAGGTACCAGAGTCACAGTAGTGTGGCTGAGTAAAAAAAGTATGAGTTCTTCTTTGGCAATTACTTGTAGCTGAGTAAGATTGTTTTTCATGAACACAGTCTTAACAGTGAGTCTGTAAGTGACTGTGGAGGCCAATTCTGGATCCATACATCCTTCCATAGTGGGGACATAGGTTTCCGGGCGGGAGTTGATCACTGTGAGGGTTTGCCAAATGTGCCTTTTTCTTAGCTCGTTTCTCCTTTTCGGCCTGAGTTTGTGCTTCTTCAAAGTCCATGACACCTTTGGTAAAAGCTGTTCTCCAGTTGGAGCACTCACAGGCCAGTATTTCTCAGTTATCAGTACTTATGTTACTTTTTTGCCTTGAGAGCATCTTTAAACTTCTTTTGTTGTCCACCAGTATTTCACTTTCCATTCTTGAGTCAGGAATAGAGTAGTTGCTTTGGAAGACGATAATCAGGCATCCAAACAACATGACCCGAAAGTATGAGTAGTCCAGTCACCATGCAGGAATGCACCCAAGCTGGAATTGGAGTGGTCCATCCATTAGGAGTTGCAAGGTTACAAACAGTTACCAAAGTCATTTAGTCCAAACAGAAAAGAAAGCAAATGACCAACTCTTATTCAAAAAACAAAACAAAACCAGGGCATAGGAGAAGTGAGAAACCATATTGTGGCCATTTGGCTGCGAAGGCAACCAGATACCAAGAAGAATGTCCACTCCAAAGGAGCTATCAAAGCCTGGAAAGCTATATAGAAATTTCAGCTAATAAGAAGGCCAAGGCGGAAACCAGATCTGAAGTAGCACATGGACACAGGATGCCCAGTAATGTTTGTATGCATCCAAATATATATATATATATATATATATATATATATATATAGGCACAAGTCTTTGAAAGATAATATAGAAAATGAGCCCACAGACTTAAATTTGTGCTTTTTAACATAGTGGGTTCTGTGAAACTAAACTTCCTTCTTTTGTCCTGTCACCATTTCATACATTGGAGTCAGAGCCCAGATTCATTTATTTTCTTTCCTAATATTAACTTTTAGGCAAACCCTCTTATTGCCACCCTTAGCTCCTTCAGGAACAAAAGTGAGATATAAATTGATTAAATAAATAAATAAATAAATATTCAAAGGAATGTCTATGGGACATTTAAAAGGGGACTGGTTTGATTGCTTAACTGCTTGGCTACTGGTGGGTTTTGGTTATTTTAATCATTTAATTGCGACCTTGTGGCTACTTTCATCTCCTGTGGAAAATCAGTACTAATCCTGCTGGTAGAGAGACATCTGATTGGAAACACTTGTAAAGGCTAATAAACTGGTTTAATTGGCCTTGTGTCTTTGTTAAAGGAATTTTTTTGCTATTAAACACATTTTTTAAAAAAAGAATGAAGCAATCAATTTAGTTTGGAACAGTAAAAAAAATTGGAAACAAGAATTGTTCTAGAATCTTCTGGAATGACAAAATGTCAAAAACTTGGTGGGTTATACCTACATTTCCCCCCATTGTACTCTTCAACTAATGTGTTGTATCAGAGGTCATTGTTACCTGTTGCTTTTCTCTGCAGGTGAATATGACTGTGTAGGTCAGGCACAGGAACAGAATGAGCTGTCCCAACCCTGCTTACACACATACACAACACATTTACTGAATATCTGCTCAGGGCTTCAGATAATGCCTGATTCTTGAGTATGTAAACAGGCCCAAGGTTTCCCTTTCATTCATCCGTGTTAGAAGACAGGAGCTCAGGTAACACTTCCATCCTGTCCTACTGAATATGCCTTTTCACCTGGAAGAAGTTGCTGCCCAACTCCTAGGCAAGTGAGAAATTGTATTGGTTTGCATGAAACCCCATATGAATTCTTGCCCGTTCCTTGGGGCCTGCAAGTGACTTGATGATGATGATATGCAAATCTCCCTGTGTCCAAAATTGCTTTGGCAGGAGTACAAAGTGAACATGTAGCCAAATGACAAACATTTTCAGTGAATCGGCATCAGATGCCCAGTTCTGGAAAGGTTCCAGTACCCAAACTTCAGTCAATGGGACCTACCCCCACCCCCATTGACTAATGACAGCCAAGAAATAGCACCAATGGTAGCAGCAACAGTAGGAATCATCAGCAGGATAAAAGAGGCTAAGTGGAGAAACACAAGAGGAAGGAAGGATAAGATGAAACCAAATGGAAACACAAGTCTGCGTCACAATAGCCTGCGTCACAAATGTTCCAGCCAATGTGCTCCTTCCCACCCCCACCCCCACCATGAAACTGTAGTTTCCATTCCTTTACCATCATGATTATGATGGCTGGGAACAAAAGGAATTCTTGATTGAGGTCCAGAAATCAAAACGTTGTGACAAGAGCAGATCACAGGCAGCACATTAATCCTCTTCTTGCTCAATTCCATTGGCTGCCAGTTAGCTTCTGGGGATTATTCAAGATGCTGGTTATTATATACCAGCAAAATGCCTATCGTTATGGTGTGTGTGTGTGTGGAAGGAAGGAAGGACATGCATATTTCAGGGACGTCATGGGTGGAGAGCACTGGGTCTCTGCTTGCCTTGATTTCAACAGAGGCCATATATAGAGTAGGGGTCTGACACCATCTGCATAGCCCTTGCATCTGCTAAGCCAAAACATGGTTCTGTTTCTTGGGTGCTTTAAGCCAACCCCAAAAAGTCAGAGGGAATCTGATAGTGAGTGGGGTCAAGGCCTGAAATGGGCCAGGCTAGAGTATACACATGTACATACATGCTAAAGCATACCCAGGGATGAGCTGTCCTTTTTTGCCACCTGAGGCAAAGTCGGAAGGTGCTGTCCCCATCCCCTAACCATGCCTGTTGAACGAGTGCCTCACTTGCTGGGGTTACATGGTTGCAGCAGTGGCTTCCAGTAGGATATCATAAGATCTTGCTGAACTCTTTTGAGAGCTCTGTAAAATATCACAGTATAGAAGTCTTGTTCAGAAAACAGACTCAACCCATGTGGCTTGTGGGCTGGGCCTACTGCTGTTATCCTGCCTCCCCACATCCCAGCACTCAAACATAAAAAGAAATCTGCCAGATTTTACCAAGTGTTCCCTCTTGTCCTGCTGTGGTAAACTTCAGTGACATAGCTGCCAACTTTTCCCTTTTCTTGCGAGGAATCAGATTCATAATAAGGGAATTTCCCTTTTAAAAAGTGAAACGTTGACAGCTATATTCAGTGATCCTTGGATGAAGTGAGGTATAGAAATACAATAAATAATAATATTTATAATGTTGTTAAGTACAAATTATGTAGGAATGTTAGTCCTATCAATGCTGCCAAATTGCTTCCCAATTTTATATCACCTGCAAGCAAGCAAGCAAGCAAGCAAGCAAGCAAGCAAGCAAGCAAATATCGTTTTTGGTTTTTTAAGCCACCAGTTCTTCATCCAATCAAAAAGATACGGGAATATTTCTCTTTCAAAGTGTCTGTCATGCCAGACATACAGAGGAATGAAGTCTACATGGTTCTCAAAGCTGTTTGTTGTTGTTTTTTTAACTGATGCATCTGGCTTAAAATGTTTTACTTCTGAATTAACCAGAAAGTCCCTAGCATTCAACAAGACTGAGTCATAATTTTTTTCCTTGGCACGGAATTGTGGTTTTCTTGTTCCTGCTTTATCCCATCCAACTGTTTTTTTCAGTCCTGCACTTGGTATTAGGGATGGGGGAGACATTTGATTAAGTTCACAGTTGACAACAAACTTATTTGATTTGCACTTTCTGAAACAATACGTTCTCCAGCCAAATGATGTGTACAAAAAGGCATATACTTGGGTTGTTGTTGGTGTCTGTCTTTCTGTCTTGAGAGACAATGGAGTGTGCCTTCAGGTGTGAAGTCAAGTCTCTGCGTTAGCAGCACCAAAGTGACCTCCCTAGGGAGCAAGACTTCGCAGTGTGTATTGAGGTCCTGAGCTGCCCAGACAACAAGACCCTCATCTCAGCCTTGCTGATGTGGTCCAAAGGAAAGCAGAGCAATAGGTTTGGCACCAGCTTGGCTGCAGGAGTTGCCGGAAGGAGGCCTACAAGGCACAAGTAGATAGTCATGAAAACAACACATGAAAATGCATTATATCAGGAAACTTAATTTTCTGTGTAGTAGGCATACTTGTTTACAAACATGTATTATCCACCCCAGAATGCTAAACTTTTTGAGAGGGGTGGAATTGATTTAGAAATGTAGAGAACCAAACTTAAGATTGGAAAAGTGAGAAACTGTGAGAAACCAAAATCGACCTATTGACCCTTCTCTGCTTGATATACAGTCGTACCTTGGATCTCAAAGGTATTGGCTCCCGAATGATCTAAACTCAAAAGTGAGTGTTCTAGTTTTACAGCAACTTTTCGGAAGCTGGGCGTCCGACTGGGCTTCTGATTGGCTGCAAGAGCTTCCTGCAGCCAATCAGAATACGTGCTTTGGTTTTCAAACATTTGGGAAGTTGAATGAACTTCTGGAATGGATTCCGTTTGACTTCCAAGGTATGACTGTATAACTTATTTGGTTTAAAAGAAGTCTTCACACACTGAAATACTAAGGTGACAGTTATTCAATTGTTCTTTCTTTCTTTCTTTCTTTCTTTCTTTCTTTCTTTCTTTCTCTCTCCCTTCTCAAATTATAAGCAGGTTCAGGGTTTTGAACACAGGCATTCTTGTACGATTCCCTAGAAGTTTCCTGTACAATGTACTCGGTCCCCTCCATCCTCCCCTGAGGCTGACTACAGCCAAGTGCAGAGAGAGAGAGAAATGCATACCCCGAAGTCTCTGCTCAGTCTTCCGTGAGGAGGCAGCAAACTGCTCTGGGCACAGAAAATCTGCCAGCTGGCTCTAGAGGAGCAGTGGCATCAGCCATGTAGCCTGTGTCCTCATATCTGATCTGAAGGGATTAGGAAAGAGGGGGGGATTGCTGTAGGGAGCAAGCTGGTGAAGGGTAGCAGAGAGGAGGGCAGAGGAGATGTATCTATAAATTTAATTTTTTAAGAATACGTCTCACCAGTTTCTCACCTGCAACGACATGTATAGGGCCTTGCAGCAGATGAAACGCAATTGCCCCCCCCCCTTTAAACACCACAGAGAACTGCCAGTGGCATTAGTAGCAAGATTAAAGGGATTTAGATTAGATTCATGCCGCAGTCAGAACTGAAATCTCAGGCTCCACTTTTGTATATAATATGCAGTGAGGCAGAAGCATGGCTGCACGGCTGCAACATTTGGTACCCCAACCCCATGTGCAAGAGAGGGCAGTGGAAGGAATCTAGGGGTCTGGGGTGGTGGTGTTTGATGACTGGAAAATTGAACTCAGTGGGGCCCATTCAGTTCAATTTTCATTCATCTCACAACCAATACAGAGGGGGATGACTGGGAGTCCTCTTCCATATTTTAAAAATCACATTTGAAAACAAAAGAAAGAAAGACATTTGAAAATGTGAGGAAAAGGGAAAATAAAGTGAACTAAACCACAGAGCCTAGGGCTTGCCGATCAGGTGGTCAGTGGTTCGAATCCCTGCAACGGGGTGAGCTCCCGTTTCTCGGTCCCTGCTCCTGCCAACCTAGCAGTTAGAAAGCACGTCAAAGTGCAAGTAGATAAATATGTACAGCTCCAGCAGGAAGGTAAACGGCGTTTCCGTGCGCTGCTCTGGTTCGCCAGAAGCGGCTTAGTCATGCTGGCCACATGACCCAGAAGCTGTATGCCAACTCCCTTGGCCAGTAAAGCAAGATGAGCGCCACAACCCCAGAGTTGTCCGTGATTGGACCTAACGGTCAGGGGTCCCTTTACCTTTACCTTTACCTTTTAGGCTTTCAGCAATCAAAACAAATGGTACTTGAAGCAATTTCTCTCCCTTTGCAACACCCACTAAATAATTGTTTTAGGCTGTCGGTGCCTGTGTGTCCTGCTAAAACCCAAGTAAGCTTGATCTCAAAAAGGTGGCCAGGTGAGAGCTAGTGACACACTTCTGCATTAAAGCATTAGGTGCGGATTCACATTTTTGTAGATTTTTCAGACCCTCATTTCTTCTCAGAAGGAAGAATAGGTGCACATTTCTTCCAGCATGTCACCTGTAGGCCTGTAGCTAGGCCTTCTCCAGTAGGACCAGATCAGGTGGTTTCAAGAACTGGCCGTCATCATCCATCTTGGAACTGCTGAAAGAAGCTGTGGCCAATGGGGCCTGGAGCTTTGGGCTTGGGAAAGGGCCCGGAGTCGTCGTCGTCCCTCGGTCCCTTCCAAATTTTGAATGTCCAAGAGGAGAGGGTTCCAATGAGCAGCGCTTTGGGATGCAATGAATGTGTGTTCTTCCACCAAAAAAGACCTCTTAGCTAGTGCATTTTAGCGCTTTATCGTTTTCTGAATGTGTGTGTTGTTGTTGCTTTCTTTGACAGGTCCATGGGAAGTGCATGTGCAGACATAACACTGCAGGACAGCATTGTGAGAGGTGCGCGCCATTGTACAATGACCAGCCATGGGAGCCAGGCGATGGAAAAACGGGGACACCAAATGAATGCAGAAGTATGTGGGTATGGCGAAGAGAGGGTAGAGATGAAGGGTTGCAATGTAATCCATCTTTCCACCCAGCAGCAAAGCCCGATAACAGCCAATTCATGGAATCGGGATTTACGATTCTCTAGCGACAGA
This sequence comes from Podarcis gaigeae, assembly GCF_964106915.1. Lineage (NCBI taxonomy): Eukaryota > Metazoa > Chordata > Lepidosauria > Squamata > Lacertidae > Podarcis > Podarcis gaigeae. The sequence goes on from NC_139679.1 coordinate 88,339,412, forward strand.
TGGGGAATGGGATTGCCAAGCAACTGCCTGAAACTCCTTTCAGTCTCTCTCTATATGTGTGTGTGCATGTGTGAGCAAATGTTGTTGGCCTATGTGATATATTGTAAAATAGGGTACAAAGAGCAAAGCTCTGGTTTTCAAAGAGATTTTACGCTAGCATCGCTTGCTAGAGTTTTGGCCTACGATGAGAGTAGGGGAAAATATATAGATTTTTAAAAGTTCATCTGTTTCTCAGCAGGTACCATTGTAGATTTATTTATCTATTATTATTATTATTATTATTATTATTATTATTATTATTATTATTTATTGGATTTATATACCGCCCTATACCCGCAGGTCTCAGGGCGGTTCACATAATTTAGAGGCTTTCTAGTTTTATTTCATTTTGTCAAAGAGTAGAAGTTCATTTCAAGGTGCTTTTAAAAATGGTAAAGGTCCTACCATCATTCCTCAGAAAATAATATATTCAGAATGGGTATGTTAGTTGAAATTGTGTTTGAAAAGAATACATTGGATAAAGCAAAACTCCAGTGAGGTTTTTAAAATCAGAGCTAAAGTGGCTCAACTCTAGAGGTTTAAGGTTTCCATAATCAAAATTCTAACCTCTAGGGATCCTTTCACCTTAAAACTATGGAGCAGTTAGTGGCCTAGATGGAGATGTGTCTATCATTGCCCAATTTTACTCTTATTGGCCTAATGTAGAAGTCACTGTTCCAAAAAAGATTCCGGTTTAAACTAGTTAAGGTGGAGTGGGGTGGGGTATTTGAGGGATGAGGACTGAACATCACAGATCCTTCAGGCTAGATGCAGCCCCAGAGACAATACTTACATCCTTTTATCAGAAAGGGGTGGGGTGGGTGAAGCTCTTCCCATGTTTTACGACTTATATACTAATAAAAGGCAACAAACTTTATGTAGAATCAGTTTTGCAAATATGATTACAATAAGTGCTTGGTTATCAGCACAAAAGAGTTATCACTTAAATTACTCAGTCTCTGCCCTAGCCCTGCAAATCCTGCCTTTTCTTAACTCAAACTGATTGAGGAAAATGTAAAAGGAATAATTTATTTGTTTGTTTCATAAAACTTATATACTGCTTGGTTGCAAAATAACAGCAACAATAACCCTCAAAGCGGCTGACCAGAAAACACCACTCGCGTCATTGGATTTTCTTTACACATCTTCCCAGCGTTTCCTTGCTCTTAACATTTTAATGTTAGGACTAAATAAATCCATGAGAGGAAAAACCCCGCATTTAAGTTCTATTCACTTGTACTACAATGTGAGTAAGAATCATGTTGCTCCTTCTTCTTTTCCCTCTCCCCCTCACCCCTGGGCTCTGGACAGAGTGTCGCTGTCACAGTCATGCTGAGAGCTGCCATTTTGACCTGAGCGTCTGGTTGGCATCAGGAAAGCAGAGTGGAGGTGTCTGTGACAACTGCAAGCACAACACAGAGGGCCACCGGTGTCAAAGGTGCAAGCCTGGTTTTTACAGAGACAAAGGGAAGCCCATGTCTTCGCCAGAGATTTGCAAACGTAAGTGGGGATGGGTGGGTTTGTCAATTTGGATTTCACTCTTTCTTTCCATCATAAATTTATTTCTTCGCATTCCTGCAGCAGGCTGCAGTGCTGTTGCTTTTAAAGTCATGAAAGTTCATTGGCATGATAATGTGAATTTCTCCAATGATGATGATAATTTAATCCCAGCCACTATGGGTGGCTTCCAACATAGTATAAAAACACAACTAGCCATCAAATCTTAAAAACTTCCCAATACAAGGCTGCCTTCAGATGTCTTCAAAAGGTAGTGCAGTTCTTTATCTCCTTGACATCTGATGGGAGGGTGTTCCACAGGGTGAGCGCCACTACCAAGAAGGCCCTCTGCCTGGTTCCCTGTGCCTTCACTTCTCACAATGATGGAACCGCCAGAAGGCCCTTGGAGCTGAACCTCAGTGTCCAGTCTGAACAATGGGGTGGAGATGCTCCTTCAGGTATACAGGGCCCGAAGTACACATTTTTGTATCACTTTTGTGACTATAAAACACCTTTCTGCAAACAATTTTCCCTAAGGTAATGCATTTTTGTATGTTATTTTCCAAACACATGCATTTTATGTACCATTTTCTCAAACATATGCATTTTAATACACATTATTTTGTTGGAAAAATGAATTGCAAAATTCAGAGAAGAGCAAATT